>NC_140587.1:120433721-121081045 GCF_964204655.1 Triturus cristatus | reverse complement strand
CATTCCTAAAGGGGACGTTAAATCATTAGTTCTCTGAACTAGGAGAGCTCTGCCTTAATTGATATTCCAGATCCATAGTGCTTCACTGAAAGCAGCCCTCCACACTTCAACCTAGCTAGACTCAATAATCAAACACTTGAAACAATACTCCTGTTCAGGAAAACAACAAACACTCTCACAATTCCTTACAGGGAATGCTCAAAAGACCTGGAACAATGATATACAGCTAAATCCAGCACCTAATTTGAGGAAAATAATTGGTGTCAGGGCCTTTGTCAGGAATCTTCTGCAGCTTGTACCACCCACTGCTCCTGCTAATGCTGCCAGTGACAGGACTAACCAAACTACCAACCCAATACACTCCTACAAGTGTGACAATTCAGACCATTCTGGACCCCAAAGTTATAAAAATGGCTTGTGCAGCAGGCATTGGTCATTTTAATGTAGAATGAACTAAAAAACAACCGGTCCAAATTAAGCACTGGATAAGCCCATTTCACAACTTCCCTCTGTGAAACAAAGAACTTCTTTACTTAGGCTAGTGAACTCTTAGATGCTATTTAAAAATCTGAAATCTGTAAAAATGCATAGCTGTCCTTTTTAAAAAAAAATAAACCTATCCTTTTAGGCTACTGACTCTACTTTCCGCTATATGCCTGTTAGTATGAAACTGATGCTAATTTAACTCTTTAAAGCCCTCTAAAATCCTGGCGATGTAGTACATACTATATAAAATCCCTAAAAAAGGCAAAGAAATAAAATAGGTCATCCAGCCCTGAGAGGGTGTAATAGTAAAAAAAACAGCTTCTTACATAGTTCTCTATCACATGTACCCATAATACCAGATTCTACAAAACACAATACCACATTTGTTATCCAGCTCAGCAGGATGAAAGATTGAGTGGGCTTGATTGTTTAACCAATGGTTTATGCAAGACCATGGCAGTGGAAGCAATATTAGCCTACTGAGCTGTCCTATTGTTACTAGACCAAAATGTAATTCCTGTTGGAGAATTTACCTATTCCAAAAAGCATGGCTGCAGACAGAAGAGTACCCCAGAGCGCCTTCATTTCTTCAATATGATGAGGTTACCAAGATTGAAGCCAGTCTTTGAGGGATGCCTTTATATAGTATCACAGTGTGCTAACGCACCAACTTGTGAAGGTATCTGGGAGAGGCATGTTTTATGGCTCTCAGATTGCCTTTCACTGAACAATGCTGTGTGCCTTTCGGGAGGCAGGTAGAGGTTCTAACGTATGCCAGAAATTGATAAATTGTTCTATAGGGATGGGCGTGGTGAAAGTTAGAAGCTTGCATTAGACAGGGAGAACAAGCAATTGCAAGAATAAATATAAATCTGCTAAAAGGTTTTAGACTTCAGGTTTTATTTGCACATTCTTCTTAGAAAAATACAGGGCATTTGCTCATGTTTTAGAATTCTGTTGTTGCTTGTAGCGGGCATTGGAATAATATTTTTATTAAATTCGTCGGTGCCTTTTTTTCCTTTAGTATTTAAAATTTAAGGATCACATTGTACAATTTACACAGTGCTAAAAAACTATTCTTGATTTTTATATTTTAAGTTTTAATTTAAAAAAGATGATAATACCAGGTGTTGCTGATTTTCCCAAACTTAAAATCGCCTTTACATACACGTACAGACCATATCACTAGAATATTGGCAAATTATAACCCTAATGACTGGGCACAACTCTGTCTGAACAATGCACAAGCTTGTCCAGCTTCCTCTCTCTGAGGGCTTTCTGACAACAATCTGCTTTCTTTCTTCATTATTGCATAGTGAACAGACAGAGATAAACCCACAGAGTGCATAAGGGCTGAAATAGAAAACAGACTAAAACACTTGTTAAAATCCTTAAAATAATTATGGGTAAAACAATGTAGAGTTGGGCATATTAATCCTTATGGTGTTTATTTGCCTAGATATTTTCTATTTATTTTGTTGCACAAGGTTTCATTGTGTTTCGATTTAGATGTCCGTATATAGGTTTTCCTAAATCATGTCATAAATATAGGAACAATTCGCATTGCCCTTATTTAGGCATAGAATCCCAGTCCTTATTAGCCATGCTATCCAAATACAAGCATGGTCACCTACATCCGTCCATCCCAACGTCACAACGAGTTCTTAGAAACCAGACCCTTAAGCCTTTGGGAATTTCCCTAGCTAGGATTATTGATTTCTCCAAGAACTCATCTATTATGCATGAACTACTATTCCTTAGGGGTTCATTCATGACGTCTTCCTCTCCCCGACTTTACGTCAATGCTAACATTTCTACACACTTTCCAGGTATAAATATACCTTCACTTATCATGGCAAACCACGGCTCGGCTGCACAGCTCGATACGGCTCGCCATGGCAAGTTCGGAAGAAATTTGAGTCCCCCCCCTGACGCACTGACCAGACGCTGTCATCCCTGGTCGCAGAGAATCCAGCTTCCAGTGTTCTGACTCCCTTCACGGGGTGTTAGATTTTAAGACCCAGAAAGAGATTCCCACCTCTCTCATTCTAAGGTATGGAGCTGAGTAGAACCTAGAGGGACGCTTGGCATATGCAAAATTATAGCCTACCATACTATAGAATACAGCACCTATTTCTTACCGTGCACTATACTTAGGTTAGGTACACTGGGATAGAACTATTTAGAAGCATCAGACGAGTATCCACTTTTAGCCTATGTTATTTATGTATGTGTATATGAATATATGTCATAGCTAGAAGGCAATGCTAGTGCAGTATTATTTCTTCTTACTGCTTACGCTGTATGTATTATTATCTCACATACTGTCTTGCGATTGTAACAGGTCATATCTCTTACACGAGAAACAAGACTGTTCAATAAATCCTTTTTATTGAAACTCCTGTCTATCTATTTCTGTGTAACTCTAAAGAAACTAAGCATGCACGATTAACTGAGTGAAACTGTTATCTGTTTATTCCACGATTCTGAGACATGTTCCGATTCTAACATGAAACAAAGTTGTCATGTTTATACGGTTGCCAGAAACTACTCGCTTCTTGTTTATTCAAGGAGTTTCTAGTGGCCTCTGAGTTTGCTGGCACACAAAGTAATTAAGTTTAATGTACTCGATAGAGGCATACTGACCTCAGTCCTATGCCACAACTTTAGTGTATATTTTTCCAATGCGCAAAGCCTATAAGGGAAATAGGAACTACACTACAGTTTCTGCTTTCTGCTGGTAAATATATGATTTTGTATATCCAGGGTTCCAAAGGGCACAAAATGTGTCTAAATATTATGCACATAGATTTGAAGAACTAGGACACCTTCTCTTTAAGAATTAACACATTGATGTATTGAATGCAATAATAGCTATTTTATTTGCGTGGTGTCGCCAAAGACCAGCACCCCCACTCAGAAAAGTGTTCTGTCGCCACTTCTAGAACTTGCAATAACATTCAACAATCAAACATGTTATGTGAATAGACAAATGGGTAAAGTTCTTTCCAGCTACGTGAAGTTTTGTGTGCTTAAAGAAAAAATTAAGTCCTCAAAATGAGCACGAAAGATTAGATCATGTAATTTCAGTATTCCAAGCATGCTATGAATCTTTGTTATCACAGCAATCTACTGTCCACCTAGATTTTTCATCTCTTACCTATATACCATGAACCCTCTTCACTTTAGGAAGAAGATAGGCAGCAAATGCATAAGCCTGTAGATGTATTCTATAAGCACATTACGCAGATTGCTTTCCTGCCCATTCTTTTATAAGCCTCCTTCAATAGTCTAACCAATGCCCTGGCAGACTTATTACAATTTTTCCTGGCATCAGGAAAAGTCCCCGAACCAGCAGTAGACACCTCCATCGTTCCAAAATAAATAGGAAAAAAATAACCCATTCTAAAGAACTGAAAGTCGATATGGAATCTTAATCTACACTGCAACATTTAAGCAGGAACATTGGCTAGCAGACTGGAAAATGGTATACATAAACTTAAACCTTCATGTCAAACAAGTTTCCTGCTAGGGAGATGCTCTACAAATAACACAAAGATGCTTTTCCCTATCATTTTAAAAGCCAAATGCACACACTGTGTTGCTATCAGAATGGATGCAGAGAAGGTACTTTCTACTAGGATGGTTATGGCAATGTTTGATCAATCACAAGCCAGTGTAATGATTAATGGTAGCATTTGGCCAAGAACAGGGTAGAAGACAGGGATACTAACTCTGACTCTCACTCTCACTGCTGCTATCCTCTGAACCACCATTGGCTTTGGTTAGTGGTTATGGCTCCTTACTTGTTATCCAATGTTGTTATCCGGTCTATAATTCAGAGGATTATTCCAATGACATCCTGCTATTCTTAGCGGATGGTGATGCTTCAATCCCATCATCAAAAACTGTGCTCAGGATCTAAATACATCCTTAATAGAGAAAATTCAGATGTTTACTTTGTAAACCTTTATATACGAAGGCATATCAGGGGACACTGCCCTTCTCTTCCAATACTCCTATCCGAAATACCTAGGAATTTGGTTCCAAAAAGACATATAGGAATTAGTCACTAATAATTAAGTAATGTTTAGCAATATTTATTGTTTTTTCTGTCACTAAAGTGTTTATGATATTGGGTTAGAATGGAAACCATTAAATGATAGTCACTCCAATGGTCAAGTTCCTGCTCAGTATGTTACAGATCCAACTACTGAATACAATCTTTAGATACATTGATAAATACATTTTGAAGTTCTTTTGGAAAAGTATGAAACTATGTGCATCACTACGCAACATGAGACAGGAGGTGTAAACCTGGTGAACATTTTCTCATACCAAACACCGTATATGAATGGCTAGATTTTAAGTCATAGTGAACACCCTTCGGCTGCAGTAATAAAAAAATTGAAATCATCCATTCTAAACGTGTTTTACATGATACTGCAAGGCATTACTAAAAATGGATACAAATCTTTCTGCTGAAATGTCTTGTTTCCAAGATAACAAAAACAATACATTATGGCAAACACTTGTTTCAGGCTTCAATGGCACAAAACTAGCATCTCAATACTGGGGGATTTGGGACCTCAAAACTCCCTAATCTCATTTCCTTTGCAGGATTAGAATACATAGATTTGTATACATTTCTTAAAAACCCCTTATAATATGACTTGGCCGATATTTGGATCTATCAGGGGTTCTGGAACAATATTACTAGGGTCACATGGTTTCTAAATTATGTTAATAATTATGCTGACTAGCCATAATTGAAGAACAAATAAAATGTAGGTGGAGAGCAGCTCATTTATATGGAGCTCTCTACAATTTTTACCAGAAACAAGAGAGCACCCAGTATAAATCAAAGCACTACTGATTCAGGCTTAGAGTGCCGCAACAATTATGCAAAAAACAGGAAGTTGAGAACACTGGGTAGTTTCCAAGTTTTAGGTGGAGAGTTTTAGGATCACAATAGTGCCTTCCTCTCTACAATACCAGCAACATTCTAAAACTACCCCCCTCACATGTGTGCTTTTCTAGCAGTGTTTTTAAGCATAGGAGAGTGCCTTCCAATCCAAACTAGAAAACTGATAAAATATAGGGGAGCTGCTCTGTACTCAAAAATAAAGTTGCATAGATTTTGTAGTTAAAAAGGTAAATAAACTATTATAATGTTTATTTATAGCTTGTATTGACATTTTTTAACATTAAATAATGTTATATATCCTTTTAATGTGTTTGAACAGCATTTCCTATGGGGTTTTAGGTTGCAGTTCCTCTCAGTCACCATGAGTGGTACTGGACTTACATCAAACACACATAAAGTGATTGGTGGAATGCTTGCAATTTGTCTAACCACTGACAGCTGCTTGAAGTAGCATTTTAAGTAGGGGTGGGCGGAATTTGCGAAATTCAGTTTTGCAAATTATCGCAAAAATGTTAAAAATCTCCGCAAACACGCAGAAATATCGTGAAGATGCGGAAGTTTTTTTCCCGCCCGTTCGCTGTATTTTCTGCGTGGTCGCGGCTCACCAACTTACCCATGCGGTTGCTCACGGATGCGGCCATCTTGTTTTCGCTTGTCTCGCGGTGCATGATCGCGAGAAGAAAGATGTGATCGCGCGACGAATGACGTTACGGCGGGCGCGAACTGTCGCGAGACAGCGCAAATGGCTACCAACAATCCAACATCTCGTGGAGAACGCCAACCGATCGGGAAAACTTGTCGGCGAACGCGGGGATTCAGGTAAGGCGATCGCGCGCACGCGAGAATGTATTATTTTACAGCGCGAGCGAGCAAAAAATTTCCGGTAAAATGCGGATTGCGGAAATTTTGACATTTTCGCGCTCTCCGCGGAAAGCGAAAATGTCAAATTATCGCAATTTCCATGAGCGGAATGGAATTTTAGCCCAGGCCTAATTTTAACCCATTGTTCTTTTTCCCACAATGCCACCTCAGATTGGACACAGCCATATGAGAATAAATAGGAACAGTCCAGCTCGAAATACCAAGCCAAGTGCTCTCTGAACCAGAAAACAAGCAACATGAGACCAGTTTCGACCTGATTGGGGCTCTTCAGTTTTGTATAGCTTAGTTCCCATAGCACAGTATTCAAAAGTCCCACATGGGGGCATACCCTTCACTACTTAGGGTTTATACCAAACACACAAAAGGTGATGGGAGAAAGGCTTGCAATTTGTCTAACCACTGGCATTCACTTGTGGTAGTATTCCAGACCGTCCTTCTTTTGCCCACCATGCCGCCTCCAATTGGACCCAGCCATATACAAATCAAGCTTGATCCTGCTCCAATAGAACAATACCACCCAAATTGCCAATCCAGGTCTTCCCTCAACCCAAACACAAGCAACCAAAGACTGATTAGTGCTCTTCAGTCAGGTCCAGCTTAGTTCCAGTGTCACAGTGAGCAAGGAAATCACATCTGCGCATAACCTTGGCCACATGCATCAAACAGGCAAAAGGTAATGGGAGGAATGCTTGGAATTTGTATTTCACTGTACATGTCGGCAAGGTAGGGAATGGAGATGGAAGCATATCCTTTATAGAACACGGGCGTTGTCCCATCCAATCCTGGTGCTTTATCACCCGGAAGGCCAGTTATGACCTGTGCGATCTCCTCTGTAGTGAATGGGACAGCTAAGTAGTCTCGGTGCCCAGTGCTGAGCCATAGCAGCTCGATTGAGTCAAAGTATTGTTCTATGATATCATGAGGTGTCTCAGCCCCGGCTGTGAACAGTTGGGAGTACAATGACGCAAGTCTAGTAATGATTTCACTGGGGGACCTGGTTCTTCCCACAGTATTGTCCACTAATTCTGTTATATTTGAGGAGGCATGAGGCCTCCTCAGTAGTTTGCCAGGCTTTTGCCAGGGTGATCTCCCTCTCCATACTGGCAGGCCTGTGCCTCATGGCCAAGATATGCCACTTTGCGTTTGGATTCGGTGTGGTATTTGGTCAGTTTAGCCCTTATGTCTGCCGATGCAGTGGGGGGAGCTGATAGAGATTTGAAGTTTAGAATCTCTGATCTCTGTTTTTAAACTGCGTATTTGAAAATGCCACTTTTAGAAAGGTGGCATTTTTTACTTAACCATTTTGTGCATATGCCTGTCTGTAGAATCCATGTCTGGGTCAGGATAACAGTTGGACTCTTGTGTATACACTCTAGACAGTCACACAAAGGGAGCTGGGGTGTGCCTTGATGGGCCATCGCCAGGCTGATTGGCCTTCCTGAGCTAGAGTGGTGAGAGTAGTTGTCATTGACACCTGAATAGGGCTGTGCCTCTCCTCAACAAAGCTGTCTCCAAAGACCTGCCTTTGTAATTTGCCTACTTCAAAGGCAGAAACTTGAATATGTACTGGAGCTGTGACACCATAAATTCAGAACATGTCTGAACTAAAGGACATTCTGCCAGGAAGAAGAGCTGGATGCTGTAGGAGGAACTGACACTCTTCCTGCTACTTCGTTGTGCTGGCCTGCTGCTTGCTGCTTCTGACCTGGGAGTGAAAAACTGGATTTTTCTTTCTACATCCTGCTTCCAAGGTTCTCCAATGGCTTGTGCATACTTGCCTATTGTTAAGAAGTCTCAGGGTCATCAAGGACATTACCTACCAGTGCCTGGGCTCTTCTGCTGAAAGGCCTGACTTGCCAACTGGCACCAAATATATTTCCTGCGTCCTTGGAAGCAGAATATGGTAATTTAAGAAGAAAATCCAAGCATTGACTATCAGCGCCCATTTTTCTGATGTGGCACCACCATGATGCTGAAAAATTAATGCTTTGCCGCTGTGCGGCCAATGAAGTGATGCATTGTGGCTGAAAATTCACTGCAACCCAAGTCCCGAGCACCTTGTCACAAAAGTAATGCCACCCGCTCTGATTCAGATGCAGTCCTTGCTTTGCTGATCAAGAATCGACACATTATCAGCTTTGCAGCTGTGATATCGATGCAGCGCCTTCTCTGTCGCCGCCGCTTTGACGCAGTACTTCTGGATTTTCTACACATCATCCCTGGGCAACATCCTCATCGACATTGCCCAGCAGTAAGGAACCGAAGCCCCATGTCCTGATATCGATCCATCACCTCCCCTCAAACTGAGGAACCGACGCATCCCCTCCACTGACAGTAAGGAACTGATGCATCACCTCTCCTGTGATGCAGTAAAGACCCAAAAGAAACAGATGCACTGCTTTGCTTTTCCGTCGCTCACCTCTCCTGTGCCCGTTTTCATATCTGATTTTTTATTCATCCCAAGAACCTTGTGCTAAAAGTGATGCATCCATAGATTTCTATGGACTGAACTGATTTAACCTTTGAAAAGTGATGTCTTTACATGTGTAGGTTGTCATTTTGTCATTTTGGTCTTGTTTAATTCAGATATATATGGGCTATTTTTCGAAACTCGTGTAGACTCATTTTATAGTGTTTCACCATGTTACTGTGTGTGTGTTTGTGTGTACAAATGCCTTACATATTGCCTCTGAGAGAAGCCTGACTGCTCATGACAAGCTACCAAGTGGGTGAGCAGGGGTTATCTTAGCTGTGTAATCCACTTACCCATACTAGAGTGAGGGTCCCTACTTAGACAGGGTGCAAACCACTGCCAACTAGAGACCCCATTTCTAACAGCACCAACGTTATTAGGAAGAGAGAAAAGGCTGGAAACCTGGCCTTAACTATAACCACGAAGGAGCCACCATTACCGGATATATATATATCCAAAGTTCAGCAACTGGGCAGCAGCTAACTCTCCCTCGCCTTGTACACAGCAACATGGACACGGACCAGCAGGTAGGTGCAGATATTTTTATTTGCAATATGTCGCCATAATGTTTCTGCTCGTTCGAGCCTTGTTCACAATGTGTTATTAGGAAACTTACAAATTTAAAGTGACAGTGCCTATTACAATTCGAACCACGTGATAGTGCTGACAATGGACATGGAAAAGTTACTTCGGCCATTTCTGGTATTTCACAACAGACCAAGCATAATCACAAATATTCATGTAAATGTTTTGATTCTTGTTGCATAAAATAAAACAATTTTTAACCATGGTTAAAAATACTGATAACTAATATTCATGATCCACTTAGTACCTTTGTGTAAATGGTGCAAAATTGCTCATGTCGTGCAAAATGGCATTTGTGCAAAATACGCTATTGTCAACTCACTAGTCTGAATGTATGCAAACAATTAATAACAGGTCGGCATTTGTAATGAGCAGGCCGTTTTCCACATTACAAATCCGTATGTATCTATTGAATACTAGGCCTGGGCGAAAATTTCTTTCCGTTCGCGGAAATTGCGATAATTTGACATTTTTGCGTTTCACGGAAAGAGCGAAAATGTCAAAATTTCCGCATTCCGCAACTTAGCGATAATTTGGTTCTTGCTCGCGCTGTAAAATAATACATTCTTGCGCGCGCGCGATCGCCTTACCTGAATCCCTGCGTTCGCCGACAAGTTTTCTTGATCCGGTCGCGTTCTCGATGAGATGTTGTATTGTTTTAGCCATATGCGCTGTCTCGCGACAGTTCGTGCCCGCAGTGACGTCATGCGTCGCGCGATCACGTCTTTCTTCTCGCAATCATTCACCGCGAGACAACTGAAAACAAGATGGCCGCGCCCGCGAGCAACCACATGGGTAAGTTGGCGAGCCGCAACCATGCAGAAAATCTCGCGAACATGTGGGAAAAAAACTTCCGCATCTTCGCGATATTTCCGCGTGTTTGCGATAATTTTTAACATTTTCGCGATAATTTGCAAAAGTGGATTTCGCAAATTCCGCCCACCCCTATTGAATACTAGGATAAATCCCGAAATACATTCTTGAAATACATAATTGAAATTGGTCAATTAAATAATTAAAATCATGTTGTGGAAAACACAGAAGTTTAAAACCTTGGTTAAAAGCATTCCTGTTCAATACCCATTGCCTGCTTTCTACCCGTAAGCCTAAGTGTGCAAATATGCTCATATCGTGCAAATCGCAAGTGTGCACAATACGCTGTAGTAAACTGTATGGTCTGCCTAAATGCAGATCATGATTGAAAGTCAACATTAGTAATGAGCAAACCAATACCCCCAGTGCATATACATATGGATCATACTAATGATGGGATAAATCCCCAAATACATAGTTTGCTTTTTTAATCGTTGCTGTCCCTGCCATCCATGAACTTGTCCTTGCCATCTAAGTGGAAATAGTGGGATGAAAAAAATATTTGTGCTGATGTCTGTTAAAAAATCAAACATCCGTTGATTGGCAGTATTTTAAAAAACTACAAGATTACACTTTCCTCACTGAATATTCATATCTTGTTCTTGGTATATGTATATAAGAAGCCTGTGGGTAAACTAAAAATTATTACAACAATAGTTCCTGACGCTTGATTTATAGCTCTTTGAGGTCTCACATGCATTGACTGATGTGACTCCCCGATCTCTATTGTACATAATGTCACCTTCTTGAGTAGCTGCCCCAGAGATTTGGGTTAGTGGCCTATGCTGCGTTATGTTTGGTGAAAACCGCAAGTTAGTGCCCATAGGGTACCCCACTAGGATTCCTAATTGTACATTAGATATAGCAATGTCATCTCCACCGACAAGTGTTTAAGTGTTACGGTACTGGTAAGATAATATGTATATATGAATAAATATAAATATAAACATGTGCATGAACCCTTCAATATTTTAGGTCAATAAATATCATAAAAAGTCCTTACATCTATAAATAATTAAAAAAACAGAACCGGCCGGAGGCGAATGGTAACTTGTTTCTGAACACTTCTGAATGTACTTGCAGGTATTGCCTCTAATGATAGGACATTTGCTGCTCCAATGGAGACTCAGATATTGTCACTGTGTGATCAGGGAACAGTTACTTATCCCAAACATGTGTGCAAATCTTCAGTGATATTGAGGCCACCCGGGGTCTTGGAATCTAGCTGGAGAATGTATCTTGCCTCTAACTTCCGAAGCTTAGATTCTCTGTCACCACCCCTCCTGCTAGATGTGACTGCATCGATGACAAAATATTTAAGACCCTGGTTGTTACTATGGTGTACCTCCCTAAAATGCCTAGCCACCGGGTAGGTATTATCCTGGTTGGCTATGCCCCGAAGATGCTGCAAAATACGTTTATGCACAGCATGCTTGGTATTCCCTACGTACTTAAGTCCACAAGGACATATAAGTACGTATACCGCATATTCAGTTTTGCAGTTTAAAACTTTACTAATGTTATGTTCCCTGCTGCTGAACAGATCTGTATAGGTTTTCATGTTGACTCCATGAGTGCAAGACTTGCAGGTTTTACATTTATAAAAACCACTGTTGCTTTGGAGCCACGTCGTTTTCTCTATTGTCTCTGGACTGGTGTTAACTAGACTGTCCTTCATAGAGGGGTCCTTGCTAAATGTAATGGAAACTTTGCGAGGTAGGGTTGGACCTATGACTGGGTCACTCAATACAGTTGGCCAGTTTTTATTCATGATCTTGTAAAGATCTGAATGCTGCCTGCTGTAGCCCGTGATGATTCTGAGCGGGTTAGGTTTTCTATCCCCTTGTTCATTACAAATTGCAATTGCTTGAGCTTCTGTTTGTTCCGATGTCTCATGTATGCCAAGGAGCATCTGTCTGCTATGTCTCATGGATTTGGCTATCGCACTGTCAATGGTGTGTTCAGTATATCCCCTCTCACAGAACCTGAGTTTGCTAGCTTGCTGTGCCTGCTTTAAGTCATATTCATTGCTACACACCCTCCTAAGGCGGAGCATCTCCTCGTAAGGAATACTTGCGATTAGAAGTGCGATTAGATGTGCCGGGTGAGCACTGCTCGCATGCAGGATCGTGTTACCAGAGGTGCTCTTTCAAAACAGTCTAGTTTCAATATTGTTGTTCTTGATATACACCGCTGTATCCAGGAAGGTGATAGAAGACTGACTCATGGTAACTGTGAATTGGAGATTCAAGTCTTTGACAATATTTTGGACTACAAACATTTCAGCCTATAGGTAGTTCTACTTAGGACCTTGTTTCTATTAAAAAAGTGTTTTTTCTTTTGCCAATATCTGTGGCGCCGTTTGACGAATGTTCGCGAAATTTTTAAGACTAATAGTCCACTCAGGTCAACTCCTGTCCTAAAAGTTTAAGGGTGATTCGTCAAGTGGGATCTGAGAAAAAAGGGGGTCCCAAAACGTGTTTTCCGGATGTCAATTTCCATAGGAAATTTTGGAACAGGCTACAGCCTGAGTTGCTGAATGGAATGACACCAAATTTGGCAAACAGGTAGCTCTTGGTTCAGAAAGCGCGATTTTTTAAAATGATGTAAATCCGTTCAGTAGTTCCTGAGATATTAAAAAAATGTAAATGTATATATCTGAGCACCAAGGAGGGTTTGCGAACCATCCCGAGCATGAGCTTAACTCTGATTTGCTGCCAAGACACTAAACCAGAATGTGTTGGCAGTCATCTTGTGACTCAGTAACCGAGTCATAAGAAAAAGGTAAAACAAAGGTAAAGACAAGAAAAGGGGGCAGGGTAGGAACATCCTGACCCCCTAGGCCTGAACAGGGGTCCCACAAGGACCCCCAGGCCCCAAAAAAGTATTTTTGTAAAGAAAATATGGCCAAATTCACGCTGGGTGCACAAATCGAGCCCAAGCAATGCTTACAAATTAAACACGGGCTCCTGCTCTTCCTTTTCTATAAGCCCCCGTGTGGGCCAGGTCCTGGGTGCAATGCCTAATTAATTAGCGGGGGCCACTTCCTTTGGGCATTATTATAATTGAGGTGTGGGGCCTCGTGGGCCCCCCAAGCCAAACAGGGACAGGGCTTTGCACTCGAAGAGAGGGGGCTACGTGGCCCCCTCCTGGAGCCCTCAATGGCACTGGGGACCACCATCCCAAGGGCCGGCTCCTGCAATGTCCTGGGGTGCCCACATTGCCGTTTGAAATGACAGGGCCGGAGCCGTGCGGCTCCTACCCGGTCATCGCAAATACTGCTCTTGCTTCCAAGAAGCAAAGCAGTATTGCTTTTGGAGAAGGGGAGCTGCATATTAGCAGCTCCCCTTGTCCAAAAGCAATGCCAGCTTCCGCAGGAGGAGGGGAGCTGGCAGGGGCGTTGGGGCTTTGGGGCTCCCCCGATGATCCCCAACATATGGCCAGGCCCTGGGGGATGGGGTCCACGGGGCCAGGAGTGGCCTGAGAGGGGCCACTCAGCCCCCTCCCCTTTTTCATTTAAAAAAAGTAAATAAATCAGGCTGGCCCAGGGGGTAGGGTCCAAGGGGCCATAATCGCCCTGAGCAGAGGGGGGCCATGTGGCCCCCCTCTAAAATAAAAAATAAAGGATGACCAGGTGCCGGGAATGGGGTCCCCGGGGCCAATAGTGGCTCAGGGAAGGGCCCCCTCTTCCTGTCAATAATTAATTAAAAAAAATGTAAAACGAGTCCATGTCCCGGGTGATGGGGTTCCCAGGGCCGAAATCGGCCACGGTAGAGGGTCTTGCGGCCCCCTTCCTGTTTTCTTTTTAATGGGTCAGGCCCTGTTAGATGGGGTCCCCAGGGCCCACAAAACATTAAGAGAAGGGGGGCCACAAGGCCCCCTTCCAACAAAAAAAAGAAAAGCGGCATCTCCCAGAGGCCCCCCTCCCCGTACCACTTTCCACATGCACCTCCTGGTGTGTTCCAAGTTGGGGGATTAGGTCCCCTTGAATCCTGAGGGTCCCTGGGGGCCAAATAGCTCACCAGGTACCTCCAGTAAGCCCCACACATTGGGATTGCTGAGAGGTGGTCCAAGGACACGCCTCTTTTTTCACCACTCTGCAAACGCGCCTCTTGGTGCATTGCTGGTAGGTTGAAGAGGTTCTCTTGTGTCCTGAGGACCTCAGGACTAAAGTGGACTTCATCCACCGGGTAGCAGTGCGCCAGAAGGAACGTTTGCAGAGTGGTGTAAAAAGGAGTGTGGCCTCTGACCACTCTCAGCAATCCAGCTGTGTGGGGCTTACTGGAGGTACCTGGTGGGCTTGTTGGCCCCAGGGAACCTCAGGAGGCAATTGGACTTAATCCCCCAACCCAGAATGTGCCAGGAGGCGCTTTTGCAGAGTGGAGGAGAAAAGGGGAGAAAAGGGGCGTGTGTGGGGCTTACTGGAGGTAAGAGGTAGGCTAGTTGGCTCCTAAGGACCTCCAGCAGCGAAGGGGACTTCAATCCCCATCCAAGAATGCTCCAGGGAGCGCGTTTGCTGAGTGATGGGCAAAGGGGCATGGCCCACTATGAGAACTTAACAATCCTGCTGTGTGGGACTTATTGGAAATGATAGGAGGGGTAGTTGGCCCACAAGAATGTCTTTGCGGGCCAACTACCCCTCTTGTTACCTCCAGTAAGTCCCACACAGTGGGATTGCTAAGACGTCTTTGGAGGCCACGTTCCCTTTCTCCACCACACTGCAAATGCACCTCCTGGTAGACTATGGGATGGGGGATGAAGTCCACTTTCCTTCTGAGGGACTTTGGGGGCCAAGAAGCCCTCATGTTTCCTCCTGTAAGTCCTACGCAGCATAATTCCTGAGCACTGGTCGGAGGCCCAGCCCCCTTTCTCCACCATTCTGCAAACGCGACTACTAGTTAAAAAAGCATTTGCTTTGTAATAGGTTTCACATTTGTGAGAGTTAGAGCTATTAACGATGTAAATGTGAAAGGTTTTCATTAATGTTTTGTGGAGTGGAGTGGTTGCACATTGTGTGTAGTGGAATTATGTGGTATGTTGTGCAGTGAAATTACGTGGATAGAAAGTATGTGGTATTTAGTGTATAGGAATTATGTGGAGTGTGATTATGTGTTATGGAGAGTTATGTGGTATGGTAGTCTGTGTTGTGGAGTGGTAACCTCATGTTTAGTATTCCTTGTTTCCATAGAAGCTCAACTATGAAATCTGTGAGACAAAAAAAGAAGGAATCACTGAGGAGAACTAGTCAGAGGTATGAGCAGGGCCACTGGAATTATGCGACTGTTTGGCTGCACTGACCTTCGCCCAATAATACATATTTTCCGCATTAGCCACATAATCCATCACCTGCTCCCTAATCTGCAGATTTTAACAAAAAAAGCCTTGTTTCTAGCTCAAACGGCTCAAACGTTACCAAAAATGGAGCGACAAGTGTTACAGCATGGAGGAAGGCCCTTTGCATACCTAGAATGGTCACCTGTTACTTATTGCTAAATGTGGGTGTTAAATTGGCACTAGTGGTGTGCAAGCCACTCTTGCTTCTTTCTGCGCCTCTCTTGCCTCTTTCTGTATTTCTATTGCCTCTTTATGCACATTTCTTTCTGTTTCTGCACTTCTCTTGCCTCTTTCTGAGCATCTCTTCTACTTTCTGCACCTCTCTTGCCTCTTTCTGCACCTGTGTAGCCTCTTTCTGCAACTCACTTGCTTCTCTCTGTATCCCTCTTGCCTCTTTCTGCATACTTATTCCCTATTTCTGCACCTCTCTTGCCTCTTTCTGTACCCCTCTTACCTCTTTCTGCACCCCTTTTGCTTCTTTCTGCACCTCTGTTGCTTCTTTCTGCACTTCTTTTGTTTGTTTCTGTGCCTCTCTTGCTTCTGTCTGCACCTCTCTTGCTTCTTTCTGCCTCCCTCTTGCCTCTTTCTCCACCCCCTTCCCCTCTTTACACATATCTGTTGCTTCTTCATCTGGAGTAGTTACAGAATTGTAAATCTGCAGTACAAAAGTGTATACCATGTCATAGACTTCACTTTTGTACTGTAATTTCAGTATTCTGCTACTACTCAGAATGTTGTACTCCTTCAATCACTCAGGCACTACCGCAGTACTACTTCAATCACTCAGGCACTATCTTTACAGTGCTGCAATCACTGAGGCACTACCATAATAGTACTGTCATCACCTAAGAGGTAGTGATTCACTTATAAAATCACAGAGACACTTTCTATATACTTCTGTAGTCCCCCAGATATCCCCCTGAGCTCATGAAATCACCCAGATACTTCCTATGTACTTCTGTAATGCCCCAGACATTACCCCTGTACTCATTCAGTCACTAATGCTTTAGCTATACACTGATTCAATCACTCAGGCACTATCCTTGTACTCCTCCAATCACCCTGTCAGGATCTATACACTCCTCCAATCACTTAACCAGTACCCATGCACTTAATAAATCACTCAGATAGTTCCTATATTCTCCCGTAATCCCCCAGATATTACCCCTCAACTCATCCATTCACTCTTTTCTAATCATCTAGACATTACCTCTGAACTCATGCAATCACTAATGCATTAGCTATATACTAGTTAAATCATCCAAGGACTACCCTTGTACTCCTTCAATGACCATGTAGGAACTTTGCACTCCTCCAATCACTTTGCCAGTACCAATACAGGTATAAAATCACCCAGGCACTTCCTTTACACTCCTCCAATCACTGAGGCACTACCACAGTACTACTCTTATCACCTGGGCAGTAGCGATGTACTTATTAAATCACTGAGGTACTTTCTATGTACTCCTACAGTCCTCCAGATATTACCCCTCAACTCATGCAATCACCCAGGAATTACCTATGTACTCCTCTGATCCCCCAGAGATAACCTTTGCACTCATGCACTCAACAATGCATTAGATATATACTGGTTCAATCACCCAGGCTCCATCCTTGTAGTCCTCCAATAACCGTGCCAGGATCTATGAACTCCTCCAATCACTTACCCGGTACCCATGCACTTATAAAATCACTCAAGCACTACTTATGCACTTATGTAATCACCCAGGAACTATCTTAGTACTCCTCCAATCACCTAGTATCTTTGTTCTCACGCAATCACCTAGGCACAGCCCCTGCACTCTTTCAATCACCCAGCCACTACCCCTGAAGCCCTTCGATCACCCAGCCACTCCCTATACACTTATATATCATTCAGCAGTACCTTTGCACTCTTCCAATCATGCTGGCATTATCACACAGGCAGTACTCATGCAGTTATAAAATCACCCAGGTATTTCCTTTGTACTTCTGTAATCACCAAGACATTCCCCCTGCATTCATGCAATCACTAATGCTTTAGCTATACACTGATTAAATGACCCTGGGACTATCCTTTCACTCCTCCGATCACCCCATCAGAATACCCTTCTCCAAAAATGTAGGCATTACCCATGCACTTATAAAATCACTCAGGCATTACCTTTAAACTCCTCCAATCACTGAGGCACTACCATACTACTACTGTAAAAAGCTAGGCAGTAGTGATGCATTTTAAAATCATCAAGGCACTTTCCACGTACTCCTGTAGTTCCCCAGATATTACCCTTAAATGCATGCAATCATCCAGGCATTTCCTATGTACTTTTGTAATGCCCCAGACATTACCCCTGCACTCATGCAATCACTAATGCTTTAGCTATACACTGATTCAATCACTCAGGCACTATCCTTGCACTCTTTCAATAACCCTTTCAGGATCTATACACTGCTCCAATCACTTAGGCAGTAGCCATGCACTTATAAAATCACTCAAACAGTTGCTATGTAATCCCCCAGATATTACCCCTCAACTCATGCAATCAACCAGACATTACTTATGTACTTTTCTAATCATCTAGACATTACCTCTGCACTTATGCAATCTCCAATGCATTAGCTATACACTAGTTCCATCATCCAAGGACTACCCTTGTACTCCTTCAATGATCGTGTTAGGATCTATGCAGTCCTCCAATCACTTTGCCAGTACCCATACAGTTATAAAATCGATCAGGCACTTCCTTTACACTCCTTCAATCACTGAGGTACTTCCACAATACTACTCTTATCACCTAGGTAGTAGCGATGTACTTATAAAATCACTGAGGCACTTTCTATGTACTCCTGCAGTCCTCCAGATATTACCCCTGAACTCATGCAATCACCCAGGAATTACCTATGTACTCCTCTAATCCCCCAGAGATTACTTTTGCATTCATGCAATCACCAATGCATTAGCTATACACTGGTTCAATCACCCAGGCACTATCCTTGCAGTTCTCCAATAACCATGTCAGGATCTATGCACTCCTTCAATCACTTTCCCTGTACTCATGCACTTATAGAATCACTCAAGCACTACTTCTGCACGTATGCAATCACCGAGGCACTGCCCTAGTACTCCTCCAATCACCCAGGCAATATGTCTGTTCTCATGCAATAACCTAGGCACTACCCCTGCACTCTTTCGATCACGAGCCACTACCCCTGCAGTCCTTTGATCACCCAGCCACTACCTATACACCTATATAATCATATAGGCAGTACCTTTGCACTCTTCCAATCACACTGGCACTACCTCTGTAATTATATAACCACTCAGCCAGTGCCCACGCAGTTTAAAGTCACCCAGACACTACCTTTACAATTGTCAAATTACTCAGACACTATGATAGTACTATTCCAATTACCCAGGCAGTACCCATGCAGTTATAAAATCACCCAGGCACTTCTATGTACTTCCGTAATCTCCCAGACATTACCTCTGCATTCATGTAATCACTAATGCTTTAGCTGTACACTGATTGAATCACCCAGGGACTATCCTTGCACTCTTCCGATCAGGATCTATACACTTCTCCAATCACTTAGGCAGTACAAATGCACTTATAAAATCACCCAGACAGTTCCTATGTTCTCATGTATTCTCCCAGATATTGCCCCTCAATTCATGTAATGACTCTGGCATAACCTATGTAGTCCTCTAATCTCTCAGACATTACCTCTGAACTCATGCATTCACCAATGCATTAGCTATACACTACTTCAATCACCCAGGCACTATCCTTGCACTCCTCCAATCACTGTATCAGGATCTATGCACTTCTCCAATCACTTAGCCAGTACTCATGCAGTTAGAAAATCACCCAGATATTACCTTTACACTCCTCCAATCGCTGAGGCACTACCACAATACTACTGTAATCACCTAGGCAGTAGTGATGCACTTATAAAATCACCAAGGCACACTCTATGTACTTCTGTAGTTCCCCAGATATTCCCCTTAAACTCATGCAATCATCCAGTCACTTCCCATGTACTTTTGTAACCCCCCAGACATTACCCCTGCACTCATGCAATCAATAATGCTTTGGCTATACACTGATTCAATCACTCAGGCACTATCCTTACACCCCTTCAATCACCATGTCATGATGTATGCACTCCTCCAATCACTTAGGCAGTATCCATGCACTTATAAAATCACTCAGACAGTTTCTATGTACTCTAATTATCTAGACATTACCTCTCTTCTCATGCAATCACCAATGCATTAGCTATACACTAGTGCAATCAACCAGACACTACCCTTGCACTCCTCCAATCACTATATAAGTATCTATGCACTCCGCTAATCACTTTGCCAGTACCCTTGCGGTTATAAAATCACCCAGGCACTACCTTTACACCAGGTTCCAGGTTTAATGTCTTTATTTCGATAATAAAATCATAAAAGACAGCAAAATTAACGCATACAGTTTGAACCATGCATTTCAATCACCATATACTGTCCAGTTTACAAATATTTTTTGCACACAATAAAAGCTATACATTTAAAAAAACCCTTGTTAAACATCCCATTTGTATTTAGACAATCCATCTATATAAATTTTTAAAAGCATAAAATCAGTCGATAAAAACCATCTTAAAATACTATACAATGTCCATCTTTGGAATGAAAAGTTTTAAATACAATTCGGATGAGCAATCATTTCTATCTGTTTGTTAGCTCTAATAATCCAAACCCAGCCAAGGAATTTCGCTGTGCTCACCACAAACAACTCTGAGGTATTCGTCTTCAATGCCCGAATGGCCTCCACAGAACTACTGCAAGTAAGGCGTTGGAACAGAGGTTTTATCCATTTTCTACGTGGGTCTTTATACATGGGACAGGCAAATAAAAGGTGGCCCTCAGTCTCCTTATGGCCAGGACACCATTTGCAAAATTCAGTTGCTCCAGTACCCCAATTTTTAGTAAATGAATTCAAGGGCAGAGATCCCACCCGAAACTGATGGTAGAGTTTCTTGTCAAGGGGTCTGGTAATGATATCCCAGTAGTTCTCACGGGAGGGATCCAACTTATTAGCCAGGAACCTTCCTGTTAAACTTGTAGAACTAGAAGCGAACACTAGGGTTTGCCGAACTGAGGCCCAGTACAATGCTTTAAATTCTTGTTTGGTGGGAAACACATTGGTTCCTGGAGACACCCACAGCTGTTCCAATCCCATTTCCACCAGAATGGTTTTTACCATGCGTAGCCATGGAATTCTCCAAGAGCCCTCAATGGACCTAACTTCTACAAGTTCATTAGCAAATATGGCTAGGTCGGGAGAAGACCAAATCCGTCTCCAAAGGGCTACCAATCTAAACCTCGCCATCTCATTTATTGGATTACATCCTAAATCCAAACAAAGGGGTATAGATGGAGTTGATTGCGGTAGCCCCACTAAACTCCGCAAGAACTTGCACTGTGCTTTGAACAGACTAGAAAGGTCCATATACGCCCAGAGATCTGCTCCATATAAAATAGCAGCGTTAATCCTTGCGTCATAAATTTTTAGCGCTGGGAGCACACGTTTAGTGATCGATCTCCTTTGTTCCCTAAGGAGACAGCCAGTTAGGCGGGCCAGTTTAAGCTGCTGTTCGACAACCTGCTCCCTCCATCGCAGGCGAAAGTCTAGGGTAACCCCTAGGTAGGTCATATGATCTACTTGTTCCAAGTTAGCCCCACCCATCCTTACCGAGCTCCGAACCGAAGTGTTCTTAGTGAAAACCATGAACTTAGTTTTGCCCACGTTTACCTTCAAATCATTGATGACACAGAACTCCTCAAATCGGTTCAGAGCCCGCTGTAAACCGCTTTTAGTCTTAGAGAGGAGCAGAGTGTCATCAGCGAAGATAAGCATGGGGAACTTCTTCCCAGCCAGGGAGGGAGCATCAGTGGGAAGGCCTTGAAAAAATTTACTACCTGGTCAATAAATAACAGGAAGAGTGTGGGTGCCAGGACACACCCCTGACGAACCCCACGTGTTACTGGGAAACTGTTCGTCACTTGTCCTTGACCTCCCCACCGGACTACCTTTACACTCTTCTAATCACTGAGGCTCTACGACAATAGTACTCTAATCATCTAGACAGTTGTGATGCACTTATAAAATCACCAAGGCACTTTCTATCTACTCCTGTAGTCTCCCAGATATTATCCCTGAACTCTTGCAATCACCCAGGCACTCCCTGTGTTCTTCTTTAATCCCCTAGACATGACCCCTGTACTCATGCAATCACTAATGCTTTAGCTATACACAGATCCAATCACTGAGGCACTATCTTTGCACTCCTCCAATCCCTATGTCAGGTTCTATGCACTCTTACAATCAGTTAGGAAGGAACCTATTCACTTATAAAACACTCAGGTACTACCTATGCACTTATGCAATCACTTAGGCACTACTCTGGTACTACTCCAATCACCCAGGCAGTACCTTTGGTCTCATGCAATCACCCAGGCACTACAGACTCCACTTTAGATTTGATTTGGGTAGCAGAAGAGAAATCCTTTAGTTGTTCTCTGTGATTCTGTTGTATAGGTTGTGATGTCTCCAAATTTTAGGAATTGTGTAGTGTCTGACATAGCTTTGCAATGCAATTAAAAATGTTTGTTTATTTATACATGAGAATATTTGTATATCATTATTTTAATAATATTACATTATTTAACAAACGTTTTTAAACTTTTCTTTGTTTTCAGATATTCCCCACTATTAGTAATAAGGATTGAGTATGGCAAGAAAAGATGAAAAGAAAAGAAAAGATACAAAAAAAGTACTATTTAAAGGAAAGAGAAAAGAAGAAATTAGATGAAGTACAACATGTGACATTGAAGAAAATGACTTCTGGTAAGAGAACTAAATCATTTTTTAAAAGACTTATAAATAATGTAATTAATTTTCAAAATGGAGAAAAGAAAAAGAAAAATAGTACAACTATTCAGAAGAAAACGAAAAAAGACATATGAATGAAAAATCAGGTTATGGAAAAACAATCTATGTTGAAAGAAGGATGAAAAAATATAAAGACATTAGAAAGAGAATCTATAAAAGTAGAGTAGTACAAATTGTATTGAAAGATTGCAAAAAATATAAAAGAAGATCTGCATTTAAGAAGAAAAAACAACAGATTAAAAGTGTAGTCGAAAAGGCTTTTGAATTAAAAAGAAGATTGTTTATATTAGCATTGAATGAAATGAAAACATTGAATAAAACAATGCACTTTATGAAGGAGAAAAGGAAAAGAAAAAGACTGGTGAATAGAACTAACTTTTGCAAACTTTTTTGGGGTGAATGGAAGAACACTTCTAGTATTGAACCATTTTTAATGAAGAAAGCAATTTTCAACAAAATACATTAGTTCATGCAGTTGATACCAGTGGTCGTTGTTATGAAGTTAAAAACAGTTGTCTAATTGAAAAAGAAAAGATGGTTCCTAGAAATGCTGAAGAATTATTAGCTGAAGAAGTTCAAGGGAGACGTACACATGCTCCAGTGTATAAGTGGGATTTTAGTAGTATTTGTAGTATACAGCAGGAATCTATTGATATTTTACAAAAATTCCTTCAAGATTATGGTAATAAAAGTGTTAAACAGAAGATTAAGATATTGTAAGGACTAGATGATTGTAAAGTGAGAAATTATAGTAACTTGCAGGGTCATTCTCTTGCTTGTCTTTCTAGAAAAGTGTGTCAAAGTACTTTTCATCATTTAAGAATGTAAGCAGTCCATCATTCAGAAATTCTGAAGTTAGTAAGAAGATTGTACTATGTAGAAAGTCCTGCATTATCTTTAAGTGAAATACACACAGCTCTTTTGTATGGTTCACTATTGGATGTAAAAAACTAATTCTGATGATATACAGTTTCGCTTCTTTGGTCCTCAAGAGGAGTGTAGAGAAAGTGAGGGTTTCATAAGTGTAGGTGGTGAAGAAGAAGTGGACGATAGTACAACTGAGAAATTTGCAGAAGAAATTACAAAGTTTAAGGTAGTTTCTTGCGAAAAACCAAACTATGGGGTCCATTAGAATGTCGGGCGGATCGTCACCGCCGGCATGGTGGTGGCGATCCGCCCGACATTCTCCTCTGCCCGCATGCCATTTCCCCCCACCATATTAGTATGGTGGGGGGACCCCGGCGGACGGAAAGACCGTCTGCCGGTTTTCCGCCGGTCACACAGGTGACCGGGCAGAAAAGGGTCCTGATATGGTAGCGGTGTCATGCTAGGCACTGCCATCCATATTATGATGGCAGCTGGAAGCAGCCTTTACACAGAAAGGCATGCGGTTTCCTCAGTTGGGGGCCCATTGCGGGCCCCAGGATGTTGGGGGGGCACATGGGGGTACCTATGGTACCCACCTGCATTGGCATGGACAAAGTGGCAGACACCGCGCGGTGCCTGTCACCTTGTGCGTGCCAAGGCACGACGTGCATTCCCAGCATTGTGGCGGGCGGTGCTGTGAGCACTGCCCACCACAATGCTGGGCAAAGAGGTTTCCACCGCCACAGTGGCATTCTAATTGCTGGTGCGGGACCGCCGCACCACTGGTGGCTGGTCTCAGCACCGCTAGTTTGCATCCTAATAGGCCCCTATGTTTGTATTTGTTGTTGACATACTTACTGTAGAAGTCAAACTAGGAATGTTGATGTGTATTTAAAAAGTGAAAAGGAAAACAATGATAAGTGGGAGCAATTTGGTGCTTATTTGTTGGTGGAAGGTCATTGTGAGTTGGGTAGTTATCAACGTATTTGTAAATATTGTTATAACAAATTAGAAGAGAACATACTGCCAGCTAGAGCTGTATATAACAAGCTAGAGTCGGTAGCTATTTCTCTGGAACTGGTAGATTTAAATACATATGAGTCCATTCTTTTTCAATCTGTTTACCCGTTTCAGGCTATAGATCGTATGGAGCTTAAAACAGGTAAGCTGTCTCCAACAGATTTACAAAGAGGTTTAAAAGGAAGAGTTGTGTATTCACCTTTAGATTTTAAGAAACATATTGAAACTGTTGATGTAGAGAGAGAAGAAAGTGAACCTGTAGTTATTCTAGTTAATGGTGTACCAACAAAGAGTCTGAAAATATGGTGAGCGTTAGTAGATGTCACCAACCTTCAAAAGGCAACATTATACCTTGTACAAAACAATATTTATTCTAAAAATTAATATGTGGAAGAAGAGAAAATATCTTTAGAAGATTACAGAGAAATTTCAACTGGCCAAATAGAAAAAGTGGATATCTGGAGGAGTGAAAATATTTATGAACGTTATAGTATACATCCTCTACATTCAAAGAAGTGATAGGAAACAATATTGAATTGTTCCAAATGAAGAAAGCGAAGACAACTCCCATGAGTATATGGGAAAAAAGTTGAAAAGCTCAATGTTTTCCATAGCTCTTCCCCACTGGAAAAGGTGGACGATATGATGGATGTCCCGTGCAGATTCCAGCTTCAGAATATCGTACAACAAGATTATAATCAGAAGATCAAAGATTTTGTCAGTGTATTCCATATTTATTTAATCTTCTCTTTGAAAGTGACTTGTCTGGACTTTCATATGCAGTGAACCATGTATTGAAAACAGGAGTTCATCTTACACATCTTTCTGCAAAGGAATTTTTGAAATAATTTCAACTGAGAGACGATCTTTAAGAATCCCAGTTAATTAATCTGATGGCGGGTCAACGTGGTACTAATGAGTATTGGTATCGTCGTCATGGAGAACTTATTTAAGGAACTTAGGAACCCCTCCATGGTTTGTTACGCTTATCCATGCTGAATGCGCATGGGACGATTCACTTGAATTTCTACAACAAGCAAATTCAAATGTAAAAAATATTGAATTGAAGATAGCTGGAGAACTGTGTTTATTGGATCCTGTATATGTGTGCAGGTATTTTAATCATAGGTTTCAAGCTATGATGTCTTTTATCTGCAATAAAAATAATCCACCCCTTGGAGAAGTGATTGGTTTCTTTTGGAGAAAGGAGTACCAAGCCAGAGGTGCTCCTCATATACACGTTATTATTGATCAAGGATGCACCTAAATTTGGAACTGATACTGATGAAAGAGTTTCATCTTTCATTGAAGAATATGTTACCTGTGCCATTCCAAAGGAAGGAGGAGAACAACTTGTGACAGCAAGTTTTACGGTTTCAAAGTCATCGATGTGGAAAATATTGTAGATGGAAATACAAGTCAAAGGGAAGATTTTATTCAATATGCTGTTTTGGATTCCCATGTCCAGTAATTTCAAAAGGAAGAGTCAACAGTTTAATTTCAGCAGTAAGGCATACTATAACTCAAAAATCTATGAAGAATATTACAACATAAAAAGAACTGAAGATTCAAAGGATATTAATAACTACAAACCAGGAATTTTGAAAATGTGCAATGCAAATATGGATATCCAGTATGTTGCAGATAATTCAATTGCTGTTGCTCGCTATGTTATGTCATATATAACCAAATCTGAAAAGACGGAGTTGAAAGACATGTGGGAAGAAATTTCACAAGAGAAGACTCTTAGTAACAAATTGTACAGCTTTAGTTTGAAGATGTTTTCCTATGAATGTTCGGATCATTTGATCTCTGCAGTTTATATTCAAAGTCAAGAAGAATCATTTGGGTAAGTCTAGGTCTTGCAGCAACACAAACAAGAGTATTGAAATCTCTACAAGAAATTGAATACTTATCATTGAATGAACCAGAATGTACAGATATTGTTAAAACAAATATGTTGGATACGTACTATCATAAAAGAAGTCCACATCTGGAAAACATATGTCTCTATGAAGTACTGCAACATTACAGCTTTAACAGAAATGTTATAAAAAATATAAATGAAAATATGCAGTATTTGGATGGTAAGGATGTTTGGTAAAACATGCCAAAGGAAATCCTATTAACCAGGAAACTCAGTTGCAATACTCCAGATAAAAGGGAATTTTTCTATTTAGCACTTCTGCAACTTTTGAACCTTGGCGTAGTGAAATGGAATAACTTGGAGATTTTGACTGCTATGACAATTCTTTTGATGCATGTAAAGATAGCATTCAATGAACTATTTTTCCAAATTTACTACAAATGTTAAATGAAGAGATTGAACAAGAAACTACTATTGCAGCTGAAATATCTAGAGACAGTTCTCAAAATAGTCAAAGTTCTGCTCCACTAAGTCAAGATCCACTAGGACAACCAATTATTGAAAAAGAAGCAGCAATAGCCATGAATGAAGTAGAACCGGCAATGCAACAAGCACAACAGGATATTATTGACTTGGGAAACGTGGAAGAAGTAAATATTGAACAAAAAGAAATATATCAGCATGTGACAGAACAGATACAGCATGGTTTACTTCATGAAAAAAAAGAATGGCAATGCACATCATTTAAACCTATTCAAATGTATATCATTGGGCAAGCTGGAATAGGAAAAAGTGTCTTAATGAAAGTTTGGACCAGTTATCTACAGAAAACCACTGAATCACATGTATCTTGTGTCTTAACTGCTCCAAATGGGTTAGCAGCACATAACATTAAAGGGATTAGATTACCACATTTACTCAAGCTACCAGTTAAACATGAAAATATGTTGGATCATCACAAGCTATCTAGAGAAGCTTGTTATGAAGTCTCAAGAGTACTGAAGAAAATGAAACTTCTGATCATTGAAGAGGTGAGCATGGTCTCAAACTTAATGCTTGCCTTTGTACATTTAAGAATGCAACTGATTTTAAAAACAGATTATAAAGTTTTATTTGGAGGAAAACATGTAATTGTATTCGGCAATCTACTACAACTTACTCCTGTGAAAGGACAACCAGTTTTTAAAACACTTGTCCATGAAGACAGTAGGAAATCTTTAGGAAGTATTGGAAATGTAACCATTTGGTCTCATTTTGAATATGAAGAACTTATTAAGAATATGCGACAAGCAGGTGATAAACATTATAAAAACATTCTTCAAGATATAAGAATTGTTGTTTTGACAAAACATGGTAAAGAAGCTTTACAAAGTCGACTACTAATGAACTTGTTCCAAATGAAAGCATTGCACCTGAAAAATGTGCAAAACAATTGGAGAAAAGAACTCTATAGTTTGCCTAATGCCAACACTGCAAGAGTGTTCTACATTCAATCAAGAACTTTTGAAACTGAAAAAACAACCAACAATGAAAATGGAAGCCATTGATAAAATGGAACACAAAGGAGTTAATATTCTTCTCTCAGAGAAATTACAGTCGAAATTAGATTCTTTGGAAAACCCAGGGCCCGATTCACAGAATTAACTCAAGACAAAATCCTAAACTTACTACTTTTGGTATTCACAGAATGCACTTACTACTTTTGGTATTCACAGAATGCACTTACTACTTTTGGTATTCACAGAATGGATTTACGACTACTAACTTTACGTCCGTACTCGGGCTGGAAATTCCGGCCCGGAGGCGGAGCTTCCAGTCCGGAGGTGGGGATTCTGGCCAGTGGCAGAGATTTAGCCATGGCCAAAATCTCCACCTCTGGGCTGGAAGCTCTGCCTCCGGCCCGGAAGCCCCGCCTCCGGGCCGGAAACTCTGCCTCCGGGCCGGAAACTCCGCCTCCGGGCCGGAATTTCCGGCCCGAGTGCGGACGTAAAGTTAGTAGTCGTAAATCCATTCTGTGAATACCAAAAGTAGTAAGTGCATTCTGTGAATACCAAAAGCAGTAAGTGCAGTCTGTGAATACCAAAATGGTAGTAAGTTTAGGATTTTGTCTTAAGTTAGTTCTGTGAATCGGGCCCTCTGTGTCTAAGACTGCAGGTTTAGAAAAGATTTTATATGTATGTGAAAACTGTTGGGTAATTTAACGGCGTAATTTGGATGTAGAAAAAGCTTTAGTAAATGGAACAATGGGAAAAGTTGTTAATTTTGTTAATTATCAGAGCAGAGGTGGAATTGAATTTTTTAAGACTAAATTTGATCAGATTGAAGAGGTAAAACAGATTGGACGTTGTGCTGTTTGTTTTTTGCTTGTAAAAGACTTGTATGTTTGTAGAAAACAGTTTCCTCTTTCTTTAGCATATGCACTGACCATTTATAAATCTCAAGGTTTAAGTGTAGACAATGCTTTGGTAAATATTTAAAGTGCAGTGTTTAAAGGGGGTATGGCGTGAGTAAGAACATTATCTGGTTTGTATTTGATTGATTTTGAAGAGAAAAGGTTAGTGCTGATGGAAATTGTGTAAGAGAGTATAATCGGTTAAGAAGACTTTATGCTCCTAACTCAGGTGAATATCTCATATAGGAGAAACGTGTAATATGTCGAAAATGGAAATATGACAAACATTGTAGTGAGATTAAAAAAAAGAAAACAATTCAAGAGAATAATGAAGCTGCAATGAAAATGAAAATGGACACTGTTGATGATATTGTAGGATACCAGTTAGAATATAGTTCAGGTATCAACTGCTATGTTAATGTAATTGAGAAGATCTTCATCATGAAATTATGGAAAATCGAGAAAAAAGGTTCTGTTCTTTACTACATTATATTTTTCAAAAGTTGGTAACTGATAGAAGTAAAACCCATACTACTTCTGGCATTCAACATCTTTTGGATATATGTACTGGTTCTTGGCAATATACACTCAATATGCAACAAGATGCACAATAATTTCTTATGTTTATGCTTGCAGCATTGGAAGATGAAGAAATAGAAATTGAAAATTAGTTTGGACTAAGTTACCGATGGGATCATAAATGTGAAGAGTGTTCATTTTCTTCTACCACTGAAATAGATACTGAACGATTCATTTATTTGACAATACCAGATTGCAAATCAGTGTCTTTTAACAAATTAGTAAAATCAGCTAGTCAAGATATGAAATGCTCTCAGTGTAAATCAGAAATGTTGTCAATGTTATATATAGAAAGAGTTGGAAAATATGTCATTTTAATGGAGGAAAATTGGAAACCAAAATTAAAACTTTTTGTGCCAAGTCAACTATCAATTTCTGGAAGAATTTTTAAAGCTGTGGCTATTATTTTCCATGATGGACCTACTACAACATCTGGACACTACACTGTGTATTTAAAGTGCAATAAAGGATGGACACATTGCAATGATGCTCATTTAGAATTCAAATGTAGGTTGCCTTTCGAATTACCAGATTCATATCTGATATTTTTGATGCCAATGTTTTGAAAACATCATTCAGCCTATTGGGAAGATGTGAACACGAATTAACAAGTTTATTTTGGATATTTTCAATGCAAATGGATTTGGAAACATTCTTCGGCCTATTGGGAAGATGTGAACCATTACTGTTTGGATTATTGTTTTTGCTAATTGTTATTGCTAAATTGTGTTTGAAAGAAATAGTTTATATATTTGATCTTTATATTAAACGCGATGTAAATGAGAATGTATATTTCAGAAATGTACTTCAGAGAAATAATTGTTTTATTGTAGTTGAAGAATGTAATTTAGAATCTGTAGATAGGTAAATAGATAGTTGAAATTGTAAATATTTTCAACTCAGATTTGTTTGTTTTTTACAATCTCATTGATTGTATTTTTTCCCCGCTGTTATATGATGATCTATGGTGAAATTCATTAGAATCTGAGAACAGCAAAAAAGGGAAACTGAATATGTTATGTAACTCTAAAATTATGGTGTGTTCATAAAACTATAATATTATAAGCAATACCAGTTTTCTTCTTCTTCTTCTTTTTTACAGAAAGTAAAACTAAAGCTTGAAAATATTTTAAATTTAGTTTACAATAAAACTACTGTAAAATAGCTTCAATGAGATTGGTATCTACTTTAATAAAGAAGGTAAGATGAAATAATGTAATACGCATAATAATATGAAGTAAGGTTTACAGTCGCTTTTACTGCACTCATCCATTGTTTCAAATTCTACCCATGCACTGATCTATACCATTTGGCACTATTCCCACACTCCTGCCATCACCCATGCACTATCCATGCATTTCTCCAATTACCTAGCCTGTATTCATACAGTTATAAGATCACCCAGACACTACCTATGTACTTTTTAAATCACACAGGTACTATCTGTACACTCATGCAATCAGCTACACATTATCCAAATCACCCAGGTAGTACCTATACACTTCTCTAATACCCTACACATAATACATGCAATGATGCAATCACCTAAACACTACCCTTGTACTCTTTCAATCATCCAGGCAGTATCTATACAATGCTCCATTCATTCAGGCAGTACACATACACTTATAGAATCACCCAAACTCTATTCATACAGTCCTCCAATCACCCAGCTGTTACTCCTGTGCTCCTCCAATCACCCAGCCAGAAGCCTTCAAGTCATAAAATCACTCAGGCACTACCTATGCACTCCAACGATCACCCAGGCCCTATCCCTACATTCTTGCAATCAGGAAGACTATACCCCTACACTCATGCAATTACCAAGGTATTAACTGTGCACTCTTATAATCCCCCACACATTATGCCTGTACTCATGCAATCACTTAGGCATTACACATGCACTCTTCCAATAACCCTGACATTATCCCTGCACTCAAACAATCAACAAGGCATTTCCCATACACTCGTTGAATCACTCAGGCAGTACATGTGCATTTATAAAATCATCTAGACACTACCTATGCCCTCATTGAATCACACAGGCACTACCCATGCACTCTTACATGTAACCAGGCATTATCCATGCACTCCTACAATCACTCAGGCAGTGCCATGCAGTCATATGTGCGCTCACGCACTTCTGCTATACTCATGCACTCATCCAAGCATTACCCATTCAGTCTTCCAATCACCCAGACATTACCCCTGCACTCATGCAATCACGCAGACACTACCCATGTACTTCTTGAATCACTCAGGCAGTACCCTTGCACTCCTCCAATCACCCAGACATTACCACTGCACTCATGGCATCACCCAGGTATTACACATGTGCTCTTTCAATCACTCAGGCACTACCTATGCACTCATGCAATCACCCAAGCACTACCCATGCAGTCTTCCCATCATCCAGGCAGGACTCTTGCACTCATGCAATCACCCAGGTAAAACTCATGCACTCCTCCAATCACCCAATAATTGCCTATGAGTCCTACATGCACCCATGCACTCCTTCACTCACTCAGACACTACCCTGCAGTCATGAAATCACAGAGGCACTACCTATTCACTCATGGAATAACCCAGCAGTACCTTCCCACTCTTTCACTCATCCAGACACTACCCTTGACCTCCTTCAATCACCCAGCCACCACCCATGCACTTATAAAATCACCCAGGCACTATGTATGCACTTGTCTAATCACTCGGACACTACCCATACACTCCTCTATTCACCCAGATATTACCACTGCATTCATGCAATCACCCAGGCACTACCCATGCATTCATACATGTACTCATGCACTTCTGCAGCACTCATGCAATCACCCAAGCACTACCCATGCAGTCATACATGCACTCAGGCACTTTTGAAGCACTCATGAAATCACCCAAGCCCTACCCATGCGCTCCTTCAATCACTCAGACAGTGCCCCTACAGTCATGCAATCACCCAGGGACTACCTATGCACTCATGCAATCAGCCAAGCACTACCCATGCGGTTTTCCAATCATCCAGACAGTACTCCTGCACTCATGCAATCAACCTGGTAAAACTCATGCACGCTTCCAATCACCCAAGAGATACCCATGTACTCCTACATTCACCCATGCACTATCCATGCACACCTAAATGTACACAGGCATTACCCATATACTTCTTTAATCACTCAGACATCACCCCTGCACGCATGCAATCACACAGGCATTACACATGTATACTCCTTCAATAACTCAGGGACTACCCCTGCAGTCATGCAATCACCCAGGCAATACCTATGCACTCATGGAATAACCCAGCACTAATTTTCCACTCTTTCAGTCAATTCAATTCAACTTTATTTGATTCAGACAGAGAATCATAAAATCTTACAATTCAATACAAATTTAAAAAAGAAAAGAGTTAATCAAATCATTAAAAACAGGTGCAATAAAAACATTTACAATGTTAGGGTGTGCAGTTATAAACTTCCTTCTAGTGATGACAGACCTAAAAAATCTTCTCACTACCTCACATGTAAACAAGTCCGAAAGCAATTGTAAAAATAAGTAGGCTGGCCTGCATTGTCTAAAATTTAACGATTTCATTAAAGGCTTAATAAAAATATTCTTTAAGTCTGTATAAAATGTGCAGAAAAACAGTACATGGATGGTTGATTTTTTAGAGATCTGGTCGCAAGGACAGCATGGTAATTGACAAGACCAGTTATTGGTATTTTGGAAACTTGTCAAACGATGAAAAATGTCTAATCTAAAATGGTCAAGACAAATCTATGTTGAGCATTCAAAACACCAATTAAATACGCTTGCATCGTGTAACACGTCAGTACCATTTGATTATGTTGTACGGTGGGCTTCACAAGTTCCCGTGTTAATCTCTTTTCCTCTAAGATGTTCAAACATACTCTCTTTAATGATACTCTTGATATATGCAACAAAGATTCAGAGTGACAAATAACATGCATGACATTTTTATGTACTTCAACCACGGTATTTTCACTGTGTGATCAGCACCGCAGCAGTCCTGTACAATGGCTCTGTTCAAGCCCGTATAATCTGATGTCCATAGCTTGTGCCAAAGGAGGACTGGCTGCACTCTTATCAAGTCTTCCAAATAGGTTACGCCCAGTTCCGCTTGACACACAAAATTAGAACAGCTGGTTGGAAGCCCTAGAAGGTTTTTAAGAAACCCATTTTCTACCAGCTGTAAGGAATCAACATCTACGTGTCCCCACAACTCAGAACTATACATCGCTATCGACTGGCATTTGGCATTATAAATGCTCAACATATCCCTGCGAAATTTACGTCCCAGTTTCCTAGAAAAGTTACTCAGACCGGGAATTGATCTAAGGAACTGCATTCTTCTCGATGTTACTGCACTTTTCCAGTTACCATTGCTATTGAATAAAATTCCTAAATACGAGAAAGTTGATGTTTGAGTTAAAATCTCATTTCCTATGGAAATATTGCACCCTTTGGCTAACTTTTGACCAGCTTTCATAACATACGTTTTACCTATGTTAATTAAAAGATCCAAATTCTCCATAAAACTTACAAATTTATCAAAAAGGTGTTGAAGATCCCATCGTGGCCAGGTGCCTTTCCTCCCTTGCTGTCTCCAAGTTCCCGAATCACCTCCTCCAATGTGAAGTAAAAATCAAAATATTTACAGAAAAGAGTAGACCCAGAGGAGACATCTCTCATCCCAGCCACAGAGTTATCTTGATCTTTTTCAGCCGAGCCCATATATAATTTCGCAAAATGGGCAACCCATTCTTGTTCTGTATTTACTGCCTCTATTCTGGGTTTATCATCGTCACAAGAAAAGGGAGAATTTACAACACGCCAAAATGGCTCACTTCCTGCAGATGGCCCCAAGCCTCCTCTTTAAGAACCTTTTTGCGATGGTTTAGTGCTAGCATATAAGCCCGCCTACAATTTTGTACTTCTATGTTATTCCTAGGTAACTCCTTCAAGGCCCTCTTTAATATATTGTGTGCAAGAGTGCACGTATGGTCAAACCACCCTTGCTTTTTCATTACCCCTCTAGTCTGGTTAATAGTCAACCCAGCACTAATCTCCTCGCTGATGTGTCCAAAAGCCTCCACGACCGTACTAGCGTCGGCAATTTCATCCAAAAAGACCTCAAAAGCCCTATAAGAATTTGCTGTAAAAATCGGGATGGGTCAACCATGGACCAGCGCAGAGTAACGGGAGAGTATTATGTTCTCCGTGGCAAGGGTGGATTGCCCTTGGCCAGGCTTGTTCTGAACACTAATATCCAATACAGTACTCTGTGGAAAATGATCACTCATTACGATGTTATGTAGTATAAAGTTATGAACTAGTGCAGAGTAGGCCTGGCTGTAAATTTCTTTCCGCTCGCAGAATTTGTGATATTTTGACATTTTCGCGTTCCGCGGAGAGTGTGAAAATGTCAAAACTTTCACAATCTGCCGCAAAACGGAAGTTAGGGTGCAGCAGTTATAAACTTCTTTCTAGTGATGACAGACCTAAAAAATCTTGCCACTACCTCACATGTTAACAAGTCCGGAAGCAATTGTAAAAATAAGTAGGCTGGTCTGCATTGTCTAAAATTTAACGATTTCATTAAAGTCCTAATAAAAATATTCCTTAAGTCTGTATAAAATGTGCAGAAAAACAGTACATGGATGGTTGATTGTTTAGAGATCTGGTCGCAAATACAGCATGGTAATTGACAAGACCAGTTATTGGTATTTTGGAAACTTGTGAAACGATGAAAAATGTCTAATCTAAAACGGTCAAGACAAATCTATGTTGAGCATTTAAAACACCAATTAAATACGCTTGCATCGTGTAACACGTCAGTACCATTTGATTATGTTGTACGGTGGGCTTCACAAGTTCCCGTGTTAATCTCTTTTCCTCTAAGATGTTCAAACATACTCTATTTAATGATACTCTTGATATATGCAACAAAGATTCAGGATTTTCGTAATATTCAGAGTGACAAATAACATGCATGACATTTTTATGTACTTCAACCACGGTATTTTCACTGTGTGATAAGCACCGCAGCAGTCCTGTACAATGGCTCTGTTCAAGCCCGTATAATCTGATGTCCATAGCTTGTGCAAAAGGAGGACTGGCTGCACTCTTATCAAGACTTCCAAATAGGTTACGCCCAGTTCTGCTTGACACACAAAATTAGAACAGCTTGTTGGAAGCCCTAGAAGGTTTTTAAGAAACCCGTTTTCTACCAGCTGTAAGGAATCAACATCTACGTGTCCCCACAACTCAGAACTATACATCGCAATTGACTGGCATTTGGCATTATAAATGCTCAACATATCCCTGGGAAATTTACATCCCAGTTTCCTAGAAAAGTTACTCAGACCGGGAATTGATCTAAGGAACTGCATTCTTCTCGATGTTACTACACTTTTCCAGCTACCATTGCTATTGAATAAAATTCCTAAATACGAGAAAGTTGATGTTTGAGTTAAAATCTCATTTCCTATGGAAATATTGCACCCTTTGGCTTACTTTTGACCAGCTTTTATAACGTACATTTTACCTATGTTAATTAAAAGACCCAAATTCTCGATAACACTTACAAATTTATCAAAAAGGTGTTGAAGATCCCATCGTGGCCAGGTGCCTTTCCTCCCTTGCTGTCTCCAAGTTCCCGAATCACCTCCTCCAATGTGAAGTAAAAATCAAAATATTTACACAAAAGAGTAGACCCAGAGGAGACATCTCTTATCCCAGCCACAGAGTTATCTTGATCTTTTTCAGCCGAGCCCATATATAATTTCGCAAAATGGGCCACCCATTCTTGTTCTGTATTTACTGCCTCTATTCTGGGTTTATCATCGTCACAAGAAAAGGGAGAATTTACAACACGCCAAAATGGCTCACTTCCTGCAGAGGGCCCCAAGCCTCCTCTTTAAGAACCTTTTTGCGATGGTTTAGTGCTAGCTTATAAGCCCGCCTACAATTTTGTACTTCTATGTTATTCCTAGGTAACTCCTTCAAGGACATCTTTAATCTATTGTGTGCAAGAGTGCACGTATGGTCAAACCACCCTTGCTTTTTCATTACCCTTATAGTCTGGTTAATAGTCAACTCAGCACTAATCTCCTTGCTGATGTGTCCAAAAGCCTCCACGACCGTACTAGCGTCGGCAATTTCATCCAAAAAGACCTCAAAAGCCCTATAAGAATTTGCTGTAAAAATCGGGATGGGTCAACCATGGACCAGCGCAGAGTAACGGGAGAGTATTATGTTCTCCGCGGCAAGGGTGGATTGCCCTTGGCCAGGCTTGTTCTGAACACTAATATCCAATACAATACTCTGTGGAAAATGATCACTCATTACGATGTTATTTAGTATAAAGTTATGAACTAGTGCAGAGTAGGCCTGGGCGTAAAGTTCGTTCCGCTCGCAGAATTTGTGATATTTTGACATTTTCGCGTTCCGCGGAGAGCGCGAAAATGTCAAAACTTTCACAATCTGCCGCAAAACTGAAGTATTTTTCTTGTTTGCACTTTAAAAATGCGTTCTCACATGCGCGGTCGCGACTTACCGGGTCCCTGCGTTTGCCGACGAGTTTTCCTATCCGTTCGCATGCTTCACGAGATGTTGGATTGTTGGTAGCCGGTCGCGCTATCCCGCAAGAGTTTGCGATCGCGAATACGTCATTCGACCCGGAACAGGAAATAAGCTTCGCAAGCAAGATGGCTGTGCCCATTAGCGACCTCTTGGGCAAGTTGGAGATATATTTCCCCGCGAAAACACATCGTGAACGGGCGGGAAAAGCAATCTCTGCATCTTCGCAAAAGTTCTGTGTGCTCGCGGAGATTTTGAACAATTTCGCGATAATTTGCGAAAGTCAATTTCGCAAATTCCGCCCACCCCTCCGAGTAACTTTTGGGAAATAAGACGAGATCAATGACACTCCTACCCCTGCTACCATCAAATGTACAGGGTACTACCACCAGGCTGCCTCCGAGTTCATTACTAAAACCTAGATTGTATTTAAAGAGCAGCTCGTTAAGATTCTACCCGTACCCTAAATGAATAAAATGGGAGACGTCATCACCCAATGGAGAGATCGTGCCACAGACTTTATCAGCCAACAATGGACAAGGTTGGATGTTAAAGTCGCCCCCGAAACCAAGATTTTGTCATTTAAACCCTTATCCACAATATTTCCCAATTCCTCATCAAGTCGACACAGTGTGTCCATTATGTCCAGGTTACAAGCATTATAATAAAAATTAACTAATATCAACGAAATAGAGGTTGTGCAATCAACCTGGACGATTTGGTAAAATGGGTTAGATAGATTTACTGTCATATTGGAGGGAAATTTATTGGATGCATAAACACAGAGGCCCTTTGATCTACTATGGCTGGATGGAATGGCTCGGGAGTGGAACGTCTTGAAACCATTCAGATGTATAGGGTCATTGGCCCAGGTTTCTTGCACCATCATAATCGCCAAGTCTGTTGTGAACTCAAGCCATTCTGGAATGCTATGTTTACTGCCAAGCCCCACAACGTTCCGACTTAAAACTGTAATATTATTCCCTGATGATATCATAGGGATCTTGTTGTTGTTGTCAATATCATCAATATCATTTCCAGAAAGATTACAATAACCAGTAGGGTTATGAGCCACGTTCCTGTAGGTAATATTCTCTAGGCTAGACCCATGAGCACCCTGACTACCACAGTTGCTGCAAGATGGATCACAGTTATTAGAAGGAGGAAAGTCATTAAAAGCATTAGAAAGGAGACTACTGTGGTTTGAAAAAAGTGCATGAGGGGTCGTTATGGTTAACTGATGTGGGCTATGCTCATTATTGCAGGGTGCAATGCTATCACCTACCCTCTCAGCATCTAAATGGACATCAGCCAGTGGCCCCACTCTACAGAGGCCACGGTCATCTAGTGTGATGTCCAGAGGGATTTGGTCATCCCTCAGATCAAAAAAGTGTTAGGGTTGTGGTTGGAATTAATCCATGTGGATGTCTTACAATAGACTGGCTCTGCGTTTCATGACTAGGTGCATAATTAAGTCAATCTTTGTTCTCCAAAGATGAAAGTATATCAAATCTATTGTATAGTGGTACACTAAATTGTGGATGATTTGTTGAATGTGTAAATCACTGCTGTTGTGCCTGATGATGGATGTAATTTGTTGGAGGGTAGAAGTATCCCAAGGGAAGTACGTTTATACCTCCAGTTGTCACATAAACGCTACCAAGTCTGCGTAAGATCTCCTGTGTCAAGCTAGGCGTTCTGAGTGTAAGAACAATACAGTCACCAGGAAGTGTTTTTTCCCTTGTCTCTACCCATCCGACTCTTCTTACCATTTTAACCTCATCAAACAGTGCTTCTGTTAGTCCAGTCCGAGTTCCGAGCCAGTAGAGTGCCCTGTTCCTTAATGTCTCCCAAGATTCATTAGCCTGGGGGGTAAGAGATGGAACATTTGCCAATATTATTATGTACAGCGTGGCCTCTGGCGGCAGGTTCAATCTCGCCTCTTCCATATTCTCTCTATTAATAGGGGCTACACAATGCCTAGGCAACTGTTGGGAATGTCTGGAGTTATTGTGTATTACAGCTTCAGTATGTTTTATGTTGGTAGTACTCTCTTGACCTTCGGGTGCCCTAGCTGAGATTTAAGGAATGTCTACCTGAGGGGCGTGAGATGACCTGCCATTATCCGGTGTGGGCCACATCACCCCCCACCTGAAAGACCTGCACTGGCTCCCCGTCGACAAGAGGATCACCTTCAAACACCTCACCCACGCACACAAAGCACTCCACAACTCCGGACCAGCCTACCTGAACGACCGACTCAACTTCTACACCCCCACCCGCCAGCTCCGCTGTCAAGAATTCCTGTCATGCGAGGGGAGGAAAACTGTAACCAGCGAAAACGGACTACATCTCCCAGGATGCTTAGCGGTTGAGAGGTTATGTAAACAGGAGAGCTGTTACATAACTCAAGGAAAACACGCCCTTATGTAAACAGGAGAGCTGTTACATAACTCAAGGAAAATACGCCCTTATGTAAACAGGAGAGCTGTTACATAACTCAAGGAAACACGCCCTTATGTAAACAGGAGAGCTGTTACATAACTCAAGGACAACACGCCCTATAAAGGGAGGAACCGGGAGGTACAACGCTGTCGGATATTGTGTTTACACCGACATACCGGCTTAGTGAAGAGCAGTGTTCCGGAGTGGTGCTCCAGTAAGGCAAGAACGGAGGTAGGTCGAGTCGTTACTCCCTGGGCCGTGTCTTGCCCCATCGTCACCTGTGAAGGACCCGGAAGCTCTACCGGATACCCATTGAGCTTCGCTTTTTGACTCGGCTGAGTCAAAGCGCAGTGGCGCTTTTGCTGGTTGGAGTCGTAACTCCCAGCCCGACCAGAGATACAGGGACTGCCAGCTGTAACGCACACCAGGAGGTGTTTGCCGCGTTACAGACTCGGAAGTCCACAGGATCGATCGAGCAGCTGCTCTCGGTTCAGTCTTCTTTGCTTGTGATTGGGGTATCAGTGACGCATCACCAGGAGGTGACTCCGCGTCCCGGTGCAGTCTGAGGAAGAGGTTGAGCGGCTGCTCCCTTCAGGTAGAGACCCCGGCTGGGTGTTTCCCTGACTCCTCGATTCTCCCCAACACTCTTCGTGCCCCTCACAGCCTACCGATTGGCATTGTCGGCCATTTCATTTCTGCCCTCTGTTGGCATACGCCGGGATCGGCGTATATGCAGAGGACGGTTAGGACCATCCGTGCTGTGGGCTGGTAACGTACTTAGCCTGGAGGATTCCAGTGACTATAACCTTTGTTTATTCCTTGTATTATTTTTGCCTTCATTAAAATAACTAAACCTTCACAAGTGGTTGCGTTCTCATTATCGTGTCTGTTAAACGATCCTGAGACGTTCAGGGCGTTACAAAATATCCGACCTTAATAACACTAACTGTCTCCCGGTCGATAACAGACATGGCAACACTTGATGATGTGCTAGCTGCTTTAGTGACCGTGCAAATTGAATTGGCTGCCTCCAGGCAAGAAACAGCCGATGTAAAAGCCAGACTGGATGCTATCAAATTGGACCCGCTCACGCCCAGCACCTCCCTCACGAACCAGACCCCTGCGGTAGTAGTGGAAATGCCGGTAGCCGTCCCCTTGGCAACACCAGAGAGGTACAGTGGGGATCCTAACACAGTGCAGGTATTCCTCACACAAGTGGCGCTACATTTATCGTGCAAACCAAGGGCGTTCCCCACGAGTCAGGCTCGTGTGGCTTTCCTTATCTCCTATTTGGCTGGATACGCGGCACAATGGGCCGTACCTCTGGTGAGCAGGGACGACCCCATCTTATGTGATTGGGGTGCTTTTCGCGAGGAATTCCTGAAGGTCTTCGACAGAAGGGCTGACTCGTACACGGCGGACCGTGAAATGCTTGAGTTGAGACAGGGATCCAACGACCTGGTGCAGTATCTCAACGCGTTCCGAAGGCTGGTTGCGGAAACCAAGTGGCCTGTTGCTAAACAGACGGCGCTCTTCCATCACGGGCTGTGCGATGAGCTCAAGGACGCCGTGGCTCATATTGACCCACAACCCAAGACATGTGAGGGCCTTATCAACCTGGTATTACGGCTGGAACATAGGCTAAGTGAAAGAAAGGGGGATCATGGGAGAAAAGGAAAATCCCTTCCATCCTATGTGACAGTGGGAAGTCCTGAAACTTCCACCGCATCCAAGGGAGAACCCATGGACATCGGCGCAATACGAGCGAGCCTCACAGCCACGGAGAAAGAGTCACGCCGTAAACAAGGATTGTGCCTATATTGTGGCAAAAAAGGCCACTACGTACGTGAATGCCCTGCCAAACCGAAGACGTCACGTTATCGGGCCAACCGGTCGGTAACAGCCGTGGTGGACGTACCGGCGGAAAACTAGAGGACTCCCAGACCAAAGAAGGGGCATCTCGGAGTCACTCATCCATCCCTTCACTTTCCAACTCGGTCACTAAGGGACAACGACACCTGTTTCAAACGGTGCACGTGGCAGTGCATGACCAGTGGATACCCGTTGTGGCCATGGTGGATTCAGGGGCCACTGGCATGTTTATGGACCACAACGAGGCATGCAGGCTAGGGCTAGTGCTTCTTCCCAAAGCTGTACCCGAAGACGTCTATGCTGTAGACGGAAGGCGATTGGTGACGGGGCCCATCGGGCAGCACACGGGGGTCCTTCCGATGAGATGTGGGAGGAACCATTTGGAACAAATCGATTTTAACATCATCCGAGCGCCCCAATATGGCGTCATATTGGGATTGCCGTGGCTACAGAAACACAACCCCTCTGTGGATTGGCCAACACATCGCATCGAACTGACGTCACCGTATTGCATCCTGCATTGTGGAATAAGAACAGAATCCCTTGACGCAAATGAGAGCGGGAGTCAGACGGTGGCTACAGCGGCAGAAAAAGATGTGGCTCTCCCCCAGGCTTATCACAGTTTTGAGGATGTATTTGATGAGGTGAAGGCGGAAGTGCTACCACCACATAGACAGTTTGACTGCCAGATCGACCTGGTGCCAGGGGCCAGCGTTCCCAGCGGCAGGCTGTATGCCCTGACGGAGCCTGAAAACGTGCATCTCCGGGGGTACCTGGATAAACTCCTCAAGCTAGGATTCATCCGCCCGTCCAAGTCTCCGGCCGCCTCGCCACTCTTCTTCATCCCGAAGGCTAATGGGGAGCTGAGAGCCTGTGTGGACTTTAGGGCATTGAATGCGATAACCGTAAAGAATCGGTACCCCTTGCCTCTCATCAGTGTACTTCTGGAACAGGTCAAGAAAGCTCGTATCTACACCAAGTTGGATTTGAAAGGGGCATACCATCTGGTGCGCATGAGGGACGGAGACGAGTGGAAGACCGCCTTTAAGACCAGGTTCGGCCTTTTTGAGTACCTCGTCATGCCGTTCGGTCTGTGCAACGCCCCGGCAGCCTTTCAGTACTTTTTGAATGAGGTATTCAGAGAGGAGTTGGATATCTACGTGGTCGTATATATCGACGACATCCTCATCTATTCGTCCAGTGTGGAGGAGCACGTACACCACGTCAAAGCTGTGCTCCAAAAGCTGAGGGAAAACATGCTGTTTTGTAAACTCAGCAAGTGTGACTTCCACGTCACATCCGTGGAATTCCTCGGAGTGATGCTGAGTCCAGAGGGACAGGAGATGGCAGAACGAAAGATCAAGGCGGTGAAAGAATGGCCGGTGCCCCAAAGCGTGAAGGACGTCCAAAGTTTCATTGGCTTCGCCAACTTTTACAGGCGGTTTATAGATGGATTTTCAGGATTGGTGGCCCCAATCACACAGCTACTGAGGAAGTCCAAGGAGTTTGTCTGGTCCCCTGAAGCGAACAAAGCCTTTGAGGCCCTGAAAAGCGCCTTTGGTAAGGCGCCGGTGTTGGCTCACCCCGATCCGGATCTCCCCTACGTGGTGGAAGCGGACGCATCGGATGTGGCGCTGGGGGCTATCTTGTCCCAACGCAACCACGACACAGGGGTGCTTCATCCCGTTGCGTACATGTCCCGCAAACTCAACGACGCCGAACGCAACTACCATATTGCGGAGAAGGCGCTTCTCGCAATCAAGGACGCCTTCACCGAATGGAGGCATTGGTTGATGGGGGCAAGACATGTGGTATCGGTGTACACGGACCATCGGAACCTACAGTTCATGACGGCCACAAGACACCTTTCTCCCAGACAGCTGCGGTGGATGATCTTCTTTGCGGGGTTCAACTTCCGCATCACATATCGGCCGGGGACGGAAAACCGGAAGGCGGACGCCCTGTCCCGTCAATCTGCAGTTAAGGAACCATTGCCTGCGACCGAGCAGTCCATCATTTCCCCGAGGATGGTATTGGGGGTTATCCAACCGGATACTTTCCTGAGGGGAATAAAGAGAGGGATCAGGTCATTCGCATGGCGGAGGTGGCTCCTCAGTCACAGAGAATGGCAGCTGAAGGACGGGATACCCCTGAAGGGCAGGTGCCTATTGATACCCACGCCTAGGCTAAGGAAACAAGCATTCATCTGGTGCCATGACTCTCCATGCGCAGGTCATTTGGGCTTTGAAAAAACGGTGGCTAGCATGGGACGGCATTTCTGGTGGCCAACCATGAGAGTGGATGTCAGGAGGTGGGGACAGGAGTGTCCTACGTGTGCTACCATGAAGGCCGACCATGGCCGAACCCAAAGGGCTCTTACATCCACTTCCGACCCCGGATAGACCATGGGATAGCATATCACTGGACTTCGTGGTGGGCCTACCGGTAGACCAGGGGATGACGGCAATACTGGTGGTGGTGGATTACTTGACGAAAATGGGGCACTTCATCCCCTGCAAGAGAGTCCCTATGGCCGGGGAATTGGCGTCACTACTCCTAAAGAATGTGGTACGACTGCATGGATTACCTGGGGTGATCGTGTCGGACCGGGGGTCACAGTTTACTGCGCAATTCTGGAAGACTTGGTGCACTGCGCTGCATGTTAAGACCGCCCTGTCCACCAGCTACCACCCTCAAACGGACGGCCAAACCGAGCGCCTGAACCAAACGCTCAAACAGTATCTGCGATGTTTTGTGGACCAGGGCAGGGAAGAATGGGTCGACTTGCAATGGGTTGCAGAGATAGCCTATAACAACGCCACTCACAGCTCCACACAGTCATCTCCGTTCTATAGCAACTATGGCCAACATCCCAGGTTCTTGCCATTTCTACATCCGTTCAGAGAGGACAGGATTCCCGCCACAGCGGACAGGGTGGCACACATAAAAGACACGTTGATGCGCTCAAGGGCTGTCCTAATAGAGGCCAAGAGAAGATACAAGGCTGCGGCAGACAGGAAGAGAAGGCCCGGGCCACTGTACCGCACTGGAGACTACGTCTGGATATCCACAAGAAGCATGAGGTTTCGAAAGAACAGTGTGTTCCATCCCAAGTACATGGGCCCCTATCGAATTACCAAGTGTATGGGTCCCGTGAACGTGAAGGTGTGCTTGCCCCAGTCATTGCGGATACACCCTGTCTTTCATGTATCATTGCTCAAACCAGCACCCTCCAAGCCGTCTGGGACACCTAGGCCGGTATGCGTGGAGTCGGAGGTGGAGTATGAAGTGTCGGGCATACGGGCGTCCAAATGGCGCAGGGGGAAGCTGTGGTACCTGGTTGCGTGGAAAGGCTATGGCCCAGAGGAGCAGTCATGGGAACCGGCTGAAGGGGTTCATGCTCCGCGCTTGGTCTCCTTGTTCCATCGGCGTTTTCCTTCCAGCGCTGGACCCGTGGGGAGCCGCTGAGAGGGAGGATGTACTGTCAAGAATTCCTGTCATGCGAGGGGAGGAAAACGGTAACCAGCAAAAACGGACTACATCTCCCAGGATGCTTAGCGGTTGAGAGGTTATGTAAACAGGAGAGCTGTTACATAACTCAAGGAAAACACGCCCTTATGTAAACAGGAGAGCTGTTACATAACTCAAGGAAAATACGCCCTTATGTAAACAGGAGAGCTGTTACATAACTCAAGGAAACACGCCCTTATGTAAACAGGAGAGCTGTTACATAACTCAAGGACAACACGCCCTATAAAGGGAGGAACCGGGAGGTACAACGCTGTCGGATATTGTGTTTACACCGACATACCGGCTTAGTGAAGAGCAGTGTTCCGGAGTGGTGCTCCAGTAAGGCAGGAACGGAGGTAGGTCGAGTCGTTACTCCCTGGGCCGTGTCTTGCCCCATCGTCACCTGTGAAGGACCCGGAAGCTCTACCGGATACCCATTGAGCTTCGCTTTTTGACTCGGCTGAGTCAAAGCGCAGTGGCGCTTTTGCTGGTTGGAGTCGTAACTCCCAGCCCGACCAGAGATACAGGGACTGCCAGCTGTAACGCACACCAGGAGGTGTTTGCCGCGTTACAGACTCGGAAGTCCACAGGATCGATCGAGCAGCTGCTCTCGGTTCAGTCTTCTTTGCTTGTGATTGGGGTATCGGTGACGCATCACCAGGAGGTGACTCCGCGTCCCGGTGCAGTCTGAGGAAGAGGTTGAGCGGCTGCTCCCTCCAGGTAGAGACCCCGGCTGGGTGTTTCCCTGACTCCTCGATTCTCCCCAACACTCTTCGTGCCCCTCACAGCCTACCGATTGGCATTTTCGGCCATTTCATTTCTGCCCTCTGTTGGCATACGCCGGGATCGGCGTATATGCAGAGGACGGTTAGGACCATCCGTGCTGTGGGCTGGTAACGTACTTAGCCTGGAGGATTCCAGTGACTATAACCTTTGTTTATTCCTTGTATTATTTTTGCCTTCATTAAAATAACTAAACCTTCACAAGTGGTTGCGTTCTCATTATCGTGTCTGTTAAACGATCCTGAGACGTTCAGGGCGTTACATCCGCTCAGCAACCCTCGCCCTCGCTGCTGTCCCCTGCATCCAACGAAAGACCACCGGCGGCAGATCATTCTCCCACCTCACCGCCAGGACCTGGAACACCCTCCCCAACCACCTACGGCAGACCCAGGACCTGCTCACCTTCAGAAGACATCTCAAGACCTGGCTCTTCGAGCAGTAGCGGTTCCCCCCTCCCTTCAGCGCCTTGAGACCCTCACGGGTAAGTAGTGCGCTTTACAAATTCCTTGATTGATCGATTGATTGATTGTGGGTATTGGGGGAATGTGCAAATGATTAACAGGACCTACACTTTGAGCTTTACTCAGTGCATCCTTGATAGCAGATACCCTAGCCAGCAGTTTCTCTAAGGGAGCTTTAACTGATACATAAAAGTTATCCAAGAACAGACCCTCCCCTGAGACAGCAGCAGTATGAGAAGGCACCTTTTGATCATTCAAATTATTCAAGACCATGTCCATATGTTCTAAATGTCCATACAATAGGGCAAAATTTGGGTCAATCAGATCTTTAAACTGGGTTAAAACGCTATCTGAAAGAGGCTTGCCAGTCTCAGTAACCGCAACCTCTGAGAAAATACTTGATATAGGGAGCAAGAGATCATCAGTCTGTGTACCAGTGGAACTTGCTTGGATCGATGCAGAGTAAATATGTTGGAGCTCCTTTTGTACTTTTGGTTTATGTGTGCCCAGGGCCATAACTGTACCCCGTTTACGCTTCGCAGATGACTCTCTTGTCATACCTTCACTATGAAGTTTGGAGGTCCGAGTCCTTAAGGCTATACTGGGCTCGCTGGAAGTATCCTTTGTGGAGACCTTCGGATAGTGTCGGGAGGGGCCTGCGACGTGCCCTGCAAAGAGGGGGACAAGCGGGTTCGAGGGGTGGTCAAAGCAGCAATGCCCAGTGAAGAAAGCCTTTCCAAGGAGGAAGGATCCAAAGATAGCCTCCTCACCGTGAGTTCGATCTCATGACTGAGAAAAGATTCGGCCCTTATGATGAAAGCGTCCAAAGTTCCTGTGACCCCCGTAAGCCCCTTGCTTTTGCTCATTATAAAAGGGAAGATCTACACCAGCTCGTCACAAACAATGTCAAACAATGTCAACAAAGCTAAATCCAAGGTACGGCAACACTACGATACCTGGTAAAGAAAATCCCAAGGCAGGTCCAAATATCTCATTCTCCATGGGAGGCCCCTGCCTCCTCCTGTCGCTGTCGCTGATGGACCACTACTTGGCGCATGAGGATGAAGATGGCAGCGTGCCGCGTGGTGATTTGGGAAGCGTAGTTCTCCACCACTCCTTCCGCCCCCTTTTCCCCACAATTACAGACTGGCGTATGGACAATCAGGTGGCAACAATTCAGGAGTCAAAAAATAGATAAATAATTTTCCGGGATGCGCTTCCAGGACTCATTAAGTAGCGCTTCAAAAGAAGGCGGTTTACATGAAATACACTTTCTAATTCTTCCTATATGCGCCCATTCATTCCAAGATCTGAGGGAAGACCGAGGGCTCAAGCATTCACTCACCACGTCCAAGTGAGGGGCCTCAGTAATCCGCCAGGTTTTCTCCAGTCCGGTCCCATAGCACCTCCAATTCAAACAAGTTCAAACAGGTTGCTGAAGACCACCGCAGATCCTTGCAGATCCTCACAGGATGTTGTCCCCGGTCTCACAGCCCACCACGGGCCAGGGACCTCGGGTGCCTCGAATCAGGCCCGACACCGGAATCGTCAGAGAACGCCAGAGAAGCAAGGCTTGTGCGCTGGACAGTCGAGCCTGCGGCCTGTGCCCAGTAACTTCGGATCTCAATGGCGCTCCGCCCACACAACCAGGGATCGAAGCCTGATTCTGAAAGCTCCGAAAACAGTGAAGGCTGACCCGGGTAACCTTCTGTAATAGTATCCCTGCAACAAATCGGGTCATCAACCCGCCTACAGTCCGACACTGCCCTACTCATCAATCAGCATTCCAATCCAGTACCGAAGTATTTGAGGTAACTAATTTTGCTTTCGGTTTCACTCTTTCAGACATCCAGGCTCGAACCTTGCCCTCCTCAATCCCCCAGCTGCTACCCATACACTTATAAAATCACCCAGACACTACCTATGGACTGGTCTAATCACTCAGGCACTACCTATGCACTCCTCTATTTATCCAGACATTACCCCTGCATTCATGCAATCACCCAGGCAATACCCATGCCGTCATATATGCACTCAGGTACTTCTGCAGCACTCATGCAATAACCCAAGCACTACCCATGCAGTCTTCCAATCATCCAGGCACTGCTCTGCACTCATGCAATCATCCAGGCAGTACCCATACACTTCTCCAATCATCCAGGCTGTACCCATGCAGTGTTGCAATCACCCAAGCATTACCCATGCACTTCTTCAATCACTCAGGCATTACCCATGCACTCCTTCAATCATTGAGGCAGTACCTATGAACTACTCGAATCACCCAGATATTACCCCTGCACTCATGCAATCACCCAGGCAATACCCATGCGGTCATACATGCACTCAGGTACTTCTGCAGCACTCATGCAATAACCCAAGCACTACCCATGCAGTCTTCCAATCATCCAGGCACTGCTCTGCACTCATGCAATCATCCAGGCAGTTCCCATGCACTTCTTCAATCACCCAGGCACTACCCATGCACACATGCAGTCACACAGGCATTACCTATACACTCTTTTGATCACTTAGGCATTACACATGCACTTCTCCAATCACCCAGACATTACTCCTGCACTCATGGAATCACCCAGGAATTATGCATACACTCCTTCAATCACTCAGGCAGTATCCATGCACTTCTTCAATCACTCATGCAGTGTTCATGCACTCTTCCAATCACCCAGGCACTTCCAATGCACTTATGCAGTCACCCAGCATTACTCCTGCACTCATGAAATCACCCAGACATTACCCATGCATTTCTACAATCACTCAGACTGTACCCATGCACTCCTCTAATCACCCAGACATTACCACTGCACTCATGTAATCACCCAGGAATTACCCATGCACTTACAAACTCCTGTAGGCATTACCCATGCACTCCTTCAATCATTCAGGAGTACCCATGCACTACTCCAATCACCCAGACAAAACGCATGCACTTATGCAGCCACCCTGACATTACCCTTGCACTTATGCAATCACCCAGACACTACCAATACACATTTTCAATCACCAAGGCAGTATCCATGCACTTCTCCAATCACCCAAGAACTTCCCATGCACTTATGCAATCACCCATGCACCACCCATGCACTCATGCAATCACATATGCACTACCCATACACTTCTCCATATATTCCACTAACCACAATTCATAAAACAATTACAAATGCATGTTTAATTAATACATGGAAATAATGTTTTATAATTATGTTATTATTTACGCGCACCAGCCAGAAAACGTTATGTTTTGTTTTTAGGCATACTATAGCTAATATGCAAAACCCGATGAAGATCAATAATTAATTGGTTTTAATTGTAGGAGCATTTATAATTGTTTATATTTGGAATAATTGTTTGTTCATACTACAAAGTAATGAATTTAAGACATTTGATTTTGTGATTTACAATTATTTTCTTTGAAGTGCTTGCATAACGCAAGTGTTTTCTCACTGTCGATGAACTATGACTCCTATTTCTATGGGGAATTGGGCGCAGGTCATCTACTTGACAAAGGCTTCGCCGAAACGCGTCGTACTGTTTGGTTTGTGAGACAATACATTTTTTATTGGACTTGTCCTATGGTGTGCCGCTGGAGGTTATTTCATAATCCTGAAAGACGACTTCCATGTGGGAAATATAATTAGCGGTGCTGTAACCGCTGCTGGCACCGGCGTCGCAAGGAGGGTGAGCGGCTGTTCACAGCGATCTATGCATATATATATACTGCACTTGAGGAACACTGGCACTACCGATACCAGGAGGCCGTGTGGTGGCCACACCTATAAGAGCAGGTATCGTACAAAATCAGGTGCTTTGAAACAGCAATGACTTTCCGCAGAATTTGAAGCCTATGATAAAGGGTGGGGGGCAGAAACGCGTCAGCTTGGTGTATAAAAACTGTTTGTGTCATTCTGCCTATGTACACTGCAGCTTTCATTAAATCGTTGGCAGATACTTACCTGTGTGGGCTCTTCTATTTAAGGTAACTTTTTGCGAATTGATGTGTTGGCAGTCATCTTGGGACTCTGCTTCAAGCTGAATCTCAGAAAAAAATTAAAAATAAAGAAAAGGGGGCAGAGTAGGAATACCCTGACCCCCCAGATGTGGTGGGGAGGTCCAACAGAAACCCCACAAATGTTTTTAAACATTTTTAAAACAAATGTTGCTGAAGAGCTGCACTTGGCCCCCCCCCCCCACTGCCCGGGGGATCACCACCTCCCCAGGGCTATCTACAAGATGGGAGGGGGATGTGCAGCCCCCCTCCAGGAGCCTTGCATGTCCCTGGGGACTGTCACTCTCCCAGGGACGTATCCAGCAATGTCCCTGGGTGCCCAACCCAAGAACATTGCAGTTTGCAAACTCTGGTCCGCTGGTCCGCTTCATGGAAGTAAGAGCATTAAAAATGCTCTTGCTTCCATGAAGCAGAGAGGAATTGCTTTTGGAGAGAGGGAGCTGCATGTCAGCATCTCACTCTGTCCAAAAGCAATGCTGGCTCCCACAGTAGGTGGGTAGCTGGCAGGGACTGTGGGGGTTTTGATTTTCCCCCCATGGTCCCCAACAACCTGGCCATGCTTTGGGGATGGGGTCCAAGAGGTAAAATCAGCTCAGATAGGCAGGTCGTGCTGGCCAACCCTCCCCATCACAAGAAAAATGATGAAGGCCTGCCTCCGGGGACGAAATAGGCCTGGGGAGGAGTTTTATTTTAAAAAATCAATAAAACTAAAGGCTGGGCCCTGGGAGATTGCGTCCCCAGGGCAATATCAGTCGGGGTAGCCTCGCAGCCCCCTCCCCTTTTAATTTGTATTTTTGAAAAAGTTCAGGGGATGGGGTCCCTGGGGCCCACAATGGTCCAGGTAAGGGGGCCCATGCATCCCCCTTCCTAAAAAAAAAAAAATGCTGCAACTCATGGGAGCCCCCCCCCCCCTTTCTACAATGCTCTGCAAATGCACCTCCTGGTTGGGGGATAATGTCCCCTTGACTGCTGAGGGTCCTTAGGGGCAAAGAAGACCCCCTGTTACCACCAGTAAACCTCACACAGCAGGATTGCTGAGTGGTTGTCAGTCGCCATGCCCCTTTCTCCACCACCCTGCAAACACACCTCTCGGTGCACTGCTGGTGCGTCTCATTCGAGGTAACACAATGGGCACAGCCATTACGTGATAGTGCAGGGTGCGCAGGGGGTACAAAGCGGACAATTATCCATACCTACTTCCCTAAGAAAGACGACCAGGAGTTCTATGAGCATAGTTGGTGCCAACTTAGGGTGCTACAGCCCTCGCAACTCTATGGAGATGGGACCTAAAACTACATTTCAAACCAAACATGGACAGATCAGCAAAAGGGGAGTTGAGAGGAAAGCAAGCAGTACAGCTGATGTGCACTGAAATGGATGGCTATGGGCTTATAGATATATTACACTTCGATGATTCATGGTTCCTGGTCTTGTTTAGACTATTGGCTCAGAATAAAAGAGGTGAACACGTGGGTGCAGAATGTATGCCAGTTGCTCAAAACACTCTCAGATCATGTACCTATGCTATTGATACTGATCATCCCAACGCAAGTACTTAGAAAGTTTCAATGACACCTACACTTCACTAAGCTCCAAGACCCAGTCTTCTGAGTCACAGTGAGAAGAGCTATAGTGTACTATTTTGCTATAAACACAGACTCGGTGGACAGTAATGAGACCATCTGGGAATCATTCAAAGTCAACATCCGGGGGGTGTGCCTGAGAATGAGAGCAGGGATTTTAAAAGACATCTGGACCCACTTACGGAAGCTGGAAGACAGCTTCCTGAAGCTGGATCGAGAATAGGAGAGTGACCCAAAAACCAACACCTTGGCAAATATATGAATACAGATCTCCAAATACGTTGGCAGAGCAAGAAGCTCGTCATATGTCCCACAGGCACATATCAAGAGCATATAGGGAAGTGGGCAGACCAGGATGCCACTTGGCTATGTCGCTGAAAGCTATGAGGGCACAGTCCCTTATCACTTATGGTAGGGGGGCCCAGCAGTGAGCCCTGCTATGACACCCCATTCATTGGGGCAAAATTCTCCAAGTACTATGCCTAGCCATATTTTTTCCCATGAGGGAGCTGCAGCGACTGAGATCTCGCAATATCTAGAGGGGTATGCAGAGAGAATATCGATTTGGAAATGTCGACGTACACAAATATCGAGTTGGAAATATCGTGATCCAGAAATATCGACAGCAAGAATATTGTTTTCAAGAATATCGAATTAAGGTTAGAAATATTGTTTTAAAAAAATATAGAAGATTTTAATATCGTTTGCAAAAATATAGTTGTTTAAAATTTTAAACTTTAATTCGTTTTATGTATTTTAGTTTATATTTTAAATGTACGTGATGTATGTTTTTTTGTATAAGTATTGTTTATGTTTTTTAATATATGTGTTACATTTTTAATAATTCTCAATTTTATTTTACTTTCAATTAGCATTTTTTAGTTCTGTTGCGGGTTGTGTGTTTATAGGGGAATATGGTGGGAAGTAAAATAATTATAATCAATCAATCAATCAATCAATCAGTGACACTTGTAAAGCGCGCTACATACCCGTAGGGTCTCAAGGCGCTGGGGGGGGGGGGGGAGCCGCTACTGCTCGAACAGCCAGGTCTTCAGCTTCTTCCTGAAGGAGAGGTGGTCTTGGGTCAGGCGCAGGTCGGGAGGGAGGGAGTTCCAGGTCTTGGCGGCCAGGTAGGAGAAGGACCTTCCTCCTGTAGTCGCTTTTCGGATGCGGGGGACGGCGGCGAGGGCGTGGTTGGCTGATCGGAGGTGGCGTTTGGGAGCGTAGAAGTTGACTCGGCTGTTGAGGTAGCTCGGGCCTTGGTCGTGTAGGGCTTTGTGTGCGTGGGTGAGGAGGCGGAAGGTGATTCTTTTGTTGACGGGGAGCCAGTGAAGGTCTCTCAGATGTCCGGAGATGTGGCTGGTTCGTGGGATGTCGAGGATGAGTCTGGCTGAGGCGTTCTGGATCCGCTGGAGTCTCTTCTGGAGCTTGGCGGTGGTACCGGCATAGAGGGCGTTGCCGTAGTCCAGTCGGCTGTTGATGAGGGCCTGGGAGTCGTCCCAGGCGGAGGGAGAGGAGCCCAGGATGAGGACCTCCGTCTTGTCCGAGTTCAGTTTCAGGCGGCTGGTCGTCATCCACTCGGCTACCTCTTTCATCCCTTCGTGCAGGTTGGCTCTGGCGGCGGCGGGGTCGTTGGTCAGGGAGAGGATCAGCTGGGTGTCGTCGGCGTAGGAGATAATGCTGAGGTTGTGTTTGCGTACGATGGCCGCGAGGGGGCTCATGTAGATGTTGAAGAGGGTGGGGCTCAGAGATGATCCTTGGGGGACGCCGCAGATGACTCCGGAGGCCTCTGACTTGTACGGTGGTAGGCGGACTCTCTGTGTTCTTCCGTCGAGGAAGGAGATGATCCATTCCAGCGCCTTGTCCTGGATTCCGATGTTGCTGAGGCGCCGTACTAGGGTGCGGTGGCAGACCGTGTCGAATGCCGCGGAGAGGTCTAGGAGGATGAGGGCCGCTGTTTCTCCATTGTCCATCAGGGCTCGGATGTCATCGGTGGCGGCGATGAGGGCGGTCTCGGTGCTGTGGTTGGCTCGGAAGCCGGACTGTGAGGGGTCGAGGGATCCGTTCGTCTCGAGGAAAGCGGCCATCTGCTTGTTGACGGTCTTCTCGATGACTTTGGCTGGAAACGGGAGGAGCGAGATGGGGCGGTAATTCTTGAGGTCGGTGGGGTCCGCTGTTGGTTTCTTGAGTAGAGTGCTGAGTTCGGCGTGTTTCCAGCTCTCAGGGAAGATGGTGGTGTCGAAGGATTTGTTGATGATGTCTCGCAGGTGGGGTGCGATGACAGCGTCGGCCTTGTTGAAGACGTGGTGAGGGCAGGGGTCGGTCGGTGATCCGGAGTGGATGGAGTTCATCGTGCGGATGGTGTCTTTGGTGCTAATCGGGGTCCAGGCGTGGAGGGTGGTGGTGGGGGGTGGTTGCTCGGTCATGGTGTGCGTCGGTTGGTTGTTGAAGCTGTTGTGTATGTCCGCGATCTTGTTGTGGAAGTATGAAGCGAGGGAGTTGCAGAGGTCTTGCGATGGGGTGATGTCGTTGTTTCCTGCGCTGGGGTTGGAGAGCTCTTTCACGATGTTGAAGAGTTCCTTGCAGTTGTGTGCGTTGTTGTCCAACCGGTCCTTGAATGCTGTTTTCTTGGCGGCGCGGATCAGCTGGTGGTGTTTCCGGGTGGCAAGTTTGAAGGAGGTCCTGTTGTCCGGTGTCGGTTCCCTTCTCCAGACTTTCTCGAGGGCTCGGCAGTTCTTCTTGGAGCTCTTGAGTTCGTCGGTGAACCATGGGGCTTTCTTGCTGCCGGGTCTGCTGGGCGGGGTCCTCAGTGGGGCGAGTTCGTCCGCGCAGTTGCTGATCCACTTCGTGAGGTTGTCGGCGGCCTGGCTGGGGTTCGCTGAGCTGGCAGGAGGGTGCTGGCTCAGGGAGGTGGCGAGCTGGTCTGCTGTGATCTTGTTCCAGCTTCTGCGGGCGGCTTGTTGCTGGTGTTGGTGGGTCGTCGTTTTCTTGAAGGTGAAGTGGACGCAGCTGTGGTCCGTCCATTGAAGCTCTGTGGCGTGGCTGAAGTCGATGTCCTTGCTGGATGAGAAGACAGCGTCGAGTGTGTGTCCGGCGAGGTGGGTGGGGGTGCTCACCAGTTGCTTGAGTCCAAGGTTGGCGAGGTTGTCGAGCAGGGTGCTGGTGTTGCGATCGTTGTTATTCTCCAGATGGAAGTTGAGGTCTCCCAGGAGGATGTAGTCAGCGGAGGGGAGGGCATGCGGGCTGACGAAGTCGGCGATGTCCTCGCTGAATTGTGTGCGTGGTCCAGGGGGTCGGTAGATCAGGGTGCCTCTGAGGGTGGTGTTCGGGTTGGTGTGGATCTGGAAATGCAGGTGTTCGGCGCTGGTCAGGGTGTTGTCGGTGCTGGTCGTGAGACGGATGGTGCTCCTGTGGATGATGGCGATGCCTCCTCCCATCTGGTTGGCGTTTCGGTCCCTCCGGACGATCTTGTAGCCCTCTGGGATGGCGGTGGCGATGTCGGGAGCTGAAGAGGCGTTCATCCAGGTCTCCGTGAGGAAGGCAACGTCTGGAGCTGTGGTGTCGAGGAGGTTCCAGAGTTCGATGGCGTGTCTGTGGACGGAGCGGGTGTTGAGCAGGATGCACTTGAGGTGGGTGCTGCTGGTGTTCGGCTTGGTGGGTGCTGGTGCGAGGCAGGTCCGGATGCAAGTGAACTTGCAGGCGTGGCAGCTGAAGGGTCCGTGGGTGCGTCGTGGAGTGGCTTGATGGCATTCTGGGAGTCGGCCGGTGTTGAGAGCGGTGAGGGTGGCGGCGGAGTACGTCAGGCGGGTCGGTCGGGGTCCTCGTGGGCCAGGGGTCCTGGCACTGGGCGCGGTCCAGGCGTGGACGGGCGCAGACGGGCTTACCTTTGGTGCACCTTCGGCGCGCAATCGGCGCGCCCGCTGCGCGTGGCCGCTGCGCGTTCGCACGGTCGCCATTTAAGGCGAAGTGCGCGGGTGGGCGGAGCAGCTGGGAGGCGGGAGCGGGGAGGGTACAGAATCGAAAAAGGGGCGGGGAAGAGCGGCGGTGGCGGGAAGGGAGGGCGGAGGGGTAGGCGGGCAGCAAGGAAGGAACCCACAACACGGGGAAAATAAAAATTAAACAGAACAGGCACAAATACTCGACAAAGCAAGGAAAAAAAGAAAGTTATACAAAACAGGCACAAATTCTCGACAAGACAAGGGCAAAAACAACCGCAGCGGCGGCAGCCGGCAACCGGCAAACGAGGCAGCAGTGAGGCAGAGGGCAGGCAAGGGGCACACGCAGCAGCTGGTGGCCGTGCGGCGCGGGGGTGTCCCACAAGTGGGTCACACTCACCTGCGTCGCACGGTCGCCATTTAAGGCCAAGTGCGCGGGTGGGCGGAGCAGCTGGGAGGCGGGAGCGGGGAGGGTACAGAATCGAAAAAGGGGCGGGGAAGAGCGGCGGTGGCGGGAAGGGAGGGCGGAGGGGTAGGCGGGCAGCAAGGAAGGAACCCACAACACGGGGAAAATAAAAATTAAACAGAACAGGCACAAATTCTCGACAAAGCAAGGAAAAAAAGAAAGTTATACAAAACAGGCACAAATTCTCGACAAGACAAGGGCAAAAACAACCGCAGCGGCGGCAGCCGGCAACCGGCGAACGAGGCAGCAGTGAGGCAGAGGGCAGGCAAGGGGCACACGCAGCAGCTGGTGGCCGTGCGGCGCGGGGGTGTCCCACAAGTGGGTCACACTCACCTGCGTCGCACGGTCGCCATTTAAGGCCAAGTGCGCGGGTGGGCGGAGCAGCTGGGAGGCGGGAGCGGGGAGGGTACAGAATCGAAAAAGGGGCGGGGAAGAGCGGCGGTGGCGGGAAGGGAGGGCGGAGGGGTAGGCGGGCAGCAAGGAAGGAACCCACAACACGGGGAAAATAAAAATTAAACAGAACAGGCACAAATTCTCGACAAAGCAAGGAAAAAAAGAAAGTTATACAAAACAGGCACAAATTCTCGACAAGACAAGGGCAAAAACAACCGCAGCGGCGGCAGCCGGCAACCGGCGAACGAGGCAGCAGTGAGGCAGAGGGCAGGCAAGGGGCACACGCAGCAGCTGGTGGCCGTGCGGCGCGGGGGTGTCCCACAAGTGGGTCACACTCACCTGCGTCGCACGGTCGCCATTTAAGGCCAAGTGCGCGGGTGGGCGGAGCAGCTGGGAGGCGGGAGCGGGGAGGGTACAGAATCGAAAAAGGGGCGGGGAAGAGCGGCGGTGGCGGGAAGGGAGGGCGGAGGGGTAGGCGGGCAGCAAGGAAGGAACCCACAACACGGGGAAAATAAAAATTAAACAGAACAGGCACAAATTCTCGACAAAGCAAGGAAAAAAAGAAAGTTATACAAAACAGGCACAAATTCTCGACAAGACAAGGGCAAAAACAACCGCAGCGGCGGCAGCCGGCAACCGGCGAACGAGGCAGCAGTGAGGCAGAGGGCAGGCAAGGGGCACACGCAGCAGCTGGTGGCCGTGCGGCGCAGGGGTGTCCCACAAGTGGGTCACACTCACCTGCGTCGCACGGTCGCCATTTAAGGCCAAGTGCGCGGGTGGGCGGAGCAGCTGGGAGGCGGGAGCGGGGAGGGTACAGAATCGAAAAAGGGGCGGGGAAGAGCGGCGGTGGCGGGAAGGGAGGGCGGAGGGGTAGGCGGGCAGCAAGGAAGGAACCCACAACACGGGGAAAATAAAAATTAAACAGAACAGGCACAAATTCTCGACAAAGCAAGGAAAAAAAAGAAAGTTATACAAAACAGGCACAAATTCTCGACAAGACAAGGGCAAAAACAACCGCAGCGGCGGCAGCCGGCAACCGGCGAACGAGGCAGCAGTGAGGCAGAGGGCAGGCAAGGGGCACACGCAGCAGCTGGTGGCCGTGCGGCGCGGGGGTGTCCCACAAGTGGGTCACACTCACCTGCGTCGCACGGTCGCCATTTAAGGCCAAGTGCGCGGGTGGGCGGAGCAGCTGGGAGGCGGGAGCGGGGAGGGTACAGAATCGAAAAAGGGGCGGGGAAGAGCGGCGGTGGCGGGAAGGGAGGGCGGAGGGGTAGGCGGGCAGCAAGGAAGGAAACCACAACACGGGGAAAATAAAAATTAAACAGAACAGGCACAAATTCTCGACAAAGCAAGGAAAAAAAGAAAGTTATACAAAATAGGCACAAATTCTCGACAAGACAAGGGCAAAAACAACCGCAGCGGCGGCAGCCGGCAACCGGCGAACGAGGCAGCAGTGAGGCAGAGGGCAGGCAAGGTGCACACGCAGCAGCTGGTGGCCGTGCGGCGCGGGGGTGTTTATTTTTTATGTATTAATATTTATTTAATTGCAATGTTATAGTGTTAATTATGTGAAGTAATTTATTTGTAATTAATTATTATTTGGTTGTTAATTTATATTAATTAATTAATTAACTAATTGGTAATTATTTATGGTAATTGTGTAATTTCTTTTAGGTGTGGGTTGTGGGTTTTATAAGGGTAAGGGGTGGGAAGTAATGTATTTGTACTTAATTATTAATTAGTTGTTAATTAATTAATTAATTGGTAATTCATTATGGTAATTGTGTTATTCTTTTAGGTGTGGGTTGTGTGATTTATAGGGGTAGAGGGTGGGAAGTAATTTATTTTTGATTAATTCATTATTAATTGTTAATTTATAATAATTAATTGATTGAAAATGTATTATGAAAATTTTGTATTTCATTTTAGTTGTGGGTTGTGGGGTTTATAGGGGTAAAGGGTGAGAAGTAATTTATGTTTATTTATTTATAATTAGTAGGTAACTAATATGGATTAATTTATTGAAAATTAAATATGGAAATTGAGTAATTTATTTAGATGTGGGATGTGGGGTTTATAGGGGTAAAGGGTGGGAAGTAATTTATGTTTAATTAATTAATAATTAGTTGATCATTAATATTAATTCATTCATTGATTTTTAATTAGGGTAATTGTTTAAAAAAAATTGTGTGTGGCTTTTCCTTTTATAGGGCTAAGGGGGGGGAGTAAATTAATGTTAATTACTATATAATTAGTTGTTAAATACAATTAGTTTTTAAATTGTAAATAAGTTTTAATTGTGTAATTACAGTTTATTTTTAGCTATGGGTTGTGGGGATTATACGGGTAAAGTGTGGGAAGTTAATACATCTTTATACATTTAATTTGTTTTTTAATTAATATTTCTTTGATAGTGAATAATTATGTTAATTATGGAAGTACATTTATTTTAAATTTAGATATGGGTTGTAAATTGTTTGGTATTATAGGGTAGGAAATAAAAAAAGTTAATTTATGTAATAAATGATGTTAATGTTTAGGTGCCGATTCCGATCCGTTAAAAAAAATAACCGTACGACTCGTATCCGTATTTTTTTACGTACGAGTCGTACAAGTACCGTACAAACTGCCAAGTACGATTTGTACGTGAAAAATATCTACGAATAGCATCGGGAAAAGTCTACGAGAGTGCGTCGGAAAGTGTTTACGTCCGAATATCATCGGGAAAAGTGTACGACACGTCCCCAGACAGTTTTACGTACGATTCGTAAAACTGAAGTCCGAGCGCACAAGTACGATCCGTACCGTCCGTCTGATTATACAAACACATGTAAAACGTCCCGTACGGAGCGAACTGTGTACCACCCCTACCCCGGGCACACCTGGGCGAGGGGTACAAGTCTCACGGCCCCCTGCAGCTCCCCACCCCTCCTGCGTACATCCACACCGTACCCCAGCCCCCCATGTACGCACCGTACCCCAGCACCCATACGTGTACATGCCGTACCCCACCTCTGTACCACAGCCCCGTACCTGTACGGTGCGTACCCCCACCCCCGCATGTACGGTGCGTACCCCCACCCCCGGATGTACAGTGCGTACCCCCAGCGCGTAGCACTGGGGGTACGCAACGTACATGCGGGGGTGGGGGTACACACCGTACATGCAGGGGTACGCACCGTACATGCGGGGGTACGCACCGTACATGCGGGGGTGGGGGTACGCACCGTACATGCGGGGGTACGCACAGTACATGCGGGGGTGGGGGTACGCACCGTACATGCGGGGTGGGGGTACGCACCGTACATGCGGCCTGGACCACCTCTCTGCAACGCAGCTCAGTGGGGCTTACTGGAAGCACCTGGTGGGCTAGTTAGCCCCCAGGGGCACTCAGGATTGAAGGGGAATTATTTCCCCAACTTAAAACGTGCCATAGGGCGTGTTTGCACATGTCACCTCAGGCCCGTCCCTTCCCTTCCCCACTGTGTAAACACGCCCTGTCGCCGTTTTAAGTTGGGAGATTAAGTCCCCTTGAATCCTGAGGGGCCCTAGGGGCAAAATAGCCCACTAGGTACGTCAAGTAAGCGCCATTGCAGAGAGGTGTAAAAAGGGGCACTGCCTGCACCACCTCTCTGCAACGCAGAGCAGTGGCACTTACTGGAAGCACCTGGTGGGCTAATTGGCCCCCAGGGTCCCACAGGATTGTAAGGGAATTATTTCCCCAACTTAAAACGCGCCACAGGGCGTGTTTGCACATGTCACCTCAGGCCCCGTCCCCTCCATTCACCACTGTGTAAACGCACCCTGTGGCCGTTCTAGGTTGAGAGATTAAGTCCTCTTCAATCCTAAGGGTCCCTAAGGTCAAACTAGCCCACTAGGTACCTCCAGTAAGCGCCACAGAGCTGCGTTGCATAGAGGTGTAAAAAGGGGCATGGCCTCAGAACACCTGTCTGCAACGCAGCTCCCTGGCGCATACTGGAGATACATGTTGGGCTAGTTGGCCCTCAGGGACCCTCAGTATTGAAGGGGAATTAATTCCCCAACTTACAACTGGCCAGGGGGCGCGTTTGCCGAGTGTTGCAAGGAGGGGGTGTGGCCTCCGGCGCGATGCCGGTCTTTTATTTTTTTTATTTTTTTAAGAAGGAGGGCTGTGTGGCCCCCCTTCTTTTTCTAATTTATTGGCCTTTTTTGTTGAAAAAAATTAATTTGGAAGGGGGCCGCATGGCCCCCCTCCCAAGGCCTTAATCGGCCCCGGGGACCCCAAACCCCGGGTCATGGCCTTTTTTTTAAAATTCTTTAGGAGGGGGGCTGCGTTGCCCCCCTCCTCAGGCCACTTTTGGCCCCAGGGACCCTATCCCCCGGGGCCGGCCTTTGTTTTGTATTATTTTTAAAAATATATATATTTATAGAAACACCTAGGACATGCTGGACAAACCGTATGTACCTATCACCATGACGATTTGCGTGATATTCATTAAAAGGGTACTATGCATACAATGAATCCACATTGAATGTATTTACACCGCTAGCGAAGCTCTGACGTGTCTGATGTCCTACCGTGCCTAATCCCGGCACCCCCGCCGGTGGGTACTCTCCAAGTAGACACCCTTGTCGTTAATTTATACAAACATGGGTAGCTATTGATGGGCACATTTAATACACACGCACACCAAGCCATTCAAAGGGGATTCGACAAAAATTCGACCAAACTATGCAAGACACCCCCCTCACGGTTAATAAAAGACACATCCACCGCCGGATGTGTAATACTTTTTATTTTACTCTCCGGAAAGGAGACAAACCTCACTTGAGAGTCACAGCATGCTCCTGGCTAAGCCCAATGCTGTGTTACACCCACCAGTGCCCGCCGAGTGCCACACACCTCTGTGTTGTATTCCACCAGCTAGTCCGTATACTATGACACTCTCTAGCCCATGTGCAGTGTAACACCACCCTGTGAATATGTCATGCTACACTTGCCTTCGCACGGGTTATATTGCCCCATCTAACGTGCCTTCCTCGATGCCTATGTTATAACGCACAGCGCTATGCCATACATATTACAATCTGGGATGCATATATTTGTCACAGTGCATATGCAACGTTACACTCCGCAGCACATATTTTATATTACAACTTTAGAGACTAGTTAGGTTACACAACACTGCCCTGTGCATATTACACTCCAAGGCGCATATCGCATAGCAAGGGCTAGTGCCTGTGCTATCTCGCGCTCTCCAATGAATCTGTCACTGCGCACAATATATTGCTTCTTATATTTCACGCCCCGGTTCATCTTATATCACACTTTTTGGTGTATAGTTTATACTATATCTAGTTTTCATTTTCAATCGTGCTCTCAGGACTATGTTTTCTATAACACTGCATCCACCTACCCTTTTCACGGGCATTACATTTTGCGATGGGGGGTGGCGGGTCAGGGTTTTTTTCTGCCAATTGAGCCCGGAGTCACAGTCACAAACGTCCTCTTCTTCCTGAATAAAAGTGAGATTATACTGCATACTTGTTCATATTTTAAGTAGTTTGCAGACACACATTTTAAAAACAATAAAGTTCCTAATACCCACCTTCTCTGAACAGTTAGCTTGCTGCCCCATCCACCTCCTCCCTATCCTCTGTTGTCTGAATCCATGGACTAGCCTCCTCCCTCCTGCCATGCATGGTCTGATGTGCTGCTGCTGGAGCGGGTTATGCAAAATTTTTGTATACCCATCCCATTTAGCATGTCGTTTATTAATTAGATTAATTAATTAATCATAATCGTACTAATGGTTTGGAGTGATGTGGAAATAACTAATCAACCTTATTAATGACCGAAATACACGTGGGATTTGCATCTGCATGGCCTAATTAATGACGTGAGCTAAATTTTGTACGCCTATTAATGATATATAATTAGAACATTGCATGATATATGTCGCTTTGGTGATGAAATTGTGATTCGTGCTTTATTTAGTAAGTATAAACTGCATTGAGTGTTGCTTTTGGCTAGATAAATACACACACATATGGGTATTAGCGAGGGAATAACATTTAATTAGTCATTTCTATGTATTAATTACATTTTTGTGTTCCTTTGCTTAAGTTGACTATTCTGGCCTATCAAATGATGGCTGCTTTTGGTGCCTAACCCAACTGCCGACGCTGAACCAGGCTTGGGTGAAGTGCGCCTGCGCTAAAAGATGAGCAACAATGGCCCTGTCTTGACCCCAGGAAAGCTGTACTTATCAAGGCCACTGGGAAAGGTGCCAGCGCTACAGACAAAAGGCTTTATTAAAGAACCGGAACCAGCAAGTATGCTGACAACATGGACTAAACCTTATGGGAACGGAGAGGTTGACCCCTGATCAGCCATTCAGAACAGTTTAAAACACAATATTGTTACATTTTGCTATTGAAATTATTATAAAACCCATAGAATAGAGAGGTTGGAGGGTCGCTCCTTCGATTTCCTGATGATATGCTGACGAAGAGGACGGTGACACTGCAGGACAGCTGTTAGCCTGAATCTTTGACAGACTGAATTAATGCCCAAAATCCTGATAAACTTAACCTGCTAAATTGATGGGCATAGATTTGCGAGATTGCCAGATTTGGCATAGAGGACGACTTTAGCCAGAATAGGTAAATATGAATGGCAACTTGATCAAATGAATGATTTAATCTGCAATATTAATATAAATTTGGATTTGAACATCTACAGAAATGAGTTGGATTGTTTATTCATTGAAATGTGTTAATGAAAAGGTTAATTAGAGTATTAGAAATTCACTTAAATATACAACTAACAGATCCATCCCGGTCATGAGGGGAATACCAAATGTAGAATCTAGGGCCTAATGAGTATAAGAAGAGTTTGTAGGTTTGTTGCTCATTAGGGTAAAGTGGTATCTTCCTCCCTCATTATCCAGCACTTGGAAGGATCATCGCCTCTCGTACGGACTGATGGCGAGTGTGTGTTGGTGTTATGGGCCCCACCAGCGAATGTATGGATAGTGTGCGTGTGTGGGACCTTTTGGTCCGCCACGGTAGGGAGGGATTTTGCACTCCGCGCTGGAGCACTGCCACTGCCCTCCATTTAGCATGATGTACCAGTCCACTCCTCCTGCCCTCCATTGCCCAATTCTATGGCCCATCATTGACCTCCTGATTAGCTTCTGTGCTTAGCTTGCTGCCCCTATTCTCCTTCCCCCTGCCCTCCGATGTCTTTGTGCATGCCCCTGCTCCATCCTTTTTGCCCACCATGTTCCATGGACCTGCCACTCCTATCTACTCTGAGTGTTCTGTTGAGCTGCCACTCCCCTCCCACCTGCCTAGCATTGTCAGATGACTGTAACCTGTCCCTGCCACCTCCACCCTGCCTGTCCACATGCCATGCCCCTATCCCCTTCCTCCTGTCCTCCATGGTCCATTTTACTGCCACACCCTTCTGCCTTCCCTGGTCTGTTGTGCTGCAACTGCTCCTCCTGCCTGCCCCGTGCGGTCTGTTGTGAGGCCCTTCCCCTGAACTTTCTTGTCTGTGCCCAGGTCCTGACCCTCCCTTCTATCCTCCATGGTCATTTGTGCATGCCCCTGCACCCTCCTTCTTGCCCATCATAGCCATTGTGCTGCCACTAACCCTCCCATTTGCCATGCATGGTCTTCTGTGCTGCCATGGCCCCTCCCACCTTCCCTGTGTGGTCAGCTAGCTGCTCCTGACCCCCTCCCACCTTCCCTCCATGGTCTGTGTGTATGCCATCATAGTCTCACAGTTGCTCTCCATGGTGTGTCTTGTTTCTAGTGCCCATCCTGCCTGACCTCCATGGTCATCTTGCTGCTCCTGCCCTGCCCCCTTGCCCCCAGCCCTCTGTTTCCATGTGCAGACCCCTATTCCCTCCCTCCTGGCTTGTCTGTTCCATTGTAATGCCCCTGATCCGTCCCTCCTGCCCTTTATGGTCTGTTATGCTGCATCTTTCTCTCCTGTCTGCCCATTATGGTCAGCTAGCTACCATTGCCTCTTTCCCCTCTGTTCTCTGTTGTCCATGTGCATGGTCCTGTCCCCTCCCTATTGCTTTCTATGGATTGTTGTGCTGCACTCCTGTCCCGCATGCGCTGTGTGGTGTATTGTGCTGCTGCAAACCCTGATGCCTGCCCTGTAGGGTCAGTTTGGTGCACCTCTCCATGTCCCTCCTGTCCTCTGTTTTCCGAGTCCATGTCCCTACCCCAATTCCTCCTGCCTACCATGATCCAAAGTGCCATGCTTGCGAACATTTTGAACTTGGTAAGAGGGAGAGTTTATTGCCCCTGCCCCCCTTTCCACTGCCCTCCATAGTCTGTTGTGCTGCCACTGCCCTTCCTGCCTGCCCAGTGTGGTCAAATTGTTGCATCTGCACTCTCCTACCTGCCTTCCATTTTCAGAGTCCGTGCCCCTGGCCTCTGCCTCTCAACAGTATCCCAATGAACAACTAGATTGCTAACATTCTATATTTATTACAAAAGTGTGGAACGCCTGACGTTATCTTGATGTAATCAAAACTGTAATACCTAGAGTATTTCCTTTAGAAATTACATATATGAGAGGGTCTTATTTGCATCAAAATTATGGTTAGTGCTCTAAAAAACTAAAATGAGGGCATATTTTCTGAGTTTTCAAATAGCGACAAAGAACTTTTACATTATTTGTATTCTTTATGTTTTTTTATCCAGTTGACCACTTGATTAAATGTTGCACCTAGGGCAGAGGATGTGGTGTTACTTCCAGAGCTGCAGACTTTGCAACTGGGGAACCAGGTTGGAGTTTCTGCTTCAGCTCAACATTCTGTGATTCTGGTCAAATCACTTAATCTCCCCATGTCTACAACCAAAATGATATTTGGTATTGATTGATGTAACCAATGCTCATGTAAAGCACTCCAATACCTGACAAGTCTGCACTATATAAAACTGCAAATACTAAAAAAATAAGTGTTTTGCACACTTCTGTCATTGGGCTACATGTGGGATACATCTGGGTGATATTTGTGCTGCATTTGGGCTCTTTTGTCTCTGGTGGCCATCTTGGGAGATTTATTTGTTATGAAGTTTCCTAATTTCCTCATTTAGAGCAGTCTCCTCCGTAGGAAATGCTTTCAGTTTTTTACTTTGATTCCATCAAGAAGGTATTCAGATATGTCACACATTTGCCATAAATTCTGAATGTTAGCACTCCAGTTGCTCATTAGATCACTGTAGTAAAGCTACTGCTCACCACGGAAGTCTGCTGCTGGTATTAAAAGTGCATGTTTCAGTCTGCATATCAGAAGTTTTTAATGAAATAGAAGAGGATTTGAGAAGTCACTCAAAATGTGCCCTAATTGTTCTTTCTTCAGCACTATTCATAATTGCTATGGCAAACTGAACCCCCTCATTGTGTTCCTTTTTAAATTAAATGTTTTAAGTGTTACCAGTTTTTTCCAATCAAGATGGCTTCAGGTGTGCCATACTTTTGTCATAAGTAAGACAGTAAGCTCTCTAGTTGTTCTTAAGAACACTCTGGGACATTCTGTCATTGGGCTATACTTGGGCTACATCTGGGTGATATTTGGGCTACATTTGGGCTCTTTTGTCTCTGGTGGCCATCTTGGGAGATTTATTTGTTCTGAAGTTTCCTAATTTCCTCATTTACTGCAGTCTCCTCAGTGGGAATACTTTCAGTTTTTTTATTTTGGTTCAATCAAGAAGGCATTCAGATGTGTGACACATTTGCCATAAATTCTGAATGTTAGCACTCCAGTTGCTCATTAGATCACTGTAGTAAAGCTACTGCTCACCAGGGAAGTCTGCTGCTGGTATTCAAAGTGCATGTTTCAGTCTGCATGTCAGAATTTATTTATGAAATAGAAGAGGATTTGAGAAGTCAAAATGTGCCCTAATTTTTCTTTCTGTAGAACTAATCATAATTTCTATGGCAAAATGAACCCCCTCATTTTGTTCCTTTGTAAATTAAATGTTTTAAGTGTTACCACTTTATTCCAATCAAGATGGCTTCAGGTGTGCAATACTTTTGTCATAAGTAAGACTGTTAGCGCTCTAGTTGTTCGTTAGAACACTCTGGGACATTCTGTCATTGGGCTATACTTGGGCTACATCTGGGTGGAATTTGGGCTACATTTGGGCTCTTTTGTCTCTGGTGGCCATCTTGGGATATTTATTTGTTATGAAGTTTCCTAATTTCCTGCAGTCTCCTCAGTAGGAAATACTTTCAGTTTTTTACTTTGGTTCCATCAAGAAGGCATTCAGATGTGTCACACATTTGCTATAAATTCTGAATGTTAGCACTCTAGTTGCTCATTAGATCACTGTAGTAAAGCTACTGCTCACCAGGGAAGTCTGCTGCTGGTATTCAAAGTGCATGTTTCAGTCTGCATGTAAGAATTTTTTTATGAAATGGAAGAGGATTTGAGAAGTCAAAATGTGCCCTAATTTTTCTTTCTACAGCACTAATCATAATTTCTATGGCAAAATGAACCCCCTCATTTTGTTCCTTTGTAGATTAAATGTTTTAAGTGTTACCACTTTATTCCAATCAAGATGGCTTCAGGTGTGCCATACTTTTGTCATAAGTAAGACTGTTAGCGCTCTAGTTGTTCGTTAGAACACTCTGGGACATTCTGTCATTTGGCTATACTTGGGCTACATCTGGGTGATATTTGTGCTACATTTGGGCTCTTTTGTATCTGGTGGCCATTTTGGGAGACTTATTTGTTATGATGTTTCCTAATTAACTCATTTACTACAGTCTCCTCAGTAGGAAATACTTTCAGTTTTTTACTTTGATTCCATCAAGAAGGCATTCAGATGTGTCACACATTTGCCATAAATTCAGAATGTTAGCACTCTAGTTGCTTATTAGACAACTGTAGTAAAGCTACTGCTCACCAGGGAAGTCTGCTGCTGGTATTGAAAGTGCATGTTTCAGTCTGCATGTCAGAATTTTTTAATGAAATAGAAGAGGATTTGAGAAGTCAAAATGTGCCCTAATTTTTCTTTCTGCAGAACTAATCATAATTTATATGGCAAAATGAAGCCCCTAATTTTGTTCCTTTGTAAATTAAATGTTTTAAGTGTTACCACTTTATTCCAATCAAGATGGCTTCAGGTGTGTCATACTTTTGTCATAAGTAAGACTGTTAGCGCTCTAGTTGTTCGTTAGAACACTCTGAGACAGTCTGTCATTGGGCTATACTTGGGCTACATTTGGGTGATATTTGGGCTACATTTGGGCTCTTTTGTCTCTGATGGCCATCTTGGGAGATTTATTTGTTATGAAGTTTCCTAATTTCCTGCAGTCTCCTCAGTAGGAAATACTTTCAGTTTTTTACTTTGGTTCCATCAAGAAGGCATTCAGATGTGTCACACATTTGCTATAAATTCTGAATGTTAGCACCCTAGTTGCTCATTAGATCACTGTAGTAAAGCTACTGCTCACCAGGGAAGTCTGCTGCTGGTATTGAAAGTCCATGTTTCAGTCTGCATGTCAGAATTTTTTAATGAAATAGAAGAGGATTTGAGAAGTCACTCAAAATGTGCCCTAATTTTTCTTTCTGCAGCACTAATCATACTTTCTATGGCAAAATGAACCCCATCATTTTGTTCCTTTTTAAATTAAATGTTTTAAGAGTTACCACTTTAACCAACCAAGATGGCTTCAGGTGTGCTATGCGTTTGTCATAAGTAGGACTGTTAGCACTCTAGTTGTTCTTTAGAACACTCTGGGAAGCTGCAGTAGAACACAAAGGAATCAACTGACAGTCTCTGCCCTTGTTGGATGTACATGTTTTACTGAGAATGTCAGACTTCATTCTCACATGACTGAGAAACATAATGTGAATTTACAGAAAATATGCTCTCAGTTTAGCTTATAGATCACCTTCCAAACCTCTGTGGGAAAAGCATGAGAAAATAGTTTTCTCTCAAACATGATTCATGATATCACAGCAGAAGGCTTTTTCACATGGTAAAATCACCTTAGAACACACCACGATTCCTAAAATGAGTATGGTACCATCAACAAATGATTTATAATGTAACTAAAGTCTTAAAACCTTCTGTAATGTAAATGTAATGTAAAAATCTATTTCTATAGCGCTACTATCACTCCAGGGAGTATCTTGGCGCTCTCCCAACTCAGATGTACGAGTTGGGGGGAGTAGATAAACTTCACGCTAACACTACATATTTAGACCATTGCTGTGCATGCTGCCTCAGTCATAGTGAAAACCCAAGTTTTTAATGCTTTCCTAAAATGAGTCTCAACCGACAGGGAGCGAAGAGAAGAAGGTAGCTTATTCCAAGCTTTGGCACCTAATACAAAGAGGGATTTACCACCTTTGGTTGTTAACTTGAATTTAGGGATGACCAGAAGATTTTGACCCACAGACCTTAGACAGCGTGCAGGATTGTATCGTCTGAAGCCCTTCTGTAGATATTTGGGGCCTTGATGGTGAAAAGCCCTGAACGTAATTAAAAGGACTTTAAAAAGGATCCGCTTCACTACTGGGAGCCAGTGGAGCATATTCAATGCTGCTGAGGCTGATGATCTACGGGACCAGCCAAGTACCAGACGAGCTGCTGCATGTTGGACCATTTGTAATTTACGGGATACCGATTTATTGGCTCCAGCATATAGGCTGTTACAATAGTCCAACCTCGAAGTAATTAAAGCTACTGCCACAGTTTTCCTACCTGATAGTGGCAGGAAATCAAAAAACTTTCTCAAGGCTTTAATTGTATGAAAACATGTTCCAGCAACAGCCACGGCTTGCTGTTTAAAGGATAACTGATCATCAAACTTGATGCCTAAGTTCCGGGCCGATGTAATAGTATTAGGGGGAGCTACTTCTTCATCAGGCCAGCAACTTATTGGGGAAAACACATTTTCCTTTCCAAACGGCAGAGTCTCCGTTTTGCCAGCATTACATCTAAGGTGATTGTCAGTCATCCATTTGAATGTTGCTGTCAAACACTCTTTAAATTTTTCTTCGGCGCCAGCCCGATCCTTATCTAGTACTAAAATAAGCTGGGTATCATCAGCATACGAGATTATACTAATCTCAAAAGAAGCAATCAAATTTATCAAGGGAACCATATATAGATTAAAAAGAATAGGGCTCAAACTCGAACCCTGAGGGACACCAAAGCTAAGGTTCTTTGCTTCAGATTGATACTGGCCCAATACTGTGATTTGGCGTCTGTTCCTGAGAAAGTTTCTCAGCCAGGCCAAGACCATCCCATCCACCCCTGCGGCAGCTAGGCGGTCAACTAAGATGTTATGTGAGACCGTATCAAAAGCTGCCGACAGGTCGAGTAGAATACGGACAGCCTTCTTTCCCTGATCAATAGCCAACCGAAGAGTTTCAGTTGTAAATAGTAAGGCAGATTCGGTGGAATGTCCTGAGCGGAAGCCTGACTGATTCCGATGAAGGATGTCATTAGCTTCCAGAAAACCTGTGAGTTGTTTATTCACAAATTTTTCTGTCAGTTTAGACATCACCGGGAGCAGGGAAATCGGTCGTAGATTGGAGAGGGTGGTTGGATCGGCGAGTGTCTTTTTCTGGAGTGGTTTAACAGCAGCAAGTTTCCAATCATTAGGGACATCTGCCATTGCTAAAGAAGAGTTAATGATACCATTTATAATGGGATTTATGACTTCTGCTAAAGATTGTAAGACCCAAGGAGGACAGGGATCAAAGGGGAAGCCAGATTTGCAGGCAGGAATAGCGTTAAAGGAGTCTTCAAGGGAGACCGGGGCGAATGAATCCAGACATATTGAAGGTTTCAACTTATTCACTCTCTCATCATCTTCTGAAGAGGAAGTTACTGGGGGAAAAGTTCTCACAATAGCAAGAATTTTATTATCAAAATAGTCTGAAATTTCATTGCAGAGGCTCTGAGATGGCGGAATCTCCTGCACAAGGACGGAAGGATTCATAAAGTCATTGACTATTTTGAAGATCTCCTTTTGCTTTTGAGCTGCCATAGTTATGGCCTGGAGGTAGTACACTTTTTGGGCAGATTTTAAATCAGCATGATATTTTCTTCTGGCCTGCTTGTAAATGTCGCGGGCAGTAATCTCATATTGCCTACGCCACCGGCGTTCCAACATTCGTAATTTTCCCATTTCAACTCTCAAGGCAGATGTGTACCAAGGGGCCTTCCTCTTGGTTTTAGTAGGATTTTTAGTACTTATAGGACCAAGTTGATGGCCCATCATGGTTATCCAATCACCAAACTTTTGATAGTCAACAAACGTATTTCCTGTAGACGCCGGAATACAGGCTACCAAAGTTTCCAACACATCCGGGCTACTGGATAATTGTTTCCAATTAGGTTTATGGATCGGATTTAAAGTAGTAGTATTATTTAAGGTAGTGCCCAGAGGTTTAGGATTTAAAGAAATCTGAAACGGGATGAAATAGTGGTCATTAACTATTAACTGCAATGCTTTTTAATGAGGTGCTATCATGTATATTGGTCCCAAGATGGCTGCCAATACTTCTTGGATAAAGTGCTGACAGCCAATCAGATCTCACGATGAGATGTGTGGTTAGGCTCCGCCCAGATATATATGTGATTTTACTTTTGATTTTCTCAGGAACTACTGAACGGATTTACACCATATATGCAAAAGGCACATGCCTGACCTGAGGACTACCTCTTTGCCAAATTTCAAGACATTCTGTTCAGCCGTTCGGGCTGTACCTTCGACTCAAGGCCCTATGGGAAAATGCATGGGGAAAACGTGTTTTGGGATCCCTTTTTTCTCTGCCCCCGCTTGACGAATCACCCCGAGACTTTCAGGGTAGGAGCTGAGTGGAGCGCCCCAATAGTTTTGAAAATTTCACAAAGATAAGTCAACCGGCGCCAAAGTTATTCAAAATAGAATTTTCAGATTTCCTATGGGAGCTCGGTCCTAACCATAACTATCTACTGGCGACCGCCAGTAGATTATATATATATATATATTTATGTATATATATTTATATATTACCTACTGGCGGTCGCCAGTAGGTAGTTATAGTTAGGACCCTCTTACCATAGGAAATCCGCAACATTCTATTTTGAATAACTTTGGCGCCGGTCGACGAATCCTCGCGAATTTTTCAAAATAGGTGGGGCGCTACGCTCCGCTCCTACCCTGAAAGTCTCAGGGGGATTCGTCAAGCGGGGGCTGAGATAAAAGGGGGGTCCCAAAACGCATTTTTCCCATGCATTTTTCCATAGGACCTTTAGACAGAGCTACAGCCCGAACGGCTGAACAGAATTTAATGAAATTTGGCAGAGAGATAGTCCTCAGGTCAAGGAAGTGCCTTTTGTAGGTTTGGTGTAAATCTGTTCAGTAGATTCTGAGAAAATAGCCTTTAAATCAATATATATATCTGAGCCAGCTTACGGTGCGCTTACGGTGCGCTTACCGTACGCGTACGGTGACGTGCGCGAGCGCGATTCTGATTGGCCGTTAGAACTTAGTAAACATTCGAATCGGTCGAAACCAGGAAGTGGCGGCCGCCATTTTCTCTCTCGCACTCTGACAGGGGGTTGAAAAACAAAGTGCCAAAACATGTAAAGGGGCTGTTTAGACAGCTCCCAAGCACCTAGCCATGTCGAGGGAGTCCCCAACGATCCCCCAAGTGAAAAAAGACAATTTTAATTTTTTCGATAATTTCGCCGATTACGCTTACCGTACGCGTACGGTAATAAATAATAATAATAAAAAAAAAATATCCACATTCTCACCTCCCCGTGTGCAAATGGTGCCCGAAGTGCACCATTTGCGCATGGCTTATTAGTATTGAACAAAACATATATTTTACCTGTCACAACGATGCTCATCATATGTCCTCCATGTGCGCACGGTGCGTTCATGGCCCATCTAGCGTAACGTGGGCACGCGGTGCGCGAAGCGCACCGCGTGCTCACTGTGCGCGCACGGTGCGCGAAGCGCACCGTGTGCGCACGGAACGAACTGCGTTAAGTGGGCGCGCACGCCACAAATGGCGTAAAGTAACTTAGCATTTAAAAAACCGTACAAATTCACTGAAAAAACCATAGGTTTCACACACGTTATAGTTAGGAATTAGCATTTAAAAAACCTTGCAAATTCACTGAAAAAACCATAGGTTTCACACATGTTATAGTTAGCTGGACATTTTACTGATAAAAAACCAATGAAATTCCCCCGTTATAGTTACTGTAGGCAACTATAACTCACGCGACCGTAATCCTCTGCTGATGACATATGTGTCTTTATGAAAAAAAAATATTTGTAATATATGTATAGCTAAAATTTAATGGAAGAAGACATGGGCAAATAAGTGTCTAAATACAGTATTAGCATCAGCAGAGGATTGCGGTCGCGTGAGCTATAGTTGCCTACAGTAACTATAACGGGGGAATATATATATATATATATATATATATATATTCACTGAAAAAACCATAGGTTTCACACATGTTATAGTTAGCTGGACATTTCACTCGTAAAAAACCAATGAAATTCCCCCGTTATAGTTAGTAAAGGGAACTATAACTCACGCGACCGCAATCCACTGCTGATGACGTCAGATATTACATCATTGATGACATATGTGTCTTTCTGTAATTTAAATATTTATTAAATATGTATAGCTAAAGGTTAAAGGAAAAAAAAATGGGTAAATAAGTGAATAAATAGAGTGATGTAATATCTGACGTCATCAGCAGTGGATTGCGGTCGCGTGAGTTATAGTTCCCTTTACTAACTATAACGGGGGAATTTCATTGGTTTTTTACGAGTGAAATGTCCAGCTAACTATAACATGTGTGAAACCTATGGTTTTTTCAGTGAATATATATATATATATATATATATATATATATATATATATATATATTACCTACTGGCGGTCGCCAGTAGGTAGTTATAGTTAGGACCACGTTTCCATAGGAAAACCTCAACATTCTATTTTGAATAACTTTGGCGCCGGTCGACGAATCCTCGCAAATTTCTCAAAATAGGTTCCGCTCCTACCCTGAAAGTCTCGGGGGGATCCGTCAAGCGGGGGCTGAGATAAAAGGGGGGTCCCAAAACGCGTTTTTCCCATGCATTTTTCCATAGGACCTTTAGAACGAGCTACAGCCCGAACGGCTGAACAGAATTACTCAAAATTTGGCAGAGAGGTAGTCCCTAGGTCAAGGAAGTGCCTTTTGTAGGTTTGGTGTAAATCTGTTCAGTAGATTCTGAGAAAATAGCCTTTAAATCAATATATATATCTGAGCCCGCTTACGGTACGCTTACCGTACGCTTACGGTAAGCGTACGGTGGCGTGCGCGAGCGCGATTCTGATTGGCTCTTAGATCTTAGTAAACATTCGAATCGGCCGAAACCAGGAAGCGGCGGCCGCCATTTTGTGTATTTCACTTTGAAAAAAAAGAGTGAAAACAAGGAAAGGGGGCAATGAGGAGAGTTACAGACCCCCTAACAATTGTAAGGGGGTCAAAGAAGGACAGAAAAGTACAAAAAAAACATTTATTGATTTAAAAAAAAATCACGGGGTACGCGTACGGTAAGCTTACGGTAAGCGTACGGTAAAAAAAATAAAAATAAATAAATGAAAAGCAGATTTAAGAGTTTAGAAATTAGGGAGCTCTAAAAAGAGCTGTTGTGTTTATGAAGTCATTTTTTTAGTGGTACCTACAAGTAAGTACCGATGCAGAGTCTAAGGTTCAAGAGGAAGACTCTGTTCCCTTCATCATTGAAGTGCACACCATCTCCTCTATAAATGTCTTGCATGTCATAACGCAAGTTGTTGTGGTAAATGGCACCCATACCATAGTCACGGAGGAAAGCAGAAACAGATTTGTTGACGTGCTTTCTTGCTTTGTCAATCTGTGGACAGAAATGATTGGACCAGTTCCATTTTTGCCTTTGGCATATGTTGGAAAACACAAAGGCAGTTTTAGGGAAAAGTGTAAACAGTTGTGCAAAGGTGTCCTTCATAAGCATTTCCAGACCTACCCCAGTCAAAGTGCCTAGGTCATTGCCACCACAGTGCACTATTATGAGGTCAGGGTGTTGGATTTGAATGAAGGATTTCACCAATGGCATCAATTGGTGCCACTTTAACCCTCTCTGACCAATCCATTTAATGTCTACATTTGGCAAAGCAAGGTCTCTCACCATATCTGTTTCCTCTGCAAACTTTTCACTCCAGAAGACATAGCTGTGCCCTACAATCCACACTGTGAACATCTTCAAAGGAGAACTGGATGCACTCAGGAGGTGTATTTCAGTAGAATGGCAATATGAAAAGAAAGACAGTTTGGAAATGGAGGCATACATATTTTTTTAAAACAAAAAGAACTGATTGGCTGTTTCATACCATTCCAGAATAAAAACTAGGCTGTATGTGAAAATTAATAGAAGCATGTTTTGTATTGGTACAAAAAAATGTGTAACCAAAGAACAGTACTATGGATTTGCTGTTAGGTTTGAAAAGTCAAGCACTCTTGCTCTGTGGAATTGAAACATTGTGTGTCGAACTTCTGACCTAACTGCACACAGCAGTGTTCCATGAGCTGTTGCTATGGTAGCAGGCAGAAGTCAAGTTGGGGGAAGGGTACTAGGCAGAAGTCAAGTTGGGGGAAGGGTACTTTTGGAAAAGGGTTCGTTTTCAACCAATAGAAATGTGTGAATACATGTGAAAAAAAGGGGGAAGCACTGAGATTTGAAACTTACATGTATATGTGTGGAAAAATAGAGGGAAAGTTTGCCATTATCTGGTTCTGCTGAGAGGAGAGAGGTGAACACAACAGAGATCCTGGCTCTGATAATCTGCTGTTTGAGTGTCACATTTCTTTCACAACTAACTAATTTTAAAGGTGAGTTTACAGTTTGAGAGGGGATGTATGTGGTAACTTAAGAAATGAATAATAGAAATGGGAATTGTTTTTGTTGTAGTTACACATGGTGGTTTCATAATGTGTCAGTGTGTAAAAGTGATATACACTTGCCCCGAAAAAAAAAAAGAGCAGTAAGTGTGCTTTCAAATTGGCAAAGAAATTTCGTTTTGGGACTAATGTGAAAACATGACTCTGTGTGCATAGAAGAATTATAGGCAGAGATTTATTGCGTCTTGCTCTGGTGATTTCACAGTTGCATTAGATGGAAAGGGGGAGCGAATTATTGGGGGAAGAAGCAGAGGCTTAGCACACACCCATGTCCTTGCCGTGTATAGTCATGCACAGTATTTACAAGCCAGTGGGGTTTTCAGGTTTAAGTCTGTAATGCAAATACATTCAGCATCACTAAGGCTGGTTGCCCTTGCTGGAGTGTAGGCAGTCACAGAGAATGCACATGGTGGTGGTCTGAAAAAAAAACAGCTTGGACACGTGCAATTAAATAAATCAAAAATAGTGGTTTCATAATGTGTCAGTCTGTAAAAGTGATTTCAAATTGTAAAAAGAGATTTTCACTTGGCCCAAAAAAAAAAGAGCAGTAAGTGTGCTTTGAAATTGGCAAAGAAATTTCGTTTTGGCACTAATGTGAAAACATGACTCTGTGTGCATAGAAGAATTATAGGCAGAGATTTATTGCGTCTTGCTCTGGTGATTTCACAGTTGCATTAGATGGAAAGGGGGAGCGAATTATTGGGGGAAGAAGCAGAGGCTTAGCACACACCCATGTCCTTGCCGTGTATAGTCATGCACAGTATTTACAAGCCAGTGGGGTTTTCAGGTTTAAGTCTGTAATGCAAATACATTCAGCATCACTAAGGCTGGTTGCCCTTGGTGGAGTGTAGGCAGTCACAGAGAATGCACATGGTGGTGGTCTGAAAAAAAAACAGCTTGGACACGTGCAATTAAATAAATCAAAAATAGTGGTTTCATAATGTGTCAGTCTGTAAAAGTGATTTCAAATTGTAAAAAGAGATTTTCACTTGGCCCAAAAAAAAAAGAGCAGTAAGTGTGCTTTCAAATTGGCAAAGAAATTTCGTTTTGGCACTAATGTGAAAACATGACTCTGTGTGCATAGAAGAATTATAGGCAGAGATTTATTGCGTCTTGCTCTGGTGATTTCACAGTTGCATTAGATGGAAAGGGGGAGCGAATTATTGGGGGAAGAAGCAGAGGCTTAGCACACACCCATGTCCTTGCCGTGTATAGTCATGCACAGTATTTACAAGCCAGTGGGGTTTTCAGGTTTAAGTCTGTAATGCAAATACATTCAGCATCACTAAGGTTGGTTGCCCTTGGTGGAGTGTAGGCAGTCACAGAGAATGCACATGGTGGTGGTCTGAAAAAAAAACAGCTTGGACACGTGCAATTAAATAAATCAAAAATAGTGGTTTCATAATGTGTCAGTCTGTAAAATTGATTTCAAATTGTAAAAAGAGATTTTCACTTGGCCCGAAAAAAAAAGAGCAGTAAGTGTGCTTTGAAATTGGCAAAGAAATTTCATTTTGGGACTAATGTGAAAACATGACTCTGTGTGCATAGAAGAATTATAGGCAGAGATTTATTGCGTCTTGCTCTGGTGATTTCACAGTTGCATTAGATGGAAAGGGGGAGCGAATTATTGGGGGAAGAAGCAGAGGCTTAGCACACACCCATGTCCTTGCCGTGTATAGTCATGCACAGTATTTACAAGCCAGTGGGGTTTTCAGGTTTAAGTCTGTAATGCAAATACATTGAGCATCACTAAGGCTGGTTGCCCTTGGTGGAGTGTAGGCAGTCACAGAGAATGCACATGGTGGTGGTCTGAAAAAAAAACAGCTTGGACACGTGCAATTAAATAAATCAAAAATAGTGGTTTCATAATGTGTCAGTCTGTAAAAGTGATTTCAAATTGTAAAAAGAGATTTTCACTTGGCCCGAAAAAAAAAGAGCAGTAAGTGTGCTTTCAAATTGGCAAAGAAATTTCGTTTTGGGACTAATGTGAAAACATGACTCTGTGTGCATAGAAGAATTATAGGCAGAGATTTATTGCGTCTTGCTCTGGTGATTTCACAGTTGCATTAGATGGAAAGGGGGAGCGAATTATTGGGGGAAGAAGCAGAGGCTTAGCACACACCCATGTCCTTGCCGTGTATAGTCATGCACAGTATTTACAAGCCAGTGGGGTTTTCAGGTTTAAGTCTGTAATGCAAATACATTCAGCATCACTAAGGCTGGTTGCCCTTGCTGGAGTGTAGGCAGTCACAGAGAATGCACATGGTGTTGGTCTGAAAAAAAAACAGCTTGGACACGTCCAATTAAATAAATCAAAAATAGTGGTTTCATAATGTGTCAGTCTGTAAAAGTGATTTCAAATTGTAAAAAGAGATTTTCACTTGGCCCGAAAAAAAAAGAGCAGTAAGTGTGCTTTCAAATTGGCAAAGAAATTTCGTTTTGGCACTAATGTGAAAACATGACTCTGTGTGCATAGAAGAATTATAGGCAGAGATTTATTGCGTCTTGCTTTGGTGATTTCACAGTTGCATTAGATGGAAAGGGGGAGCGAATTATTGGGGGAAGAAGCAGAGGCTTAGCACACACCCATGTCCTTGCCGTGTATAGTCATGCACAGTATTTACAAGCCAGTGGGGTTTTCAGGTTTAAGTCTGTAATGCAAATACATTCAGCATCACTAAGGCTGGTTGCCCTTGGTGGAGTGTAGGCAGTCACAGAGAATGCACATGGTGTTGGTCTGAAAAAAAAACAGCTTGGACACGTCCAATTAAATAAATCAAAAATAGTGGTTTCATAATGTTTCAGTCTGTAAAAGTGATTTCAAATTGTAAAAAGAGATTTTCACTTGGCCCAAAAAAAAAAGAGCAGTAAGTGTGCTTTCAAATTGGCAAAGAAATTTCGTTTTGGCACTAATGTGAAAACATGACTCTGTGTGCATAGAAGAATTATAGGCAGAGATTTATTGCGTCTTGCTCTGGTGATTTCACAGTTGCATTAGATGGAAAGGGGGAGCGAATTATTGGGGGAAGAAGCAGAGGCTTAGCACACACCCATGTCCTTGCCGTGTATAGTCATGCACAGTATTTACAAGCCAGTGGGGTTTTCAGGTTTAAGTCTGTAATGCAAATACATTCAGCATCACTAAGGCTGGTTGCCCTTGCTGGAGTGTAGGCAGTCACAGAGAATGCACATGGTGGTGGTCTGAAAAAAAAACAGCTTGGACACGTGCAATTAAATAAATCAAAAATAGTGGTTTCATAATGTGTCAGTCTGTAAAAGTGATTTCAAATTGTAAAAAGAGATTTTCACTTGGCCCGAAAAAAAAAGAGCAGTAAGTGTGCTTTGAAATTGGCAAAGAAATTTCGTTTTGGCACTAATGTGAAAACATGACTCTGTGTGCATAGAAGAATTATAGGCAGAGATTTATTGCGTCTTGCTCTGGTGATTTCACAGTTGCATTAGATGGAAAGGGGGAGCGAATTATTGGGGGAAGAAGCAGAGGCTTAGCACACACCCATGTCCTTGCCGTGTATAGTCATGCACAGTATTTACAAGCCAGTGGGGTTTTCAGGTTTAAGTCTGTAATGCAAATACATTCAGCATCACTAAGGCTGGTTGCCCTTGGTGGAGTGTAGGCAGTCACAGAGAATGCACATGGTGGTGGTCTGAAAAAAAAACAGCTTGGACACGTGCAATTAAATAAATCAAAAATAGTGGTTTCATAATGTGTCAGTCTGTAAAAGTGATTTCAAATTGTAAAAAGAGATTTTCACTTGGCCCAAAAAAAAAAGAGCAGTAAGTGTGCTTTCAAATTGGCAAAGAAATTTCGTTTTGGCACTAATGTGAAAACATGACTCTGTGTGCATAGAAGAATTATAGGCAGAGATTTATTGCGTCTTGCTCTGGTGATTTCACAGTTGCATTAGATGGAAAGGGGGAGCGAATTATTGGGGGAAGAAGCAGAGGCTTAGCACACACCCATGTCCTTGCCGTGTATAGTCATGCACAGTATTTACAAGCCAGTGGGGTTTTCAGGTTTAAGTCTGTAATGCAAATACATTCAGCATCACTAAGGCTGGTTGCCCTTGGTGGAGTGTAGGCAGTCACAGAGAATGCACATGGTGGTGGTCTGAAAAAAAAACAGCTTGGACACGTGCAATTAAATAAATCAAAAATAGTGGTTTCATAATGTGTCAGTCTGTAAAAGTGATTTCAAATTGTAAAAAGAGATTTTCACTTGGCCCAAAAAAAAAAGAGCAGTAAGTGTGCTTTCAAATTGGCAAAGAAATTTCGTTTTGGCACTAATGTGAAAACATGACTCTGTGTGCATAGAAGAATTATAGGCAGAGATTTATTGCGTCTTGCTCTGGTGATTTCACAGTTGCATTAGATGGAAAGGGGGAGCGAATTATTGGGGGAAGAAGCAGAGGCTTAGCACACACCCATGTCCTTGCCGTGTATAGTCATGCACAGTATTTACAAGCCAGTGGGGTTTTCAGGTTTAAGTCTGTAATGCAAATACATTCAGCATCACTAAGGTTGGTTGCCCTTGGTGGAGTGTAGGCAGTCACAGAGAATGCACATGGTGGTGGTCTGAAAAAAAAACAGCTTGGACACGTGCAATTAAATAAATCAAAAATAGTGGTTTCATAATGTGTCAGTCTGTAAAAGTGATTTCAAATTGTAAAAAGAGATTTTCACTTGGCCCGAAAAAAAAAGAGCAGTAAGTGTGCTTTGAAATTGGCAAAGAAATTTCATTTTGGGACTAATGTGAAAACATGACTCTGTGTGCATAGAAGAATTATAGGCAGAGATTTATTGCGTCTTGCTCTGGTGATTTCACAGTTGCATTAGATGGAAAGGGGGAGCGAATTATTGGGGGAAGAAGCAGAGGCTTAGCACACACCCATGTCCTTGCCGTGTATAGTCATGCACAGTATTTACAAGCCAGTGGGGTTTTCAGGTTTAAGTCTGTAATGCAAATACATTGAGCATCACTAAGGCTGGTTGCCCTTGGTGGAGTGTAGGCAGTCACAGAGAATGCACATGGTGGTGGTCTGAAAAAAAAACAGCTTGGACACGTGCAATTAAATAAATCAAAAATAGTGGTTTCATAATGTGTCAGTCTGTAAAAGTGATTTCAAATTGTAAAAAGAGATTTTCACTTGGCCCGAAAAAAAAAAGAGCAGTAAGTGTGCTTTCAAATTGGCAAAGAAATTTCGTTTTGGGACTAATGTGAAAACATGACTCTGTGTGCATAGAAGAATTATAGGCAGAGATTTATTGCGTCTTGCTCTGGTGATTTCACAGTTGCATTAGATGGAAAGGGGGAGCGAATTATTGGGGGAAGAAGCAGAGGCTTAGCACACACCCATGTCCTTGCCGTGTATAGTCATGCACAGTATTTACAAGCCAGTGGGGTTTTCAGGTTTAAGTCTGTAATGCAAATACATTCAGCATCACTAAGGCTGGTTGCCCTTGGTGGAGTGTAGGCAGTCACAGAGAATGCACATGGTGTTGGTCTGAAAAAAAAACAGCTTGGACACGTCCAATTAAATAAATCAAAAATAGTGGTTTCATAATGTGTCAGTCTGTAAAAGTGATTTCAAATTGTAAAAAGAGATTTTCACTTGGCCCGAAAAAAAAAGAGCAGTAAGTGTGCTTTCAAATTGGCAAAGAAATTTCGTTTTGGCACTAATGTGAAAACATGACTCTGTGTGCATAGAAGAATTATAGGCAGAGATTTATTGCGTCTTGCTCTGGTGATTTCACAGTTGCATTAGATGGAAAGGGGGAGCGAATTATTGGGGGAAGAAGCAGAGGCTTAGCACACACCCATGTCCTTGCCGTGTATAGTCATGCACAGTATTTACAAGCCAGTGGGGTTTTCAGGTTTAAGTCTGTAATGCAAATACATTCAGCATCACTAAGGCTGGTTGCCCTTGGTGGAGTGTAGGCAGTCACAGAGAATGCACATGGTGTTGGTCTGAAAAAAAAACAGCTTGGACACGTCCAATTAAATAAATCAAAAATAGTGGTTTCATAATGTGTCAGTCTGCAAAAGTGATTTCAAATTGTAAAAAGAGATTTTCACTTGGCCCGAAAAAAAAAGAGCAGTAAGTGTGCTTTGAAATTGGCAAAGAAATTTCGTTTTGGCACTAATGTGAAAACATGACTCTGTGTGCATAGAAGAATTATAGGCAGAGATTTATTGCGTCTTGCTCTGGTGATTTCACAGTTGCATTAGATGGAAAGGGGGAGCGAATTATTGGGGGAAGAAGCAGAGGCTTAGCACACACCCATGTCCTTGCCGTGTATAGTCATGCACAGTATTTACAAGCCAGTGGGGTTTTCAGGTTTAAGTCTGTAATGCAAATACATTCAGCATCACTAAGGCTGGTTGCCCTTGCTGGAGTGTAGGCAGTCACAGAGAATGCACATGGTGGTGGTCTGAAAAAAAAACAGCTTGGACACGTGCAATTAAATAAATCAAAAATAGTGGTTTCATAATGTTTCAGTCTGTAAAAGTGATTTCAAATTGTAAAAAGAGATTTTCACTTGGCCCGAAAAAAAAAGAGCAGTAAGTGTGCTTTCAAATTGGCAAAGAAATTTCGTTTTGGGACTAATGTGAAAACATGACTCTGTGTGCATAGAAGAATTATAGGCAGAGATTTATTGCGTCTTGCTCTGGTGATTTCACAGTTGCATTAGATGGAAAGGGGGAGCGAATTTTTGGGGGAAGAAGCAGAGGCTTAGCACACACCCATGTCCTTGCCGTGTATAGTCATGCACAGTATTTACAAGCCAGTGGGGTTTTCAGGTTTAAGTCTGTAATGCAAATACATTCAGCATCACTAAGGCTGGTTGCCCTTGGTGGAGTGTAGCACTGTGGACATGGGCTTTTTAAAAAATCTGAAAAGTGGTTTCATAATGTGACAGTTTGTAAAAGAGATTTTCACTTGCCCAAAAAAAAGAGCAGTTTGTGTGCATTCAAATTGGCAAAGAAATTTCGTTTTGTGACTATTGTGAAAAGAAATGTAGTAATATATTTAAATACAATAACAGATTTTTTTTTTAGTTTTTTTCAGGTATTGCTGAAGAACAGTGAACAAAATTTAAGATGCCTACAAAATCTCGAGTTCAAAAAACGCTAAAAAAAAAACTATATTTGAAGACAACTGGAGGACCAAAGTTAGTAGAAGATGCTGATGTTGGGAAAAAGAAAAAATCTTCTGGTAAGCAAAAAAAACAATTTCTAAACAAAATATTCAAAACAAAGAAAAATGTACAAAATGTCTGTTCTCGGAAAAATGTAACAAAACATAGAGAACAGCAAAAAATTGAGAATTTAGTTAATGCAAATATACCTTCTGCAATTGAAAAGTTTAACATAAACAGAAAAACAGCATTTAAAGAGATACGTAGAAAAATGTTTCAGAGAAGAGTTATGTCCAATTTGATAAAGGATATAAAGAAATATAAGCAAAAGGCTAAATATTACAAGAGAAAAAAAGAAATTGAAGCCATTGCAGCAAAAGCATTAGAATTAAAAAGGAAACTATTCATATTAATTTTGAATAGGATGCGTACATTAGATAAAATGGTTAATGTACTGAAATCACAAAGCAAAAGCAAAAGAGTAGTGAACAGAACAAACTTTTGTAAAGTGTTTTTAGGAAAGTGGATGCATAGTTCAAGTAGTGAACCTTTTTTTAATGAAGAGAGCTATTTTCAAAGTAATAGTTTGCTGCATGCAGTTGACACCAGAGGTCGTTCATACGAAGTAAAAAATGGTTGCATAATGGAGAAGGAGATAATGGTTCCAAGAGATGAGGTACAAGTGATGGCAGATGAGGCAATGGGGAGACGTCCTAAAGCCCCAGTGTACACTTGGAATTGTAGTAGTATTTGCACTGTGCGTCAGGAATCTATTGACAGATTTCGAGAGTTTCTAAGAGAATATAGTAAAAAAAGTGTAAAACAAAAGATTAAGGTGCTTCAAAGTCTGGATCCATGCAGAGTGAGAGAGAATACTGGTTTGCAGGGTCATTCTCTTGCTTGTCTATCTAGAAAAGTGTGCAATAGTGTTTTCCATCATTTTAGGATGCTGGCTGTTCATCATACTGAAATGAGAAAGTTTGTGAGACGGTTGTATTTTGCCAAAAGTCCAGCAATAAAGTTAAATGAATTGAATAGGGCTCTGTTCCGAGGAACGGTATCAGATGTAGAGAAGGTTGTTGATGAAATTCAGTTTTGTTACTTTGGTCCTGAACAAAACAGTGCAGAGAAGGACACAGTAAATGAGGCAGAAGTGGAAGACAATGTAGAACCCTCTGTAAGTAACACATTTAATGATCATATAACAAAATTTGCAATAGTCTCTAATGAAAGACCAAATTTTACTTGTATTTGTTGCCGCAGAACTCATTATAGAAAACAAACTAGGAATGTTGATCTCTACAGAAAGAGTGAAAATGAAGATAATTATAAGTGGAAGGATTTTGCCACATATATATTTCTAGAAAATTGTTTTGAATTGGGTGAAGATCAGCGTATTTGTAAATACTGTTATAACAAGTTAGAGGAAAATAGAATGCCGACCAGAGCTGTACATAATAATTTAGAATTGGATGCTATTCCTGCTGAACTTTCTGAATTAAATACATATGAGTCTATACTCATTCAATGTGTTCATCCGTTCCAGACCATAGTACGTATGGAGCCCAAAACTGGTAAATTACCTCCTTCAGATTTACTGAGAGGTTTAAAAGGTAGAGTGGTGTATTTGCCCTTGGATTTGAAAAAAAATATGGAAACTATTGATGCGGATACTTTGGAAACTGAACCATTAATTATTCTGGTTAATGGTGTACCTACAAAGAATAAGAAGATTTGGCAGGAGCTGGTAGATGTGCGGAAAGTACAAAGAGCAAATTTGTATTTGAAAAAAAATAACAAATGGTATGAATCAATTTATATAGAAGAAGAAGAAGAAGAAGAAGATTTACAAGGAGACACAGAAACACCAACTGGACAAATTGAAAAAGTGGACAAGTCAAAGGAAGAAGAAATTTATGAACATTTTAGCATACATCCTCTCCATTCGAAAGAAGTTATGGGAGACAATATTGATCTCTTTCAGATGAAGAAAGCAAAAGGAAATCCCGTGAGTGTATGGGAGGAGAGCTTGGAAGCTCGATGTTTTCCCCAGCTGTTTCCTAAAGGAAAAGGAGGACGATACGATGAACGTCCAGAACAGATTCCAGCTTCAGAGTATCGAACTACAAGACTATATGCTGAAGATCCCAGATTTCGACAAAGTATTCCTTATTTGTTCCATCTTTTATTTGAAAGCGACTTGTCTGCACTGTCTTATGCAGTAAATCACATTTTAAAAAGTGGAGTACATTTACAAAATGTGTCTGCTAAGGATTTTATGGAGAAAGTGCAGCACCGAGATGATCATTTGGAAACACAACTGATCAATCTGATGGCTTGTCAGCGTGGGACAAATGAATATTGGTACCGACGCCATGGTAAACAAAAATGCATGTTACGCAATTTAGGAACACCAACATGGTTCCTTACCCTAAGCTGTGCCGAGTACGCTTGGGATGATTTACTGGATTTTCTACGAGAGGCCAATTCAAACATTAAAAACATCGAATACAAGACAGCAGGAGAACTGTGCTCATTGGATCCGGTTAATGTTTGCAGATATTTCAATCATAGATTTGAGGCTATGATGTCCTTCATCTGCAATAAAAAAAATCCACCCCTTGGAGAAGTAGTGGATTTCTTTTGGAGAAAAGAGTACCAGGCAAGAGGTGCTCCTCATATTCATATGCTGCTGTGGATCAAGGATGCCCCAAAGTTTGGAACAGATACTGATGAAGCAGTGTTATCTTACATTGAAGAATATGCAACATGTGCTATACCAAAAAGCACAGAAGAGAACAAGTTAAAGGAGCAAGTTCTACGTTTCCAAAGTCATCGGTGTGGAAAATACTGTCGACGGAAATACAAGAGCAAAGAAAAATACTACACTAAATGTCGATTTGGATTTCCTAGACCTGTTCTTTCAAATGGAAGAGTCAACAGTTTTATGTCAGCTGTGAGACATACTATCACAAGAAAATCACCTAAGAATACCTACAACCTTAAAAGAAAAGAAGAATCTAAAAATATAAATGACTACAACCCAGTCATTTTATCCATGTGGAACGCTAACATGGATATACAGTATGTTGCTGACAATTCCATTGCTGTTGCTCGATATGTAACGTCTTACATTACGAAATCAGAAAAAACAGAATTGAAGGAAATGTGGGAAGAGATTTCTCACGAGAAGACTGTCAGTAAGAAGCTGTACAGTTTCAGTTTGAAGATGTTATCGCATCGAGAAATTGGATCCTACGAATGTTCAGATAGGTTATCTTCTGCAAGTCTCTACTCGAAGTCAAGAAGAATAATTTGGGCAAGTTTAGGCCTTGCAGCAATGAGAAATCGGGTACTGAAATCTGTTGGAGAAATTGAATATTTGGCTGAGAATGACCCAGAAAGTACAGATATATTGAAAACAAACATGTTGGACACATATTATCCCAAGAGAAGTCATCATCTGGAGAACATGTGTCTCTATGAAGTGTTACAGAACTACATTTATTCACGGAAAGCTGCAGAAGACATCAACAGTGGAAAATATAAAGTTGTTGGTGAAGAAGGATGTTTGGTGAAGCAAACCAAAGGAAGTTTGATAAATCACCGGAAGCTGAGTTGCGACACTACCGACAAGAAAGAATTTTACTACTTGGCTCTTTTACAGTTGTTTAAACCATGGCGTACAGAGGATGAACTACTGGGAGAATTCCAGAGCTATGAAGATTCTTTTAATGCTTGCAAAGACAGCATACAATGCAGTACATTCTCAACTTATCTGCAAATGTTAAATGAAGAAATTGAACAGGAAACTACAATTGCAGCAGAAATAGCTAGAGACAGTTCTCAGGACAGCCAAAGTTCAGGAACATACAGTCAAGATCCCCTAGGACAACCAATCGTTGAAAATGAAGCATCAATAGCCATGAATGAAGTGGAAACGGCTATGAATCAAGGTCAAGAAGAATTTATAGACTTAGAAAATTTGGAAAGACAACTGAATCAAGAGCAGCAACAAATTTATGAAGAGATCAAAAACAAAATTGATCACGGATTTCTACATATCAAAAAAGAGTGCTCATGCACATCATTTCATCCAATCAGGATGTATGTAAGCGGACAAGCTGGCACTGGAAAAAGTTTCCTAATTAAAGTCATCAGAAGCTACCTAAAGCAAAAAACGGATTCTACTTTGTCTTGTGTGGTTACTGCTCCAACTGGGTTAGCAGCATATAACATAAAAGGAATCACCTTACATCGTTTGCTAATGTTACCAGTGGAGCATGAGAACAAAATACAATTCAACAAGCTAACTGGAGAAGCATCCTTGGAAGTTTCAAGAGTATTGAAGAAGATGCAAGTTCTCATTATTGATGAGGTGAGCATGGTATCAAACTTAATGCTTGCCTTTGTGCATTTAAGAATGCAGCAAATTTTGAAGACAGACTATGACGTGTTATTTGGTGGAAAACACGTCATAGTTTTTGGGGATCTTTTGCAACTTACTCCAGTTAAAGGACAACCAGTGTTTAATACTGTGACACATGAAGACACAAAGAAGTCATTGGGAAGCATTGGAAATACAAATATTTGGTCCTTCTTTGAGTACAAGGAACTTACAACTAATATGAGGCAAGCAAACGATGAAGAATATGGAAGTATTCTGAAAGATATCAGGATTGGAATACTCACAGAAGTTGGGAAAAAAGCATTACAGAGTCGGCTGCTACATAATTTATTTCCAAAGGAAGAAATAGTTGCAGAGAAAATATACAAGAATATTGCAGAAAACAAAAGTGTCATCTGCTTAATGCCAACTCTACGTGAATGCTCAATATTTAATGAGGAGCTTTTGAAATTGGAAAAGGAAGACATCAGGAAATTGGAAGCAGTGGACAAAATTGAGGATGGAAGAATTACTGTCACAGTAACAGGCAAACTGAAAAATAAATTGGACTCACTAGAGAAGAACATCTCCAAAACAGCAGGATTAGAAAAAAATCTATATGTTTGCATGAACTGTAGAGTGTTTTTAAGGAGAAATTTGGATGTTGAGAAAGGCTTAGTGAATGGAGCAATGGGAAGAGTTGTGGGTTTTATTAATTATCAGAAAAAAGAAGGAATTGAATGTTTAAAAATAAAATTTGATCAGATAGAAGAAGTTAAAGATATTTGTCGTTGTACAGTTCGTTTTATGCTTGTGAAAGACTTATATGTACGTAGGAAGCAGTTTCCGTTTTCACTAGCATATGCTGTAACTATCCACAAGTCTCAAGGATTGACTGTAGATTGTGCATTTGTGAACATTGGTTCAACTGTGTTCAAAGAAGGTATGGCATATGTAGCTTTGTCACGAGTCAAAACATTATCAGGTTTATTCATGATAGACTTTGATGACTCAAAAGTTAGTGCTGATACAAACTGTGTAAAGGAGTATAATAGATTAAGAAGAAGCTATGCTCCTCATTTAGGTCAGTATCCTGTGTTGGAGAAACGTGTAGTTTCTCGTAAAAGGAGAAATGAGAATATCTGTAATGAAGATATAGAGAAGAGGAAAAAAAAGAGGAGTGATGTAATTGCAAGCAAAAAGAAAAAGGAAAATGAAGAACAGGTTGTAGGATGTCATTTTGAAAATAGCTCTGGTGTCAACTGCTATGCAAATGTAGTGCTGAATGTTGCATTTTATCTGGAAAGTTTGCAAGAGCAGATAATAGTAAATCAGGGAAAAAGATTCTGTTCAGAGCTGAGTCTCCTTTTTCAAAAGCTGAGTAAAGATAAAACTCAAATAGAAAGTGCTACTGACATTAGAAAACTTTTAGATGTATGTTCAGGACGAACACAGTTTTCTCAAAATGAACAGCAAGATGCACACGAATTTTTGATGTATTTTCTTCAGGTAGTGGAAGAAGAAGGAGTTCCCATTGACATTTTTTTTGGTCTCTCTTATAAATGGGAACATAGTTGTGATAATTGTTATAATATATGTGGCTCTATTGTTGATAATGAAAGGTTTATTTATTTGACATTGCCAGAGAGTAAAACAGTCACTTTTGCAAAATTAGTTAAAGATGCTAATCATAGCATGAAATGTGGTGAGTGTAATTCTGACATGTTATCAACATTAATTTTAAGGGAATACGGACAGTATGTAATTTTAATGATGCAACGATGTAGAGCTGATGGATCAAAATTGGATACTTTAATAAAGAAGTTTACAGGACAGCAATTATCAATTTCAGGAAAAACTTTTGTAACTGTTGCAATAATTCTCCATGATGGACCTACTGTTACTTCTGGACATTACACAGTTTATCTAAAATGTGAAAAAGGCTGGACACTGTGTAATGATTCCCAATTGATTTTCAAACAACGTTTGCCTTTTGATTTAGCAAATTCCTATCTAATCTTCCTGAAACCTAAATTTTAGAGAGACTTGGCAAGATCTGGACAAAATAATTTTACCATTTTACTGGCTTACCATTGCAATTTTGTAGAAAAAATATTTTTAAAATTATCATTTGGCCTAAAGGAAAGATAACCAATTGTAATGTGGACTTTTTTAATTTTTAATGCAATTTTGAAAAACCAATAATTTAGAGATAATCGGTAACTTCTGCACATTTTAAATTTTGGAATGCTATTGAACTGCCATTGGAGATTTTTTCAAAAATGATTTAAAAAATTACTATTTGGCCATGTGGAAAAGTAAGCAATTCTATTGTGGACTAAATAAATTATTCAAAAATTTTTCGTGAACCAAAATGTTACAGAGAATCGGTGAGATCTGGACAGATTAAACTTTAGAATTTTAATGGATTTCCCTTGGAAATTTATTCCAGGAAAAAAAAAAAATACTATTTGGCCTAAAGGAAATAAAATCAGATGTATTTTGGAGTTATTTGAGATATAATATTGTGATTATACTTCTCAAACAAACATATCAGACGGTATTTTAAAGAAAAAAGTATTGTTTTTAGATGATATTTTTTTAGAATAATATGCATTTCTGTAATGATAAGTTTAAGTGAGAAGAGATTCTGGGCTTTTTTAATACAATCTTTGAGATTGTTAATTTTTTTTGCCCGCTGTAAAATGATGAATGCAATTGCTTTCACAATTTATAGTGAAATGCAATATATTCTGAAAACAGCAAAAATAAGGCAAAAATATTTTTTGGTAAAAAATGTAAATATGTGTACTGTATTATAAAATGGTTTAAAAATATTAATACTTTTTTCTTTATTTTCAGATCGATATAGAAAATTTTCGGAAACTACAACCATTTTAAAAACTATTTTTTAAAAAAACAAATGAATAAATATTTTTTTGAGTGAGTATGGTAAGTCAATAATAATAATTGTAGTCTCTCAAGGACCTTGTAATGTGATAAATTACGCGTACGGTAAAAAAAAAATAAAAAAAAGTTTTTAAAAACATGTAAAAAAAAGATGAAAGATAAGGTTGGCTCTTAAAAGAACCGTTGTGTTCATGCAGGGACAGAGGAAAGGAAGCATGGGAAAATCATTCATAGCTACAAATGTGCTGATCTATTTTGTTGTTCACTAGGGAAACACTGGTCTCCCTATGACAAATTAGACCTTTACAAAATGTGCAATGAATATCAACCTTCCGAAATCGAAGGTTCATTTCCAGAGGGCCAGCAAAAGGAGATTCTCCCCCCACAGATGAAGGGCTCACCTGACCTGCAGAAGAAGGAGTCAGCCCTGCAGATGATGGTCCAGGCTGAGCTGCTGTGGATGTACTGGCTCGTCTTTCTGAAGAGTTACCTCCAAAAAGATGACCATGTGTCCTTCTGTGTACATCCTGGAGGTGTCTCTTCATGGTGTGATTCCCAAAGGAATACTTCCTGTTAGGATTACCTCTAGAAAGTACACGCTTACACAGCTTGCAAGTAACTAAGGGTGCATTCACCTTTTGCTGGCCTTCTGGAAAAGTAAAATAATCCCAAACATAAGAAGGCTTTTGTTTCCTCGATCTCTGCCTCAAGACAGTGCTGCTGGTGCTAGCCTCACTCTCAGAAGAGCTCTGCTGTTCTGCCATCGTATCCCAAAGACAAACCAGCTCCTTCTCCCAAGGGATCACAAGCAGAAATGAGGGGAATGGGTGTGGTGTAGGAGAGTTCTAGAACTGAAAGTAGTTTCAACCAATCAAAAGTTGTGTTTCAAGATCACATGACCTACCGTACGCTTACGGTACGCTTACGGTACGCTTACGGCAAAAAGTACGCGTGCGCGTAAAAAAGACACGCGCTTCCGCGCATGCGCATAACAGTCACTCCCCGGCACTTCCGCGTAACGTGCGCGTGTGGCGTAAGCGCGCACGCGTCCCACGCGCAGTACGCGCGGCTACGCAAAGTACGTAACTATACGCAAGCAGCGTAGATAGATTACGGACGTTGCGTAAACCGTACGCTTACCGTGAGCTTACGGTACGCGTACTATAAAAAAAAAAAAAAATAATCTGGAAATAAATTTTACGTTTATTTTAAAAAATATATATAAAAAAAATATTTAAGGATTTTAAAAATTTAAGCATAGTCTTTATAAAAGGTAAGAAAATTAAATTAAAAATATGTTTGAAAAAAATGAAGAATAAAAAAAAAAAATAGCATTTAAAAAACCTTGCAAATTCACTGAAAAAACCATGGGTTTCACACACGTTATAGTTAGGAATTAGCATTTAAAAAACCTTGCAAATTCACTGAAAAAACCATGGGTTTCACACACGTTATAGTTAGGAATTAGCATTTAAAAAACCTTAGAAATTCACTGAAAAAACCATAGGTTTCACACACGTTATAGTTAGGAATTAGCATTTAAAAAACCTTAGAAATTCAGTGAAAAAACCATAGGTTTCACACATGTTATAGTTAGCTGGACATTTTACTCGTAAAAAACCAATGAAATTGCCCCGTTATAGTTAGTTCAGCTAACTATAACTCGCGCGCCCGCAATGCACTGCTGATGACGTCACATATTACATCACTCATGACATGGTCAGTGACATCACTCATGACATCACTGATGACATCTCAAATGACATCACTGATGACATCACTGATGACATCATCCTTGTGATAGAGTGGCAGACCTCCTCTCACCTTAATATAAGCTTTGATACACACAATCAAAAATAGAGACTAAAAATTTCAAAACAATGGACATACCAATACCAGTTACAACAACCTCTTCAGTAATTCTAAGATCCACATACACATCCACTCATTCACCAACAGTCCTATACAGTCACTCATACATGTACTCACTCATCATATGTACTCATACACCTATACATCCTGTTACATAATGCCACTCATCCATAGAGTTACTCACACACATAGTCACTCATGCTAATAAAGAATCAAACATACATTCACCTGCATATACAGTTATACACACACCACCACACTTACTTCTACGGAAACTTACACATACTTAGTCTTTTAAACAATCACTTATAGAAACACATACTTATTCATACAGGAACTCTTTCAATCTCTCCCTCTCACATATACTCACATATATACACCAATAGTCACATATACTAGTTTAAAACATATGTAGTTACTCCTGAAGACACTATTGAGACAGTCTTTCACTCACTAACACACCCATACACACACTCATCCACCCATACAGTCCTGCACACATGCTGTCTACAACACATACAAACAGTGAGTCACTCATTCATGCACCTATGCACTACGTAATACCCCCCACCGAACCATACAGACACTCAGACTGATACTCAAAAAAACAACTAATAACCTATATAGACACCCATGTAGCTACTCACCAACCCATGCAGCCACTTATACACAAAGTGAGAGATACACTTAATCAGTCAGTTACACAATCAATTTTTCAAAAACAAATCATCCATTTAGACACTTATATACCCATTTATTCTTCCATCGACCTTGAGATATACATATATAAAACATATTTAATTTTCAGAAAAACACACATTCACTGGATGATGTCATCAGTGATGTCATCAGTGATGTCATTTGAGATGTCATCAGTGATGTCATGAGTGATGTCACTGACCATGTCATGAGTGATGTAATATGTGACGTCATCAGCAGTGCATTGCGGGCGCGCGAGTTATAGTTAGCTGAACTAACTATAACGGGGCAATTTCATTGGTTTTTTACGAGTAAAATGTCCAGCTAACTATAACATGTGTGAAACCTATGGTTTTTTCACTGAATTTCTAAGGTTTTTTAAATGCTAATTCCTAACTATAACGTGTGTGAAACCTATGGTTTTTTCAGTGAATATATATATATATATATTCCCCGTTATAGTTACTGTAGGCAACTATAACTCACGCGACCCCAATCCTCTGCTGATGCTAATACTGTATTTAGACACTTATTTGCCCATGTCTTCTTCCATTAAATTTTAGCTATACATATATTACAAATATTTTTTTTTCATAAAGACACATATGTCATCAGCAGAGGATTACGGTCGAGTGAGTTATAGTTGCCTACAGTAACTATAACGGGGGAATTTCATTGGTTTTTTATCAGTAAAATGTCCAGCTAACTATAACATGTGTGAAACCTATGGTTTTTTCAGTGAATATATATATATATATATTATCTACTGGCGGTCGCCAGTTGATAGTTATAGTTAGGACCGAGTTTCCATAGGAAATCTCAAAATTCTATTTTGAATAACTTTGGCGCTGGTTGACGATTCCTCGTGAAATTTTCAAAACTAATGGGGCGCTCCGCTCAGCTCCTACCCTGGAAGTCTCTGGGTGATTCGTAAAGCGGGGGCTGAGAAAAAGGGGGGTCCCCATGGATTTTTCCATTGGGACTTTAGTCGCAGCTACAGCCTGAACGGCTTAACATAATTATGTGAAATTTGGCAGAGAGGTAGCTAAAAGGTCCATGAAGTGCCTTTTGCAGGTCTGGTGTAAATCTGTTCAGTATTTCCTGAGAAAAAAGGATTTAAAACAATATATATATCTGTAAGCGCGCAGCGTACGCGCTGGGTGCGCGCACTCAGCAGTGCGCGAGCGCACTTCTGATTGGTTGTAAGAAGTAAGTAAACAATCGAATCAGTGGAAATCAGGATGTGGTGGCCGCCATTTTGTCTCTCGCATAAAGAGGGGGTGAGAAACAAAGGGGGAGAACGTGTAAAGGGGGCAGAGTGGGGAGATATTGACCCACTAGGCATTGTAAGGGGGTCACAGTAGGACCTTGTAGGGCAAAAAAAAAGATTTATATTTTTTTTTAAAATATCGCCGAGTGCGCGCACCCAGCGCGCACCCGAAAAAAAACTTTTTAAAAAAAAGAATAAAAAATCGCATTTAAGTGTTTAGATATAAGGTGGCTCTAAAAAGAGCCCTTGTGTTCATTGTGTGTTTTTTGGTACCTACAAGTAAGTACCGATGCAGAGTCTTAAGTTCAAGAGAAAGACTCTGTTGCCTTCATCAGTGAAGTGTACACCATCTATAAATGTCTTGCATGTTGTAACGCAAGTTGTTGTGGTATATAGAACCCATACCATTGTCTCTGAGGAAAGCAGAAATAGATTTGTTGACGTGCTTCCTTGCTTTGTCAATCTGTGGACAAAATTGGTTGGACCAGTTCCACTTTTGCCTTTGGCATATATTAGAATATACAAAGGCAGTTTGTGGAAAAAGCGACATCAATTGCACAAAGGTGTCCTTAATAAGCATTTCCAGACCTACCCCAGTTAGAGTGCCTAGGTCATCATTACCACCACAGTGCACAATAATAAGGTTAGGCTGTGGGAGATGTAGAAAGGTTTTCACCAAAGGCATTAATTGGTGCCACTTTAACCCTCTCTGACCAATCCATTTAATGTCTACATTTGGCAAAGCAAGGTCTCTCACCATACCTCTTTTTTCTGCAAACTTTTCACTCCAGAAGACATAGCTGTGACCTACAATCCACACTGTGAACATCTTCCAAGGAGATCTGGATGCACTCAGGAGGTGTCTTTCAGTAGAAAGGCAATATGAAATGAAAGACAGTTGTAAAATGGAGGCATACATATTTTTTTAACATAAAAAGAACACATTGGCTGATTCAAATCTGTTAACAGAAAAAAGTAGGCTGTATGTGTATATTTTTAGAAGCATGTTTTATATTGGTAAAGAAAATTGTGTTCCCACAGAAGATTAGATTGGATGTGCTGTTAGGTTGGACAGGTGAACCACTCTTGCTCTTTGGATTTGAAACATTGTGTGCTGAACTTCTGACCTCTCTCCTCACAGCAGTGTTCCATGAGCTGTTGCTATGGTAGCAGGCAGAAGTCAAGTTGGGGGAAGGGTACATTTGGAAAGGGGTTGACGTTTTCAACCAATAGAAATGTGTGATTTCATTTGAAAAAAAGTGGGAAGCACTGAGATTTGAAATTAACATGTATATGTGTGAAAAAAGAGAGGGAAAAATTGCCATTTACTGGTTCTGGAGAGAGGAGAGAGGTGCAGAGCTCTGATATTCTGACTCTGATAGTCTGCTGTTTGAGTGGCACATTTCTTTCACAACTAACTAATTTTAAAGGTGAGTTATGAATTTGAGAGGGGAAGTATGTGGTGATTTTTTAGATAAATATTAGAATTGTGAATCTTCTTCAAAAGTTATGTTTTACATTTTGAGGTTTGGGAGATATTAAACTGTCTTTAACTAGTTAAATATTATGGAGTATGTTTTCACCATAAGTTAATGTGTACTGGTAACAATGAGGAATACTGTTTTGTGCCTACCATCAAACCATGAGTCTGTGTGCAGAAAAGAATTGTTGACAGAGATTTAATTTGTGTTGCTGTTAAAAAGTAAGACTTGCAGTTGAAAGAAAAGGACAGCTTCTTTTTAATTCTGATGGTTAGGATTTAGCAGAAATCACTTTGAAAGAAAAGAGAGGAAAATGGCAACACATTTGAAATTAGCATTAGTTCTGTAAGAATTGCAGTCCCAGGAAAGGGGCAGCCTGTGTGTTGTGCCTACAAACACAGCATGAGTCTGTGTGCATATAGGAATTGTTGTCTGAGATTTAATTTGTGAAGTTGTTGTTCTGTAAGAATTGCAGACCCAGGAAAGGGGCAGTCTGTTTTCAAAACACAAATTAACTCTTAACACACATGCACTGTTACATACATCCCAGCAGTCTTCATGCAGTTTTGGAAGTCTCTTTGCTCATCTGTCTTGCACCAGACAATACACAGTCTCCAGAAACACACTCTTGGCACACACGCAGAAGCTTCTCCAACACTCCCATGCGTAGTACTCAGCTCTGTGTGCTGTTTCAGATAGCACTGTGTAACGCAAAGACATTCAACGTCACCAAGGCTCATTTCCTTTGCTCTAGTGTAGTCACTCACCCAGGTTGCACATGCTCATGGTATGAAGTAGCTGTTAGGACATGTGCTCTTTTCTGCCTCTGTAATCTACAAGGAAAATGTGTCAGGCTGTAACAGTAATTATCACTTGCTCTACCACAGTAGTAAATGTGCTTTGAAATTGCCAATCAAATTCTGTTTTCTGCTTAGAATCACACCATGAGGCTGTGTGCGCACAGGAATTGGGGCCAGAGATGTAATTTGTGTTGCAGTTGTTCTGTGAAACATGCACTTGCAGGAAAGGGACAGCTTGTTTTCTTCAAATGTGGTGGTTAGCACTCAGCAGAAATCACTAAATCGCAAATGAGAGGCAAAAGCTAAAACATTTGAAACCAACAGGGTAGATTTTCCTTTCAAAATAGCAAAGGCACAGGTAGTTGCCATATGTTCAAAACTGAAAAAAACCCTTAGCACACATGCACTGTTACATACATCTCAGCAGTCTTCATCCAGTTTTGGAAGTCTCTTTGCTCATCTGTCTTGCACCAGACAATACACAGTCTCCAGAAACACACTCTTGGCACACACGCAGCAGCTTCTCCAACACTCCCATGTGTAGTACTCAGCTCTGTGTGCTGTTTCAGATAGCACTGTGTAACGCAAACACATTCAACGTCACCAAGGCTCATTTCCTTTGCTCTAGTGTAGTCACTCACCCAGGTTGCACATGCTCATGGTATGAAGTAGCTGTTAGGACATGTGCTCTTTTCTGCCTCTGTAATCTACAAGGAAAATGTGTCAGGCTGTAACAGTAATTATCACTTGCTCTACCACAGTAGTAAATGTGCTTTGAAATTGCCAATCAAATTCTGTTTTCTGCTTAGAATCACACCATGAGGCTGTGTGCGCACAGAAATTGTGGCCAGAGATGTAATTTGTGGTGCAGTTGTTCTGTAAAACATGCACTTGCAGGAAAGGGACAGCTTGTTTTCTTCAAATGTGGTGGTTAGCACTCAGCAGATATCACTAAATCGCAAATGGGAGGCAAAAGCTAAAACATTTGAAACCAACAGGGTAGATTTTCCTTTCAAAATAGCAAAGGCACAGGTAGTTGCCATATGTTCAAAACTGAAAATAACCTTAGCACACATGCACTGTTACATACATCCCAGCAGTCTTCATGCAGATTTGGAAGTCTCTTTGCTCATTTCTCTTGCACCAGACAATACACAGTCTCCAGAAACACACACTTGGCACCCACGCAGCAGCTTCTCCAACACTCACATGCGTAGTACTCAGCTCTGTGTGCTGTTTCAGATAGGACTGTGTAACGCAAACACATTCAACGTCACCAAGGCTCATTTCCTTTGCTCTAGTGTAGTCACTCACCCAGGTTGCACATGCTCATGGTATGAAGTAGCTGTTAGGACATGTGCTCTTTTCTGCCTCTGTAATCTACAAGGAAAATGTGTTAGGCTGTAACAGTAATTATCACTTGCTCTACCACAGTAGTAAATGTGCTTTGAAATTGCCAGTCAAATTCTGTTTTCTGCTTAGAATCACACCATGAGGCTGTGTGCGCCCAGGAATTGTGGCCAGAGATGTAATTTGTGGTGCAGTTGTTCTGTAAAACATGCACTTGCAGGAAAGGGACAGCTTGTTTTCTTCAAATGTGGTGGTTAGCACTCAGCAGAAATCACTAAATCGCAAATGAGAGGCAAAAGCTAAAAATTTGAAACCAACAGGGTAGATTTTCCTTTCAAAATAGCAAAGGCACAGGTAGTTGCCATATGTTCAAAACTGAAATTAACCCTTAGCACACATGCACTGTTACATACATCCCAGCAGTCTTCATGCAGTTTTGGAAGTCTCTTTGCTCATCTGTCTTGCACCAGACAATACACAGTCTCCAGAAACACACTCTTGGCACACACGTAGCAGCTTCTCCAACACTCCCATGCGTAGTACTCAGCTCTGTGTGCTGTTTCAGATAGCACTGTGTAACGCAAACACATTCAACGTCACCAAGGCTCATTTCCTTTGCTCTAGTGTAGTCACTCACCCAGGTTGCACATGCTCATGGTATGAAGTAGCTGTTTGGACATGTGCTCTTTTCTGCCTCTGTAATCTACAAGGAAAATGTGTCAGGCTGTAACAGTAATTATCACTTGCTCTACCACAGTAGTAAATGTGCTTTGAAATTGCCAATCAAATTCTGTTTTCTGCTTAGAATTACACCATGAGGCTGTGTGCGCACAGGAATTGTGGCCAGAGATGTAATTTGTGTTGCAGTTGTTCTGTAAAACATGCACTTGCAGGAAAGGGACAGCTTGTTTTCTTCAAATGTGGTGGTTAGCACTCAGCAGAAATCACTAAATCGCAAATGAGAGGCAAAAGCTAAAACATTTGAAACCAACAGGGTAGATTTTCCTTTCAAAATAGCAAAGGCACAGGTAGTTGCAATATGTTCAAAACTGAAAATAACCCTTAGCACACATGCATTGTTACATACATCCCAGCAGTCTTCATGCAGTTTTGGAAGTCTCTTTGCTCATTTCTCTTGCACCAGACAATAAACAGTCTCCAGAAACACACTCTTGGCACACACGCAGCAGCTTCTCCAACACTCCCATGCGTAGTACTCAGCTCTGTGTGCTGTTTCAGATAGCACTGTGTAACGCAAACACATTCAACGTCACCAAGGCTCATTTCCTTTGCTCTAGTGTAGTCACTCACCCAGGTTGCACATGCTCATGGTATGAAGTAGCTGTTAGGACATGTTCTCTTTTCTGCCTCTGTAATCTACAAGGAAAATGTGTCAGGCTGTAGCAGTAATTATCACTTGCTCTACCACAGTAGTAAATGTGCTTTGAAATTGCCATTCAAATTCTGTTTTCTGCTTAGAATCACACCATGAGTCTGTGTGCGCACAGGAATTGTGGCCAGAGATGTAATTTGTGTTGCAGTTGTTCTGTAAAACATGCACTTGCAGGAAAGGGACAGCTTGTTTTCTTCAAATGTGGTGGTTAGCACTCAGCAGAAATCACTAAATCGCAAATGAGAGGCAAAAGCTAAAACATTTGAAACCAACAGAGTAGATTTTCCTTTCAAAATAGCAAAGGCACAGGTAGTTGCAATATGTTCAAAACTGAAAATACCCCTTAGCACACATGCACTGTTACATACATCCCAGCAGTCTTCATGCAGTTTTGGAAGTCTCTTTGCTCATTTCTCTTGCACCAGACAATACACAGTCTCCAGAAAAACACTCCTGGCACACACGCAGCAGCTTCTCTAACACTCCCATGCGTAGTACTCAGCTCTGTGTGCTGTTTCAGATAGCACTGTGTAACGCAAACACATTCAACGTCACCAAGGCTCATTTCCTTTGCTCTAGTGTAGTCACTCACCCAGGTTGCACATGCTCATGGTATGAAGTAGCTGTTAGGACATGTGCTCTTTTCTGCCTCTGTAATCTACAAGGAAAATGTGTCAGGCTGTAGCAGTAATTATCACTTGCTCTACCACAGTAGTAAATGTGCTTTGAAATTGCCAATCAAATTCTGTTTTCTGCTTAGAATCACACCATGAGGCTGTGTGCGCACAGGAATTGTGGCCAGAGATGTAATTTGTGTTGCAGTTGTTCTGTAAAACATGCACTTGCAGGAAAGGGACAGCTTGTTTTCTACAAATGTGGTGGTTAGCACTCAGCAGAAATCACTAAATCGCAAATGAGAGGCAAAAGCAAAAACATTTGAAACCAACAGGGTAGATTTTCCTTTCAAAATAGCAAAGGCACAGGTAGTTGCCATATGTTCAAAACTGAAAATAACCCTTAGCACACATGCATTGTTACATACATCCCAGCAGTCTTCATGCAGTTTTGGAAGTCTCTTTGCTCATTTCTCTTGCACCAGACAATACACAGTCTACAGAAACACACTCTTGGCACACACGCAGCAGCTTCTCCAACACTCCCATGCGTAGTACTCAGCTCTGTGTGCTGTTTCAGATAGCACTGTGTAACGCAAACACATTCAATGTCACCAAGGCTCATTTCCTTTGCTCTAGTGTAGTCACTCACCCAGGTTGCACATGCTCATGGTATGAAGTAGCTGTTAGGACATGTTCTCTTTTCTGCCTCTGTAATCTACAAGGAAAATGTGTCAGGCTGTAGCAGTAATTATCACTTGCTCTACCACAGTAGTAAATGTGCTTTGAAATTGCCAATCAAATTCTGTTTTCTGCTTAGAATCACACCATGAGGCTGTGTGCGCACAGGAATTGTGGCCAGAGATGTAATTTGTGTTGCAGTTGTTCTGTAAAACATGCACTTGCAGGAAAGGGACAGCTTGTTTTCTTCAAATGTGGTGGTTAGCACTCAGCAGAAATCACTAAATCGCAAATGAGAGGCAAAAGCTAAAACATTTGAAACCAACAGAGTAGATTTTCCTTTCAAAATAGCAAAGGCACAGGTAGTTGCAATATGTTCAAAACTGAAAATACCCCTTAGCACACATGCACTGTTACATACATCCCAGCAGTCTTCATGCAGTTTTGGAAGTCTCTTTGCTCATTTCTCTTGCACCAGACAATACACAGTCTCCAGAAAAACACTCTTGGCACACACGCAGCAGCTTCTCTAACACTCCCATGCGTAGTACTCAGCTCTGTGTGCTGTTTCAGATAGCACTGTGTAACGCAAACACATTCAACGTCACCAAGGCTCATTTCCTTTGCTCTAGTGTAGTCACTCACCCAGGTTGCACATGCTCATGGTATGAAGTAGCTGTTAGGACATGTGCTCTTTTCTGCCTCTGTAATCTACTAGGAAAATGTGTCAGGCTGTAACAGTAATTATCACTTGCTCTACCACAGTAGTAAATGTGCTTTGAAATTGCCAATCAAATTCTGTTTTCTGCTTAGAATCACTCCATGAGGCTGTGTGCGCACAGGAATTGTGGCCAGAGTTGTAATTTGTGTTGCAGTTGTTCTGTAAAACATGCACTTGCAGGAAAGGGACTGCTTGTTTTCTTCAAATGTGGTGGTTAGCACTCAGAAGAAATCACTAAATCACAAATGAGAGTCAAATGCTAAAACATTTTAAATTATTGAAAAGCTAAAAAAAGATTTAAATGAATTATAATTACAAAAAGGTATTTTTTTTACAGTTTCTTGCAGGTATTGCTGAGCAACAGTGAAAAAATAAAAAAATGCCTTTAAGGACAAGAAAGAGGAAAGAAAAGCAACAACAACTATATCTGGACAAAACTGGAAAAAAAAATAGGAGGAAAAGCTGGTGATGGCAAAAAGAAAAAGTCTACTGGTAAGCAGAGTAGAGATTTCTTAAAAAAGATCTTCAAAAAAAAAATGGAAAAAATAAATGTAAAACAAACAGTGTTTTAGGTACAAAGCAACAACAGAGTCAACAGCAAAAAACAAAAGCTAATGTACAATCAGAAGTAAGTAAAAGTGATTTAACACGAAAATTAGATTTTAAAAATATTCGTCGAAAAATGTTTCAGAGAAGAGTGATGTTAAATTTGCTAAAGGATGTGAAAAAATATAAGAAAAAAACAAAATTTATTAAGAATTTTTTTTTTATCGAAAATATTGTAAGTAAGGCTTTGGAAATAAAAAGAAAACTTTTTATTTTAATTTTGAATAGGATGCGTAGATTAGATAAATTAGTCAATGCAATGAAGTCACAAAGCAAAAGGAAAAGAGAAGTGAAAAAAAGTAACTTTTGTAAAGTGTTCTTGGGAGACTGGAAGCACAGATCAAGTACTGAACCATTTTTTAATGAAGAGAGTTATCTTCAAAGTAATAGCATGCAGTTGACACCAATGGTAGAGCATATGAAGTTAGAGATGGTTGTGTGATGGAAAAGGAGAAAATGGTTCCAAGAAATGAGGAAGCAGTGATGGCTGCTGAGGCTATGGGGAGACGTCCAAAAGCACCAGTGTACACTTGGAATTGTAGTAGTATTTGTACTGTGCGTCAGGAATCTATTGATAAATTACGTGAGTTTCTAAGAGAATATAGTAAAAAGAGTGTAAAACAGAAGATTAAGGTGCTTCAAAGACTAGATCAATGCAGAGTGAGAGAGAATACTGGTTTGCAAGGACATTCTCTGGCTTGTCTATCTAGGAAAGTGTGTCAAAGTGTTTTTCACCATTTTAGGATGCTGGCTGTTCATCATACTGAAATGAGAAAGTTTGTGAGAACATTGTATTTTGCTAAAAGTCCAGCAGTAAAGTTAAATGAGTTAAATAATGCTCTGTTCCGTGGATCTGTATCAGATGTAGTGAAGGTTACTGATGAGATTCAGTTTTGTTACTTCGGTCCAGAACAAGAAAGTGCAGAAAAGGACACAGTTAATGAGGAAAATGTGGAAGAGAATGTAGAACTCACTGTTACTAAAAATTTTGAAGATGAAATGACAACATTTACTATCATCTCCAATGAAAGACCAAATATTACTTGTATTTCTTGCCGGAGAAGCCATTACAAAATTCAAACAAGGTATGTTGATCTGTATAAAAAAAGTGAAACTGAAGATAATTATAAGTGGAAGGATTTTGCAACATATATATTTCTGGAAAATTGTTTTGAATTGGGTGAAGATCAGCGTATTTGTAAATACTGTTATAATAAGTTAGAAGAAAACAGAATGGCGACCAGAGCTGTACATAGTAATTTAGAATTGGATGCTATTCCTACCGAACTTTCTGATTTAAATACATATGAGTCTATACTCATTCAATGTGTTCATCTGTTCCAGACCATAGTACGTATGGAGCCCAAAACTGGTAAATTACCTCTTTCAGATTTACTGAGAGGTTTAAAAGGAAGAGTGGTGTATTTGCCATTGGATTTGAAAAAAAATATGGAAACTATTGATGTAGATACTTTGGAAACTGAACCATTAGTTATTCTGGTTAATGGTGTACCTACAAAGAATAAGAAGATTTGGCAGGAGCTATTAGTATAGACCAATCAGCCTTTTGAACGCAGATTTTAAAATATTAATGAAAATCTGGGCCCAGCGCTTTACACCCATAGCCCAAGTCTTAATTCATCCAGACCAGACTGGGTTTATCTCAGGAAGATATATGTCAACAAATACCCGATTTTTAATTCAGACTTTAGACTTTGCCTCTGTAAATAAATTACCCATTTTTATCACAATGGTCGATGCCGAAAAAGCGTTCGATCTAGTGAATTGGGAAGCTCTTTTTATCGGTTTATCTAAGTTTGGGTTTCCTAGCCAAACAATTAAAATGTTAAAGAATATATATCAAGGAGCTCATGCCAAATTAATTATAAATGGTGAATCAATTGGGGAAATAGAAATAAAACGAGGGACAAGGCAGGGCTGCCCCCTTTCACCTATCTTGTTTACATTTTTTATAGAGCCATTGGCTTGTAGAATAAGGGATAATCTCTTAATTAAAGCTCCCATAGATGGGATGCCAAAAATGAAATTATTTGCAGACGATATAATCTTGTGCCTATATCCGGATGAAATGAACTGGAGCGAGGTATTAACGGAGTTTAGAAGATTTGAACAAATTGGGGGATATAAAATAAATGAAAATAAAACAGAAATGTTAATATTAAATATTGACTATAATTTCTTACCCCAGAATTTAAAACCCCAGGCGATGAAAACAGACCCAATAAGGTATCTGGGTATTTATGTCTCCAGCCAAGCGGATCTACTTTTTAGCTTGAATTACTTGACAATGAAATGTAAGATCAAAAGCTTATTGGACAAGTGGTCTATACTACCATTGACTTTGATAGGCCGGGTCGGGCTTTTAAAGATGTCTATTCTACCCTTATTAAATGTGTTTATTTATCAATATTCCTCTTAAGATAAATGTAAAATTTTTTAAAGAAATTTATTCAATGTTTAGAGAATTTATTTGGAATAACAAGACCTCCAGAGTTAAACTTTCCACACTACAATTAGAAATAGACCGGGGGGATTGGCTCTACCTAATATCCAAATCTATTATGAGGCTGCCCTTCTGGACATAACTGCCCGTCTATTTGATTGTAAAGATTTGACAGAAAGTTTTTACTATGAAAAAATGCTTAGTGAATCTGGAACACAATTATCAGCCTTTCTTAAAACAACCAAATTACCTAAGAAATCCGGCTATAACACAATACGAGACTTTTCCAAGCGCCTTCTATGCTTTTTTAAACAAACTAACTCTTCTGGCTACATTTTCTTAAATCTCGAAGAAATTAGATTTCTGGGGCTGCAGATGCATTCTCGCCTGTTAACAAAATGGAAGGACAATGGTTTTTTTGAGCTAGGTAGCTTTTTTATAGTTCAAACCTTTATGTCCTGGGAACAGGTTGTAGCCAGATGTGGGAATATGGCGAAACCTGGATTTATGGAATATTTACAGATCTCGCATCTGATTAAAAAATATGATATCTGCCCAGACCAGGTAGTAGGGGGACTTGTGAACGCACTCTATAAGATGAGAATGAAAGGCGTAGGTAATTGGTAATCTCTACTTTTAAAACAGAGGTCAGCTCCCCTAGTTGAAACTTTCTTGGAAAAAATCATTCAAGAAACGAACTGCAAATTTTCCCAGCAAGAGTGGCAACAGATTGCATTAATGGGTAATAAGGCATTGAGAGCGGCCAATTTCAAAAGGATGGCCTTCCTTTCAAGGTGGATGGCATACTATACTCCGGCAGTATTAAATAAACGCTATGCCGGGGTTGTTAACAATTGCTTCCGGTGCCAGGCCTTGGGAGAGGGAGACTGGCTACATATCTGTTTTACATGCCCAAAACTTCAGATTTTTTGGAATAATGTTTTTTCGGCTATAAGCAATGCAATGGGTAAAAATATCAATCCTGAAACAGTTTTAGCACTGTTTGGGATCTCTAGAGTAAGAGCAGACCTAAATAAAGCAGAAGCAACGTTCGTGGCTATTGGCACTGCAATAGCACGGTCATTGATTTTGCAAAAGTGGCGAACAGAACAGATTCCTACTTACTCGGAATGGTTAATTAAAATGTGGAGGACCAGGAGATATGAAGAAGCATATGCCAAGCGGATTGGGGCAGTAAAAAAATGTATTTTGGTTTGGAAATTTTTAGATAAGTATCAAGCTACATAAATTTTTTTAGTATGGTAGTGGCACAGCACTTTAGCTCTAAATACCCTAGCATGTTGCACTTTAGGACAATTTGCATTTTTGCACAATTTATTGTAGATTTGATGAAACAGATTAAAACATGCCGGGAAAAATGAAGGGGATAAAGCAAATGTTTCTCTTACTGTGGAGCAGGGGTCATCAGAAAAATTATTGCACTTTAGCACATGTCACTTACGCATATTGCACTTTAAGAAAATTTGTATCTTTGCACAATTTATCTCTGATTTGATGAAAAGATTAAATACGATGATAATGAGGGGTGTAGAAAAGTAGACTGCAGGCTAGTAGATAAACTGTTATCAATATAAAATTGAAGTTTGGTAGTAAGCCTCACAGTCCTGTATATTGCACCTTAGGAGTTTTATACTTTTTCTAGATTATTTATATGGTATTCATTATAGGTATTTTGGCACATACATTGTTGAACTGTCGAGGGCCTAATTGCACTGCACATTGCACTTTAGTAGTTCTACACTTTCCGTATCCCTGATTGTAGATTGGTATGTCAGGATGTGTTGTTCCAGATGTATACATGTAATAGAAAGAAACTGTAAAATTGCTTTAAAAACTGTCTTTTTTTTTCTTCTATCCTGCTCTATTCTGCTCAATAAAAACATACAAAAAAAAAAAAAAAAGATTTGGCAGGAGCTGGTAGATGTAGGGAAAGTACAAAGAGCAAATTTATATTTGAAAAGGAATAATAAATGGTATGAATCAATTTATATAGATGAAGATGAAGAAGATTTACAAGAAGACACAGAAACACCAACTGGGCAAATTGAAAAAGTGGACAAGTCAAAAGAAGAAGAAATGTATGAACATTTTAGCATACATCCTCTTCATTCAAAAGAAGTTATGGGAGACACTATTGATCAGTTTCAGATGAAGAAAGCAAAAGGAACTCCCGTTAGTGTATGGGAGAAGAGCTTGGAAGCTCGATGTTTTCCCCAGCTGTTTCCTACAGGAAAAGGTGGACGATACGATGATCGCCCAGAACAGATTCCAGCTTCTGAGTATCGGACTACAAGATTATATGCAGAAGATTCAAGATTTCGTCAAAGTATTCCTTATTTGTTTAATCTTTTATTTGAAAGCGACTTGTCTGCACTATCTTATGCAGTAAATCACATTTTAAAAAGTGGAGTACATCTACATAATGTGTCTGCTAAGGATTTTATGGATTTTATGGACAAAGTGAGATGATCATTTGGAAACACAATTGATCAATCTGATGGCTTGTCAGCGTGGGACGAATGAATATTGGTACCGACGCCATGGAGAATTAAAATGCTTGTTACGGAATTTAGGAACTCCAACATGGTTTCTTACCCTAAGCTGTGCCGAGTATGCTTGAGATGATTTACTGGATTTTCTTCAAGAGGCAAATTCTAACATTAAAAACATCCAATACAAGACAGCAGGAGAATTGTGCTCATTGGATCCGGTTAATGTTTGCAGATATTTCAATCACAGATTTGAGGCTATGATGTCCTTCATCTGCAATAAAAAAAATCCACCTCTTGGAGAAGTTATGGATTTCTTTTGGAGAAAAGAGTACCAAGCAAGAGGTGCTCCCCACATTCATATGCTGTTGTGGATCAAGGATGCCCCAAAATTTGGAACAGATGCAGATGAAGCAGTTTTAAGTTTTATTGAAGAATATGCAACATGTGCTATACCTAAAAGCACACAAGAGAAAAAGTTAAAAGAGCAAGTTCTACGTTTTCAAAATCATCGGTGTGGAAAATACTGTCGAAGAAAGTACTTGAGCAAAGAAAAATTCTACACAAAGGTGCCGATCACGATCCGGTAAAAAATTCCCCCGTGCGACTCGTATCGGGTCTTTTTACCGTACGAATCATACAAGTGCCGTACGAACTGGCAATCACGATTCGCATGGTAAAAAGTCCATACGAACCGCACTGGGAATCATTCCCCACACGTCCTCGGGTCGGAAAATGTGTCCGACACGTCCTCGGACGATTTACCTTACAAACGTGAAAAGCCAAGTCCGACCGAGGAATCACGATCCATCCCGTGCGTCCGAGCGTACTACCGTATGGAAAAAACACCGTCCGCACCGAACACCTATAGCAACCATGGAGACATGTGCCCGCATACGCGCCCAACACTCCCCCCAGCCCCCGTACGTCCGACACGTACCCCCCGTATATGTATACCCCCACCCGTCCATGTACACCCCAGTACGTTCCAGTCGTACCCCCACCCAAGTACGTGTCGTACCACCGTGTACCATTCTGTGTATTACTCTTTTAGTTGGTGACCATGAGGCCTACACATTTAGATCAATAACCTTTGATTTTTGACTGTGACACTGGACAAATATTATTACTCCAGACTAGAATATACTTTTTGTTACTCTCAAAATTTATTTTTCATAGGAAAACACTTATATTCAATAAAATCATACTAGACTAAAAAACTACAAAAATGGCGGCCGAAAATGATCGAAATTCGGTCTGAACAAACTGGTGTGCCCAGGAGGAAGTTTACAATATCAAAATAAGATGGGATATTGTTATAAATAAATTAGAAATAATACAAGTCACCAGCTGAAAATTCGGCAAATATGGATAAATTCGAAAATCAGTAACCAGGGGGACCGGGGATCGAACCCGTGGTTCTGTAGTTCGCAAATAAGACTTAAAAACTACGAAAATGGCGGCCGAAAACGATCGAAACTCGGTCTGAACAAACCGGTGTGCCCAGGAGGAAGTTTACAATATTAAAAGAAAAGGGGACAGTGTTATAAATAAATTAGAAATAATAATAGTCACCAGCTTAAAATTCGGCAAACAGGAGGACCCGGGATTGAACCCATGGACCTGTAGTCCTTAAAGGATTGATGCAAAAAACTACTAAAATGGCGCCGATAGACGGCTACCTTAATTGAATGTTAAATACCAATTTGGCAGGTAATAGGCATCCAATTAAGTATGCCTAGGGGTATTTAAAGCCTGCACAAACGACTGCATTCACCAGTTGCGGTGGAAGCAGGACGTTGTGACAAGCAGGCTCGCCGATTTTTAAAGGTAAGGACCGCTTTGTTGCAAACTAGATGGATAGAAGACTTGAGTAAGCATTGGGCACTCGAATGTATGTAAAGTGAGGGAGAGAATCTTTTCTCCTATGCAGGATTCCAAGAATGAAATCCTAGGAAAGGGGGAAAGTTGTGGTACTCCTTTTCTGAAGACCATAGTCTATCAGCTTGCATTAAGCAAGTGCTCTAGGGAAGGTCATTAAGCAAGTGCTCTAGGGAGGGGCTGCTTGTGACAATCGCTTTTAACGCTGTAGCACTGCAAAGTGAACAGGGCACGGTTTCTGTTAGTTACCTTTGATTAAGAAATATTAAAGTACACCTCAGCACTGCTTTAAAACAGCATAAGTGACAATGAGAGTAGAGGACATATTTGTAATTAGCAAATTTGGCAAAATCTGGGGAATGCGATAAGAAGATTCTTCTATGCGAGGATCTAAATAAAACCTCCTCCAATATGACTTTTAATACACAGGTTGGGAGTAAAAGTAAAAACACCCCCAAGAAAACCTACAGTGTGGCTGACAGCGCTTAAAGAAAAGAAGACAGCGTTGTCAAGATTCAGGCTGCCACAAGATATTGCAGGCTCTAACTGGTATGTACTGAACCCCTTTCTAATTTAGAAGGAGTAGGAGATAGGTAGATGTCTAAAGCCATGATCTATGGATAACTGTACACTTAAATTGAACGTCATGTTATTCCGGTACAGGTATCAGGACACCACTTGAAAAGGTGCAGGGAAGGACAGCCTGAACTTAAACATTAGGCGAAAAACCTATTGGTAGGTATATGGATGTATTTGTTGAGAATAAACACCAGTGCCATGACATCATCATTTGAAGTATATAGCATTATCTATGTACCTTACAGGCACAGCTAAACAACTGAATACAGGCGGTGCATATCGAAAGACGTACCTGCTTTAAGACACCATTGAACATGTGTCAACGTGACTTTTTAAAAGTAAGTGTTTTGCTTAACAGCATGAGAATAGGCTAATAGGCTCAAAAAGTATGGTGAAATAACTCCATGCTCTTTTTGTAGAATTCTATGACTCCACTGACTATGAGGCAAGTGGTCTAAAATCACAAAAGTTGAGAGGTGATAAAGTTGTCCTGAACACCCACAGAAGGACTTCAACCCCTACACTTAAAGTAAGGGCAGACAACATGTAATAGTGACACTAACAGCATAGCCCAGAACTAGAATCAACTCTCCATAGGGAAATGGTATTAATTATATGCATTCTCTTTTTTAGAAAGAAGAACAAAACTTTGGCTTTAAATTTTCGTCCGTCCTGAGGAAGGTGCTACTATTGTAACCTATGCACCGAAACGCGTTGACAGTGGGACTTTTTAAAGCATATGAAATGTATTTGTGTAGTATTTAATTTGCAATTTTGAAAGTACATGATTTGAACTGTGTGTGACTCTGAGATAGATACCGTAATACGGAATTGTTAGATAGCATATATAAGATTGTACCAGAGCACCCAATCAGAGTATATATTGAATGCAATTTTAAAATATGATTTTATTGAATATAAGTGTTTTCCTATGAAAAATAAATTTTGAGAGTAACAAAAAGTATATTCTAGTCTGGAGTAATAATATTTGTCCAGTGTCACAGTCAAAAATCAAAGGTTATTGATCTAAATGTGTAGGCCTCATGGTCACCAACTAAAAGAGTAATACACAGAAAGGAATCTTTTTTGATAAATATCTGACACCCAGTCCTTTCTGGTCCCTGGGAAACTCTCTTTTTTGAGATTGTACCACCGTGTACCTACACCCCAGTACGTTAGAGCCCCACCCCCACCCCAGTACGTGTCATAGCCCCGTCTACCCACACCCCAGTACGTTCCAGTCGTACCCCCACCCCAGTACGTGTCGTACCCCCGTGTACCTACACCCCAGTACGTTCGAGCCCCACCCCCACCCCAGTACGTGTCATAGCCCCGTCTACCCACACCCCAGTACGTTCCAGTCGTACCCCCACCCCAGTACGTGTCGTACCCCCCGTGTACCTACACCCCAGTACGTTCGAGCCCCACCCCCACCCCAGTACGTGTCATAGCCCCGTCTACCCACACCCCAGTACGTTCCAGTCGTACCCCCACCCCAGTACGTGTCGTACCCCCCGTGTACCTACACCCCAGTACGTTCGAGCCCCACCCCCACCCCAGTACGTGTCATAGCCCCGTCTACCCACACCCCAGTACGTTCCAGTCGTACCCCCACCCCAGTACGTGTCGTACCCCCCGTGTACCTACACCCCAGTACGTTCGAGCCCCACCCCAGTACGTGTCATAGCCCCGTCTACCCACACCCCAGTACGTTCCAGTCGTACCCCCACCCCAGTACGTGTCGTACCCCCCGTGTACCTACACCCCAGTACGTTCGAGCCCCACCCCCACCCCAGTACGTGTCATAGCCCCGTCTACCCACACCCCAGTACGTTCCAGTCGTACCCCCACCCCAGTACGTGTCGTACCCCCCGTGTACCTACACCCCAGTACGTTCGAGCCCCACCCCCACCCCAGTACGTGTCATAGCCCCGTCTACCCACACCCCAGTACGTTCCAGTCGTACCCCCACCCCAGTACGTGTCGTACCCCCGTGTACCTACACCCCAGTACGTTCGAGCCCCACCCCCACCCCAGTACGTGTCATAGCCCCGTCTACCCACACCCCAGTACGTTCCAGTCGTACCCCCACCCCAGTACGTGTCGTACCCCCCGTGTACCTACACCCCAGTACGTTCGAGCCCCACCCCCACCCCAGTACGTGTCATAGCCCCGTCTACCCACACCCCAGTACGTTCCAGTCGTACCCCCACCCCAGTACGTGTCGTACCCCCCGTGTACCTACACCCCAGTACGTTCGAGCCCCACCCCCACCCCAGTACGTGTCATAGCCCCGTCTACCCACACCCCAGTACGTTCCAGTCGTACCCCCACCCCAGTACGTGTCGTACCCCCCGTGTACCTACACCCCAGTACGTTCGAGCCCCACCCCCACCCCAGTACGTGTCATAGCCCCGTCTACCCACACCCCAGTACGTTCCAGTCGTACCCCCACCCCAGTACGTGTCGTACCCCCCGTGTACCTACACCCCAGTACGTTCGAGCCCCACCCCCACCCCAGTACGTGTCATAGCCCCGTCTACCCACACCCCAGTACGTTCCAGTCGTACCCCCACCCCAGTACGTTCCAGTCGTACCACCACCCCAGTACGTGTCGTACCACCGTCAATGTACACCCCCCCACCCCTGTACGTGTCGCACCAACGTCAATGTACACCCCAGTAGTTCCTGGCGCACCCCCAACACAACCTCCTAAGTACGGAGCGCACCCCATGCCCCAACATCACAACCGCATGTACGAGTCGTACAAAGCCACACACAAGGACATAATCGTACAACCAAATGGCCCATGTACACACCGTACACACGCTCAAAACGCACGTACACAACAAGGACAAAACAAAACAACACAAGAATACACCATTCGAAAGGCACACAGCCACTAAACATGGCCAACAACCACTAAAATAACACAATCACTGACCTTCAACTGTCAAAAACAAACAGAGGCCCAATACACCACCACTCCTTATAACACACCCACCCAAAATTCAAACACTGCCACACCCACCCATGGACCAATGAAAAGGGCCCACACACACAAACCATGAGCCTTTGCAACAGACTCACTGCTGCCAGACACCACAGAACCAGACTACAAGCTACACCACATCTTACACTTGCACACCTTCACACGACCACCCTCACAAACACCCTCTCATCACATTCACACACACACACAACCATCCACACCCCCCCCAACATCCACACACCCCCCACACCCACACCATCCCCACCCACACCCCTCACCATGCCCACTACCAAGAATCCAAAGTTCAGTCACCGAGAGTTGGAGGTCCTTGTTGATCAAATCCTCAGAGTCGAGCCACAGATCTTTGGAACATTGGTCAGAAGCACCAGCCAGGCAGCCAAAACAGCCATGTGGCAGACCATCGTCGATGCTGTGAATGCCGTTGCGGACACCAGGAGGACCAAGCAGGATTGCCAGAACAGGTGGTACGATCTGCGGAGGAGGGTCAGAGCCAAGAGGCAGGAGGAACACGACCAGGCCAACGCCACCGGAGGAGGGCCCTCCCGCAGAGCCGTACAGTACCATCCCTGGGAGGAGAGGGTGATGGCCATACTGCCGGTGGAGGCAGTTGAAGGAGTAGAAGGACTCCAAGACCCGGGTGAGTACACAAACAACGCACCTCACATGGGGGGAACTGCAACCACAACCAAAATTACTAACAGGCACGCAACCACCACAAGCCATCGCATGACTCAACCACACTCCATGAGCAGGCACATGCCACTGCTGCCACCATGCCCCATGCACCCAGCTGGACAATGTCAAGTCACAGGCCACAGAAGACAACAACACATGACACAGTAACCCGGATGGCGGGAGGCTGGGCACCAAAAATCACATAGTGCGACTCCAAAGCAGACAACAATGCCCTCTGCCCATATGGCCTAGGTCACAGCCAGACAAACACTGTGTCCCAACACAGGAATGACTTGCCAGCAAATGGCGGACGCCTTGCATCAACACATGGGGGTGAAGGCACTGTTTTGCACATGACAGCAGCTAATGAACAGCCAACATTGTGAAAGAGTGGCAGCACACACCACCACAGCAGCAGCGCACAGACACACAGCAGACAAAATGGGTGCCTGGAGATCAGAAACAAACTCACCTCAACAGGCCAAGGGCCACTCAAAGATCTGCCAACAGTGTGTGCCCAGGAAGCTGGGCCAAGGTGACAGAGGGTGACACACGGAGGGAGGGAGAGGGGGACAGAGAGGGAGGGAGAGGGGGACAGAGAGGGAGGGAGAGGGGGACAGAGAGGGAGGGAGAGGGGGAGGGGGACAGAGAGGGAGGGAGAGGGGGACAGAGAGGGAGGGAGAGGGGGACAGAGAGGGAGGGAGAGGGGGACAGAGAGGGAGGGAGAGGGGGACAGAGAGGGAGGGAGAGGGGGACAGAGAAGGAGGGAGACACAGGGAGAGCAAATCAGTCCTTTGGTGTGTGGGAATGTCTGCTCGTCAGCAGGTGGACTGCGTGCATGTAGACAAGGGTGGCCAGTGCCAGAACCCCCCCTCTTCATCATGTCAAAACGCAGGGCCATGTCACAACCTGTACACGAGCACAAGGACAGCCACCTGCATCATATAAGTGTGTGGATCCACTCCATGTGCACATGTACAGTGCTACAAGGAAGGCGCAAATGCATGGCTCGCCACACCTGCACACTCCACTGCTGACTGCAGTCACACTTGACGCAGCAAGTAAGACTGTGCCACACATAGTTAAAGGGGCCAAATTGGTGCCCAAGGGACACACCCATGCACAAGTGCACTGTGAGTGGAATGCAAGACAGATCCTAATTCCAAGAGGAAATGTGCCAACTTTGAAACGGATGAAACATGGATGTTGCATGGACCAAAATTAACATTTTCTCTCTCACACACAGGTCAACGTCGTGCTGCACCCCCCAACACTGGGGGGGAACACTCACAGGACCCGGATCTGCAGGAGACCGATCCCACCGGCAGCGACCACTCTCACCACTCTGCGGACGACCCCGACCGACCTGGCCCCTCTGGTGTCCAACCACCTGCAGCACCTACGTCAGGTACAACCGTGCCAACCACCACCCCCACTCCTGCCACATCCCAGGAGACACCCAGGATCCCTGCCCCAACACCACAATGCAGCCAGGCTCGCCAGGAGGGACACGGTGTCCCGGGCACCCAGGAGGAGGCAGGCGACAACGCCAATGCCACCCCTCAGGGGTCCCGGAGACCCGATGTTCCCACAAGTGCAGGCCAGACGCAAGTGGGCAGGGGTGGTGGGAGTGGAGGACGGCGGAGGCGCGAGCCTGACCAGTTGGCTGGGGATCCGGTATTTTCCCATGTCCGTAACATCCTGGACTCATACCGGCAGGACACCACGGGCATGGCCCAGGTTGTGTCCGTCCTCGAGGGGATCAAGGTCCAGCAGGCCCAGCAACATGCGGAGCTAATAGCCTGTCTACAGGTACACCAACGGAGGATGGAGGACAGACAGGCTGAGCAAGTGACGGCGTCCCAGGGGATTCACGCTGCACTCCGTCGGATGGCCGACACCATGGCCGACCCTCCCTGTGCCAGAAGGCGGAGAACATCACCACCCACAGGGAGGGATCATGAGGAGGAGGAGGAAACATCCGACGGAGCATCCCAGACGTCGTCACGGCCTGCTGCTGAGGTTCCCCGCAGGAAGCCGGGTCGTCCACGGAAAGGACCGTGAGGGTGGCTGCTACATCACCATCTCCCAGGACACCTGGCCTGGCACCTGGCCCACTGGAGCAACAGCATCACAGCATCAAGAGACATTCTCTGCCACATGGCCCTGCTGGTCACTGGCTGACCAATGTTGACAAAGACTGTGGCATGGACTCTGAGGATTTCCAATGGCAAGGACACCAACTCCCCTACTGAACTTTGGATTCCCTAATCCCGGAAAGCCCCTCACTTTGTCCCCCCCCCCAATAATAAATCACACTATTAAGAGTAGATGCCTGCTGGTAGCATTATTACCTAACATGTGTCTTGTACAGTCTAAACATGCCTGAGTCATCTGTTCACTTCAACCATCCACACCCTGGGGCCTGAGTCTGGCACAGGACACATGGGTCACAGTTTATTAGGCAAGACAGACATGGAGCACCATACACACCCGTGATGGGCAGAACCAGCTGAGGGGGTGGCCGAACAACCGTGCTGACAGACACATTGAGTACAGCAACAGTCATGCGCAGAGGTCAGGGATCCTGGCCCGTGTCCTGGGGGGCACCCAGGTATGTGTAGACAGGTGGCAGAACCATGTCCTGCAAGCTTGAGTCCGGTGGATGCAGAGAATGGGGTCATGGACAACGTTGGATGCATGGGGATGGCACATGTCACAATACCCACACAGTCATGGACATCATGCCCAATACACAGTCTCAGCACACACACACAGCTTGCATCTTGCCACTCGACACATTGACACATAGCCACAATCAGGGAATACCATGCCAGGCATGCAGGATGCTCCGTGCCAACACACCAGCATTGACTGAGAAGAGGCACCTTGGAGGCATAGGGACACCTTTATTAGTCATGTTTTTGGGATTGCAGAGGCAACTTGAAGTACACATGAACACATCATGTGGAGTAACATGTGGCTCCAACTCTGGCACCCCCCTTCTGCAGCACAAATGCGTGATAGCCATGGAACTGGCACACAAGCGTCGGCTAACAGCTAAACACCCACAGCTGCTCACGGAGAGCCTGCCATACACCATAGATCCGCTGATGTGGAAGTCCCACGCCATGTCAAGACAATGTTAACCGTATGTGTCCGAGGGCAGTGTCACACACATTGATGCCATCATCACAATCCACTATCCCATCACTGATGACTGACAACCAGGCAGCCCATCTATTCAGGTGTACCCAGCTGCATGTCGTGTCCCATGGGGATGCCACATGTCTGCAGAGGAACCAAACCCCGACCGGGGCAGTGTGCACACATCGTGAACAACTGCCACACCCAATACACCCCAGATGCATCCCTTACCCCATGGAGACTTCCAAACGTGTCCGTGCCTGTAACGCTGAGTCAGCCCACGATGTCATGTCCATGAGGAATAGCAGTGCCACAACAATGCAACCAGCAAACGGCATGCGCAGGTACCTGGGGAAGAGAGACACACAAGAAGTCAGCCACAAAAAGCACAGCCACTTGCATGTGCATTTACTCGACACATGTATGGATGACAACATGCTAGGTCACAATTATGACTGGGGAAATACTACCATCACTGCCACCATCACTCCAGTGACACACCCACACACACCTCTGACCCACGTGCCATACATGCAGGTGGAGACACACATCACAACGCATGCCACACGGGGACCAATGCGTGCACACTCAGACCCTGGTACTCACCACTAAGCAAAGAAGTCGCGTATGAGCCGAGTCCGGATGTCCTCTTGCGGCTCCACATCCTCCACATCACTAGCCCCATTGCCAAGCCCTTCGTCCTCCACGGGTGGATGGTCCTCGTCATGTTGATTCAGGATGAGTGGCACAGCTCTTTCAACTGCCATGTTGTGCAGCATGCAGCAGACCATGAAGATCTTGCAGACCTTCGCCGGGGCATAAGGGAGTGCACCGCCGGTCTTGTGGAGGCACCGGAATCGGCTCTTCAGCATGCCAAACGTCCTCTCTATCACTCGCCTTGTCCGGCCATGGGCGGTGTTATAGCGGAGCTGGGCCGGCGTGATGGGGTTGCGGAGAGGTGTCAGCAGCCAAGGCATGTTGGGATAGCCAGCGTCCCCTACATGGGAAGCACATGGACATCGTTAGAACTGGTGTAGCGGTCGTGCTGGTCGGCTATACAGAATACAGGACAGACAGACTGTACCCACCAACAACACATGCCCGTTCGTTGCGCAGCTGCATCATCATATCAGGCATCCCGCTACGCCTCATGATGTAGGCATCGTGTGCTGATCCTGGGAAACGAGCACAGACATGTGAAATCACCATATTGGACAGACACACCACAAGGGCATTGATGGAGTGGTAGTGCTTCCGATTGCGGTACGCCACCTCCCGTGCGTGTGGTGGTACCAAACCTACATGTGTCCCATCTATGGACCCAATGACATGGGGCATCCCTCCCAGGGCATAGAATCCACGCTTGACCTCAGTCATCTGTTCAGGGGTTGGGAACTTGATGAAGTCATCCAGGTGAATCAACATGGCCTCCAAGAAATCATGCAGCACACCGCTGAACATGCTCTGGGACATGCCACCAACATGAGCTATGGTATTTTGGAAGGTACCCGTGGCAAGAAAATGTAGGGCAGCCATTACCTTCAGCTGGGGTGTCAGTGTCGTAGGATACCTGTGCTGCGGTTGCAGGTGTGGTGCCAGTCTCGCCGTCAGCTCCAGAATCAACGGTTGGGTGAAGCGGTAGAGCCGGATCCTGTCATTCTCCTGCATGGTAGCCAAGTCTGGAATTCTTCGGGCAACAGGAGGCGCTCTGCAGTAATTTGGAATTGACAAGGAAGAGTGAGTGCACTACGAGAACAACTCATGTCTACTGAGCACATGTAAATCTGGCAATACACACATGCCACATAGTGAGTCAGGCATGTGCTACATGCCCAGGACACGTATGGATGCAAGGTGACACTCCTTCCAAGACCCAGCTACACACGGTGATTGAGAACCTCCCCATGCCACGCCATGGAAATAGCTGTGTCCCAGTGCAAGTGCACTGCCCGACGCAAGACAGGAGTGACATACACCCACACATCAGCAGAAGTGGGATGCCGATTGCAGAGACTGGTAGCGGAACACTGGAGCCACAGGTCACATGACATTACACTAGACCAGCCCACACACCTTGCCATGAAGGTGCACATGTCATGACTCACCACACATTCCTTGTGAGTTTGCTGACATGGCCTTGTCACGCTACTCCGTGTCCCATGCATACATGTGCACCTCACATCCGATAACACATGTGGCATGGTGTGCGGAACAGTGTGCAATGACAATCTACACACAGCCACATGTTGGTTGCTGCAACGGCTGCAGCTTTTGAGGGTGCTACAACATCAACCTGATGTAAATCCCGGACACATATATGACATAGTCACATTGTGCACTGTGGGTAGTGACAAGTCATGTGTCATGACCCCTGTACCGGGCATCATTGGACACTTCCGTGTGTTGGTGTCCGTGCCATGCCAGTGACGCTCACCCCAAGTGCGCAGTCCCACATGCACACATGTCAAAGGAGTCAAGGGCATGCCTGGCACACATTGCACCCTCACACAGTACACATGTACACATCTCATCATACATCTGGTGCCTTCTCCACTCAGGAGGCATGTTCCACATCACAGCCTGTGACACCTGTGCCCCACACATGTAGTAATGCACAGACGATGCCTTGATGTCCATTCCTGGACAAGTATGTCCATCCATGGACAAGTATGTCCGCCCTATTCCTACATGTGTGTCGCCTATCACCACAGTGATGTGTCAAAACCGCCGTACTGCTGCTGAGAGGGCCTGTGCATGTTCCCAAATCACTGTGGGAGTGCTGCCGTATGTGTACCCATCGTGATGGCGAGCGTACAGGCATTTGTACGGTCCGTAGCACTACGGGTACGCATACGCGTGCAGACCCATAGTGATAGTGAGCGTAGATGCGTGTGTACGTTCCGTACCACTACGGGTACGCATACGCGTGCAGACCCATAGTGATAGTGAGCGTAGATGAGTGTGTACGGCCCTATCACTATGGGTCTGCACGCGTATGCGTACCCGTAGTGGTACGGACCGTACACTCGCATGTACGCTCACTATCACTATGGCTCTGCACGCGTATGCGTACCCGTAGTGGTACGGACCGTACACTCGCATGTACGCTCACTATCACTATGGGTCTGCACGCGTATGCGTACCCGTAGTGGTACGGACCGTACACTCGCATGTACGCTCACTATCACTATGGGTCTGCACGCGTATGCGTACCCGTAGTGGTACGGACCGTACACTCGCATGTACGCTCACTATCACTACGAGTACGCATACGCGTGCAGACCCATAGTGATAGAGAGCGTACATGCGTGTGTACGGTCCGTACCACTACGGGTACGCATACGCGTGCAGACCCATAGTGATAGAGAGCGTACATGCGTGTGTACGGTCCGTAACACTACGGGTACGCATACGCGTGCAGACCCATAGTGATAGAGAGCGTACATGCGTGTGTACGGTCCGTAACACTACGGGTACGCATACGCGTGCAGACCCATAGTGATAGTGAACGTAGGCATGCATGTACGGGCCGTTGCCATGCATTTGGGGTGCCCTAGGGCCCCGAAACGCACCGTACCTGTGTGTGATGCTCCAAATTACCTAGGGGACAAGTATTAAGGCCTACATGCATGCTGGTTGTCATGGAGACCAAGTTCAAATTTCGAAATTGTTCTGGAAGGTGCACAGCAGAAGTCAGTTGGAATTCTTCTACTTTGTTGCAATGTGTTTGTGGGGCTGACATCATGCAGGAGAATGAAACCGATAGAGAACCCACAGACTGCTAGGTTTGAAGGGATTGGTGGAAACATAGGATGCAAATGTGAGTGACCAATCACTCTGTACTCCTGTGCATGAGACTGGGCAGAAGGGCACATATAAGGCAGCCAGGTCCCATGAGGGAGCACTTGCCTGCACATCTTTGCATTCGTCGACCCAGCTGCTGCTACTGATTCCCTGGAACCATGTCAAGGGCTGTGGAGAGGACACAGCCATTCACCCTGGAGGAGAACATGGCTCTGCTGGATGTGATCCTCCCACAGTACTCCATGCTGTATGGGCGACCAGGGTATCAGGTGAGTGCATAGGCCACTGCCACAGACTGTCCCTATGTTGTGACTGTGACTTCTGCCATTGCGTCCAGGTGTGACACACATGCCATGTACTGTCGGGGGGGTCCCAGGGGGGGGTGCCAGATGTCTCCCAGCAGTGCCCTGAGACAGGAGGGGTGGGGGCCTATCACTCACAGCAGTGCCCTGAGACAGGAGGGGTGGGGGCCTATCACTCACAGCAGTGCCCTGAGACAGGAGGGGTGGGGGACTATCACTCCCAGCAGTGCCCTGAGACAGGAGGGGTGGGGGCCTATCACTCACAGCAGTGCCCTGAGACAGGAGGGGTGGGTGTGATGCACAGTGGGAGCCTTGATCATTGATTGTGACATTGCCATCATTCCACCTGTGTACCCACTGTGGCACGTACTGCTTTTTCCCTCACCAGGGGATGATGTCCCTATGACAAAGGTGCAATGCGTTGGCTGCATGACATGCCTTGTTGTGACCAGCTAATTTGTACCCATATGTCTCTCTGTGACATGTGGCTGGTGTATTGATGTGGTGTCACTTGTTCCTCCTCACAGGTAGGCGCCACTGCCAAGGAGCAGATCTGGCTGACCGCCGTCAGTGCCGTGAGGGGTGTGGATGGTCGGAGGCGGAGCCTGCCCCAGGTGAGAAAACGCTGGCAGGATATCCGGTGCTGGACGCGGAGGATTGCACGGCTCCTGCTGGGGGACTCACCTGAGAGCCACAAGAACCGCGCCCGCCGCCGTCTGAGCCACCTCCACAGGCGTGTGCTGCCGGTGGTCTTTCCAGACCTGGAGAGGCGCTTACAGGCGATGCAGCAGCCGGAAGGGGGTAGGTACATGTGTGTTTGTTGTGTGTCACCGGCATTTGTAAGGGCACAGTAGCATGAATTAACTGGCAGGGTTTAAAGGTGCTGTGCAGATCCTGTTTGCCCCAGTATAGCGCTGTGCCCCTGCCACCCTTCCCCTCCTTGCAATGTGTTCCCTGGTCTGTATGTAGTCACTCCTTCACAAGGTGATGTAGGCTGGCGCTTTGTCCACGAGAACAATGACTGTAGCATCATGTGTGGGGGTGGTGTGTAACAGGTTGTGGGACCTTGCCTGTGCACTGTCAAGTTCACTGCATGTGGGTTCCATGTCAGTTGGCACTGATGCTGACTCCAGACATGGGAGTTGGTCTCTCATGTGTCATGCCTTACAGCGCGCATGTCCTATGTAGTGGCCTGTGACATGATGTGCATGAGTGTGCGATACACATAGTGCAGGGATGGTGACGTGTGTTGCAGTCATTACCATTCAGTAGCATGTAGTTGCGTGCCCACTACTGTCCCCTGGGGCACCTTTTCCTCAGTGGTGTATGTGTCATCATTAACGTGGACAATCTCAGTGTCTACAGCGTAGGTTGTGCTCTGTGCCATTGTCCCCTGTCACCATGTATATAGACGTGCTATTTTGTACAGGTGTCCACTGTGCAGCCTGACCTGATTGTCCTTCTACATACTCACAGTTGCCAGTGCCTGTGTGTCTTCTTATACTCATCTGAGGATGGGCACTGGTACCTCATTATTTGTACAGGCGCACCTTGGCTGTTTGGCGTACACTCTTGCTTTTTGCCTGCCCCTGTGTGTATCAGCCAGACTATGAGATGTTGGTGCCACCTGTGTCTCAACAATTTGCCTCGTGTAGGGTCTTGTTGGTGCAGGCAATGCCTATGTGTAAAATCCTGATTTCTACTTGCTGGGTCTGGGCAGTGTGTGATGTGTCTGGACACACACGCAATGTGCAGTGACCGAGTCATGTTGGGCATGTTTTCAGCATTACCTATGCAGCATGTGTCTCAAGTTCATGGATATGGTCCCTGGTCATCGGTATTTTCGCCAACGCTGTGTGGTGCAGATGCAGTGCTGGATTGTCCCCAGGGCCTGGGTGCTATGTCAGACTCCGTTTCCTGTCTTTAGCTATTGTCTCATGCTCTCCATGGTATTTCAGTGGCATGGTGGCTCAACCAACTGTGTGTTTCATGCCCTACATCGGTACCTTGTTTAGTAGATGTTAGGGATCTTCCTTTTCAGGCTATGCAGTGTTACCTATGTCGATTGGACTCATGTGACTGATGTGTACAGCTGTCTGATTAATTTCTGTCTCTCCACCCTGCCCACAGCATCGTCGGGGGACACAGAGGGAGACATGGACACAGGCAAAGCGGAGGGACCGAGCACCAGTGCCAGCCGTGACATCGGGGCTGGCACATCGAGTGGGACAGAGGTGGAGGATAGTGCGGCCGAGGACCTGTCGACTGGCACGTCAGAATACGAAGCTGACAGGTCCGAGGAGGATGTCTCCGAGTGGGCAGTGGCTGCACCAGCAGCTGACAGCGGAACAACACCTTGCACCGCCCCCTCAGTTCCCACCAGCCGCCTCCCACTTGCTCGTGTCCCTTCCCAGCGTGCCCGGTCACAGCATGTCTCCTTCCTGCCAGGCACCGCACCCCCTGCCCCTGTCTCCACTGCTGCTGCCAATGCAGAGTCTGTGGACATCCAGCGGCAACTGCAGGTTGGTCAGGCTGCGATCCTTAATGTCCTCCATGCCCACGGCAAAACCCTCACCAACATCGAGGCTTTCTTGGAGGGCATTCATTCATCGCAGGCTGACCAACGCAACTTGCTGAGGTCCATCGACTCCACACTGACTGCAGCAGTGGGTCTCCTGCAGCGCGACCTCCCCCCACCTACCCCTGCCCCATCCACACTTCCCACTCCCATGCCTGTCCCACGTACACCCAGACATCGGCATGCACCCACATCAACGGACACGGGCACCACACCAGCAGGGAAGGTCCACCGCACTCCTCCTGACACGCACACACAGGGTGAGGTAGGCACACCCACTGGGTCGGGGGGCAAACGTGTGACACGCAGCAATAGTGGGAGTCCGCATTCCACCCAGTCCACTCCCTCCAAATCCCCTCCCCTCAGCTCTCCTGGCCACATCTCCCCCAAGGACTCCTTCATGGCCGCTCTGTCCCTGAGCCCCACAGTTACACCACCACGCAAGCGGTCAAGGAGGTCCACGGTCAGGGTGGTTGAGTCTCCCCCCCTGTCTCCACCCTCCCCCGGTGGCGCTGCGACCCATCCCTCTGACCCCCCCCCTCCTTGGGGCCTGAGGACCCTTCGGGTGCAGGGGACTCCCTGGAGGACCTTGCAAAGGTGTGTAGTGCCATCCTGGCCTCCGCCTTTGGCACTGACCCACCCCCTGTGGTGGAGTCCTCCATCCCTGCACCCACAACGCCGCCCCTTTGCCCTGATGTCCCTGCGGTGCCTGTTGCTTCCCCCCCCCCTGATGCCCTCACCAGTGTGGAAGACGATGCCATTTGACTGTGCAGGCAAGGTAGGGGACACGCATCCCACTGTGTCCCCCATCCAGCTGAGAATCATTGACTGCCATATGGGCTTTGTGAAGATTGAACTGCCTGCGATCCACGGACATTGTGCTCATGCTGAATAAAGCTTAATTTTGTTTTCATTATCACACTACTGCTATGCTGGTATTGGTGTTGGTGGGGCTGCTACATGGTTTTGGGTGGTGTGTAAGGGTTTGGGTGTGTGGGATATGTAGTAGTGTACTGCTCATTGGTGGGACCCTGGGATCTGTGTGCCATCACAAGGTGTTGGCTAACTTTCTTTGTTCATGTAAGCAGTTACTGCATGGGGCACTTGTCCCAGGGTGTATTCCTTCCTCTGTGTACCCAGCTTTCTTCCCTGCAGGGTGTTCCCAATGTTTAGCGCAGAGCTGTGTCTACATGAGCTGTGTGTGTGACGGAGCCCTTCTACTTTGGCCATGCATGCAGGGCCATGTCTCCACCTGCAACAATCGTGGCATCCTTGATGATCACTGTACTTGTGTGTGGAGTCTGTTGACATGAGTTCATGGGGACATGTTCCCTTGTAGCCAGTATGCATGTGGATAATTCTGGCCTCACACACATGTGTTACACCCCTCCTGTCTCAGGGCACTGCTGGGAGGACTCTGCACCCACCCCTCCTGTCTCAGGGCACTGCTGGGAGTGATAGGCACCCACCCCTCCTGTCTCAGGGCACTGCTGGGAGGACTCTGCACACACCCCTCCTGTCTCAGGGCACTGCTGGGAGGACTCTGCACACACCCCTCCTGTCTCAGGGCACTGCTGGGAGGACTCTGCACACACCCCTCCTGTCTCAGGGCACTGCTGGGAGGACTCCACACCCACCCCTCCTGTCTCAGGGCACTGGTGGGAGGACTCCACACCCACCCCTCCTGTCTCAGGGCACTGCTGGGAGTGATAGGCACCCACCCCTCCTGTCTCAGGGCACTGCTGGGAGGACTCTGCACACACCCCTCCTGTCTCAGGGCACTGCTGGGAGGACTCTGCACACACCCCTCCTGTCTCAGGGCACTGCTGGGAGTGATAGGCACCAACCCCTCCTGTCTCAGGGCACTGCTGGGAGGACTCTGCACACACCCCTCCTGTCTCAGGGCACTGCTTGGAGTGATAGGCACCCACCCCTCCTGTCTCAGGGCACTGCTGGGAGGACTCTGCACACACCCCTCCTGTCTCAGGGCACTGCTGGGAGGACTCCACACCCACCCCTCCTGTCTCAGGGCACTGGTGGGAGGACTCCACACCCACCCCTCCTGTCTCAGGGCACTGCTGGGAGTGATAGGCACCCACCCCTCCTGTCTCAGGGCACTGCTGGGAGGACTCTGCACACACCCCTCCTGTCTCAGGGCACTGCTGGGAGGACTCTGCACACACCCCTCCTGTCTCAGGGCACTGCTGGGAGGACTCCACACCCACCCCTCCTGTCTCAGGGCACAGCTGTGAGGACTCCACACCCACCCCTCCTGTCTCAGGGCACTGCTGGGTGGACTCTGCACACACACCTCCGATTTCAGGATATGTATGCTTGGCACATACACGGTGGGGGTACGCTCAATGCATTCGAGGTGAGGGTACGAGTCTACTTACACTGGTGTGGTGGGGGTACGCTCCATGCATACGCGGGTGAGGGTACGGGTCGAACTTACACTGTTGGGGTGGGGGTACGCTCCGTACGTCCGCGGGTGGGGGTACGGGTCGTACTTACACTGTTGGCATGGGGGGTACGCTCCTTGCATTCGCGGGTGGGGGTACGGGTCGTACTTACACTGTTGGGCTGGGGGGTACGCTCCTTGCATTCGCGGGTGGGGGTACGGGTCGTACTTACACTGTTGGGCTGGGGGGTACGCTCCTTGCATTCGCGGGTGGGGGTACGGGTCGTACTTACACTGTTGGGGTGGGGGTATGGTCCGTGAGTCCGCGGGTGGGGGTACGGGTCGTACTTACACTGTTGGGCTGGGGGGTACGCTCCTTGCATACGCGGGTGAGGGTTCGCGTCGTACTTGCACTGTTGGCATGGGGGGTACGCTCCATGCATACGCGGGTGGGGGTACGGGTCGTACTTGCACTGTTGGCATGGGGGGTACGCTCCATGCATACGCGGGTGGGGGTACGGGTCGTACTTACACTGTTGGGCTGGGGGGTACGCTCCTTGCATACGCGGGTGAGGGTTCGAGTCGTACTTACACTGTTGGGGTGGGGGTACGGTCCGTGAGTCCGCGGGTGGGGGTACGGGTCGTACTTACACTGTTGGGCTGGGGGGTACGCTCCTTGCATACGCGGGTGAGGGTTTGCGTCGTACTTGCACTGTTGGCATGGGGGTACGCTCCATGCATACGCGGGTGGGGGTACGGGTCGTACTTACACTGTTGGGCTGGGGGGTACGCTCCTTGCATGCGCGGGTGAGGGTTTGAGTCATACTTGCACTGTTGGCATGGGGGGTACGCTCCTTGCATACGCGGGTGAGGGTTCGAGTCGTACTTGCACTGTTGGCATGGGGGGTACGCTCCTTGCATACGCGGGTGAGGGTTCGAGTCGTACTTACACTGTTGGGCTGGGGGGTACGCTCCTTGCATACGGGGTGGGGGTAGGGTCCGTACATATCCGTCCCCACGCTATGTGATGTTTGTGCGGCCCGTACCCAGGCCTTTGCCACGTGGGTGCGATCCGTCCCGCCATTGTTGGGGTGACGTGTGTGGGCGTGGTCCGACTCGTACCCACGCTCTTCAGGCGTGGGTACGGGACGTACCTGTCTGGTTGTGTTGCCGGTTCGCGTGGTGACGGACTTCCGTTGTGGCGGTCGCTGGCTTATCAGGACACGCCCCCACCCCCTCGTGCTGACCAGGGCATGGGAGTCAGGTATGTCCAGGCCATGTGTGGTGTGTGACTTATGTGGTTGTTTTGTGGCCTGCCCTGGTCCTGCCACCCCCACCCCACCCCACTTTCCCCCCTCCCTTAGTTATTCTGACCTTCTGCGGCGTCTGCGTCGTAACCTGTAGAGGAGGTGTACTGCTATGAGGGCAGGGATGACTCGTAGGTTCGGGTCCATGTCTGTCCGTCGCGTACTGGTACTCCTTGCTCGCGTCGTCCTGTCGCGTACGGGTCCTCCTTGATCGCGTCGTCCTGTCGCGTACGGGTCCTCCTTGGTGGCGTCGTCCTGTGTGTCCGTCACGTACTGGTCCTCCTTGTTCGCGTCGTCGTCTGTCCATCGCGTACTGGTGGTCCTTGTTCGCGTCGTCCTGATTTCCCGGCAGTTTTTGGCTGCCGCAAAATATTCACCGTGCGGGGTGACGTCGGTGCGAATCGTGATTCCTGGGTCGTGAATGGCTGGCTGCGAGCGTCCCGACGTCAGGTCGGCGCTTTCCCGGATCGCATTGGTAGGTGTTTTTTTGTTCGGTCGGGCTTTTTTACGATTCGTACGGTAATGGTGTACCCGTGCGAATCGTAATTCCTTGTTTGTGAAAATTGACGACCGGGTACGCGTCGGGCGGAGATTGTGCTCCGTCCGACGGTTCGTACCCGGTTTTTGCAGGATCGTGATCGGCACCAAAATGTCGATTTGGATTTCCAAGACCTGTCCTTTCAAAAGGAAGGGTAAACAGTTTTATGTCAGCTGTGCGACATACTATTACAAGAAAATCGCCAAAAAATACCTATAACCTAAGAAGAAAAGAAGAGTCGAAATACATAAATAACTACAACCCAGTCATTTTATCCATGTGGAATGCTAACATGGATATTCAGTATGTGGCAGACAATTCTATTGCTGTTGCTCGGTATGTCATATCATACATCACTAAATCTGAGAAAACAGAATTGAAGGAAATGTGGGAAGAGATTTCTCATGAGAAGACTGTCAGTAAGAAGCTATACAGTTTCAGTTTAAAGATGTTATTGCATCGAGAAATTGGATCCTACGAATGTTCAGATAGGTTATCGTCTGCAAGTCTTTACTCGAAATCCAGAAGATTAATTTGGGCAAGTTTAGGTCTTGCAGGAATGCGAAATCGGGTACTGAAATTTATTCTAGAAATTGAATATTTAGCAGAGTTCGAACCAGAAAGTACAGACATTTTAAGAACAAACATGTTGGACACATATTACCCACAAAGAAGTCATCACCTTGAGAACATGTGTCTCTATGAAGTGCTGCAGAACTTTATTTTTAAACGGAATGTCACAGAAGATATCAACAATGGAAAATATAAAGTCATTGGTGAGGAAGGATGTTTGGTGAAGCAAACAAAAGGAAGTTTGATAAATCACCGGAAGCTGAGTTGCGACACTCCTGATAAAAAGGAATTTTACTACTTGGCACTTTTGCAGCTGTTTAAACCATGGCGTTCAGAGGACGAACTTCTTGGAGAATTTCAGAGCTATGAAGATTCCTTCAATGCTAGGAAAGACAGCATCGAATGTAGTACTTTCACAACTTATGTTCAAATGTTAAATGAAGAAATTGAACAAGAAGCAACAATTGCAGCTGAAGTAGCTAGAGACAGTTCTCAAGACAGTCAAAGTTCTGGGACATTCAGTCAAGTTCCTCTAGGACAACCGATCATCGAAAATGAAGCAGCAATAGCTATGAACGAAGTGGAAACAGCTATGAATCAAGGTCAAGAAGATTTAGTAGACTTAACATATTTGGAGGAGCAACTGAATGAAGAACAAAAAAAAAATTATGAAGAAGTCAGACAAAAAATTGATCACGGATTACTACATGAAAATAAAGAGTGCTCATGTACATCTTTTGAACCAATGAGAATGTATGTAAGTGGACAAGCAGGAACTGGAAAAAGTTTCTTAATTAATGTAATTAGAAGCTACCTACAGAAGAAAATGGAATCCATTTTGTCTTGTGTTGTTACTGCTCAAACTGGGTTAGCAGCGTATAAAATCAAAGGAGTTACCTTACATCGTTTGCTAATGTTACCAGTAGAGCATGAGAACAAAATACAGTACCACAAACTAGCAGGAGAAGCATGCTTGCAAGTTTCAAGAGTATTGAAGAAAATGAAAGTACTCATTATTGATGAGGTAAGCATGGTATCAAACTTAATGCTTGCCTTTGTGCATTTAGGAATGCAGCAAATTCTGAAGACAGACTTTGACGTCCTATTTGGAGGAAAACACGTCATAGTTTTTGGAGATCTTTTGCAACTTACTCCAGTTAAAGGACATCCAGTATTCCATACTCTTACACATGAAGACACGAAAAAGTCATTAGGAAGTATAGGCAATGTAAATATTTGGACATATTTTGAGTATAAGGAACTCATTATCAATATGAGGCAAGCCAATGATGAGGACTATGCAAGTATTCTGAAAGATATAAGAATTGGACTACTCACAGAACATGGCAGAAAAGCATTACAGAGTCGATTGCTGAGTAATTTGTTTCAAACAGAACAAATAGTTCCAGAGAAAATATACAAGGAAATTGCGGAAAAACATACTGTAATCTGCTTAATGCCAACACTACATGAATGCTCTGTATTCAATGAAGAACTTTTGAAATTGGAAAATGAAGAGATCATAAAACTGGAAGCTGTGGATAAAATAGAACATGAACGAATAATTGTTATATTGACAGGCAAATTGGGTACTAAATTGGATTCTCTGGAGAAAAACATTTCAAAAACAGCTGGTTTGGAAAAGAATCTTTATGTGTGTATGAACTGTAGAGTAATTTTAAGACGTAATTTGGATGTAGAGAAAGGTTTAGTGAATGGAGCTATGGGAAGAGTTGTGGGTTTTATTAATTACCAGAAAAAAGTTGGAATTGAATGTTTAAAAATAAAATTTGATCAGATACAAGAGGTTAAAGACATTTGTCGTTGTTCAGTTCGTTTCTGGCTTGTGAAAGACTTATATGTGCTTAGGAAGCAGTTTCCGTTTTCTCTAGCATATGCTGTAACTATTCACAAATCTCAAGAATTAACTGTTGACAGTGCTTTTGTAAACATTGGATCTACTGTGTTTAAAGAAGGTATGGCATATGTTGCTTTGTCACGCGTGAAAAAATTATCTGGGTTATTCATGATAGACTTTGATGATTCAAAAGTAAGTGCTGATCTGATACAAACTGTGTAAAGGAGTATCATAGATTAAGAAGGAGCTATGCTCCTCATTTAGGTCAGTATCCTGTGTTTGAAAAACGTGTTGTTTGTCGGAAAAGGAGATTTGAGAATATCTGTAATGAGGATGTACAGAAGAGAAAACAAAAAGAGAGTGATGAGACTGCAAGCAAAAAGAAAAAGGACAGTGTGGAAGAGGTTGTTGGTTGTCATTTTGAAAATAGCTCTGGTGTCAACTGCTACGCAAATGTAGTGCTGAATGTTGTATTTTATTTTGATTTTTTGCAAGAGCAGATAATACTAAATCATGAAAAAAGATTCTGTTCTTTGCTGAGTCTCCTCTATGAGAAGCTGAGTAATGATAAAACTAAAATAGAAAGTGCTTCTGATGTTAGAAATATTTTAGATGTATGTTCAGGAAGTACACAGTTTAGTCAAAATGTCCAGCAAGATGCACAGGAATTCTTAATATATATGCTGATGGTACTTGAAGATGAAGGAGTAGAAGTAGAAAACTTATTTGGTGTCTCTTATAAATGGGAACATTGCTGTGAAAACTGTATGAACACATGCAGTAGTAATGTTGATTCTGAAAGGTTCATATATTTACCATTACCACAAAGTAAATCAGTGACTTTTAGTAAATTAGTTAAAGATGCCAAGCATAACATGGAATGTTCTGAATGTAAATCTGACATGTTTTCCACGTTATGTTTACAGAAATACGGTCAGTATGTTATTTTAATGATGCAACGTTGTAGAGCTGATGGTTCTAAATTGGATACTTTAATAAAGAAGTTTATAGGACAACAATTATCAATTTCTGGAAAAACTTTTGTTACAGTTGCAATAATTTTTCATGAAGGACCTACTGTAACTTTGGGACATTACACAGTTTATCTTAAATGTGAAAAAGGCTGGACATTGTGTAATGATTCCCAATTGATTTTCAAGCAACGTTTGCCTTATGATTTACCCAATTCTTACTTAATTTTTCTGAAACCTAAATTTAAAAAAATAAAAACTGCATCTGAAGAAAGCATTTTTTGTAATTTTAAGGGATTATAATTGAAGATATCACTTAAAAAGGATTTTGAAATTACTATTTGGACTAAAGGAAAAGTAATAAAAGGATTTTGAAATTACTATTTGGCCTAAAGGAAAAGTAATAAAAACAATTGTGGACTTCTTTGATAGATATTATTTTGGCATATGTGCTTTTCAACAAGGTTTAAAGACGGAATATCTAAAAAAAATGTATTCATCTAGAAAGGTATTTGTAATATATATGTAATATTTGTAACAAGGTATATTTTAGTGTGGATAGTTTTGGGGCTTTTTTAACAATCTTTCTGATTGTTTTTTTTTTGCCCGCTGTTAAATGATGAATAAAATTGTTTTCACTATTTTAAGTGAAAATTTAAATATTCTGAAAACAGCAAAAAAAGGGCAAAAAATTGCTTTGAAAAATATGTAAAAACATGTACTGCTTTATAAAATGTATGATTGAATATTAATATTTTTTTTCTTTTTTTTCAGAACTTGAAAGAAAAATTAAAAAATGAAATTCTGTTTCCTTGCAAATTATTAAAAATGTTTTTTATCAAAATAAGTTTTTTTTAAAATAAGATAAGTAAAAAATATTTGTATTTCTTAATCCTTCCTTTTCATGATTCCTTTTCTTAACCTCTCTTTGTTCATTAAAATAAATAAAATAAATTTTTTTTTTTAAAAACCTCCTTGGGTGCACGCAGCGTGCGCGCACCCCCAAAAAATATTTTTTTTTAAAAATCCCCCAAAAATATTTTTGGGCTTAGTTTTTAGGTGGCTCTGAAAAGAGCCCTTGAGTTAATGTAGGGAAACAGGAAGAGAAAAACAAAAAAAAGAAAAAACATCTATGGCCTAGAGCACTGATGCGCATCAAATTTTCATTGAAGGAGATCAAGACTGGTCTCCCCCACAGAAATAAGACTACCGCAATCAGTGCACCGTGTAGACAACCTCGCCAAACAAGGTGGACCAACAAGAGGAGTAGAAAAAGGTGAAGGCACCATTGCAGTAGAAGTGCTTGCCTGAGCTGCCGAAGATGTGCTCGGCTGAGCTGCTGCAGATGTCGTCGGCTGAGCAGGTGGAGGGTTTGCTCCAGAAGCTCGACGAAAAGATACTGGATGCATTTCCTCAACATGCCTCGTCATTGTGTGTATGCTAAAAGAATACTTCTTGTTAGCATTCCCACGTGATAAGACTTTTTGACACAATACACAAGTAACTTTCGGTGCATTCACTTGTTTTTGTCCCTCAGGGAAAGTAAAAAACTGCCATATAAAGCTGTCTTTCTGCTTCCTGTTCCTCTGTCTCTCAAGAGTGTCCTGTTCACTCTCTGAAGATGGTTGCTGCTCAGCCATTGTCTCTCAACAACAGATTAGCTCCTTTTCCAAGGGAATCAGAACTAATAATGAAGAAAGTGGGAGTGGTGTTGGAAGAATCTGGAACTGAAAGTACTTCAAACCAATCAAAAGTCATTATTGTGGATCAAATGACTTGCAATGAGGGGATTGGGTGTGGTGTAGAAACAAACAGAAACTGAAAGTAATGAAAACCAATTAAAAGTGTTGTGTTATTATGAACATAACCCGAGGTGCGCGCACGGAGCAAGCTCGTAGCGCGCACCCGGCAATTACGCATGCGCAAACGCGTACGAGCGCATGCGCATACGTGGTATGTGCGTACGTAACGCGCATACGTAGCACACGCGTATACGCGAACGACAGCGCGTGTACTCTACGCGTATACGGAAGTGTACCGCATGGAGCTCGTACGACGCACGCACGCATGCGTACGTACGCACGCATGCGTACGGACGCATGCGTACGTACGCGTACGTACGCATGCGTACTAGGTGCGCGCTCCGAGCGCGAAAGAAAACGTATGTATGCGTACGTAACTGACGTAAAACGGAATTCTTAATAAACTTACGCAAACGTACTAGGTGCGCGCTCTGAGCGCGCACCCTACGAATTATTATAAAAAAAAAATGACATAATCTAATAGAAAATATTAACTATGCTATTCAACTTTATCCTAATTGCAAATTTTTAAAAAAATGAGCCAAACAAAATTAAAGGATAAAGATAATATATAAATGAATACATAGGAAAACATTTTTACAAAAAATATTTTAAAAAAATAAATAAAAAATACATAACTTTGCATTTAAAAAACCTTGTCATGAGTGATGTCACTGACCATGTCATGAGTGATGTAATATGTGACGTCATCAGCAGTGCATTGCGGGAGCGTGAGTTATAGTTAGCTGAACTAAATATAATGGGGGAATTTCATTGGTTTTGTACGAGTGAAATGTCCAGCTAACTATAACATGTGTGAAACCTATGGTTTTTTCAGTGAATTTGCAAGGTTTTTTAATTGCTAATTCCTAACTATACCGTGTGTGAAACCTATGGTTTTTTCAGTGAATATATATATATATATATATATATATATATATATATATATATATATATATATATATATATTATCTACTGGCGGTCGCCAGTAGATAGTTATAGTTAGGACCGTGTTTCCATAGGAAATCCGCAACATTCTATTTGGAATAAATTTGGCGCCGGTCGACAAATCCTCGCGAAATTTTCAAAACTAATGGGGCGCTACGCTCCGCTCCTACCCTGAAAGTCTCGGGGGGATTCGTCAAGCGGGGGCTGAGAAAAAAGGGGGGTCCCAAAACGCGTTTTCCCCATGCATTATCCCATAGGACCTTTAGACACAGCTACAGCCCGAACGGCTGAACAGAATTACTTGAAATTTGGCAGAGAGGTAGTCCTCAGGTCAAGGATGTGCCTTTTGTAGGTCTGGTGTAAATCTGTTCAGTAGGTCCTGAGAAAATAGCATTTAAATCAATATATATATCTGTAAGCGCGCTCCGTGCGCTTACCGTAAGCTTACCGTACGCGTACGGTGCCGTGCGCGAGCTCAATTCTGATTGGTGGTTACATGACTGTAAACATTCGAATCGGTCGAAATCAGGAAGTGTCGGCCGCCATTTTCTGTCTCTCGCACTGAGAAACAAAGGTGGGGAACGTGAAACGGGGGCAACGAAGAGAGTTGCAGACCCCCTAGTGTTTGTCAGGGGGTCCAAGAAGGACCCAAAAGTACCAAAAATAAATTTAATAATTAAAAAAAAAAATCGCGGGGTACGCGTACGGTAAGCTTACCGTACGCGCACGGCAAAAAAAATAAAAAAATAAAATAAAAAAGTAACAATCACATTTATTAAATAAATTAAAGGACCCACAAGGGAGAAAAAAACAAATGTTACTGCGTAAAAAAAGGCGAGGCGCGCACGGCATGGACTGCGCAACGTGGGCGCTCGGTGCGCGAAGCGCACCGAGCGCCCACAGCGCGCGCACGGTGCACGAAGCGCACCGTGCGCGCAGGGTGTGCGCATAGTGAAAAAACAGAAATAAATAAATAAATAAATAAATAACTTAGCATTTAAAAAACCGTACAAATTCACTGAAAAAACCATAGGTTTCACACACGTTATAGTTAGGAATTATCATTTACAAAACCTTGCAAATTCACTTAAAAAACCATAGGTTTCACACATGTTATAGTTAGCTGTACATTTCACTCGTAAAAAACCAATGAAATTCCACGTTATAGTTAGATCAGGTAACTATAACTTGCGCGACCGCAATCCACAATGTGTAATTTCAGATGTCATCATTGATGTCATGAGTGATGTACTATGTGACGTCATCAGCAGTTTATTGTGGGTGCGCAAGTTATAGTTACCTGATCTAACTATAACGTGGAATTTCATTGGTTTTTTACGAGTGAAATGTACAGCTAACTATAACATGTGTGAAACCGATGGTTTTTTAAGTGAATTTGCAAGGTTTTGTAAATTATAATTCCTAACTATAACGTGTGTGAAACCTTTGGTTTTTTCAGTGAATATATATATATATATATATGTATATATATGTGTATATATATATATATCCAGCTCTTCACAAACGTAAATTAGGGCCAGCAATCTCGTTAGGTTCAATCCCTTTTTAGGATTTATTGTGAATTATAAATCAACAAAAAACGCGTTTCAGCAATATCAGCGTAATATCATACAATTGTATGAGGTAAACTGAACCAGTACGCTAATACACTAAACGATATTGTTTTGGAATGCATTTACACATATGAGAAAAATATACAAGAAAAATATACATGTAAACAAATGAACTTCTGATTTATACAAACCGCAGCTCATTATTCGGCGGCGCGTACTGTGGACTTGTAATTAGTCAACTTCAAAATTTGATTTGAATTATATGATTTTTTGGAATATTCGTGTCACATTATGAATGCATCATATCAATATTGTAGACACTGGTATCTTTCCAAGATGGCCGCCACAGTTACGCGGATGTTGAGGGCATTGATTGGTCGAGCCCATTTTCTATTTTTGTAACACATCGAGAAATGTATTTAAACATGGAGAATGTATATGTATACGAGCGTGAACAAGGCATAAAGCTGAAACGAGTCGTTTTTTACCCTGCCATTAAAACTATTTGCAGCATTTCGAGTGTCCGAGTTTCTTCCTAGATTGGAGAAGAGTTTTGGAGTATATTACTAGGAGTATCGGTATCCTATCTCGGACCGCCCACGACAGCCCGATCTTCTTACCGATATTTGTGGATTTTATATATATATATCTATATCCCCAAACAGATTCAGCTCCTCCTGGGATATCCGCCCATTGTCTGGTGGCGCGCGGGGCTGGTAGAGCCACAGCCGGCGTATATTGTTGTACCAATTTTCAATTTTCGCGTTTCGAGAGTAAACTCTCTTGATCACACGCGATCTCGTGATCAAGAGAGTTTACTCGGAATAAAGATCGCTGTTGATTTACCCTAACTGGGAGCGCGCTTTACTTTGAAAATTGATACAAAAAAAAATACATATATATATATATATATATATATTCACTTAAAAAACCATAGGTTTCACACATGTTATAGCTAGCTGTACATTTCACTCATAAAAAAACAATGAAATTCCACGTTATAGTTAGATCAGGTAACTATAACTTGCGCGCCCACAATAAACTGCTGATGACATCACATATTACATCACTCATGACATGGTCAGTGACATCACTCATGACATCAATGATGACATCTGAAATTACACATTGTGGATTGCGGTCGCGCAAGTTATAGTTACCTGATCTAACTATAACGTGGAATTTCATTGGTTTTTTACGAGTGAAATGTACAGCTAACTATAACATGTGTGAAACCTATGGTTTTTTAAGTGAATTTGCAAGGTTTTGTAAATGATAATTCCTAACTATAACGTGTGTGAAACCTATGGTTTTTTCAGTGAATTTGTACGGTTTTTTAAATGCTAAGTTATTTATTTATTTATTTATTTATTTCTGGTTTTTCACTATGCGCAAACCCTGCGCGCACGGTGCGCTTCACGCACTGTGCGCGCGCTGTGGGCGCTCGGTGCGCTTTGCGCACCGAGCGCCCACGTTGCACAGTCCATGCCGTGCGCGCATCGCCTTTTTTTAAACAGTAACATTAGTTTTTTTCTCCCTTGTGGGTCCTTTAATTTATTTAATAAATGTGATTGTTACTTCTTTATTTTTTTTTTATTTTTTTTGCCGTGCGCGTACGGTAAGCTTACCGTACGCGCACCCCGTGATTTTTTAAAAAAATTATTAAATGTATTTTTCGTACTTTTGGGTCCTTCTTGGACCCCCTGACAAACACTAGGGGGTCTGCAACTCTCTTCGTTGCCCCCTTTTCACGTTCCCCACCTTTGTTTCTCAGTGCGAGAGACAGAAAATGGCGGCCGACACTTCCTGATTTCGACCGATTCGAATGTTTACAGTCATGTAACCACCAATCAGAATTGAGCTCGCGCACGGCACCGTACGCGTACGGTAAGCTTACGGTAAGCGCACGGAGCGCGCTTACAGATATATATATTGATTTAAATGCTATTTTCTCAGGACCTACTGAACAGATTTACACCAGACCTACAAAAGGCACATCCTTGACCTGAGGACTACCTCTCTGCCAAATTTCAAGTAATTCTGTTCAGCCGTTCGGGCTGTAGCTGTGTCTAAAGGTCCTATGGAAAAATGCATGGGGAAAACGCTTTTTGGGACCCCCCTTTTTTCTCAGCCCCCGCTTGACGAATCCCCCCGAGACTTTCAGGGTAGGAGAGGAGCGTAGCGCCCCATTAGTTTTGAAAATTTCGCGAGGATTCGTCAACCGGCACCAAAGTTATTAAAAATAGAATGTTGCGGATTTCCTATGGAAACACGGTCCTAACTATAACTATCTACTGGCGACCGCCAGTAGATAATATTACCTACTGGCGGTCGCCAGTAGGTAGTTATAGTTAGGACCACGTTTCCATAGGAAAACCTCAACATTCTATTTTGAATAACTTTGGCGCCGGTCGACGAATCCTCGCGAATTTCTCAAAATAGGTGGGGCGCTACGCTCCGCTCCTACCCTGAAAGTCTCGGGGGGATTCGTCAAGCGGGGGCTGAGATAAAAGGGGGGTCCCAAAACGCGTTTTTCCCATGCATTTTTCCATAGGACCTTTAGAACGAGCTACAGCCCGAACGGCTGAACAGAATTACTAGAAATTTGGCAGAGAGGTAGTCCCTAGGTCAAGGAAGTGCCTTTTGTAGGTTTGGTGTAAATCTGTTCAGTAGATTCTGAGAAAATAGCCTTTAAATCAATATATATATCTGAGCCCGCTTACGGTACGCTTACCGTACGCTTACCGTAAGCTTACGGTGGCGTGCGCGAGCGCGATTCTGATTGGCTCTTAGATCTTAGTAAACATTCGAATCGGCCGAAACCAGGAAGCGGCGTCCGCCATTTTGTCTCTCGCACTGAGTGTTGTTTATCAAACATGATGGCCAAAAACATGTTACGGGGCTGTTTTGACAACTCCCTCCCACATAGTCATGTTGAGGGAGTCCCCAAACATCCCCCAAGAGCAAAAACGGTTTTATTTTTTTTTCGGCAATTTCGCGGGGTACGCTTACCGTAAGCTTATCGTACGCTTACGGTAAAAAAATAAAAATAAAAAAAACACTATCCACACTTACCCCACCCCCTGTGCTTTTGGTGGCCGCAGGCCACCAAATGTGCAGGGCTTATTAATAGAGAAAAAAAACGTAATTTTGGCAACATGAAATTATAAAATCGAAATAAAAAAAACACTATCCACATTGACCTCACCCCCTGTGCTTTTGGTGGCCGAAGGCCACCAAATGTACAGGGCTTATTAAAGTTGATAAAAACCGTGCACGGAACGAACTGCGTTAAGTGGGCGCGCACGCCACAAATGGCGTAAAGTAACTTAGCATTTAAAAAACCGTACAAATTCACTGAAAAAACCATAGGTTTCACACACGTTATAGTTAGGAAATAGCATTTAAAAAACCTTGCTAATTCACTGAAAAAACCATAGGTTTCACACATGTTATAGTTAGCTGGACATTTTACTGATAAAAAACCAATGAAATTCCCCCGTTATAGTTACTGTAGGCAACTATAACTCACGCGACCGTAATCCTCTGCTGATGACATATGTGTCTTTATGAAAAAAAAATATTTGTAATATATGTATAGCTAAAATTTAATGGAAGAAGATATGGGCAAATAAGTGTCTAAATACAGTATTAGCATCAGCAGAGGATTGCGGTCGCGTGAGTTATAGTTGCCTACAGTAACTATAACGGGGGAATTTCATTGGTTTTTTATCAGTAAAATGTCCAGCTAACTATAACATGTGTGAAACCTATGGTTTTTTCAGTGAATTAGCAAGGTTTTTTAAATGCTATTTCCTAACTATAACGTGTGTGAAACCTATGGTTTTTTCAGTGAATATATATATATATATACATATATATGTATCTATATTTATTTATATATAAGTATATTTATATTGTATCTCTATAGTTATATATATATATTAAGAAAATAGCATAATTATTCATTACAATTTTATATATATATATATTATCTACTGGCGGTCGCCAGTAGATAGTTATAGTTAGGACCGTGTTTCCATAGGAAATCCGCAACATTCTATTTGGAATAACTTTGGCGCCGGTTGACGAATCCTCGCGCAATTTTCAAAATTGGTGGGGCGCTCCGCTTCGCTCCTACCCTGAAAGTCTCGGGGGGATTCGTCAAGCGGGGGCTGAGAAAAAAGGGGGGTCCCAAAACGCGTTTTCCCCATGCAATTTTCCATAGGGACCTTTAGTCCAAGGTACAGCCCGAACGGCTGAACAGAATTACTTGAAATTTGGCAGAGAGGTAGTCCTCAGCTCAGGGATGTGCCTTTTGCATATATGGAGTCAATCTGTTCAGTAGTTCCTGAGAAAATCAAAAGTAAAATCATATATATATGTGGGCGGAGCCTAACCACACATCTCATCCTGAGATCTGATTTGCTGTCAGCACTTCATCCAAGAAGTGTTGGCAGCCATCTTGGGACCAATATACATGATAGCACCTCATTAAAAGCATTGCAGTTAATAGAAGGTTTTAAGACTTTAGTTACATTATAAATCATTTGTTGATGGTACCATACTCATTTTAGGAATTGTGGTATGTTCTAAGGTGATTTCACCATGTGAAAAAGCCTTCTGCTGGGATATCATGATTGAGAGAAAAATATTTTCTCATGCTTTTCTCACAGAGGTTTGGAAGGTGATCTATAAGCTAAACTGAGAGCTTATTTTCTGTAAATTCACATTATCTTTCTCAGTCATGTGAGAATGAAGTCTGACATTCTCAGTAAAACATGTACATCCAACAAGGGCAGAGACTGTCAGTTGATTCCTTTGTGTTCTACTGCAGCTTCCCAGAGTGTTCCAAAGAACAACTAGAGCGCTAACAGTCCTACTTATGATAAACGTATGGCACACCTGAAGCCATCTTGCTTGGATTAAAGTGGTAACTCTTAAAACATTTAATTTAAAAAGGAACAAAATGAGGGGGTTCATTTTTCCATAAAAAGTATGATTAGTGCTGCAGAAAGAAAAATTAGGGCACATTTTGAGTGACTTCTCAAATCCTCTTCTATTTCATTAACAAATTCTGACATGCAGACTGAAACATGCACTTTCAATACCAGCAGCAGTTTTCCCTGGTGAGCAGTAGCTTTACTACAGTGATCTAATGAGCAAAAAGAGTGCTAACATTCTGAATTTATGGCAGATGTGTGACACATCTGAATGCCTTCTTGATGGAATCAAAGTAAAAAACTGAAAGTATTTCCTACTGAGGAGACTGCAGTAAATGAGGAAATTAGGAAACTTCATAACAAATAAGTCTCCCAAGATGGCCACCAGAGACAAAAGAGCCCAAATGTAGCCCAAATATCACCCAGATGTAGCCCAAGTATAGCCCAATGACAGAATGTCCCAGAGTGTTCTTAAAAACAACTTGAGCGCTTACTGTCTTCATTATGACAAAAGTATGGCACACCTGAAGCCATCTTGATTGGAATAAACTGGTAACACTTAAAACATTTAATTTAAAAAGGAACACAATGAGGGGTTTCATTTTGCCATAGAAATTATGATTAATGCTGAAGAAAGAAAATGAGGGCACATTTTGAGTGACTCCTCAAATCCTCTTCTATTTCATAAAAAAATTCTGACATGCAGACTGAATCATGCACTTTTAATACCAGGAGCAGACTTCCATGGTGAACAGTAGTTTTACTACAGTGATCCAATGAGCAACTAGAGTGCTAACATTCAGAATTTATGGCAAATGTGTGACATATCTGAAAACCTTCATGATGGAATCAAAGTAAAAAACTGAAAGCATTTCCTACTGAGGAGACTGCAGTACATGAGGAAATTAGGAAACTTCATAACAAATAAATCTCCCAAGATGGCCACCGGAGACAAAAGAGCCCAAATGTAGCCCAAAATCACCCAGATGTAGCCCAAATATAGCCCAATGACAGAAGTGTGCAAAACACTTATTATTTTGTGTTTTTGCAGTGTTATATAGTGCAGACTTGTCAGGTATTGGAGTGCTTTATATGAGCATTGGTTACATCACACAAGAACAAATTCATTTTGGTTGTAGACATAGGGAGACTAAGTGATTTGACCAGAATCACAGAATGTCGAGCTAAAGCAGAAACTCCAACCTGTTTCCCCAGTTGCAAAGTCTGCAGTTCTGGAAGTAACACCACATCCTCTCCCCTAAGTGCAACATTTAATCAAGTGGTCAACTGGATAAAAAAACATAAAGATAACAAATAATTTAAAAGTGCTTTGTCGCTATTTGAAAACTCAGAAAATATGTCCTTATTTTAGTCTTTTAGAGCACTAACCATAATTTTGATGCCAATAAGACCCTCTCATATATGTAATTTCTAAAGGAAATGCTCTAGGTATTACAGTTTTGATTACATCAAGATGACGTCAGGCGTTCCACACTTTTGTAATAAATATAGAATGTTAGCAATCTAGTTGTTCATTAGGATACTGTTGAGAGGCAGAGGCCAGGGGCACGGACTCTGAAAATTGAAGGCAGGTAGGAGGGTGCAAAGGCAACAATTTAACCACACTGAGCAGGCAGGAAGGGCCGTGGCAGCACAACAGACTATGGAGGGCAGTGGAAAGGGGGGCAGGGGCAACAAACCAACAATACAGGACTTGCAAGAGAGGCTGTGGCAATGTAATAGACCATTGTGGGCAGAAGGAAGAGGCAATGGTAGTACAACCATACATGCCAACAGACCCGATTCAGCCAGGAAACATCCAATGTTTTTAAGCTCAAATGGGCTTTATTTGATCTGTCTCCTGTCTACAATCTCCTCTTTTTCAATGTAACTCAAAGGGGAAAATCAAAACCCCAGTTTTTTTTCAAAATCTCCCTCTTACCAAGTTCATAATGTTCGCAAGTATGGTACATTGGATCATGGAAGGAAATGGGGTAGGGACATGGACTTGGATAACAGAGGACAGGAGGGACATGGAGAGGTGCACCAAACTGACCCTGCAGGGCAGGCATCAGGGTTTGCAGCAGCACAATACACCACACAGGGCATGCGGGATGGGAGTGCAGCACAACACTCCATAGAAAGCAAGAGGGAGGGGACAAGACCATGCACATGGACAACAGAGAACAGAGGGGCAAGAGGCAATGGTAGCTAGCTGACCATAATGGACAGACAGGAGAGAAAGCTGCAGCATAACAGACCATAAAGGGCAGGAAGGACGGATCAGGGGCATTACAATGGAACAGACAAGCCAGGAGGGAGGGAGTAGGGGTCTGCACATGTAAACAGAGGGCTGGGGGCAAAGGGGCAGGGCAGGAGCAGCAAGATAGCCATGGAGGTCAGGCAGGATGGGCACTAGAAGCAAGACACACCATGAAGAGCAACAGTGAGACTGTGATGGGATACACACAGACCATGCAGGGAAGGTGGGAGGGGCAGCTAACTGACCACACAGGGAAGATGGGAGGGGCCATGGCAGCACAGAAGACCATGCATGGCAAGTGGGAGGGTTAGTGGCAGCACAATGGCTATGATGGGCAAGAAGGAGGGTGCAGGGGCATGCACAAAGGACGATGGAGGATAGAAGGGAGGGTCAGGACCTGTGCACAGACAAGAAAGTTCAGGGGAAGGGGCCTCACAACAGACCGCACGGGGCAGGCAGGAGGAGCAGTTGCAGCACAACAGACAAGGGAGGGCAGAATGGTGTGGCAGTACAATGGACCATGTAGGACAGGAGGAAGAGGATAGGGGCATGGCATGTGGACAGGCAGGGTGGAGGTGGCAGGGACAGGTTACAGTCATCTGACAATGCTAGGCAAGTGGGAGGGGAGTGGCAGCTTAACAGAACACTCAGAGTAGATAGGAGTGGCAGGTCCATGGAACATGGTGGGCAAAAAGGATGGAGCAGGGACATGCACAAAGACATCGGAGGGCAGGGGGAAGGAGAATAGGGGCAGCAAGCTAAGCACAGAGTTTAAGCAGGAGGTCAATGATGGGGCATAGAATTGGGCAATGGAGGGCAGGAGGAGTGGACTGGTACATCATACTAAATTGAGGGCAGTGGCAGCACATCAGACCATGCATGGCAGGAGGGAGGAGGCTACTCCATGGATTCACACAACAGAGGATAGGGAGGAGGGGGATGGGGCAGCAAGCTAACTGTTCAGAGAAGGCGGGTATTAGGAACTTTATTGTTTTTAAAACGTTTGTCTGTGCGAACTACTTAAAATATGAACAAGTATGCAGCATAATCTCACTTTTATTCAGGAAGAAGAGGACGTTTGTGACTGTGACTCGGGGCTCACTTGGCAGAAACACTCCCTGACCCTCCACCCCCTATCGCAAAATGTAATGCCCGTGAAAAGGGTAGGTGAACACAGTGTTATATTGAACATAGTCCTGAGAGCACGATTGAAAATGAAAACTAGATATAGTGTATGGTATAAACTATGCACCAAAAAGTGTGATATAAGATGAACCGGGCGTGAAATATAATATGCAATACATTTTGCGCAATGACAGATTCATTGGAGAGCGCGAGATAGCACAGGCACTAGCGCGTGCTATGCGATATACGCCTTGGAGTGTAATATGCACAGGGCAGTGTTGTGTAACCTAACTAGTCTCTAAAGTTGTAATATAAAATATGTGCTGGGGAGTGTAACGTTGCATATGCACTGTGACAAAGATATGGATCCCAGATTGTAATATGTATGGCATAGCACTGTGCGTTATAACATAGGCATCGAGGAAGGCACGTTAGATGGGGCAATATAACCCATGCGAAGACAAGTGTGGCATGACATATTCACGGGGTGGTGTTACAGTGCACATGGGCTAGAGAGAGTCATAGCATATGCACTAGCTAGTGGAATACAACATAGAGGTGTGTGGCACTCAGCAGGCAATGGTGGGTGTAACACAGCATTGGGCTCTGCCAGGAGCGCGCTGTGACTCTCAAGTGATGTTCGTCCCCTTTCCAGAGAGTAAAATAAAAAGTATTACACATCCGGCAGTGGATGTGTGTTTTATTAACCGTGAGGGGGGTTTCTTGCATAGTTTTGGTCGAATTTTTGTCGAATCCCCTTTGAATGGCTTGGTGTGCATGTGTATTAAATGTGCCCGTCAATAGCTTGTATAAATAAACGACAAGGGTGTCTACCGGGATTAGGCACGGTAGGGCATCAGACATGTCAGAGCTTCACTAGTGGTGTAAATACATTCCATGTGGATTCATTGTATGCATAGTCGCCTTTTAATGAATATCACGCAAATCGTCATGGTGATAGGTACGTACGGTTTGTCCAGCATGTCCTATGTGTGTCTATAAATATATATATTTTTAAAAATAATAAAAAACAGTGGCCGGCCCTGGGGATTGGGGTCAAAAAAATATAACTAGGAGACAGGCCCTGGGGGATGGGGTCATCAGGGCCAATAAATTAGAATAAGAAGGGGAACCACACACCCCCCCTTCTTAAAAAATTAAAATAACTAAAAGACTGGCATCGCGCCGGAGGCCACGCCCCCTCCTTGCAGCACTCTGCAAACGCGCCCCCTGGCGAGTTGTAAGTTGGGGAATTAATTCCTCTTCAATACTGAGGGTCCCTGAGGGCCAACTAGCCCAACAGGCATCTCCAGTATGCGCCAGGGAGCTGCGCTGCAGACAGGTGTTCTGAGGCCAAGCCCCTTTTTACACCGCTCTGTGGCGCTTACTGGAGGTACCTAGTGGTCTAGTTTGACCCTAGGGACCCTTAGGATTCAAGGGGACTTAATCTCTCAACTTAGAACAGCCACAGGGCGCGTTTACACAGTGGTGAAGGGAGGGGACGGGGCCTGAGGTGACGTGTGCAAACACGCACTATGGCACGTTTTAAATTGGGGATATAATTTCCCTTCAATACTGAGGGCCCCTGGGGGCTAATTAGCCCACCAAGTGCTTCCAGTAAGCGCCACTGAGCTGCATTGCAGAGAGGTGGTCCAGGCCGTGCCACTTTTTACACCTCTCTGCAACGCAGCTCTGTGGCACTTACTGGAGGTACCTAGTGGGCTAGTTGGACCCTAGGGACCCTCAGGATTCAAATGAACTTAATCTCCCAACTAAAAACGGACACAGGGCGTGTTTACACAGTGGTGAAGGGAGGGGACGGGGCCTGAGTTAACGTGTGCAAAAACGCCCTGTGGCCTGTTTTAAGATGTAGTTTTAATCCCCCTGCCCTATTATATACTAGGGGCTTACAGAGGAGGTCATGCTAATCACAGGGGGACCCTAACGCATAATGTTCCCTAGTGTATGTAGGTGTTTTCACTGTATTCTAAATGTCTTTTAACATAGCACTGGTTCTAGGACTGGTTAGTCAGACTCAGTTACCACCAGTATCCGTCTGAAAAAAGTTGAGGGTACAGGATGATTTTGCAACAAGGCTTCTTTCTGCTCTTCATTTTGTTCTTTCTGCATGTTATCCTTCTTCCTGCACTTTTCTTCGTCTTTGAGGACTTCTGTTGCTTCTTTCTGCACTTCGTTTTTTTCTTTCTGTGCATTTTTTCTTCTTTCTTCACATTATCCTATCTCTGTAGGCATAGTTAGAAATTAGCATTTAAAAAACCTTTGAAATTCACAGAAAAGACCATAGGTTTCAGGCACATATAGTTAGGAATCAGCATTTAAAAAACCTCAGAAATTCACTGAAAAAACCATAGGTTTCAGGGGTGTTATAGTTAGCTGGACTTTTCACTTGTAGAAAACCATTGAAATTCCCCCGTTATAGTTAGTTCAGCTAACTATAACTCACGCGCCCGCAATGCACTGCTGATGACGTCACATATTACATCACTCATGACATGGTCAGTGACATCACTCATGACATCACTGATGACATCTCAAATGACATCACTGATGACATCACTGATGACATCATCCTTGTGATAGAGTGGCAGACCTCCTCTCACCCTAATATAACCTTTGATACACACATTCAAAAATAGAGACTAAAATTTTCAAAACAATGGACATACCAATACCAGTTACAACAACCTCTTCAGTAATTCTAAGATCCACATACACATCCACTCATTCACCAACAGTCCTATACAGTCACTCATACATGTACTCACTCATCATATGTACTCATACACCTATACATCCTGTTACACAATGCCACTCATCCATAGAGTTACTCACACACATAGTCACTCATGCTAATAAAGAATCAAACATACATTTACTTGCATATACAGTTATACACACACCACCACACTTACTTCTACGGAAACTTACACATACTTAGGGCCATATGTAGGTAGCCTAACATTTACCACTTCATAAATACCGAATTTTACCGATTCGGTATTTATGAAGTGGTAAATGATATGTAGGTAATCCATCGGTAATATTTACCGATTCGGAATGGGTCGGTAATTTAGAATCGGTATTTACCGATTCGGTAATGGTAACTGGCTTCCCATTGATTCCTATGGGCCAGGAGGCCCATAGGATTCAATGGGAAGCCAGTTACCATTACCGAATCGGTAAATACCGATTCGGTAATGGGGGGAGCACAATCAAGGGTGGCAGGGTGTCACAGTGACAACCTGTTGCACCCCTGATTCCTGCATGTGTGCACATGTGGCACACATACATGCCCTGAGGGCATGTGTGTCTGCCACATTGCACACTTCAAAGTGCATTAAAATGTTTTTTTCCTGCTATTCGTCATTTACCACCAACTTTTAGTTGGTGGTAAATAACGAATCCCCACAACACCCACACACTCCCCCTACATCTCATTTCAGGATTCGGTATTTACCGAATCCTGAAATGTGCCCCCTACATACCAAAAGCCTGAATACCGGTCGGTAACGGGATATTTACCGAAAATCAGCCGTTACCAACCGGTATTGGGCTTCCTACATATGGCCCTTAGTCTTTTAAACAATCACTTATAGAAACACATACTTATTCATACAGGAACTCTTTCAATCTCTCACTCTCACATATACTCACTTATATACACCAATAGTCACATATACTAGTTTAAAACATATGTAGTTCCTCATAAAGACACTATTGAGACAGTCATTCACTCACAAACACACCCTTACACACACTCATCCACCCATACAGTCCTGCACACATGCTGTCTTCAACACATACAAACAGTGAGTCACTCATTCATGCACCTATGCACTACGTAATACCCCCCACCGAACCATGCAGACACTCAGACTGATACTCAAAAAACCAACTAATAACCTATATAGACACCTATGTAGCTACTCACCAACCCATGCAGCCACGTATACACAAAGTGAGAGACTGATACAGATATTTACATATTTAAACATTACTCACTAAGCCATGTATTCACTATGATACACTTAATCAGTCAGTTACACAATCAATTTTTCAAAAACAAATCATCCATTTAGACACTTATATACCCATTTATTCTTCCATCGACCTTGAGACATACATATATAAAACATATTTAATTTTCAGAAAAACACACATTCACTGGATGATGTCATCAGTGATGTCATTTGAGATGTCATCAGTGATGTCATGAGTGATGTCACTGACCATGTCATGAGTGATGTAATATGTGACGTCATCAGCAGTGCATTGCGGGCGCGCGAGTTATAGTTAGCTGAACTAACTATAACGGGGGAATTTCAATGGTTTTGTACAAGTGAAAAGTCCAGCTAACTATAACACCCCTGAAACCTATGTTTTTTTCAGTGAATTTCTGAGGTTTTTTAAATGCTAATTCCTAACTATAACGTGCCTGAAACCTATGTTTTTTTCTGTGAATATATATATATATATACATACATATATATTTATTTTAAAAAAAATATTACCCTTTGAACCCTAAAAACCAAACCCATCCTTACCCCTAAAAATTTACCTCACCCCCAAAACCCAAACAAACCCTGAACCCTAAAAATGCCCCTGTACCCCAAAAACCGAAACCCACTCTTACCCCAAAAAATACCCCAGCACCCCAAAACACTAACCCACCCTAAACCTAAAAAATGCCCCTGTACCCCAAAAACCTAAACCCACCCTTACCCCTGAAAATGCCCCTGTACCCCAAAAACCTAAACCCACCCTTACCCCTAAAAATACACCTGTACCCCAAAACCCAAAGATACCCTGAAACCTAAAAATGCCCCTGTACCCCAAAAACCTAAACCCACCCTTACCCCTAAAAATACCCAAGCACCCCAAAACACTAACCCACCCTAAACCCTAAAAATACAACTGTACCCCAAAACACTAACCCAAACCTAAACCCACCCTTACCCCTAAAAATACACCTGTACACCAAAACCCAAACATACCCTGAAACCTAAAAATGCCCCTGTACCCCAAAAACCTAAACCCAACCTTACCCCTAAAAATGCACCTGTACCCCACAACACTAACCCACCCTAAACCCTAAATATGCCCCTGTACCCCAAAAACCTAAACCCACCCTTACCCCTGAAAATGCCATGTGTACCCCAAAAACCTAAACCCACCCTTACCCCTAAAAATACACCTGTACACCTAATCCCAAACATACCATGAAACCTAAAAATGCCCATGTACCCCTAAACCCAAACCCACCCTAACCCTTAAAATACCCCTGAACCCCAAATCCTATACCCCTACACCCCCATATTAAAACCATATACTTACCTTAAACATAAATATTAAAAACATATGCTTTTACCATTCATGCTTTTACATCGAATTTCGTTGTAAAAGCATGCGTGGTAGAAGCATATAAGATATAATGGCATGCGTTATTATAGTATTGCGGAGTAATGGTACTTTCGTGATAATGGTATGTGGAGTGAAGGTATGCGGAATGAAAGTTTGGTTGTGAAGGTAGTTTACCGTCTGCATATATGTGTGGATATAGGTAGCCTTTACCACTGTAAGGGGTGCAAGCACACCCTTAACCAGGCTGCAGTAGTAGACCTGTGGTGCCATTTTGGAGTGCTTCCCAGGGGTGGCATAATACATGCTGCAGCCCCTGGTAGGCCTCTGAGGTACCTATGCCCTAGGTACATAGTATACCATATACTAGGGGCTTATAAGGCACTCCAGAATCCAATTAGATATGTACCGAATGTACATGCAAACCATTTTAGAGAGGAAGCAGCTAGGCTGTGTGTAGTAATGTGTATGCTAAACATATCCTTTTCTTGTACATACTGTTAGTTCCCCTTTAAGACTAGGTACTGTGAAGTTGTTGTGGTTGGAATAGCTCCATGGAGATGGAACACTTTGGGGCTTGGAAAAGTCAGTTGCACCTGACTGAATGGACTGGATGGATGGGATCTTACTTTCTCTGGAATAAACTCAACTCTTCTTACCCCAAACCTGATTTACATACTCTGATTTGGATACCCTTCTTACACTGGCGACGAGGATCGGATTTATTTTTCACTGAGGTGTAATTGCTTCTAATTTTATGAGGAACCTTGAACTTGAAGAAGATCCCAACATCTGTCATTGAATTTGCACTGGACTCTCATGTAAGTGCCTTCATAATTTTACTCCAAACTTTAAGTTTCGCCACATATCTCGCCCCTGTAATATCAAAGTATTAATTTAAGGGCTGGGAGAATATCGATGTGGGCTTGACGACATCCTGGAGACTTTGTTGGGAACACATGTGTTCTCTCATACCTAACCTGAGAAATACATGTTGTTCACAAAGTAAGGATTCATTTCTGAATTGAACATTACGTAAATATTTTTTTTACAAGTTGAGCAGCTCTTCATTAATCCTGTCTGCTCTTTCTTTACTCTTACTCCTTGTAAAACTCCCTGCAACTTTATGGTGCTCTTGCATGCCTGAGACTTTGACGCCCATGGCACGTCTCTCAGTCAAGTTTGTTTTGGTGCCGCAAAGTTTTTTTTTTGTGGATTAATAAGTGATGGCCTCAAATATTGTTGTCTTCGTTATACTCTTCTTATGAATTTTTCAAAGTGGGCCATCATTATCCTACGCAAGCGGAAATACAGTTAACTTCGCTGTCATCCTTTTAACGAGTCTTTCAAATTTACCCATCAACGTCTCACGCGATGTACAAGCGGTTCAGTTCATCACTTGCCATGTTTTAAATTTGTGTACATTTGAAACTTACCTCGCGTTGTCTTCACTGACGCCTCAGCTGTGTGTGACGCGGAGAACATTCCATCTGCAAGGACTTTCATCAGCCTCACTCTTCTTCGCTTTCCCTGCCATTGTTTTGACAACTTCAGGCTCCGTAGTCCTTCCTGACGTGCCCACGTAATTATTTACCTAAAGTCAGCACCATTTTATAGCGCTATCATTTTGGTAGGCGTACTCAAAATGAGGGAGAATCAGTAAAAAATTACTTCACTGCTCTCAGGAAGTTAGGTTCATCTTGCAAATTTGGAGGCCTATTAGAGGAAAGAATTAGAGATCAGTTTATGTTAGGGTTCAACGTTCAAAAAGTTAGAGATGACATATGGCAGAAGGATGACCCGACACTTGATGAAGTTTTGATTATCGCAAAACAAATTGAACAATCTGTTAAATGTGTTGAAGTTATAACCAAGAATGAAAATAAAAATGAAAATGTTCAGGTAGTTAAGGTATGTGAAAAGGAAGGTGTAGCTATTAAAGATAAGAACGATAAGAAACCAAAAAGCTCCAGCTGCAATAGGAAATCTTTGTTTGCGACCAAAGATCAAGAGTTCAATTTTAAATGTTATAGGTGTGGGAACCCTAATCATTTAGCCAAAGATAGGAGGTGTCCCGCACTCAAAGCTAAATGTAACACATGCAACAAGATTGGACATTATTCATCTTGTTGTAAATTCAAAAAGGGTACTTCATAGGTTAATATGATAAGCAAGTATGATGAGAATGATAGTGCTTCTAATTCTGACACTGATTGTGGACAAATTGTCTCTCAAGTTTTTAATGACAAAAAGAAAGGTCCCATTGATGAAGTCATGATAGAAAATTGTGGTGCAAGTGTTCTTTTCGATTCCGGCGCAAAAATTACTATTGTTTCCAAAAAGTTTTATGAACGTCATTTGATGGATAAAATAAGTTTATTGAAAGTCGATATAAATCCATTTTCCTATGGTGGTGAGCCCATAAAACTAATGGGTTACTTTAATGGTTTAATTGAATACAAAGGCAGATACATATCTGGCAAGGTTTATGTATCACATAAGGGTGATAGTTTATTAAGCTGGATACATCAAAGAGATCTAGGGGTCATGTTAGACCCAAACAGTGACCCTCCTATTTTGTTGAAGGAGAATTTCAACATTAACAAAGTTGATTTCAAATCTGGTAGTGATGAGTATACGTTGAAATTGAAAAGTGCTTTTCCTAAAGTTTTCAAAGATGATTTAGGCTGTTTGAATGATTACTGTCACAAGTTCATACTCAAACCTGGAGCTGTTCCATTTACCAGCAAAGTTCGGGGGTCCCTTTGTCAGTTAGAGAGGAGATGAAAGATTAACTAGAGAAATTAAAGTTAGAAGGAGTTATAGAAGAAGTTGAAGGAACGCGGTGGTTGGCCCCGGTCGTTGCTGCCCGAAAATCGGACGGAAGTCTCGGTCTGTGCATTGACCTTAGAGAACTTAATAAACAAGTAGTTGTAGATAAATATCCACTTCCCAAAATTTCTGACATGCTCATGCTTCTCAAAGGAGCTAAGGTATTTTCCACAGTCGACCTCAAATCGGCTTACCACCAGATTAAGTTAGATGAGGCCTCTTAAGGTGACACTTCGTTCATATCTCCTTTTGGAACGTTTAGATTCAGGCGTCTACCATTTGGGCTTGTTTCTGCGGCCTCGGTTTTTCAGAGGGCATTGGAGCGAGTCTTAAAGGGTCAGAAAGGTGTGAAAATTTACCAGGATGATGTCTTGATTTATGGGAAAGATGAAAGTGAGCATGATTTAAGAGTTAAGGAAGTTTTGGAGAAATTTAGTTTACACAATCTCACGGTTAGGATTGACAAATGCAAGTTCAGGCAACCATCTATCGAATATTTAGGACACACGATATCTGAAAAGGGTATAGAACCTAAGAGTGACTCAATTAGATCTATAGAAAATTTAGCATCACCCACATCTAAAGAGGAACTCATGACATTTTTGGGGATGGCTGAATATTATAGCAAGTTCGTTAAAGGTTTTGCTGAAAAATGTGTGCACATGCGTACTCCTCTGTGCAAAGGTGTTGAATTTGCATGGACCAAGGAGTGTGAGGAGGAATTTATCAAGATTAAGGGGTATTTGAAGGAAACACCTAGATTAGGGAGTTTTGATCCTACAGCCAAAACTGTTCTAGTTACAGATGCAAGTGCAAAAGGTTTAGGTGCTGTTTTAAAACAGGAGAGTGGTGGTACGACTGAAGTCATTCTTTTTCTGTCAAGAAGTCTCAGGGGAGCTGAATCTCGATACTCGGTAATTGAAAAGGAGGCGTTAGCTGTTCATTGGGCGAACAAGAAAGTAAAGAACCTGTTGTGGGGTATTAAATTTGTGGTTCACACTGATCACAAACCCTTAGTTGAAGTCTTTAATAAGAAGGGAACTGATGCCATTTCGAGCAGGATTTCGAGATGGGTTGTTGATTTGCACGGCTATAATTACAAGGTGGAATATTAACAGGGGTACGCAATTATACTGCCGATGCTTTGTCAAGGTTGGTCACTCAAGATAATGTTTACCTAGATCAAGAAGAAGAGGAGGAGCTTGAATGGGTGTGTGCCATAGAGGGTGGTGGCATCAAAGAAGATAAATGGAGAGAAGAGTTTAAAACTGACAAGGAAATTCAAGAGTTATCCTCGCTCATCAATAATGGATGGGTTAAAAAGGGTCAAGGTGCGTCAGAAAAGTATTGGAATGTGAGGGGTGAATTATCCACGTCTGACGGATTGATGTTTCGTGGCACCAGATTGATTCCCCCTAAGTGTTTTCGGGAAGAGTTAATTGCTTTAGCTCATCAAGGCCATCAAGGCATTTCTAAGACCAAAGAGAGCGTTAGACTCAACTATTGGTGGGCTGGAATGGATCTTGATATTGAGAGGTTGGTACGTGAGTGTATTCCTTGCACTTTAAGTGAGAAATGTTTAAAACCTAGGGTGCAGCCTATGGTAATAAGGGATAGACCAAATGCGCCTTGGGAGGAGTTGTCTCTAGATATTTTAGGTCCTGTCAAATGTAAAGAAGGGGAAGTTTATATGTTCGTTCTGATTGAGTTATTCTCAAGGTGGCCAGAAATTAGTATCACTAAAAACATTGACTCTAAACATGTTATCTCTTTTCTTATGGATGTATTCTCTAGAGAAGGTCTCCCTGGACATCTCCTTACAGATAATGGAGTCCAATTTGTTTCTAAGGAGATGGAGGAGTTTTTAGCGAAGTGCTCAATTAAACATAAGCGTTGCTCTTTATATCATCCAGAGAGTAATGGAATGGTGGAAAGGTTTGTCCGTGTCCTCAAAGAATCCATTTCTTTATCTAAACAAAATAATACAGATTGGAAGGAAGGAGTCAATAAAATTGTAGAGATGTATAGAATAACGCCTCATGCGACCACTGGTTGCACACCTTCTGTTCTCTTAAAAAAAAGACAACCTGGAGCGTGGCCTGCAGCCAACGAAGATGGCCGCACACTAGAAGAGCTGCGGTAGCAGATCCGCAAACATCACCCGAAATCCGGCATTATCCGCTCCCGCCACAGTTACTTACCTCCCAGTGAAGTGGCGACATAGACGGCGTCGGCCGTCTCACCCCCGAGGTAACCTGCTTGCTGCGTTCCCGGGCAGCCGAGGGAGTGAGCTGAATGCGCGCCTGCAGCCCAGAAAATGGCGCCCGTCATCCACGCGCTCTGTGACTGAGGTGCCGAGCGGGGCAGGGGATCCCGCTAGGCTGCAGGCTTGGTGCTGAGCCTATTGGAACTGCTGCCTCTGCTGCCGGTGGGGGCCGCGGCCGATCGAGTGAGGAGTCCCGAGGCCCGTTACAGCAGATCGGCATAACGTGCGGTGGCCCTCCGGAGGTGTGCCCTCTGGGTCCTAGTGCCAGAGCTGGGCCGGCCGAGCTGGGAAGCATCGCGCACCATCGGGCCCCGGGTGTGGGGGACTGCTGCCGCGGATATCGAGTGACAAGTGGGCGCAGGCTACAGGGGGCAGGAGGAGGTGAGCTGATGCCCACATCTGTGGATTCCTGGGCGGCTGGACTGAGCCGGGGGCCCGGCGGGCCTGAGCAGCGACTGATTGAGGGGTGAGCGAGACCTCCTGTGTGGCGAGGACCCCGGTGGGGGTACACGACAGCGCTGGGGGCGGACACGCTGGCTGCCGAGGACGGCCAGCCAAATTTGAATAGCCACGGCGTGTTCTGCCTCAGAACATTGTGATAGCATTCCGGACCACTGGAGTCACTGCAGCGACCTCGCCTGTGTGCGTTAGAGCGGGTCCGCAGAGGAGTTGAGGCAGCGGTGAGTGGTGGACCACGAGGGCCAGCATCGGGGATAGCGACGGGCAGACCCCCGCGCAGCGCAGTGGGAGCCTGCGGGTGTCGATTGTGGCTGGGGCCCTGTGGGCGGCGCGGACTGAGGTGGCGGTGTGGGCCCTGGTGGTGCTGCCTCGACTGGAACAGATAGGGGAGCGGCTGCCGTGAGGTCACGGGGCGGGCCCCTTCGATACCATGGGCCGTAACAAACAGACGACCCCAAGCCAAACGAACCACATAGACAAATATACGGTCAGCATGGGCCGAGAAGACGACCAGGAAGGTGGGAGTCAGCGGTGGGGGGCGTCTGGCGATGGGTCGGAACCGTCGCTAAGGGACATTATGCTCGCCATACAGGACATGCAGAGGCCATTAAGGATATGCGCGGCACCATGTAGCCTAAACTGGAGTCAGTGATGGAGGAGGTCAACCTGCTCCGCGCGGACTTTCGCAAGATGTCCGATAAGGTGGCGGAAGCAGAGAGTGGCATCGGCAGCCTTCAATCCAAGACGAAGAGGATTGAGGAGCAGGTGGCCACGCTGACGAAAAATCAAGCGGACATTGCCGCCCGCCTGGATGATCAGGAAGGGAGGGCGCGGCGCAACTATCTCCGCATCGTGGGGGTCCCGGAGGGCATGGAGGGGCAGTCCACCGACTGCTTCGTGGAGGACCTTATACTTAAACATCTCAAGCCGAAACGCCTGTCAAACTTCTTTTCGGTGGAGAGGGCTAATCGGGCGCTGGGGGGGAGGCCCAAGCCGGGGGCTCCGCCACGCACCATTATCGCCCGCCTCCTGAACTACAGAGACCGCGACGCTGTGCTGCAGTGGTCGCGGGTGTTTGGCGATCTGAGGTTGGAAGGGGCCACAATTTGTTTTTTCCCGGATTTCACATTGAATGTGCAGCGTCAGCGGAGGTCGTTTGAAGGAGTCAAGAGGGCTCTGAGGGACCAGGGCCTTAAATACATGATGCTGTGCCCAGCGTGTCTCAAGGTTATAGACAGAGAAAAAGCGTACTTTTTCGATTCACCGATGGAAGCGAATGACTGGATGGAGGGTTGGCGCACCGTGGGCCGTCCGGGCAGGCTGCGCAGACCAGCACATCACAGCACGAGCCTGGGTACTCGGACCGGCGGTTCCCCAACGCGGGAGCCGCGGCCGCCTGAGCAGACTGCCCCTGAGTGAAGGAGATGGAGAGCTGGCATATGGTTACCGGGAGCTATGTAAGGGGGGCAGCGTTGGGCGCAGGGATCCAGGCCTCTAGAGGATAGTAGACGGAGGGGGTCTGTGGTTCATGACTTGGATTGCCGCTGTGGTATTGGGTTGGGGGTGGATGCTAGGCCTTGGAGGGACTGTTCATGACTCCGGCGCTGTTCCGGGGGGGGAGGGCCGACTGGGAGGGCGGGGGTGTATGTTGCTTATGCTCCGTCCATGGGGTGGGTGATCCGAACAATAGGTATGTCTTCTTCAGCGATTGCAGATTCAGGTTCCCCTTGTTGTGTTGATTCGGGGGAGATGGGGCGACAGGCACTCTGCATGTTCCACAGGTGGGTGGTTGGGGGCCCACGTAGCAGGGAGGCAGGGAGGGGGGTAGGGGACGGGGCGGGAGGTGGGGTGTTGGGGTGTTGTTTAAGTTTAGCGCAGGATCTCTCTCATTCACAAGTGCAAAGGTTATGTGATAACGGCAGGCGGTGGGCGCTAGACGGAGGGAGGACGGGGCGGGCCCGGATTCGGAATGGGTGACAGAACTAGAATACGGATCTGGACGTGGAACGTCAATGGGTTGGGCAACAGGATAAAATGTACGCTTGTCCTACAACAGTTGAAACGGCACTCACTGGATGTGGCGCTTCTCCAGGAGACCCATCTGCGGGGTAATAAATGTAGGGCGCTAGACCAGTTCGGGTATCAGATGGTGGCCTATTCGGGGTTCACGTCCGGGTCCAGAGGGGTGGGTATCCTCGTTCGCAAGGCCCTTCCTATGGTAATTTCGGGCACATGGGTGGAGGACTCGGGCTGTCTGGCAGCAGTGGCGCTTAGGTGGGAGGGGCGCACAATAGTGCTGAGTTCCTGTTACATCCCGCCGGGATTGCACACTCAGACATATGTCAAGTTGGGGACCCACATCACAGATCTTCCCCGGGGTACTCTGGTTCTAGGGAGGGACACAAATGCAGTCATGGATGCGGATCTGGATCGCTCCGGGGAGAGGCAGGGCAATAGCGGGGAGCTGGGGTTGCGGGGCTTCATCACATCGCTGGGGCTTCGGGACGTGTGGCGCGTCCACAACCCCTGCCTCAGTCAATACACCTTTTACTCAGCCAGGCATGGGTCTTTCTCCAGGCTAGACCATCTCTTTGTGCCGGGGGATCAGCTGGCGGACTTCGTGGATCCCTGTACCATGGCCAGGGGCATCTCGGACCACTCGCCGGTTGGGGTCACTCTCCAGGGGCCGACAATTGACCGGTCGGCTTTTCCCAGGATTGACCCTTGGCGCCTCAGGGACGATTCCACAATAGACAAGTTGAGGGAAGGATCCAAACTCTATTTCGCAGAGAACCAGGGCTCGGTTGATACGTCTCTGGTCCTATGGGAGGCATATAAAGTGGTGCTGCAGGGCCAGGCCCAGGCGCTGATTGGCGGATCCGACAGCTCGAGGGCAAAATTGCATCCCTAGAGAGGGAGGCCGGCGGGGCTCCCTCCATGCAGCAGCGTCATGAGCTTGCTCTTAAACAGAAGGCGCTGCGGTCCCTGGCGGAGGGTGAGGCGCGTGCATATTCCTTGGCCACACAGCATCGGATATACGACGCGGGTGTGATCCTGGGTAGCGGCTGTCAGGGATGGGTCAGGCGCCTTGGTCACGTCCGGCACGGAAATAGCCGAGGCCTTTGCGTCATACTATGGAAAGGTATATACTTTGGTGGGCACTAGAACGGAGTCGGACTGCCCGGAGTTCCTGTGGGATTTTGCCTTGCCTGCTTTGTCAAGGGAACAAGCAGACAGCCTCGAGACGGAACTGTTCAGGGTGGAACTGGGTGAGACACTAACCTCCCTCCAGGCGGGAAAGGCGCAGGGCCCAATGGGCTCCCTGTGGAAATCTACAAGCGGCAGGCGATGTTCCTCGAGGCAAGAGCTAGGGGTGTGCTGCCACCGGATCAACGGGAGGCCACAATTGTGGTCATCCACAAGCCTGGTAAGCCGACTAATCAGTGCTCATCCTATCGACCTATCTCGCTCCTCAATGTAGAGGCCAAGGTCCTGGCTAAGGCGTTGGCGACGCGTTTGCTAGCGGTCTTGCCTGACCTAGTGCATGTTGACCAATCCGGCTTTATGCCACACAGGAGCACTCAACTTAATCTTCGACGGTTGTACGGGGTTCTGTACATGACAGAGGGAGAGGACGACTCCCAGACGGCGTTGATGGCGCTGGACGCCTCAATGGCCTTTGATAGCATTGACTGGCCATATTTATTCATGGTCCTACAGCGACTGGGCTTTGGACCGGTCTTTTGTAGCTGGGTGCGCCTGTTGTACGCACAGCCTGTCGCAAGGGTAAGGGTGAATGGAGCGCTATCTCGTGCGTTTCCTCTGCGTCGAGGCACCAGGCAGGGGTGCCCGCTGTCTCCCCTCCTCTTCGCCCTGGCACTAGAGCCATTGGCCCACTGGATACGTAGGGACCAGGCGTTTTGGGGTCTAGCACTTTGTGAGGGATGGGAAGAGCGTATCTCCTTGTACGCTGATGAGATTGTACTGTATATGGCTAGGCCATACCACTCAATGGCGCAGGCGCTCCATCTTTTTGCCTTGTTTGGTAGCTATTCCGGTTATAGGATCAACTGGTCCAAATCAGTGATCTTCCCCCTCTCCGGCCCCCCCGCGGATTCCAACCGGGTGCTCGGACTCAGGTGGTGTCAGAGGGTTTTAAGTACCTGGGGGTGTATGTGACCAGAGATAAAGGGGTGTTCTTTCAAAGAAATTTGGAACCACTTCTGGCGCGCTTAGCAGCGGATGTTTCGCATTGGCGATCCTTGCCTCTGTCTCTGATGGAGCACGCGGGGCTCTTCAAGATGCTGGCTTTACCGCGCCTCCTTTACATCCTACAGAACTCACTGTATCCGATCCCTGGGGGAGTGTTCCGGCGCATTTCGCAGAATGTGCGGACCTTGCTCTGGGACGGTGGAAACCCGAAAATAGCGGTGCGTAAGCTCACAAGAGGGGTGTATGACGGGGTGATGGCCCTCCCGGATGTCCGTCTCTACTATTGGGCCTCGCAATTGCAGGTGGTTAATGAGTGGGTGTACGCAACGGGGTCGGAGCCGGCGTATAGGGTTGACAGACATGTTATGCCAGGGGGAAACTGTGAGCAGCTGTTGTATTCGAGGAGGCGGGGTAGGGACCTCCCATCTCATACAAGGGTGGTCATACAGTGTTGGCGGGAGGCCAATCAGTTTCTTGGGTGGGCGGGCACCCTTACTGGTTGGACGCCGCTCTGGTTTGGGGATCAACTACCAGAGGTCGCGAGACTATCCGGTTTCAAAGGATGGCGTTTGATTGGGATAGATTACCTGGGAGATGTATGGAAGGGGGGCGCCTCTAGATCCTTTGAATATTTCCAGAGGGAGTACCACATGCACGGCACCCAACACTTCCAATACCTGTGCCTCACACATGCCCTGCGTTCCTACCTGCGACCGGGTTCCTCGCTCCCTGAGTATTCTCCCTTAGAGGATAGGCTCTTGCTTGACCCTATTCCGGGGAAGCTAACGGCCACCATTTACCGTAAGCTCATTAACAACATGCCCGACCCCCTGGTATCCTTGCAAGCGAAATGGGAGGGAGATATTGGCGGTCTGGAGGACGAGGACTGGTAGGAGGCCCTGCAGGGCCCCCGCGAAATTGCCATCCGGATGCGGTTTCGCCTTATCCAATTTAAAATCCTGCATAGGGTTTACTACCCACGTACCAACTTATTTTCATGGGGCAGGGCACTGTCCCCTCTGTGTGTGAGGGGTTGCCGGGAGGAAGGCAAGTTCTTCCACATCCTGTGGGAATGCCCGTACATAGTGCCATATTGGACCAGGGTGACGAATACAATGGCGGGGGTGGTGGGTGCGCCGGTCCCATTGGAGCCTCAGGGCTGCTTCTGCTGATCAAGGGAGAAAGGGACTGGTCCAGGTATCATGAGATTTGGCTGGCTACAGCGGCTGGGGTGGCAAAACGGAATATTGCGAGCGCTTGGGGGCGGCCGAGCCTCCGCAATGGGACCAGTGGCTCAGGGATCTGGACTGGTGTCAGAGGGCGGAGGAAACTGTCTATAAGTCCAGAGGTTGTGTGAAGAAATGGAGGAGGGTGTGGGGCCCATGGTGCAAATACCGAACCTTGAGAGGCGGGGGGGCCAGCTGTAGCGGGACCCTTGGGTAACTCTCCCGATCCTCAACTCTGTAACGTCATACTGTTGGTTTACGAGCCTTTTGATCACTGCCATGTCATGTATAAGATCTTGAGCAATGTTAATAAAAAAAAGATGTTTACAAAAAAAAAAGACAACCTAATACCTTCATCACACCTTTCTGGGTTAATCAAAAGGTGGAGGAGGTGAAAGGAGTTAAAACCTCTTTTGAGTCTTGAAGGAAACGTGAGTTTGACAAAATTATTGATCGTAAGGTGAGATTTGATGAAAAGAAAGCTACAAAGAGAACATCTGTCAATGTAGGTGATTCAGTAATGATAAGGGCGCCTCCAGGACGGAAGGCTTCTGAGATCTTTAAAAAGATTCACAAAGTGATAAAGGGGTTTATATCCAACGCTATCAAGACTGAAGACACCAGAATTTGGAACCTTAATAGGGTGGTTGTTATCAATGATACAAGGGCAAACAAACTTAAGGAAGAAGCCGATCTAATCTCATATAGCAAGTGTGTTCCTAGTTCTGTAAGAAGAAGAGATAAAAGGATCGTAAAACTTCCATCAAAATTCAAAGACTATGTTAAAGGGTGATCCATTTATTTCATGTTTGTTTTGTATAGTTTATTGTTTCTTCATTATGCAGTAGGAGGATGTGTAGTAATATGTATGCTAAACATATCCTTTTCTTGTACATACTGTTAGTTCCCCTTTAAGACCAGTTACTGTGAAGTGGTTGTGGTTGGAATAGCGCAATGGAGATGGAACACTTTGGGGCTTGGAGAAGTCAGTTGCACTTGACTGAATGGACTGGATGGATGGGATCTTACTTTCTCTGGAATAAACTCAACTCTTCTTACACCAAACTTGATTTACATACTCTTATTTGGATACCCTTCTTACACTGTGGTCCTGATTAGCAGAGCCACAGCCAGACTAAGGTCGAAAAACAGCGAAACACCAGCAAAAAGTGGGGGTACCCATGTGAAGCAGATCCTACTCTCCTACACAACCCCCCCAAACACAGGGACATTAAACTAACCTTGACCAGTTGACTCTTCATGTTCTAAGTGGAAATACCTAGAGAGTTCATCTGCATTGGCATGGTTACTCCCAGGTCTATGTTACACTGTAAAGTCCATCCCCTGTTGGGAAAGGGACCACCTAAGCAGTTTGGGGTTTTCACCCTTCATTTGTTTTAGCCATAAGAGGGGCTTATGGTCTGTTTGAACAAGGAACTGTGTATCAAACAAGTATGGCCTCAACTTCTTCAGAGCCCAAACCACAGCAAAGGCCTCCCTCTCAATGGCTGACCAACGTTTCTCTCTACGGGTCAGCCTGCTGCTTATGAAAGCTACTGGCTGATCCTGACATTCTTCATTCATTTGTGACAGTACAGCCCCTACCCCCAATTCAGATGCATCTGTTTGAATAATGAACTTCTTGGAGTAGTCAGGACTCTGCAGAATGGGAGCAGTGCACATGGCCTGCTTCAGGTCATCAAATGCCTTTTGACAGCTAGCTGTCCACTGAACCTCTTTGGGGATCTTTTTAGAAGTTAAGTCATTCAAGGGTGTCATTATTGATCCATACCCTTTGACAAATCTCCTATAGTACCGAGTCAGGCCTAAGAAGGCTCTCACCTGAGTCTGGGTAGTTGGATCAAACCAGTCCATTATGGTCTGGATTTTGCTCTGCATTGGTTGAACCTGGCCTCCACCTACAAGGTAGTCCAGGTACACAACCTGACTCTGCCCTATCTGGCACTTAGTAGCCTTGATAGTGAGGCTTGCCCTTTGCAGGGCCTCCAAAATATTCCTCAGGTGGACCAGGTGATCCTCCCATGTGGAGCTAAAGACACCAATATCATCTATATATGCTGCACTAAAGTCTTCCAGGCCTGTAAGGACTTGATTCACCAACCTTTGGAAAGTGGCAGGTGCATTCTTCAAACAAAAGGGCATTACCACAAATTGATAGTGCCCACCAGGGGTAGAAAATGCTGTCTTTGGCTTTGCATCATCAGCTAGTCTGATCTGCCAGTAGCCAGCTGTTAGGTCAAATGTGCTTAGAAACTTGGCTGAGGCCAAAGTATCTATCAGCTCATCTGCCCTGGGGATGGGATGGGCATCAGTCCTATTGACTGCATTGAGACCCCTGTAGTCTACGCAAGAACTCATCTCTCTTTTTCCACCACTGGTGTGAGGTTTAGGCACCAGGATTACTGGGCTAGTCCAAGGGCTAACTGAGGGTTCAATCACAACCAGATCCAACATCTTTTGGACTTCTGTCCTTATACAGTCCCTGACATGGTCAGGTTGCCTGCAGATCTTATTCTTCACAGGTAGACTGTCCCCAGTGTCCACTTCATGAGTGCACCAGGTGGTCTGACTAGGAGTCAGAGAAAACATATGTCTAAACTGGCTGAGGAGATTCCTGCAGTCAGTTTGCTGCTGAGCAGTGAGGCTGCCTGCCAAGGCTACACCATCAACTGACCCATCATCAGGGTTCTGAGAAAGCAGGTCAGGGAGTGGGTCACTCTCACGGGGCGGGAGGTGGGGTGTTGGGGTGTTGTTTAAGTTTAGCTCAGGATCTCTTTCATTCACAAGTGCAGAGGTTATGTGATAACGGCAGGCGGTGGGCGCTAGACGGAGGGAGGACGGGGCGGGCCCGGATTCGGAATGGGTGACAGAATTAGAATACGGATCTGGACGTGGAACGGCAATGGGTTGGGCAACAAGATAAAAGGTACGCTTGTCCTACAACACTTGAAACGGCACTCACCGGATGTGGTGCTTCTCCAGGAGACCCATCTGCGGGGTAATAAATGTAGGGTGCGAAACCGGTTCGGGTATCAGATGGTGGCCCATTCGGGGTTCACGTCCGGGTCCAGAGGGGTGGGTATCCTCGTACGCAAGGCCCTTCCTATGGTAATTATGGGCACCTGGGTGGAGGACTCGGGCTGTCTGGCAGCAGTGGCGCTTAGATGGGAGGGGCGCACAATAGTGCTGAGTTCCTGTTACATCCCGCCGGGGTTGCACACTCAGACATTTGTCAAGTTGGGGACCCACATCACAGATCTTCCCCGGGGTACTCTGGTTCTAGGGGGGGACACAAATGCAGTCATGGATGCGGATCTGGAGCGCTCCGGGGAGAGGCAGGGCAATAGCGGGGAGCTGGGCTTGCGGGGCTTCATCACATCGCTGGGGCTTCGGGACGTGTGGCGCGTCCACAACCCCTGCCTCAGGCAATACACCTTTTACTCGGCCAGGCATGGGTCTTTCTCCAGGCTAGACCATCTCTTTGTGCCGGGGGATCAGCTGGCGGACTTCGTGGATCCCTGTACCATGGCCAGGGGCATCTCGGATCACTCGCCAGTTGGGGTAACACTCTCCAGGGGCCGACAATTGACCGGTCGGCTTTTCCCAGGATTGACCCTTGGTGCCTCAGGGACGATTCCACAATAGACAAGTTGAGGGAAGGATCCAAACTCTATTTCGCAGAATACCAGGGCTCGGTTGATACGTCTCTGGTCCTATGGGAGGCATATAAAGTGGTGCTGCAGGGCCAGGCCCAGGCGCTGATTGGCGGGCAGAAAAAAGAGGAAACGCTCCAGATCCGACAGCTCGAGGGCAAAATTGCATCCCTAGAGAGGGAGGCCGGGGGGGGCTCCCTCCATGCAGCAGCGTCATGAGCTTGCTCTTAAACAGAAGGCGCTGCGGTCCCTGGCGGAGGGTGAGGCGCGTGCGTATTCCTTGGCCACACAGCATCGGATATACGACGCGGGTGACAAATCTATGAAATTGCTGGCCTGGCTCGAACGCAGGGACCGGGAGTGATTCTGGGTAGCGGCTGTCAGGGATGAGTCAGGTGCCTTGGTCACGTCCGGCACGGAAATAGCCGAGGCCTTTGCGTCTTACTATGGAAAAGTATATACTTTCGTGGGCACTAGAAAGGAGTCGGACTGCCCGGAGTTCCTGCGGGATTTTGCCTTGCCTGCTTTGTCAAGGGAACAAGCAGACAGCCTCGAGACGGAACTGTCCAGGGTGGAACTGGGTGAGACACTTACCTCCCTCCATGCGGGAAAGGCGCAGGGCCCAATGGGCTTCCTGTGGAAATCTACAAGCGGCAGGCGAGCATAGTCATAGATCCAACGAGGAAGATGTTCCTCGAGGCAAGAGCTAGGGGTGTGCTGCCACTGGATCAACGGGAGGCCACAATTGTGGTCATCCACAAGCCTGGTAAGCCGACTGATCAGTGCTCATCCTATCGACCTATCTCGCTCCTCAATGTAGAGGCCAAGGTCCTGGCTAAGGCGTTGGCGACGCGTTTGCTAGCGGTCTTGCCTGACCTAGTGCATGTTGACCAATCCGGCTTTATGCCACACAGGAGCACTCGACTTAATCTTCGACGGTTGTACGGGGTTCTGTACATGACAGAGGGAGAGGGCGACTCCCAGACGGCGTTGATGGCGCTGGACGCCTCAATGGCCTTTGATAGCATTGAGTGGCAATATTTATTCATGGTCCTACAGCGACTGGGCTTTGGACCGGTCTTTTGTAGCTGGGTGCGCCTGTTGTACGCACAGCCGGTCGCAAGGGTAAGGGTGAATGGAGCACTATCCCGTGTGTTTCCTCTGTGTCGAGGCACCAGGCAGGGGTGCCCGCTGTCTCCCCTCCTCTTCGCCCTGGCACTAGAGCCGTTGGCCCACTGGATACGTAGGGACCAGGCGTTTGGGGTCTAGCACTTTGTGAGGGATGGGAAGAGCGTATCTCCTTGTACGCTGATGAGATTGTACTGTATATGGCTAGGCCGTACCACTCAATGGCTCAGGCGCTCCATCTTTTTGATTTGTTTGGTAGCTATTCCGGTTATAGGATCAACTGGTCCAAATCAGTGATCTTCCCCCTCTCCGGCCCCCCCTGCGGATTCCAACCGGGTGCTCGGCTCAGGTGGTGTCAGAGGGTTTTAAGTACCTGGGGGTGTATGTGACCAGAGATAAAGGGGTGTTCTTTCAAAGAAACGTGGAACCACTTCTGGCGCGCTTAGCAGCGGATGTTTCGCATTGGCGATCCTTGCCTCTGTCTCTGATGGGGCGCGTGGGGCTCTTCAAGATGCTGGCTTTACCGCGCCTCCTTTACATCCTACAGAACTCACCGTATCCGATCCCTGGGGGAGTGTTCCGGCGCATTTCGCAGATGGTGCGGACCTTGCTCTGGGACGGTGGAAACCCGAGAATAGCAGTGCGTAAGCTCACAAGAGGGGTGTATGACAGGGGGCTGGCCCTCCCGGATGTCCGTCTCTACTTTTGGGCCTCCCAATTGCAGGTGGTTAATGAGTGGGTGTACGCAACGGGGTCGGAGCCGGCGTATAGGGTTGACAGACATGTTATGCCAGGGGGAAACTGTGAGCAGCTGTTGGATTCGAGGAGGCGGGGTAGGGACCTCCCATCTCATACCAGGGTGGTCATACAGTGTTGGCGGGAGGCCAATCAGTTTCTTGGGTGGGCGGGCACCCTTACTGGTCGGACGCCGCTCTGGTTTGGGGATCAACTACCTGAGGTCGCGAAACTATCCGGTTTCAAGGGATGGCGTTTGATTGGGATAGATTACCTGGGAGATGTATGGAAGGGGGGCGCCTCTAGATCCTTTGACTATTTCCAGAGGGAGTACCACATGCACGGCACCCAACACTTCCAATACCTGTGCCTCACACATGCCCTGCGTTCCTACCTGCGACCGGGTTCCTCGCTCCCTGAGTATTCTCCCTTAGAGGATAGGCTCTTGCTTGACCCTATTCGGGGGAAGCTAACGGCCACCATTTACCGTAAGCTCATTAACAACATGCCCGACCCCCTGGTATCCTTGCGAGCGAAATGGGAGGGAGATATTGGAGGTCTGGAGGACGAGGACTGGCAGGAGGCCCTGCAGGGCCCCCGCGAAATTGCCATCCGGATGCGGTTTCGCCTTATCCAATTTAAAATCCTGCATAGGGTTTACTACCCGCATACCCACTTATTTTCATGGGGCAGGGCACTGTCCCCTCTGTGTGTGAGGGGTTTCCGGGAGGAAGGCAAGTTCTTCCACATCCTGTGGGAATGCCCGTACATAGTGCCATATTGGACCAGGGTGACGAATACAATGGCGGGGGTGGTGGGTGCGCCGGTCCCATTGGAGCCTTGGTGGCTGCTTCTGCTGATCAAGGGAGAAACGGACTGGTCCAGGTATCATGAGATTTGGCTGGCTACAGCGGCTGGGGTGGCAAAATGGAATATTGCGAGCGCTTGGGGGGCGGCCAAGCCTCCGCAATGGGACCAGTGGCCCAGGGATCTGGACTGGTGTCAGAGGGCGGAGGAAACTGTCTATAAGTCCAGAGGTTGCGTGAAGAAATGGAGGAGGGTGTGGGGCCCATGGTGCAAATACCGAACCTTGAGAGGCGGGGAGGGGGGCCAGCTGTAGCGGGACCCTTGGGTAATTCTCCCGATCCTCAACTCTGTAACGTCATACTGTTGGTTTACGAGCCTTTTGATCACTGCTATGTCATGTATAAGATCTTGAGCAATGTTAATAAAAAAAATATGTTTTAAAAAAAAAAAGACAACCTAATACCTTCATCACACCTTTCTGGGTTAATCAAAAGGTGGAGAAGGTGAAAGGAGTTAAAACCTCTTTTGAGTCTTGAAGGAAACGTGAGTTTGACAAAATTATTGATCGTAAGGTGAGATTTGATGAAAAGAAAGCTGCAAAGAGAACATCTGTCAATGTAGGTGATTCAGTAATGATAAGGGCGCCTCCAGGACGGAAGGCTTCTGAGATCTTAAAAAAGGTTCACAAAGTGATAAAGTTTTTTTTTTCCAACGCTATCAAGACTGAAGACTCCAGAATTTGGAACCTTAATAGGGTGGTTGTTATCAATGATACAAGGGCAAACAAACTTAAGGAAGAAGCCGCTCTAATCTCAGATAGCAAGTGTGTTCCTAGTTCTGTAAGAAGAAGAGATAAAATGATCGTAAAACTTCCATCAAAATTCAAAGACTATGTTAAAGGGTGATCCATTTATTTCACGTTTGTTTTGTATAGTTTATTGTTTCTTCATTATGCAGGAGGAGGATGTGTAGTAATATGTAGGCTAAACATATCGGGCCCGATTCACAGAACTAACTTAAGACAGAATCCTAAACTTACTACCATTTTGGTATTCACAGAAGGCACTTACTCGTTTCGGTATTCTCAGAAGTTAGGAGTCCTAACTTTAGGACTCCTAAATGCCTTCTGTGAATACCGAAAGTCTTAAAATTAGGATTTTTCTCAGTTTAGCAGTAGTATAGTTAGGGCTCCTTACTTTAGGACTCCGAAATGCCTTCTGTGAATACCGAAAGTCTTAAAATTAAGATTTTTCTCAATTTCGTAGTAGTAAAGTTAGGACTCCTAACTTTAGGACTCCTAAATGCCTTCTGTGAATACCGAAAGCGTTAAAATTAGGATTTTTCTCAGTTTAGTAGTAGTAAAGTTAGGAGTCCTAACTTTAGGACTCCTAAACTGAGAAAAATCAAAATTTTAAGATTTTTGGTATTCACAGAAGGCGTTTAGGAGTCCTAAAGTTAGGACTCCTAATTTCTGTGAATACCGAAGTGAGTAAGTGTCTTCTGTGAATATCAAAATGAGTAAGTGCATTCTGTGAATACGAAAATGGTAGTAAGGATTTTGTCTTAAGTTAGTTCTGTGAATCGGGCCCATCCTTTTCTTGTACATACTGTTAGTTCCCCTTTAAGACCAGTTACTGTGAAGTTGTTGTGGTTGGAATAGCGCAATGGAGATGGAACACTTTGGGGCTTGGAGAAGTCAGTTGCACTTGACTGAATGGACTGGATGGATGGGATCTTACTTTCTGAAGTACTGGGTTTTTCAGAACCAACCCAGCGGTGCCAGGGAACACACCCGAAGACTTCGAGTTCTTCCTGTTTCAGACTACAGAAACACAGAGTCTTCTAGGTGAAGTCAAAGATCGTATTTATTGGCTGCAGACCAATCACAGGTATCCGAGAAGTACAACACGGTGTATGTTCTCAGGAGACTGCCCCCGAACCAAAAACCAGTCTTTACTTATATACACAAAATTACGCTCTGGGCAACACCGCCCCTATTTTACAAGTGGTCATTCACATATTTTTGCTTCAAAGAAACAGCAAAGTCATGATGATGATGTTCCCACATTTCAGCTCAGTAAGCCCACAATTATTTACCCAGCGAGGCTCAGAACACTCATCAGATATCAGCAGCCCCCAATAAATTCGGCACCTCCTCCTCATAAAGCAAGTAATAAAGTAGGAAACAGAGTCAGGTGTGAAAGAGATTAGTCAGGGTTCGTGTGGGAAGAACGATTTTATGGTGTGTCGCGCCCTGATGCTAATCCCATTTGGCCATTGTAAAAGGAACCGGCCGGACATGAGTGACCTCGGGCATTGGAGTCAGTTTGCACAGGTCACAAAGGAGTCACAGGAGGTGTACGTGTCCTTTAGGCCTAGGCATGGCCTTAGTGCAGCCTATGTGAGGGCAACCACAAAATGGCTACCGCTCTAAAAATGGAACCCGAGGCCATGGTATGTAGTATCGTGTACATGGTGATTTCATCGGTGAAACATGACGAAAACACTCATACATACCGCATTAGTCATTTGCGGTTCGCTGATACCAAAATCGGCATGGTAGGACCATGCCTCCGACATGGTTCCAAAATTTACAGTACCACAGACCCTCCTTTTGCCCTTACATAGGCAATAACTATACTAATCTGAGTCCAGATCTATATCCATAAAGTCATGGAGATGTTGCTGTAGCATCATCCTATTGCTTAGCTCGTCCCTTGATACCGGTCTCTTTACACATGATGTAACACAGAGGCTACACACTACGGGAGCACACTGTATACACAGACAGAACAGGAAAAGAATGGCTAAGATCGTTCCAATGACTATTAGAATCTTCCATCCCCATGCTGATATCAGTCCCCAGAACCACCCCATCATCGACCAATCTCCTTTATCCACGTGAATGGATTCGGAAATTTTATGCAGTTTGGAGATGGCCTGATAGATTGTCGGAGCGTTATCTGGTATGAAAATACAACAGCTTGATTGGATGACCTTACATACCCCACCACGGTCTGCAAGTATTACATCTAGAACCATACGGTTCTGCAACATCATAAGGCGATCCGCTTGGAGCTCAGCTGTCAAGTTACCAAGGGCACCAGCCGTTACATTAACAGTGGTTTCAACTACACGAGTCAGTTGTCTCAGGTTCCTACTATTGACCATTGGTCCCCAAAACGGCAGGAACCCCAAGAAGAAGTCTCCCGCTTCCTGACCGGCGGTATCCTCCGTACTGACAACGCCTCTCACAACTCTGGTCTTGTGATAATCAGAGGCAGCAGTAAATGTCGGCGGCAGCAAATTTGCAACATAACATGTGCCCGAGAAATCAGGGGGCAACCATGTATATGCTCTATCATTGCAAACAAAGTATGTACCCTTGGCAGCCAAAAACGCAGGGGAAAACTGTGATGGAAAGGTGTACATTTCAGTACAGTCACATTTCCCTAGTTGAGCTCTTGGATTCTGACCATTGCCTTGTAAACAGAACTGACCTATGTGGGGTACGACCCAAATTGGGGATGAACTCTTACGCTGTTTCTCGCCTAGACTAATGCTATACCCCGTCGCGTTCCAACCTACATAAGCTTGCAACTCATCCTTGGGAATAGATGAATATGCATCGATGTCTCTGCTCATGTCAGCAACTCCTTTCATCAAGGCTTTATTGTTCGTGCTTGGTCTAGTGGAACGCGGTGGTCGCGGGGAATATGTCTCAAGTGCGAAAAGAAACATAGTCTGGAATGCCCATGATGACCCATTATAGCTAAACGGCAGCACTAGATATGGGATACCCTTATTAATGTTATGTTATGTTATGTTAATAACTTTTATTAGGCGCACAGCTGCCCCAGCAAAGGGGCGTCCTGGCGCCTGATCAAGTACACAACACAACAGGTCAAGGCCAAGAGAGTGAAAGATCAAATAGCAGAGGCAAACAGATGTGTTTTAATGGCGCGTCTAAAAAGAGTCAAGCTATTTAGGGCGCGAATGTGTAAAGGAAGTTAATTCCATAAATCAGCCGCCAAAACACGAAAAGAGCGACCTCCCATCCTACTCAGCCTGAACCTAGGCTTAGTCGCCAGATGGTAAGATTCAGACCTGAGAGACCGCGTGGGGACGTATGGAGAGATAAGGCCCACTAAAGCAGGGGGAGAGGAAAGCTTCAGGATCTTAAATGTCAGACAGAGAGCCATAAATTTGGTATGTGGCCTTAATAATGGTATGTGGCATCAAACCACACACCCAGCAATTTGTCGCATTCATAACTAGTTGGTGCTGGTGTAGAAGTTGAATAAACGAATTATTTACGAACTCAGAACGTCTAGCTTGTTCATGTTCAGGGAGAGGGTGGAAAGAGTGTGAGGAAACAGTAGGAGGAGGTATGGGCTGTACAGTGGGTGCAAATGATACTTGAAAAGACAACAATACATAACCTACAGAAAACATCACCATACTAAATAGTACAAACAGACATAATATTACAAAACGTTTGCTATTCATTACTTTATATATTCTGCTCTTAAAATTCATTTCCTCATCAGGTTTCTCCATCTCGAAAAACTCCATCCTCTAATCGTGCTGTTCGCGGCGGATGAGTGTCTTCTGCTAAGGAGTACACCTGTCAGTCCAGGGAACGCCCTAGACCAACCAGAACCTTTGACCTAATGTCTCCGGCTTGTACCCCAAAGTCTTGGCACCGCGACCCTACAGCTGAACCCGGATGGTGGTTCGAAAAACAAAAAATAAAAAGTGTCTTAGATGAGAGAGCTGTACTATCTAAAAAAAAAATATCAAAGGAAAATAATTTTTATTTGTCCATAGGCCTCGACCTCAAATTGTAGCGATTTCTTGTAGGTACTGTCTGGTCTTGAAACAAGAGTTCAGGCTCTGCGGTGTTCAATCTATTTGATGGTGGCACAGCTTCTTGCAGAATATCGTCGCTTTCCTGCTCAGAGTTTGCTCCTTTCACCCGTGCATCGCTAAATGGCACGAAACGAGGCACAGTGTCAGTCCCAGAATCAGCGATACCCTCCTCGACCCACCGGTCATACGGCAGAGGCAAAGGGACCCTCTTACAATGTACGCCGTGAATCCAGTTCTTTTTCCCTTTCACTCGAACAGCTGTTCTTGTCGAGATAAGGACGAGATGAGGGCCGGTCCAGCGGGGCTCATCATTCTTCGTTCTTCTGAAATTTCTGATCAGCACCCACGATCCAGGATTGATAGGATGTCCTGGAGCTTCAGAGGCCTGAGGCAGAGTATCGTGGACCTGTTGGTGTAAGACCCGCAATTTAGCCGTCAACTCATACAGGTAATCAAGTAGTACTAGATGTTCGATCTCACTGAATTTTGTCGGCCTTGGCACTCCCCATACATTGGCCGGACGGCCAAACACGATTTCATACGGACTAAGTCCCACTCGTGAATGCACAATCATTCTTGTTGATAGGAGTGCTAAGGGCAGGGCGTCAGGCCATTTGAGACCAGAACTCGCTTGAATCTTGGCCAATTTGAGCTTCAATGTGCCATTATAGCACTCTACTAGTCCAGCTGATTGGGGGTGATTTGCAGGGTGGAATTTCTGCTTAATGCCTAATCCCTCACATACATTCTTCATCACTCGGCCCACAAATTCACTCCCATTATTACTCCAGACCATTCTCGGCATTCCAAACCTAGGGAAGAATTCTTTGACAAGGGCTTTAGCGGTGGATAACGCAGCATTGTCTTTTAGGGGTTATGCTTCTATCCACCTTGAAAAAGCGCAAACAACAACAAGTACATATTTCAAATTGTTGCACCTCTCCATGTGGATGAAATCTAGCTGCAAAACCTCGAACGGATACGTTGGAGGTGCAAAATGACCAGCTGGAGTTGGGGTTCCCCTACCAGGATTGTATTTCAAACATACCATGCAATTTTTGACCACATTCTCCGCACACTTGGGAATTCCAGCATTCTGCCATACTGGAGCTAACAACTTACAAATCCCTTTCACACTGATATGCGCCATTCCATGCGCCATCGTAACCACTGGAAGCACATATGCATCAGGTAACAACCATCGTCGGTGCTCTGACAAATCAACCCAACAACCGTTTTCATCCAATCTACCCTTACTTTCTCTCCACATTCTCAATTCTTTTTCTGTGACTTCAGCTTGAAGGGACTTCACATTCTCTATCGTGTCTTAACACATTCCAACATCACCAACCCATCTTGCAGGGCCTGCAACATACATTCGATTCGTCACATCTTTCGCGATTTCGTCAGCAAATGCATTACCACGACCAACATCATCAATAACCTTCTTGTGTGCACTGCATTTCACAATCGCAACTTGCAACGGTAAGGTCAGTGACTCAAGGAGATCATTCACCAACTGACCATTCTGAATCTTAGTTCCATGCGAAGTCAGGAACCCACGTTCTTTCCACAAGCGCCCAAAACTATGGGCCATGCCAAAGGCGTACTGACTGACAGTATATATGTTCACTTTCATTCCTTTCGACAACACGCATGCTCTTGTGAGTGCAATTAATTCTGCTGCTTGGGATGAATTATGTGGTATACGTGCAGTTTCAACAATCGTGTGCAAAGTCGTGATAGCATATGCAGCAGTCGTATCACCATTCGGAAGCTTGAAGCACGAACCATCCACCCATAAGGTACCATCACACTCAACCAGGGGAGTATCTTTAAGATCCACTCTCCCTTTTGTTTCTTCTTCTGTTCTGAACAGACAATCATGCTGTTCAATCTCATCTGTGTCTGCTGAAATTGGTAATAATGTAGCTGGATTCAACGTGTTGCATCTCTTTATGTGCACATGACTCGCTAGCAGCGTCAACTCGTACCCTGACAATCGAGCACTAGTTAAGTGCTGTGTCTTGGTCCTGTTTAACAATGTGTCCACTGCATGTGGAACCATTACAATCAACGTGTTATTCATTACTAACCCAGCAGATTGTCGAATAGACACAGCTGCTGCCGCTGTGGCTCCCAAACAACTTGGCAATGCCTTAGCTACCGGATCCAAAGTTGACAAAAAATATGCGCATGGACGCCGTCTGTCTCCAAAAGACTGTGTCAACACTGACAACGCACAACCTTCTTTCTCGTGAACATACAATGTAAAAGGTTTACTGTAGTCGGGGGTACCCAACACAGGGGCTGAACATAATGCCTTACGCAATTCCGAAAAACTTTTCTGACACTCTTCAGACAATGGGACGGGATTCGGTGTATCTTTGCATGTTAATGCTATCAAAGGTTTTGTCAGTAAAGAAAAACTCGGGATCCACTGCCTACAGTATGAAGTAATACCCAAGAAAGCACGCACTTCTCTCTGTGTTCTTGGCATGCTCAATTGTGCAATGGCCTGAATTCTTTCTGGGGTCAGTTTCCTTCCCTCCTTCGATAAGAGATGACCTAAGTAGGTCACTTCTTGTCGACAATATTGCAGTTTTGAGAGAGACACTTTGTGATGAAAGGCAGACAAATGACACAACAATGACAATGTAGCTTCTTTACAAATCTCCTCAGTATCTGCGGCGATTAGTAAATCGTCAACATACTGAATGAGGGTAGCACCACTAGGTAAAACAATTGCATCAAGCTGCGCTTTTAAAGCCTGACTGTATATTGAGGGACTTTCACAGTAGCCCTGTGGAGCGCGTTTAAAGCGGAAGCTGCGACCTCCTAAACTAAAACCAAAAATATCCCTACTCTCCTCTGCAATCGGGATGCTAAAGAAAGCATTCTTTAAATCGATCACTGAGAACCAAGCAGCGGAAGCTGGGATCATAGTTAACAAGGCAGTTATATCAGGGACAACTAGAAACTGTGGCACAACTATCTTATTGACCTCTCTAAGATCGATCACAAACCTGTAAACAGGTGGCTGAGAAGGGCAAAACCGGACTATTGCAAACGTTGCCTCTTGTCTCTTCAATTACATCCTTTTCAATCAAGTCATAGATGATTGCTAACAATGCCTTCTCACCTTCATTAGAGATCTTGTACTGGGGAATGCGTGGCAATTTAACATTGGCTTTCAAAGTGACCACATATGGCGGTATTTCCAAGAGACTCACATCATTAGGACCAGTAGCCCAAAGGACATCCGGAAGAGACGACAATTCAGCTGGCAGTTTATTCTTCGACAAATTCATTGGAGAAATCACTTCCCTACCCAGTGTAAGTTGTACTCCCGAGGGGGAACAATATAATGTCGCATGTAATCTCTTTAACAGATCCAATCCTAACAGGTTTTCACCACATCCCGTCGTTAGGATAAGGGGTGCTTTCAGCTCACAAGGTCCAACAGAAAGGGGCATAGGACTAGAGATCGGGTTCTTAACCGGGGCGCCATAAAAACCTACTGAAACATTCATTTCGCCAGACAAAGGCGCGCCTGGGAGTTTTGAGTGCATAATTGAACTCTTTGCAGCACCAGTATCCAACAGAAAGGGCTCTGTCACACCCGCTGTAGTCACCTTAACATACGGTCCACTCTGATCCACTGGTACTGAAACAACTCCTTCTCTTTGTCTACGGCTGTCCTAGTAATCATTACCTTCTGCATTTCCATCTTCTGTATAATAGTCATTATTATAGTACTGAGCTGTTCTACCGGTTACATTGGCCTGCTGATCAAAACTGTTCATCGTATTTTGAGGCGGAAGAGGACGCGCGTTCTGGGGAACGTTCCCACGCCCTCTACCTCTGGGAGCTTGTTGACCACCTCTACCTCTCGCGCCATAAGCATTATTTGTGCGCTGCAACAATATAGGGCAACTATACTTAAAATGACCTTCTTCTTTACAATATGAACATTGATTGGGACCTACAGGAACACGCGGCTGTGAATACTCGAATCTTTGCATGTTTCTCTGAAACTGCTGAGGTTGCTGATAGTTACTCTGGCCTTGCTTATAGTTATTCTGATCTCCACGTGGCGGGTAAGCCTGCTGTAAAAGGACCTTCGTCTTTAACTCTTTTGTTTTCTTGTCTGCTCTATCCTTCTCATCTTTATCCCTATTTTCATAATACTGTGCAGTAGCCAGTATTTGCGCTCATGAGGAAACAGCCCAAGAACTCTCTGAATCTTTTAACTTCTTACACAACTCGGGAAGCAAATTATGCACAAATTTATCAACAAATAATCGTTGACCACCTTCCGTACTCATGTCTTGACCACTGTGGTCGATAAATGTCTCTTCAAATCTGGTGAAGAAATCAGACACTGTTTCATCTTTCTTTTGTTTGCATGCGGATAATTTATCCCAATTCACACGCATCGCGGGCATTAAAGTTTTCATATAGGTAATAATTCTACCAGGGGGTTCTGCTACTAAGGGCTCAGGTTTCGCACCACCAACTTGTCTAGTGTCTATAGCAATGATATTAGCCCATGTGCCACCTAGTTCTGCAACATGGTCTGCATTACGAATTACTCCCCAAAAAGGCTGCGGAACAACATTCCCGAATAACATATCAATGTCAGCTAGGTTCATGACGTACGATTCTGCAGTCTGTGATAACTCCTTATAATATCCTGCAGGGTTTTTACGGGGGTCAGGCAATGTCTGCTTAAGGGCTAAAACTTCTGATCGCTTCCATGGCACATGTACCCAAACGCGCTGAAAATGAGGCAGAACAGCTGGATTGGCATTCGCATCACCAGGTCTCCAAACTGGAGGAACCTCACGCATCGGGTATTGGCACGCTTTTACCTTTTTCCCCACAGGGAACTCCTGTTCAAACAACGACTGTTGACAATCCCCATTCCTGAAGGACAACAATGTCGCCACCGCTTTCTCAACATCAGAACCCACAATTGCGCCTTTTCCAAATTCAAACCTTACTTGACACAACTCCTGCGGGCTTAAATCCAAACCGTTATCTTCCAATTCCTCACAGAGGAATTCACACATTTTCTCAAAGACGTATCTCTGTTGTGGTGCTTCCCATTGATGAAAAACATTTACAACAGACTCTACATCATATCTAGAAGGATAAACAATCCATCTATGTGCCATGCGGTCCAGTTCTTCTTTCTCTCTCGGACCAGGCATTTGACTACGTAACTGCTTACGTTGTGAACCAGGGGTCGTACTAGATGACCCAAAGAGAGGCGATATAAGACTAGTGACCACACTAGCTATTCGTTGTCGTGTAGAAGGAGAAGGTGAGGCAAGAACAGGGGGAAAGACAGAGGGAAGAAAAACAGGTGCAGGTACAGGTACAGGGGTCGTATCAGGAAGAGCGCCAAGGGAGGCAGCTGATGTACTAGGTATAGTTGCAGGAAGCGCAGAAGAGATAGGCAGCGAAATCGGCGGCCCTTGAGAGGGCTGCGCCGTAGGCACAGGAGCCGGCTGAGGAGGAGCTGGCGGCTGCAGTAAAGCTTGTGGCAAATTAACTAGAGGCTGTACATTTAAAGGTTGCGGAGGCGCTGTACACTCTGCGCATACCGGGGTGGCGAACTCAGCAAATGTGACATTAGGGGATCTTTCTCCTTTTCTTTTGACGCATCCTGCTGAAGGGGTGGCAAAACTGGGTAACATTTATCAATCACTAATTCACGTTGCCTGCGCAACTGCTCATTCATTTGTTCGTCTTAATTATCTTTAAACTGCAAGGCTGCTTGCCTGTCGACATACCTTTCTCTCATTTATTTTTCTTTGCCAATTTAATTTCCTTCTGTTTGGCTTCCTTTCGCCATAGGCGGAAAGAATCAAACATCCCCAGCCGGGCTTTCTTTTTAAACAATTTAACTTCTAAGTTATCTAGGATCTCTGTGTCGAAACTACCATTTTGGGGCCATTTTAAAACACCATCCTTCCTGGTGTATCGGATCCATGCTTCATTATACGTAATGGGGCCCACACCATGTTTTACATAAAGCTCATAAGTTGGAGTTCCAATTGGAGGAACCGGACACGAATCCTCTAATCGGGAGTCCCTATTACAACCCAAACAAAACAAATTTCCAAATATACTAGAACCGGGCATCGTCGCTCACTAGTCTAGTTTCAAACTTCAAAGGATTATCGAATACGATAGTCTCGTGAATACACGAGTCCTTCCGCTTTGGCACTTGCAAGTTCCAAATCAAAGCGATCCCGAAGGGATACCAAACCAAGAACCAAACTAAGAACTGGGAGACGCTCCACTTATATTTAACTGAGGTATCGATGACGTCACCAGAAGACTCGTCTATTGTTTCGCTCTACCAAATCATCAAGGGTCCAAAACAGGGTGATAGTCAGGGCAGCAGTCCTTTGTAGCCATCGGGACGCAGAGAACCTCGCAGTAAAGACTTTCGGACCACGTCGACATGCAGGGGTCGATGGAGTGGCGGCCTTCCTCCAGAATTTTCACATGAAGCTCCTCACGAACCTCTGGCTTGGACCAGTACCGCTGAAATCGCCCAACGTGGGCGCCAACTGAAGTACTGGGTTTTTCAGAACCAACCCAGCGGTGCCAGGGAACACACCCGAAGACTTCGAGTTCTTCCTGTTTCAGACTACAGAAACACAGAGTCTTCTAGGTGAAGTCAAAGATCGTATTTATTGGCTGCAGACCAATCACAGGTATCCGAGAAGTACAACACGGTGTATGTTCTCAGGAGACTGCCCCCGAACCAAAAACCAGTCTTGACTTATATACACAAAATTACGCTCTGGGCAACACCGCCCCTATTTTACAAGTGGTCATTCACATATTTTTGCTTCAAAGAAACAGCAAAGTCATGATGATGTTCCCACATTTCAGCTCAGTAAGCCCACAATTATTTACCCAGCGAGGCTCAGAACACTCATCAGATATCAGCAGCCCCCAATAAATTTGGCACCTCCTCCTCGTAAAGCAAGTCATAAAGTAGTAAACAGAGTCAGGTGTGAAAGAGATTAGTCAGGGTTCGTGTGGGAAGAACGATTTTATGGTGTGTCGCGCCCTGATGCTAATCCCATTTGGCCATTGTAAAAGGAACCGGCCTGACATGAGTGACCTCGGGCATTGGAGTCAGTTTGCACAGTTCACAAAGGAGTCACAGGATGTGTACGTGTCCTTTAGGCCTAGGCATGGCCTTAGTGCAGCCTATGTGAGGGCAACCACAAAATGGCTACCGCTCTAAAAATGGAACCCGAGGCCATGGTATGTAGTATCGTGTACATGGTGATTTCATCGGTGAAACATGACGAAAACACTCATACATACCGCATTAGTCATTTGCGGTTCGCTGATACCAAAATCGGCATGGTAGGACCATGCCTCCGACATGGTTCCGAAATTTACAGTACCACATTTCTCTGGAATAAACTCAACTCTTCTTACACCAAACCTGATTTACATACTCTTATTTGGATACCCTTCTTACACTGTGGTCCTGATTAGCAGGGCCACAGCCAGACTAAGGTCGAAAAACTGTGAAACACCAGCAAAAAGTGGGGGTACCCATGTGAAGCAGATCCTACTCTCCTACACAACCCCCCCAAACACAGGGATATTAAACTAACCTTGACCAGTTGAGTCTTCATGTTCTAAGTGGAAATACCTAGAGAGTCCATCTGCATTGGCATGGTTACTCCCAGGTCTATGTTACACTGTAAAGTCCATCCCCTGTTGGGAAAGGGACCACCTAAGCAGTTTGGGGTTTTCACCCTTCATTTGTTTTAGCCATAAGAGGGGCTTATGGTCTGTTTGAACAAGGAAGTGTGTACCAAACAAGTATGGCCTCAACTTCTTCAGAGCCCAAACCACAGCAAAGGACTCCCTCTCAAAGGCTGACCAACGTTTCTCTCTACGGGTCAGCCTTCTTCTGATGAAAGCTACTGGCTGATCCTGACATTCTTCATTCAATTGTGACAGTACAGCCCCTACCCCCAATTCAGATGCATCTGTTTGACTATTGAACTTCTTGGAGTAGTCAGAACTCTGCAGAATGGGAACAGTGCACATGGCCTGCTTCAGGTCATCAAATGCCTTTTGACAGCTAGCTGTCCACTGAACCTTTTTGGGGATCTTTTTAGAAGTTAAGTCATTCAAGGGTGTCACTATTGATCCATACCCTTTGACAAATCTCCTACAGTACCCAGTCAGGCATAAGAAGGCTCTCACCTGAGCCTGGGTAGTTGATTCAAACCAGTCCATTATGGTCTGGATTTTGCTCTGCATTGGTTGAACCTGGCCTCCACCTACAAGGTAGCCCAGGTACACAGCCTGACTCTGCCCTATCTGGCACTTAGTAGCCTTGATAGTGAGGCTTGCCCTTTGCAGGGCCTCCAAAATATTCCTCAGGTGGACCAGGTGATCCTCCCATGTTAAGCTAAAGACACCAATATCATCTAGATATGCTGCACTAAAGTCTTCCAGGCCTGTAAGGACTTGATTCACCAACCTTTGGAAAGTGGCAGGTGCATTCTTCAAACCAAAGGGCATTACCACAGATTGATAGTGCCCACCAGGGGTAGAAAATGCTGTCTTTGGCTTTGCATCATCAGCTAGTCTGATCTGCCAGTAGCCAGCTGTTAGGTCAAATGTGCTTAGAAACTTGGCTGAGGCCAAAGTATCTATCAGCTCATCTGCCCTGGGGATGGGATGGGCATCAGTCCTAGTGACTGCATTGAGACCCCTGTAGTCTACGCAATAACTCATCTCTCTTTTTCCACCACTGGTGTGAGGTTTAGGTACCAGGATTACTGGGCTAGTCCAAGGGCTAACTGAGGGTTCAATCACAACCAGATCCAACATATTTTGGTCTTCTGTCCTTATACAGTCCCTGACATGGTCAGGTTGCCTGCAGATCTTATTCTTCACAGGTAGACTGTCCCCAGTGTCCACTTCATGAGTGCACCAGGTGGTCTGACTTGGAGTCAGAGAAAACATATGTCTAAGCTGGCTGAGGAGATTCCTGCAGTCAGTTTGCTGCTGGGCAGTGAGACTGCCTGCCAAGGCTACACCATCAACTGACCCATCACCAGGGTTCTGATTAAGCAGGTCAGGGAGTGGGTCACTCTCTTCCTCCTGTCCTTCATCAGTAGCCATGAGCAAGACCATGTCTGCCCTGTCAACATATGGATTTAGTCTGTTGACATGAAGTACCCTATGGGGACTCCTAGGGGTTCCAAGGTCTACCAAATAGGTAACCTCCCCTTTCTGTTCAACAACAGTGTTGGGTCCACTCCACTTGTCCTGGAGAGCTGCTGGGGCCACAGGCTCCAACACCCACACGTTCTGTCCTGGCTGGTAAACAGTCAGTACAGCCTTTTGGTCATGCCAGGCTTTTTGCAGTTCCTGGCTAGCCTCAAGCTTTTTGTTTGCCTTTTTTATGTACTAAGCCATCCTGGAGCGGAGACCAAGTACATAGTCCACTATGTCTTGCTTTGGGGGCTTGAGAGGTAACTCCTATCCTTCCTTCAATAAACACAATGGACCCCTGACAGGGTGTCCAAACAAAAGTTCAAATGGGGTGTAGACAACCCCTTTTTGAGGCACCTCCCTGTATGCAAATAAAAGGCAATGCAAGAGCAGGTCCCATTTTTGCCTAAGCTTCTCTGGGAGTCCTTTGATCATGCCCTTTAAGGTTTTGTTGAATCTCTCAACTGAATCATTGCATTGTGGGTGATAGGGCGTGGCGAACTTGTAGTTCACTCCAAACTCCTTCCACATAGCAATCTAGTAACTGGACATGAAGTTTACACCCCTGTCAGATACTACCTCCTTAGGAAAGCCTACTATTGAGAACACACTCAAGAAATCTCTTGCCACTACAGGTGCTGTAGTGGTCCTTAGGGGAATTGCCTCTGGGTACCTGCTGGCATGATTCACCACCACCAGTATATATCTGTGCCCAGATGCTGTTTGGGGATCCATGGGACCAACAATGTCAATCTCTACCCTTTCAAAGGGCACCCCCACCACAGGTAGTGGTATCAGGGGGGCCTTTGTAGTGACACCTGCTTTGCCACTGGCTTGGCAGGTTACACAGGAGCGACAAAACTCCTTTGTGCCTTCAGACTTGTGGGGCCAGTGAAAGTGAGGAACAATTCTATCCCAAGTCTTTTTCTGGCCTAGGTGTCAAGCTAGGGGAATATCATGGGCTATTGTCAATAGGAAACCCTAAACTTCAGAGGTATAACCAACCTCCTGGATGCACCAGGCTTAGGGTCTCTACTCTCTGAGTATAGGAGTCCATCATCCCAATAAACATGATGGGTGCCACTAGCATTCCCAGCAGCCTCATCAGCAGCTTGCTGTCTGAGGGTTTCAAGAGAGGGGCAGGTTTTCTGCTCCTGGCTCAGATCAGACCTGAAAGTGCCCCCTGTCCCCAAGAACTCAACCTGGTCAGGTTCAAGCTCTTCTGGGACGATTCCTTTTTCAGGCTCAAGATCATCTCCTTGAGGAGACTGATCAGCATTCTGAGTCAGGTGGGAAGGATCTGCCTTAACCCTACTCCTCCTCCTCTTGTGAGGCACCTGGTCCATTATTCCAGAATCCAGGGCCTGTCCAGTTTTAGACATTTTAGCCTTTGACCAGGGATCCCTAACATTTCTGCATGTGTCCTGAGCTCCACTTCAGCCCAAGATGAAGTCTCTAGATCATTGCCAAGCAAGCACTGTACTGGTAGGTCTGCACTTACCACAACCTTCTTAAGGCCAGTTACCCCTCCCCAGGAGAAGTTAACAACTACCAGAGAATGGTCTGTTCTGACATTGCTAGCATTGGCCACTTGGTACATTTCACCAAGTATAATCTGCCCAGGATCCACAAGATCTTTTGTCACCATTGTGACACTTGCTCCTGTGTCCCTGAATGCCCAAGCTTCTACTCCAATAATTAAAGGCTGCTGTCTGTATTTGCCCAAATTATTGGGACTCACAAAGGGGGACATATCCATGTCCCCATCACTGACAAGCACAGCCTGAGTTGGTACTCTGACTAGGCCAGAGTGCATCTCAGAACACAGGGTCAACCCTACTACACCCTTATTCTGTGTATTCCCACCACCAATTGTAACTGCACTAGTGGGAGCAGGTGCCTTAGGGGCATTGGTGGGGGCTGGAGTATTTTGTTGGCCTTTACCCTTTCCTGATTGTGAATCCCCACCTGAAGAAGATTTTTGGGGTCCTTGAGAAGACTTCTGGTCTTTACCCTTGTCCCCACCCTTGTCAGAGTTTTTGGAATCTTACTTCTTTGGGTCACCACCTTGGTTCTGTACCTTCTGCCTCACCCTGGTTCTGACCCATTTGTCTGCCGTCTTTCCCAATTCTTGGGGAGAGGTCAGATCAGAGTCTACCAGGTACTGGTGCAACAGCTGAAAGTTATTAGGAATCTGCTCCCTCATTATCAGATTGTACAATCCAGTGAAGTCACACACTTTACGGTCCAATAACCAACCTTCCAGAGCCTTAGCAGCACAGTCAACAAAGTCAACCCAGTCCTGATTTTGTGCTTTTTGGGTGTTTCTGAACTTTAACCTGTATTATTCAGTGGTTAGGCCAAACCCATCTATCAGTGCACTTTTCAAGACTTTGTAATCATCAGCATCCTCTTCTCTTACAGTGAGGAGCTTGTCTCTACCTTTGTCTGCAAAGGAGAGCCATACCATTGCTGCCCACTGACCTTGAGGGACCTTCTGTACTTTACAGGCCCTCTCCAAGGCAGTTATCCATATGTGAATGTCATCCCCACTCTGGTAGGGAGGGACAATCTTACTTAGGTGTCTATGGTCATAAGACCTCTCCCTATCTCTAGGGAAATTGCTGCCACCAATGGACTCTAGTCCCTCCTTTTTACTAGCTTTGTAGAGCTCCAGGGCTTCCCTATCTAAGGCCATCTGCTGCTTTCTGAGGTTGAACTTGTCTTGCTCATACTTCATCAGTCTCTCTCTCCTCTCCTGGGAGGTTTCCCTCCCTCTGTGAGAAGAAACAGAGGTTCCTATAGAGGAGTTATACTGGATAGATCCCCTTGACAGAGATCTATCCCTTCTAGCCCTGTTGTCAGGCCTACCTGGAGGAGTAAAAGAAGTGGCATTATAGTCATCCTCCTCATCCTCATCCAGGAGATCTGTGTTCACCAGAGTCTGGTCATTGTCACCAGTCTGGTCAGCATCCGAGGTAGGGTCAGGGGAATTTTTACCCCTAGGCCCACCCTTACCTGCTGCCCCACCCACACTATCTACATCATCAGGCCCACTAGGCACTGTGATATCATCCAGCTTAAATATCTTTATGAGATGCTGGGTGGATGGACTTTTGCCTGTCTTCAGCTTCCTAATGGAACATAAGGCCCTAACCTGAGCAAAGGAGAGATCCTCATATTTATAGGGCAGGAGCTCACTGGTTCCTGGTAGGGACCCACTGGTTCCTAGCTGGTTAGACATTACTAATGTGGTGTGGTGTATTGCACTACCTACACTAGTGTGGCCTACTAAACTCTCTTGAGTTGAAGAAAGGGTGTGTTATCCCTTAACACACAACTCTAAGTTCAGTAGAACTTACTGTAGCTAAACTTGATATTATGTGTACCTAAGGTACCTTTAGTGGTTTTCAGTTGATCAATTCAATTGATATTATCTGGTAAAACAATAGCAAGCTTGAATCCCACACGCTGCACACCAATGTGAGAAGGTGGCCTGATATATGCTGTCCACTAGTTCTAGTGGGCACCTTGTATCAGTCCAAACAACCCCTTATTGATCATAGGTTAAAGATAACCTTTATTGAAAGCTATCCTAGTGGTAGCTATGGAGAGCAGCCTTCAGGCGAAGTCTTGCAGTCTATAATCTCTTGAATGGCTAAATGAAAGACAATCACACCAGGTATATATATAAAAGTATGTATTTATTTCTAAACACATCCTCCTAGTCTCTTTATGAGGCTAGACGTCAAAACACATAAGTTACACTTCAAATATGACAGTAATAAGCACAAATACACGTCAGGCCCTAGTGGCGAGCCAAACCATATACTAAAATAGTGGTATAAGAACCACGACTTAACAAGACACAAGGCGTGGAGCCTATAGAATCGCTGGGACCCCAAGCTCCCGTTAGCTTCTATGGGGAAAGTCGCGGTTAGATTTTTTAAGATTAGGGACACTTAGAAATGAGTCAGGACCAAACCCTTTGGGACTTAAGAAGTTCTAGGGTTAACACCCACGGGAGTACTGGAGTACTCGTGTTACCTCACCCAGGGAAGCCGGGTGCATAGGTGTCAAATGGTGTCGGGTCGCGTTGTCCATTTCAATGGGAGCTGGCAAAGAAGTGCTGCTGCTGGGAAGATGCGAAGTGTCTGAAGAGATCCAATCCTGGATCAAAGATGAAAAGAACCGGAAAGCAGAGGGGACAGAGTCTGGGTAACTTGCCAGTGACCAGGAGGACGAAAGGCAGATGCCCTCCGATGTCGGGTGTTTCAGGTGAAGAAGGTGAAGCTTGACTCTTCAGCCATGAGGACCAGGAGGTGTCGAGGACAACCAGGAGCTGGATTTGAGCTGTCCCACGAAGGATGTCGAAGGCTGCAGCATCGGTGCCCAGATTCCATACAACAAGTGTTTGTAGGAGAGTAGGATCTGCTTCACATGGGTACCTCCACTTTTTGCTGGTGTTTCACTGTTTTTCGACCTAAGTCTGGCTGTGGCCCTGCTAATCAGGACCACAGCCAAGCTGCTTCCTCTCTAAAATGGATTTCATGTACATTAGGTACATATCTAATGGGATTCTGGAGTGCCTTTTAAGCCCCTAGTATATGGTATACTATGTACCTAGGGCATAGGTACCTCAGAGACCTACCAGGGGCTGCAGAATGTATTATGCCACCCCTGGGTAGCACTCCAAAATGGCACCACAGGTCTGCTACTACAGCCTGGGTAAGGGTGTGCTTGCACCCCTTACAGTGGTATAGGCTACCTATATCCACACATATATGCAAACACATATAAACCTATAAGCCACTCCTATGGCAGGCCTTGACAATCCTGAAGGCAGAGTGCTTGGTTTTATGTGAGAGGGTGCCCAAGCATGAGCTGAGCCCCTCTGCAGCTTTCTGAAATACTTGCTTATGGCTGTTCTGTGACACAGCCATACCATATACTCTTAAGTGCATTATAACCTCATGGTAAATGCTAACTTTGGGATGGATGTGTGGGATTCCAGCTTGCTATTGTTTTACCAGATAATCTCAATTGAGTGACTAACTGAAAACCACTGAAGGTACCCTAGGTACATATAATACAAGCTTTAGACTACAGTGAGTTCTACTGCGCTTAGAGTTGTGTGTTAAGGGCTTAGCACACCCTTTCTACAACTCAAGAGAGTTTAGTAGGTCACACTAGAGTAGGTAGTTCAATACATCACACCTCACTAGTAATGTCTTCAAGGCCAGGAACCAGTGGGTCCCTGCAAGAAGCCAATGAGCTTCTAGTTTCCAAGTATGATAAGCTCCCACTCATGGAACTGAGAGCATTATGCACAGCTAGGAAACTGAGGACAGGCAAAAGTCCAACCACCCAGCATCTCATAGAGGTACTCAGGCTGGATGATCTCAGAAGACCTATAGGGTCTGAAGGGGTAGGCAGAGTGGGTGGGACAGCACATGAGGAAGGGCCCAGGGGTGAAATTCCCCATGACCTGACCTCTAATGCTTACCAGGAAGATGGCAATGATCTTGACCTGGAAAATCCAGCTCCCCTGGAAGAGGAGGGGGAGGGCCACACTGGCCCCCTCTTTGTCCCTCCTGGAGGAGTTGGTGGTGGGCCTAGAAGGTCTAGATCTCCCTCAGTGGAGTCTAACCATTCTGGTTTATCTATAGGGACCTCTGTTTCATCTCGTAGGAGGGAAACCTCTCAGGAGAGGAGGAAGAGACTGCTAAAGTATGAGGAAACTCAGCTTGAAATCAGAAGAAAGCAGGCAGCCCTAGATAAGGAGGCACTAGAGCTCTACAGAGCTAGAAAAAAGTTGGGACTAGAGTCCCATGGTGGCATCAACATCCCTATAGATAGGGAGAGGTCTCATGACCGTAGAAACATGAATAAGATTGTCTCTCCAAACCAGAGTGGGGATGACATCCACAAATGAATAACTGCACTGGAAAGGGTCTGTAAAGTTCAAAGGGTCCCCCAGGAGCAGTGGGCAGCAATCCTATGCCTCTCCTTTGCAGACAAAGGCAGAGATAAGCTCCTCACTGTTAGAGAGGAGGAGGCAGATGATTATAACAGACTGAAAAGTGCATTAATTGAATGGTTTGGCCTAACCACTGAACAATACAGGTTAAAGTTCAGGGATACCCAAAAGGCACAGAATCAAGACTGGGCAGACTTTGTAGATTGTGCTACTAACGCTCTGGAGGATTGGTTACTTGGCAGCAAAGTGCAGGATTTCCAAAGATTGTACACTTTGATTTTCAGGGAGCATATCCTTAATAACTGTCAAAATCAGCTGTTGCACCAGTACCTGGTGGACTCAGATCTGACCTCTCCCCAAGAATTGGGAAAGAAGGCAGACAAGTGGGTCAGAACCAGGATGAGGCAGAAGGTACACAACCAAGGTGGTGAACCAATGAAGCAAGATCCTAAAAACTCTGACAAGGGTGGGGAGGAAGGTAAAGACCAGAAGTCTTCACATGGTCCCCAAAAATCTACTTCAGGTGGGGATTCACAGTCTAACAAGGGAAAAGTACAAAAGAAACCATGGTGCAAAATCTGTAAGCAGAAGACTCACTGGACACGTGATTGCACCAAGTCCAAAGACTCAACTCCAGCCACCATTGCACCTCAGTCAACTGTTCCTCCTAGTACAGCTGCAATTGGTGGTGGCAATGTTCAGAATAAGGGTGTAGTAGGGTTGAACCTGGGGTCTGAGATGGACTCTGGCCTAGTGAGAGTTCCAACTCAGGCTGTCCTGATCTGTGATGGGGGCATGGATATGTCCCCCTTTGTAGGTCCCAGTAATCTGGGTAAATACAGACAGCAGCCTTTAATAAATGAAAAAGAGGCTTTGGCATTGGTGGTGGGAATACACAGAATAAGGGTGCAGTAGGGTTGACCCTGGGTTCTGAGATGGACTCTGGCCTAGTCAGAGTACCAACTCAGGCTGTGCTTGTCAGTGATGGGGGCATGATTATGTCTCCCTGTGTGAGTCCCAGTAACTTGGGCAAATACAGACAGCAGCCTTTAATTAATGGAGTAGAAGCTTGGACATTCAGGGACACAGGAGCAAGTGTCACAATGGTGACAAATGATCTTGTGGATCCTGGGCAGATTATACTTGGTGAAATGTACCAAGTGACCAATGCTAGCAATGTCAGAACAGACCATTCTCTGGCAGTTGTTAATTTCTCCTGGGGAGGGGTAACCGGTCTTAAGAAGGTTGTGGTAAGTGGAGACCTACCAGTTGAATGCTTGCTTGGCAATGGTCTAGAAACTTCAGCCTGGGATGAAGTGGAGCTCAGGAAACATGCAATAATGTTAGGTATCCCTGCTCATGTCTTTGCTGTGACTAGGTCACAGGCCAAAACGTCAAACACTGGACAGGCCCTGGATTCTGAAAGAATGGACCAGATGCCTCCCAGGAGGAGGAGCAGTAGCGTTAAGGCAATGCCTTCCCCCCTAATCAGAATGCAGATCAGTCTCCTCAGGGAGATGATCTTGAGCATGAAGAAGGAATCGTCCCAGAGGAGCTTGAACCTGACCAGGTTGATTTCTTGGGGGCAGGGGGCCCTTCCAGTGAAGATATGAGCCAGGAGCAGAAAATCTGCCCCTCTCTTGAACCCCTCAGAAAGCAAGCTGCTGATGAGGCTGCTGGGAATGGTAGTGGCACCCATAAGGTTTATTGGGATGATGGACTCCTTTACTCAGAGAGTACAGACCCCAAGCCTGGTGCTTCCAGGAGGTTGGTTATACCTCTGAAGTTTAGGGGCTTCCTATCGACACTAGCCCATGATATTCTCCTAGCAGGACACCTGGGCCGGAACAAGACTTCAGACAGAATTGTTCCTCACTTTCATTGGCCCCACATGTCTGAAGACACTAGGGAGTTTTGGCACTTCCGTGTGACCTGCCAAGCCAGTGGCAAGGCAGGTGGAACGACAAAGGCCCCCCTGATACCACTACCTGTGGTGGGGTTTCCTTTTGAGAGTGTAGGGATTGACATTGTTGGTCCCATGGATCCTCAGACAGCACCTGGGCAAAGATTTATACTGGTGGTGGTGGACCATGCCACCAGGTACCAAGAAGCCATTCCCCTCAGGACCACTACAGCACCTGTGGTGGCAAGAGCTCTCTTGGCTGTTTTCTCAATAGTAGGCTTTCCTAAGGAGGAAGTATCTGACAGAGATGCAACATTTATGTCAAGTTACTTAACTGCAATGTGGAAGGAGTGTGGAGTGAATTACAAATTCACCACACCCTATCACCCACAATGCAGTGGTTTAGTTGAGAGATTCGACAAAACCTTAAAGGGCATGATTGAAGGTCTCCCAGAGAAGCTTAGGCGGAGATGGGACATCCTTTTGCCCTGCCTTTTGTTTGCCTACAGGGAGGTGCCACAAAAGGGGGTTGGTTACAGCCCTTTTGAACTTTTGTTTGGCCATCCTGTTAGGGGTCCTTTGTGTCTGGTGAAGGAGGGATGGGTGAAGGAGGGATAGGAGTTACCTCGCAAACCCCCTAAACAGGACATAGTGGACTATGTACTTGGTCTCTGCTCCAGGATGGCCGAGTATATTAAAAAAGAAGGCAACTAAAAACCTTGAGGCTAGCCAGGAATATCAAAAGGCCTGGCATGACCAAAAGGCTGTAGTGACTGTTTATCAGACAGGACAAAAAGTGTGGGTGTTGGAGCCTGTAGCCCCAGCAGCCCTCTAGGACAATTGTTGAACAGAAAGGGGAGGTCACCTACTTGGTAGACCTTGGAACCCCTAGGAGTCCCCATATGTTAATGTTAATGTTAATGTTACTGGGTATTTGTAAAGCGCCCATAGGGTACTTTATGTCTACAGACTAAAACCATATGTTGACAGGGCTTGCTCATGGATGCTGATGAAGGACAGGAGGAAGAGAGTGACCCATTCCCTGACCTGCTTTCTCAGACCCCTGACGATGGATCAGTAGATGGTGTAGCCTTGGCAGACAGCCTCACTGTCCAGCAACAAACTGACTGCAGAAAACTTCTCAGCCAGTACAGACATATGTTTTCTCTGACTCCAAGTCAGACCACCTAGTGCACTCATGAAGTGGACACTGGGGACAGTCTGCCTGTGAAGAATAAGATCTACAGGCAACCTGATCATGTCAGGGACTGTATAAGGACAGAAGTCAAAAAGATGTTGGATTTGGGTGTCATTTAACCCTCAGATAACCATTGGGCTAGTCCAGTAGTCCTGGTACTTAAACTTCACACCAAAGATGGCAAGAGAGAGATGAGGTTTTGTGTGGATTACAGGGGTCTCAATGTAGTCACAAGGACTGATGCCCATCCCATCCCAAGGGCAGATAAGCTAATAGACACTTTGGCCTCAGTCAAGTTTCTAAGCACATTTGACTTGACAGCTGGCAACTGGCAGATCAGACTAGCTGATGATGCAAAGCCAAAAACAGCATTTTCTACCCCTAGTGGGCACTATCAATTTGTGGTAATGACCTTTGGTTTGAAGAATGCACCCACCCCTTTACAAAGGTTGGTGAATCAAGTCCTTACAGGCCTGGAAGACTATAGTGCAGCATATCTAGATGATATTACTGTCTTTAGCTCCACCTGGGAGGATCACCTGGTCCACCTCAGGAATGTTTTGGAGGCCCTGCAAAAGCAGGCCTAACTATCAAGGCTACTAAGTGCCAGATAGGGCAGAGCCAGGTTGTGTACCTGGGCCACCTTGTAGGTGGAGGCCAGGTTCAACCATTGCAGAGCAAAAGCCAGACCAAAATGGACTGGGTTGTTCCAACTACCCAGACTCAGGTGAGAGCCTTCTTAGGCCTGACTGGGTAATATAGAAGATTTGTCAAGGGGTATGGATCAATAGTGACACCCCTGAATGACTTAACCTCTAAGAAAAAGCCCAAAAAGGTTCAGTGGACAGCTAGCTGTCAAAAGACATTTGATGACCTGAAGCAGGCCATGTGGACTTCTCCCATTCTGCATCCTAGTGGTAGCTATGGAGAGCAGCCTTCAGGCTTAGTTCTTGAAGGAATGTAAAGCAGCTTGTTTTACCAGTCTATAATCTCTTGAGTCACTAAATGAAAGATATCCACACCAGTTATCTAAATATGAAATATATGTATTTATTACTACACACACCCTCCTAATCTCTTTATGAGACTAGAGGTCAAAACACATAAGTTACACTTCAATAATCACAGTAAAATAGCACAAATACACGTCAGGCCCTAGAGGCGAGCCAAACCATATACTAAAAAAGTGGTATTAGAACCGCAACTTAACTAGACACAAGGCCTAGAGCCTGTAGAATCACTGGGACCCCAAGGAACCACCCCAGGTAGTGACACAGGGGCTGTGTACAGTGTGTGAACACTGCAGCGAGCTCCCGTCAGCTTCTATGGGGAAAGTCGCGGTTAGCTTTTTAAAGATTAGGGACACTTAGAAATGAGTCAGGACCAAACCCTTTTGGACTTAGGATATTTTAGGGATAGCACCCATGGGAACACCTGAGTACTTGTGTTACCTCACCCAGGGAATCCGGGTGCATAGGTGTCTTTTGGTGTTGGGTCGCGTCGTTGATTTCAATGGGAGCTGGCGAAGAAGTGCTGCTGCCGTAAAGATGCGTAGTGTCCGAATAGATCCAAGCCTGGATCGAAGAGGAGAAGAACCTGAAAGCAGAGGGGACAGAGTCTGGGTCACTAGCCAGTGACCAGGATGGCAATGAGCAGATTCCCACTGATGTCGGGTGATTTCGGGTGAAAGAGGTGAAGCTTGACTCTTCAGCCACGAGGACCAGGAGGCGTTGAGGATGACCAGGATCTGGATTCAAGCTGTCGCACGACAGATGCCGAGGGCTGCAGTGTCGGTGCCCGGATTGGACACAACAACCGTTGGCAACAGCAACCCACGCAGAAACGAGAAAGATGCTTCAGTACACACCATCAAGGTCTGTGGGACTCACCACTTGGTAGGGAGTCGGGGCACATCTGGATCAACCAGGAAAGCCCAAGGAAATACAAAGGAAATACAAAGTTACCCCCTCAGGGACTCACCAGTCAACGGACCAGGGATCGCGGAGGGACCTCTAGACGAAACACAAAATGGCGGCCCATGGGTCACTTGGAATGACCAGGCCAATAATCTTCAGTGGATTCAGTGTTCAAGGTGGGGGCTACAAGTGAGCCCAAGCATGACTTCAGGAGATGTCGAGAAGTCAATGCACTTGCAAAAGTGCACAGTGACCAGGAGTTCCGGTTCCACGCTACTCACGAGGGCTGCGGGTCTCAGCTTTTCTGAGAACTCGGGTCGGCCTCTCAGATGTCTGGAAATTCTCTTCCAGGGCTGCAAATACTTCGGAGACCAGTGGGAGCTTCGATGATGCAGACCGGCAAATTGCTTCGTTGGTGCCTGCCAAACAGGGGAGTCACTCCTTGACCCAAAGGGAGATTTCTTCAGTCCTCTGATCTTGAGCAGAGCATCGAAGGTCCAGGATTCAGCTTCAGAGTTTCGTCCAGGGCAATCTAAAGTCCTAAAGACTGTGGTCCCATACTTATACTAAGGTAGGCGGTTGGACTTACTATGGGGACCCACCTATGGGAGGGTTTGGAAAGAGGGGTGGCTACACCCATTTCCTTTGTCTAGTTTTGCACCAGAGCAGGGGCTGGAAGCCCCTGAACCGGTTTGAGCTGGACTATGCACAGGTACACCAAATGTGCCCCCAGTGCAGGACTTCAAAGCACTCAGAAAGTGCTCCCACCCAGCCCCAATACACATAAGCCTCCCTATGACAGGAAACCTATTGTCCAGGCCTCCCCTGCCGGAGTTTCGGTCAGCAGCAGGAGGCCAGACCTGTGTCTGTGGCTGCAGCATCCATTTTGTGATGCCAGGGCTCTATTAAGTTTCTACTGGGTATACCAGTGCTGTCATGTCTCTCCCCCTAGAAGGGTGGGATCATACTCCCACACCAGTTACTGGTGTGGGGGTATGATTCCAACGTGTTTGACACCAAACACGACATTTTTCCGTGCAGCCAGTCCAAAGTTAGCATTTCCCGTTTGGTTATAATGCACTTAAGAGTATATGATCAGGCTGCATCAGAGAAGGGTCTCCGAATGCTGCAGTGGGGCTCTTCTCATGAAGGGGCATCCTCTCACATATGAACCAAGCACTCTGCCTTCAGGACTGATAAGGCCTGCCATAGGAGTGACTTATAGGTTTATATGTGTATATATATATATATATATATATAGTGATATAGGTAACCCATATCACAGTAAGGGGTGTATGCACCACCTTACCCAGGCTGCAGTAGCAGACCTGTGGTGTCATTTTGGGTGGCTTTCCAGGGGTGGCATAATACATGCTTCAGCCCCTGATAGGCCTCTGGGGTACCTATGCACTATGTACATAGTATACCATATACTAGAGACTTTTAAGGGCACTCCAGATCCAATCTGAAATGTACCTTAAGTATATGCCATCATTTTAGAGAGGAAGCAGCTAGACTGGGGCCCTGAATAGCAGGGTTCCAGCCAGACTAAAGTCAAAAAACAATTAAACACCAGCAAAAAGTGGGAGTAAACATGTGAAGCAGATCCTACTGTCCTACATATAGGTTCACTATACCTCACCTATTACTGCACATACAAACCTATCAGTCACTCCTATGGTGGGCCTTAACAATCCTGAAGGCCGAGTGCTTGGTTATGTGTGAGAGGGTGCCCAGGCATGAGCTGAGCCCCTCTGTAGCCTTCGGAATCTCTTCTCCAGGGTTGTCAGTGGTGCCGCCTGACCATATACTCTTAAGGGCATTATAACCATGGTAAATGCTAACTTTGGACTGGCTGCACGGAAACATGTCGTGTTTGGTGTCAAACACCTAGGAATCATACCCCCACACCAGTAACTGGTGTAAGAGAATGATCCCACCCTTCTAGAGGGAGAGACATGGCAGTACTGGTATACCCGGTAGAAACTTAACAGAGCCCTGGCATCACAAAATGGATGCTGCAGCCACAGACACAAGTCTGGCCCCCTGATGCTGACCGAAACTCCGGCAGGGGAGGCCTGGACAATAGGTTTCCTGTCAGAGGGATGTGTAACCACCTCTCAGACAGGCTTATGTGTATTGGGGCTGGGTGGGCGCACTCTCTGAGTGTTTTGAAGTCCTGCACTGGGGGCACATTTGGTGTCCCTGTGCATAGTACAGCTCAAACCTGTTCAGTGGCTTCCAGCCCCTGCTCTGGCATGAAACTGGACAAAGGAAATGGATGTAGCCACCCCTCTTACCAAACCCTCCCATAGGTGGGTCCCCAGAGCTAGTCCAACCTCTTCCTTAGGTATAAGTAAGGAACCTCTGTAACCAGAACTTTAGATATCCCTGGACGAAACTCTGAAGCTGAATCCTGGACCTTTGACTCTCCACTAAAGACTAGAGGACTGAAGACATCTCCCTTGGGGTCAAGGAGTGACTCCCCTGCTTGGCAGGCACCAACAAAGCATTTGGCCGGTCTGCATCTACGAAGCTCCTGCTGGACTCTGAAGTAATTGCAGCCCAGGACGAGAATTTCCAGATATCATAGAGGCTGACCCAAGTCCCCAGCAAAGCTGAGACCCACAGCCCTCGTGAGTAGCGTGGAACCAGAGCTCCTGGTCACCGGGCACGTTTGCAAGTATATTGACTTCTCGAAGTCTCTTGAAGTCGTTCTTGGGGTTACTTGTAGCCCCCTCCTCGAGCAGAGAATCTGCTGAAGATTGTCAGTCTAGTCACCCCGAGTGACCCGTGGGCCACCATTTTGTGTTTCCTCTCAATGTCCCTCCGTGATCCCTGGCATGTCGACTGGTGGGTCCCTGAGAAGCTAACTTTGATTTTCCTTGGGCTTCCCTGGTTGCTCCAGATGTTCCCTAACTCCCAACCAAATGGTGAGTCTCTGCGCCCTTGCTGGTCTGCACCAAAGCATCTTTCTCCTTTCTGCGTGGGTTGCTGTTGCCAAGGCATGTTGTGTCCAATCCGGGTACTGACACTGCAGCACTCAACATCCTCCGTGGGTCAGCTCAAATCCAGCTCCTGGTCATCCTCGATGCCTCCTGGTCCTCGTGGTTGAAGAGTCAAGCTTCACCTTCTTCACCTGAACTCACCCGACTTCAGTGGGCATTCGCCTATCGTCCTCCTGGTCACTGGCAAGTGACCCAGACTCTGTCCCCTCTGCTTTCAGGTTCTTCTCATCTCTGATCCAGGCTTGGATCTCTTTGGACACTTCGCATCTTCCCGGCAGCAGCACTTCTTTGCCAGCTCCCATTGAAATCGATGACACGACCCAACACCATTGGACACCGATACCCTCGGCGTCCCTGGGTGAGGCAACACGAGTACTCCAGTGCTCCTGTGGGTGTTGACCCTAGAACTTCCTAAGTCCCAAAGGGTTTGGTCCTAGTTCTTTTCTAAGTGTCCCTAATCTTTAAAAATCTAACCTCACCTTTCCCCATAGAAGCTAACGGCTGTGTTCTCACACTGCACACGGCCCCTGTGGGTCCCCTGTGTCACTACCTTAGGTGGTTCCTTGGAGTCCCAGCGTTTCTAAATTCTCTAGGCCTTGTGTCTAGTTAAGTCATGGTTCTTATACCACTATTTTAGTATATGGTTTGGCTCGCCCATAGGGCCTGACGTGTATGTGTGCTTATTACTGTCATATTTGAAGTATAACTTATGTGTTTTGACCTCTAGCCTCATAAAAAGACTAGGAGGGTGTGTTTAGAAATAAGTACATATATTTTATATATATACCTGGTGTGATTGTCTTTCATTTAGCCATTCAAGAGATTATGGACTGGTAAAACAAGCTGCTTTCTCATTCTTTCAAGACTCAGCCTGAAGGCTGCTCTCATAGCTACCACTAGGATAGCTTTCAATAAAGGTTGTCTTTAACCTATAACCAATAAGGGGTTGTTTGGGCTGGTACAAGGTGCCCACTATAACTAGTGGACAGCATATACCAGGCCAACTTCTCACAAGAGGGGTGCAGAAATTTGCAAGTGAGGTGCAGAAAGTAGCAAGAGTAATGCAAAAAATACCAACAGAGGTGCAAAAAGAGGCATGTGAGGTGCAGACGGAGGTAAGAGAACTGCAGAAAGAGGCAAGAGAGTTGCAGAAACAGACAAAAGGGGTGCAGAAAGAGGGAAAAGGGTTGCAGAAAAAAGGGAAGAAGGGCGCAGAAAAAGGTAAACGGGATGCAGAAATTTGGAAAAGTGGTGCAGAAATTTGCAAGCGCAGTGAAGAAATTTGCAAGAGAGATGCAGAAGGAAGCAAGAGAAGGGCTGAAAGAAGCAATAGAGTTGCAGAAAGAGGCAAGGGGCGCAGAAAGAGGAATAGAAGTGCAAAAAGAAGCAACAGAGGTGCAGGAGGCAAGAGAAGTGCAGAAAGAGGCAAGTAAAATACAGAAAGAGGCAAGAGAGGTGCAGAATGAGGGAAGGCGTGTGCAGAAAGAGATAACAGGGGTGCAGAAAGAAGAAAGAAATGTGCAGAAATAAGCATGGGTTGTGCAGATAGAAGCAAGAGACGTGCAGAAAGAACTAAGAAAAGTGCAGAAAGAAGCACCAGGTACAGAAAGAGGAAAATAGGGGTGCAGAAAGAGGCAAGAGAAGTGCAGAAGGAAGCGACAGAGGTGCGGAAAGAGGCAAGAAAAGTACAGAAAGAGGCAAGAGAGTTACAGAAAGAGGCAAGAGAGGTACAGAAAGAACCGACAGTGGTACCGAAAGAGGCAAGAGGGGCGCAGAAAGAGGCACGAGAAGTGCAGAAAAAAGCAAAAGAGGTGCAGAAAGATTAAACAGAGGAGCAGAAAGAGGCAAGAGAGGTGCACCCATAGGCACGAGGGGTGCAGGAATTTGCAAGAGAGGTGCAGAAAGAAGTTTGAGAAATGAAGAAAGAAGCAACAGAGTTTCTGAAAGAGGCAAGGGTTGTTCCGAAAGAGGCAGTAGAGGTGCAGAAACAGGCATAAGAGGTGCAGAAAGAGGGCGAAGAGGTGCAGAAAGAGAGAAGAAGGGTGCCAAAAGGGGCAAGATGGTCACATAAAGAGGCAAAAGAAGAGCGGAAACAAGCAAAAGATATGCGGAAAGAGGCTAGAGGGGTCCAGAAAGAGACAAGAGAGGTACAAAAGAGGGAAGGGGGATGCAGAAATTTACAAGACAGTTGCAGAAAGAAAAAAAAGCAGTACATAATCAACCAAGAGAGGGTCAGTAAGAAGGGTGAAGAAAGAGGCAAGAAAAGTGCAGAAAGAAGCAACAGAGGTGTTGAAAGCGACAAGAGAAGTGTAGAAAGAGGCACGTGAGTTGTAGAAACAGACAAAAGAGGTGTAGAAAGAGGGAAGAGATGTGTGGAAAGAGGGAAGAAGGGTACAGAAAGAGGCAAGAGGGGTGCAGAAAGAAGCAACAAAAGTGCAGAAAGAAGCAAGGGAAGTGCAGAAAGAAGCAAACGAAGCAACAGAGGTGCAGAAAGAAGAAAGAGGGGTGCAGAAAGAGAAGTGCAAAAAAGAAGCAACAGAGGTGCAGCAGGCAAGAGAAGTGAATAAAAAGGCAAGTGAGGTGCAGAAAGAGGGAAGACGAATGCAGAAAGAGAGAACAGGGGTACAGAAAGAAGCAAGACAGGTGCAGAACAAAGCATGGGAAGTATAGAATGAAGCAACAGGGGTGCAGAAAGAGGCAAGACAAGTGCAGAAAGAAGCAACAGAGGTCCAGAAAGAGGCAAGAGGGAAGCAGAAATGAGCAAGAGCATAGCAGATAGAAGGAAGCACGGTGCAGAAACAACCAACAGAGGTGCAGAAAGAGGAAGAGGAGTGCAGGAAGAGGTAAGAGAAGTGCAGAAAAAGAGGTACAGAAAGAGCCAAGAGGGGCACAGAAAGAAGCAAAAGAGGTGTAGAAAGAGGCAAGAGGGGCTCAGAAAGAGGCACGAGACGTGCAGAAACAGTTAAGAGAAGTGCAGAATGAAGCACCAGGTACAGAAAGAGGCAAGAGGGCTGCAGAAAGAGGCAAGAGAAGTACAGAATGAAGAAACAGAGATGCAGAAAGAGGCACTAAAAGTACAGAAAGGAGCAAGAGAGTTGGAGAAACAGGCAAAAGAGGTGCACAAAGAGGGAACAGGGGTGCACACAGAGACAAGAGAGGTACAGAAAGAAAATAACAGTGGTGCAGAAAGAGGCAACAGGGGTTTATAAAGAGGTAAGAGAATTGCAGAAGGAAGAAAAAGAGGTGCAGAAAGATCCAAGAAAAGTACAGAAAGAGGCAAGAGAGTTGAAGAAACAGGCAAAAGAGGTGCACAAAGATGGAACAGGGGTGCACACAGAGGCAAGAGAGGAAGAGAAAGAAAAACAGTGGTGCAGAATGAGGCAACAGGGGTGCAGAAAGAAGCAAGAGAAGTGCAGAAAGAAGCAACAGAGGTCCAGAAAGAGACAGGAGGGAAGCAGAAATGAACAAGAGACTAGCAGATAGAATCAAGCGCAGTGCAGAAAGAACCAACAGAGGTGGTCGAAAGAGGAGGAGGAGTGCAGAAAGAGACAAGAGAAGTCCAGAAAAAAGCAGAACAGGTGCACACAGAGGCACAAGGGGTGCAGAAAGAGGCAAGAGGGGTGCAGAAAGAAGCAAGAGAAGTACAGAAAGAAGGAACAGAGGTGCAGATAGACGCAAGAAGGGTAAAGACAGAGGCAAGCTAGATGCAGAAAGAGGGAAAAGGGGTGCAGAAAGAGGCAAGAGGGGTGCATACATTTGCAAGACAGGTGTAGAAGGAAACAAGAGCAGTACAGAAACAACCAAGAGAGTTGCAGAAAGAGGCAAGAGGGGTGAAGAAAGAGGCAAGAGAAGTGCAGAAAAAAGCAACAGAGGTGCGGGAAAAGACAAGAGTTCTGTAGAAAGAGGCAAGAGAGTTTCAAAAACAGGCAAGAGAGGTGCAGAAAGAGGGAAGAGAGGTGAAGAAAGAGGGATGAAGGGTACAGAAAGATGCAAGAGGGGTGAAGAAAGAAGCAACAGAAGTGCAGAAAGAAGCAAGATAAGTGCAGAGAGAAGCAACAGAGGTGCAGAAAGAGACAAGAGGGGTGCAGACAGAGTAAAAGAAGTGCAGAAGGAGGCAAGAGAACAGCAGAAAGATGCAGGAGGGTTGCACTAACAGGCAAAAGAGGTCCAGAAAGATGGAACAGGGGTGCAGACAGAGGTGAGAGAGTGCAGAAAAAAGTAAATAGGGTAAAGAAAGAGGCAAGAGGGGTGCAGAAATTTGCAAGAGGAGTTTAGAAAGAAGCAAGAGCAATGTAAAAGAACCAACAGAGGTGCAAAAAGAGGCAAGTGAGGTGCAGAAGGAGGCATGAGAAGTGCAGAACGAAGCAAAATAGGTGCAGGTAGAACCAACAGAGGTGCATAAACCGGCAAAAGGGGTGAAGAAAGGGTTAGGAGAGGTACAGAAAGAAGCAAAAGGGGTGCAGAAAGAGGGAGAAGGATTGCAGAAAAATGGAAGAGAGGTGCAAGAAAAGTCAAGAGGGATGCAGAAATTTGAAACAGAGGTGCAGAAAGAAGCAAGAGAAGTGCAGAAAGAACCAACAGAGATGCAGAAAGAGGGAAGAGTGGTACAGAAAGAGGCAAGTGAAGTGCAGAACAAAGCAAAATAGGTGCAGGTAAAACCAACAGAGTTGCAAAAACAGGCAAGAGGGGTGCAGAAAGGGTTAGGAGAGGTACACAAAGAGGCAAGAGGGCTACAGAAAGAGGCAACAGAGGTGCCGAAAGTAGCAAGAGATGTGCAGAAGGAAGCAACAGAGGTGCAGAAAGAGGCAAGAGAAATGTAGAAAGAGGCAAGAGAGGTGCAGAAACAGGCAGGATAGGGGCAGAATGAGGGAACAGGGGTGCACAAAGAGGCAAGAGGGGTACAGGAAGAAGCAAGTGATTTGGAGAAAGAGGCAACAGAGTTGCAGAAAGAGGCAATAGAGGTACAGAAAGTGGAATAGATGAGCAGAAAGAGGCAAATGAAGTGCAAAAAAAAGAAAGTTGCAGATATGAGAAACATAAATGCAAAAAGTGTCAAGAAAGGCGGAGAAAGAAGCAAGAGTGGTTTGCACACCATTAGTACCAATTTAACACCCACATTTAACAATAAGTAACAGGTGACCATACCAGGTTTGCAAAAGGCCTTCCACCACGCTGTAACACTTGTCGCTGCTTTTTTGGTAACGTTTGAGCCGCTTGAGCTAGAAAGAAGACTTTTTTTGTTCAAATCTGCAGATTAGGCAGCAGATGAAGGATTATGTGGTTAATGCGGAAAATGTATAATGTGCAAAAGTCAGTGCAGCCAAACAGTCACATAATTACAGTGGCCCTGCTCATATCTCTGACTAGGTCCAGAAGTGCTCCTCAGTGATTCCTTCTTCTTTTTTTTGTCTCATAGAGTTCATAATTTAGCTTCTTTGGAAATGAGGAAGACTAAACCTGAGGTTACCACTCCACAACACAGACTACTATACCACATAATTACTCTCCATAACACATAATCACACTCTACATAATTCCTATACACTGAATACCACATACTTTCTATCCACATCATTTGACTGCACAACATACCACATAATTCCACTACACACAAAGTACATCCACTCCACTCCAAAAGACATTAGTAAAAAACTTTTAAATTTACAAATCCAATAGCTCTTACTCTTGCAAATGCGAGACCTATTACACTATTACGCTTCTTTAACTGCAGAGTGGTGGAGAAAGGGGGCTGGGCCTCCAACTAGCACTTAGGAAGTCCGCTGCGTAGGACTTCTTGTCCCCCAAAGTCCCTCAGGAGTAAAGTAGACTTCATCCCCCAACCAGTACTGTGCCAGGAGGTGCATTTGCAGAGTGGTGGAGAAAGGGAGGACATGACCTCTGAAGACCTCTTAGCAATCCCACTGTGTGGGACTTAGTGGAGGTAACAGGAGAGGTAGTTGGCCCCCAAGGACAACCTTGGGGGCCAACTACCCCTATTACCCCCAGTAAGTCCCACACAGCAGCATTGCTAAGTTCTCATAGCAGGCCTCGCCCCCTTTCCCCTCCACTCTGCAAACACGCTCCCTGGCGCGCTCTTGCATTGGGATTAAAGTCCATGTCGCTGCTGGGGATCCTTAGGGGCAACTAGCCTACCTGTTACCTCTAATAAGCCCCACACAGTGGGATTGCTGAGAAGTGGACACAGGCCACGCCCCCCTTCATCCACCCGTCTGCAAACACACCTCCTGGTGCACTCTTGGTTGGGAGTGCAGTCCCCTTGCCTCCTGAGGGTCCCTGGGGGCCAACTAGCCCTCCTGTTACCTCCAGTAAGCCCCACACAGCTGGATTGCTGAGAGTGTTCCGAGGCCACGCCCCCTTTTTATACCACTCTGCAAACGCACTGCCTGGCACAGTGCTGCTTGGGGCATGAAGTCCACTTCAGTCCCGAGGTCCTCAGGACACAAGGGGACCTCATCACCCCACCACCAGCGTGCCAAGAGGTTCGTTTGCAGAGTGGTGTAAAAAGGGGAATGGCCTCAGACCCCCTCTCAGCAATCCCACTGTGTGGGTCTTACTGGAGGTTCCTGGTGGCCTAGTTGGCCCCTAAGAACCCTTAGGGTTGAAGGGGACCTAATCCTCCAACTCAGAACATGCCAGGAGGTGTGTTTGCTTAGTGGTGTAGGGAAATAAAAATATATTTAGAAGGAGGTCTGTTTTTTTGGGCCCTGGGGACCCCATCCCCCAGGGCCTCAGCATTATGATTTTCATTATTGAAAAAAAAAGCAGGAAGGGGCCGTGTGGCCCCTTCCCCTGGGCCACGTCTGGCCCGGGGACCCCATCCCTCGGGGTCTGGCCTTATTTTTTTTAATTTTCCGAGAGGGGGGCCTCGTGGCCCCCCAACCCTAGGCCATTTCTGGCTCCAGGGACCCCATCCCCTGGGGCCTGGCAAGCCTGTTTTTTTGGGGTGGAGGGGGACCATGTGGCACCCCTCCTGCGGCCTTGTCATTGAAAATTTACAATGTCCTGGGGGTGGGCACCACAGGGCATTCCTGGAACCTGCCCTGGGGGTTGGCAGTCCCCAGGGCCATCGAGGGCTCCAGGAGGTGGGCAGGTGGCTCCCCTCCCTTCCAGTACAAAGCACCGGGGAAGGGGTGGTCCCCAGGGCTGGGGGGCCCATGAGGTCCCCCCTCATGAAAGAAGAAAGCCCGTGGGAGGTGGTGGTCCCCGGGGCATGGGGGGCCTGTTAGGCCCGCCCATTAACTAAAAAGTCCCAGGGAGGTGGTAGTCCCTGGGGCTTGGGGGGCCCGTGAGGCTCCCCATTAATTAAAAAGCTGTGGGGAGGTGGTGGTCTCTGGGGCTTGGGGGCCCGTGAGGCCCCCCACCTCAAATATATTAATGCCCCAGGGAGGTGGCGGTCCCTGGGGCAGCATGGGGGGTTTGGAGCCCCCATGCATTTTTTATTCAAGCCACCCTCATATATATTAAAGCCCCGGGAAAGTGGTGGTCTAAAGGGTTGCGGGGGGGCCATGTGCCCCCCGCATATAATTAACTAAGCCCAGGGGAGGTAGCCGTCCCTGTTGTTGCACGGACCCCCTCTACATAATTGCATATTGCCCCCGGGTCCTGGCCCACCCGGAGGCTTATAGAAAACGGCTGGATTTGCGCACCCAGCGCGACTCCGGATGATTTTTAAAGAAAAAAAATGCTTTTTTTGGCCCTTGGGGTCCTTGTGGGACCCCCTAAGCAGGCCTAGAGGGTCAGGGTTTTTCTACACTGCCCCCTTTTCTAGTTTTTCATCTTTTTTGCACCTTATTTTGTGACTCTGTTTCCGAGTCATAGGATGGCTGCCAACACTTCCTGGTTTGGTGTGTTGGCAGCCAATCAGAATGAAGCTCTTGCTCGGGAGGAGGCACGGCTCCTCCTCGGTGCTCAGATATCGATATTTTTATATTTTGAAATTCTCAGGAACTAGTGAACGGATTTACACCATTTTAAAAAAAAGAGTGCTTTCTGAACCCAAAAACCCAAGGATCACTGCTAGCCTCCATTGTACTAGAACCATACCCTCACTTCTAGTGTCTCCTTTGGGGCATGTTGACACCAAACAACAGATGCCCACTGAGACCCAATCCAACTGCGCACTCTCCACCAACCCTAGGAGGATGAGAAGCAGAGCGGGCCCACCAGGACAAGAGATCGATGGCACATCCCTGCAAAGATTCGACCACTCCAATGAGCCACCAAACCACATGGGCCCCCTTTTAGGGATTCATTTGAAAACAAGTCCAGTTGTAAACCCTATCATGTGGGTCCAATGAGCATCTTGTCCCTCAAGGTGGCATATAGAGATAGCAACCCCCGAACATGACACTTTAAATTGAAACAAAAGGTTCAGAAACTCTAACCGCAGGGCCATATGTGTGTATCTTTTATTTAATTATTTTCATAATTAGGCAAAAAGGAACAGACCCCAGATTGTTCACGGTTTGATAAAAAGTGAAGTAAGGCAAGATAGAAAGACTTAAAAAAATGCTTGTTCCTACCTGCATACTTTGGAACCACCCGCCAGATAAGAGAAAACTCCCAATCTGATGGACGGTTCAACTACGAGTTTGGCGGTACGGGAGCGGGGTGGTCCCACTCCCGCACCACCACACTTGTAATGAGGCCCTAAGTCTAGTATAATAGGACTGCACTTTATGAACCAGAAGTAACAAAATGATCTGTGTCAAAAGCAGTAACCCACTTACCAATCTACATAATATTAAAGTCTGTGATCGGCATGTTACTCAATGTGCTTTGCTGCATGCATGTTACCCCCTTATGCTACTTTATGAGTCAAAACTGTGAATGGACAAAATCACAGAACTCTCCAGAAATTGCATTATCCAGCAGAGTTATCTTCCTGAAAATTACAGGGAACACAAAGATCACTGCAGCAGCAGTGCTTTAAATGGATAGGTACTCATTACCTGCACTGCTTTTCTTTGGAATGACAGTACCAGCACTTCTCAGCCCTGCTCCAATGCATTTAATGGGAGAGTACCAGCACTTCTCAGCCGCAAACAGATACTCTGTGACAAAGAGTATTTGCACTCCTATATTTCTATTTGAAGCACTGTGCCGCAGGTTTAAGACATTTTAAATGTAACTTTATTTGACCAATTAAGTAAGCTAGAACAGATTTGTCCTTCATACCAATTTGTTTGTGAAGGCCCATGCCCCATCTCTAATTAAGAATAAAAACTAAAATGTATTTATTTACCAAAGCGAAGAACATACAAATAATTAATTTCATTGTTTTACAGATAGCATTAAAAAGAGAACTGGAAAGTGCAAATAACACACATAATCAACACGCGCAGTTTCAAATAATCAGTGCAGTCTCTGACCTACCCCCGGAGTGGTGCTAAAACGGAGACCCAGCCAGGTCAGACAATCACTATATGCAGTCAATCTAATATTGCCCCTCATCCTCTAATTCAGATTCCCCAAATATCTAACATTAGTCAGTTACTGCCTCCCCTAGTTAAGAGCCTGGGGCTAACCATTCCTCACATCCAAGGGTGTCAGTCAGCCAATTGATCATTGGGGACCACATCTTTTTATACTGCTTTTTAGCTCCCCTGCTCTTACAGTTATACAAGGAACTTTCTACAATATAGATACCCATTAATCCCCCCAGCCATGCCAGACACATAGATTCTGCATGTTTCCACACTGTTGCAATTAGCAGCCAGGCTACTGGTGTAGATATAATTATAAAGTAGGTCTGAGTCAAACCTCTTTCACTATGATTATCATGACTGAGGAGCATCAAAAGTGGACTGATATGTTTATCCCTCCCAAAATACTTTTATCCAATATTTCTTTTACCCTGTTTCAAAGGCAATTATTTCTCACAACCATAGAACATATGTATTGTGTCCACCGGGCCCTCTCCACACCTACAGCCCTTTTCATATTCTATTTTACCCCATCCAAACAACTTTGTCAGAGTATAATATATGTTAAAAATAGGTTTATAGTGCTAAGCTCATAAGTTAGATGAGAGAAGGCCCTTCATTACTAGTCCAATGGGCACATTTCCCGCCGAGAGACTGCCGCGAATCTCTCTCTCCTTACGATTTTTGTAGATTTGCTAATTTGCACAGCCCGCTTTTAAAAATATTGACCTGTATTTTATTGCTCTGTTTTTAAAACAAAATTTGTTGTGTGTATTGCTTTGTTGCTCTGTGTGCTTTAGATTAGCTGGGGAACTGAACCGGGGATATCTTTAGACCTCACAGGAAGTGCCGCCATTTTCTTCACTCCAGTTAGCGTTCTAGATGCTCTGGAGACTTTAAAAGAAGACGCTGTGCTAGCGCGCGTGTTTCCTGCCGAGAGACTGCCGCGAATCTCTCTCTCCTTACGATCTTTGTAGATTTGCTTATTTGCTCAGCCCGCTTTTAAAAATATTGACCTGTATTTTATTGCTCTGTTTTTAAAACAAAATGTATTGTGTGTATTACTTTGTTGCTCTGTGTGCTTTAGAATAGCTGGGGAACTGAACCGGGGATATCTTTAGACCTCACAGGAAGTGCCGCCATTTTCTTCACTCCAGTTAGCGTTCTAGACGCTCTGGAGACTTTAAAAGAAGACGCTGCGCTAGCGCGCAGCAGGCGCGCACAAGGCAAGCCCGTCTGCGCCCGTCCGCGCAACGTCGGCGCTCGGAGCTCGGACCGCTGTAGCTGTCCCTACGTAGAGCAATGAAGGGAACATGTCCAGGCGGAAATACATTAGGTCCGCACTAACTAAGCTTAGAATGCCTGCATGTACCTGCACTCCCTTTAATTTAGCAACGAATATGGACTCTATGGCTTGTAGTGTGTGCAACTGGGAACCTGTATTCTTATACGCCTCTGATGCGATTGATTCCACCTCTAAAACCCTCCTTCAATTAAATAACAGGGCGATGGGCAAGCTCAAGGCTTTTCTTATGAATGCACGCTCAGTGAAGAAGCATGAATTTATATTACATGATCTTCTAAGGGACGACAAGCCTGATCTGGTTTTTATTACAGAAACCTGACTCCATGATGGCTCCAATCCCACTCTTGCGAACGCTATACCCCCTAACTATAAAATCATCAGGAAGGATCGAACTGGGAGCCGCGGTGGGGGGGTAGCTATTATCTATAAAAAAAAACTCTGGTGCTCTCTGATACCAGTTAACGACCTAGATGGAGCTGAAGGTCTAGGGTTCTTTATCTCTATCTCAGCGCAGCAATCTGTTGCAGGTATACTTATTTACAGACCACCGGGACCGGCGGGGCTTTTTCTAGACTCTATCACCATGGCTATGGCCCCCATTGCCGCCAGATATAAACACTGTATGGTCCTTGGTGATTTTAATTTACACTTTGGTCAAGACACGGACTTGGCGGCCAAAAAACTATGCGAATCCTTTATAATTTTCGACATGCCTCCTTTTGTTTCCTCCCCAACGCATGATAGAGGCCATACACTAAATCAAATTTTCTCGTCCCAGAATATTGAACTAGACAGTCCCTTAGCTCTGTCTTGGTCAGACCATTTCCTGCTTACCTTCTAGGTGCATGTAGAATGTCATAAGTCTTGGACACCATCTTGCACTCATTCTAAGGAAACTAGATCTTTTAAAAATATTACCCCCAAAGCCTTAAAAGATATTTTAATTGATCATCCTATTTCAGCGGATAGCTTTCTTGAGGATGCAGCATCTTCCCTCGATAATTGGTTACACACGTGGACACTCCACCTGGCACCTCGTAAAATACACAGGGATACACGCAATAGTCCCTCTGCTCCCTGGTTTTCCGAGGAACTCAAGCAGAGTAAAAAAGCCTGTAAATGCCTCGAGCGCTCTTGGAGGAAAGATTATCTCCCCCAGAGCAAGCTCATCTATAAACAGGCTCTGAAAGTTCACTTCGCGAAAGTCCGTAATGAGAAGAAAACGTTTTTAGGAAATAAAATTGAGTCTGCAAATAATTGCAGTAAGGCACTTTTTAAAGTAGTGAAGGATTTCGTTAACCCTATTGTTATCCAGAATCCATTCACTCCTACTGCCGTATGGACGGCTAATATTGCCACATTCTTCTACAACAAGATTAAGTCCATTCAGGACTCTTTTGCTGTATCCCCACAGTTAATTTCCGAGAGCGCCTTTGATTTCTATGAGGGCTCCCAGACGGATATTTTGGAAGAATTCCCGCCAATACCCCTGGATGTTTCTCTAGCCATCATGAGATCATTAAAATCAGGTGCGCCTTCTGACCCGTGCCCTGCTAAGATATTAGCATCAATTGCTGAAGTTATGAACCCGGCCGCCAACTATGTGCTTAATTTGGCACTAAGTACGGGCACTGTCCCGATGAGTTGGAAACGTGGCATGTTACTCCCTCTTTTGAAAAAACCCACGGCTGACCCAGCAGTCACTAACAACTATAGGCCTATAACGCTGCTTCCTTTCTTTGCCAAAACCTTAGAAAAATATGTGAATGCAGTAATTTCTAAGCATCTAGAAACCACCAATGCTCTTCATGCAAGCCAATCTGGCTTTTGAGCAAATTACAATACAGAGACAGCTTTGTTAGAGATCTCTGAAAGCGTCAATAATACTCTCGACAAGGGTGGAAAAGCAGTTCTCATACTGCTTGATCTCTCAGCTGCTTTTGACACCGTGCCCCATGACCGCCTCCTTCAGAGATTGAGGGAGTGCGGCCTACGGGGCACGGTTCTTAATTGGTTCTCCTCTTTCCTCAATGAGCGTCAGCAGTCTGTTTGGTCTCCTCCTTTCTCTGCTGCCATTCCCCAATTAAAAGTGGGAGTACCTCAGGGCTCAGTGTTGAGTCCGACTCTTTTTAATATATACATGGCCCCTTTAGCCTCTCTTGCTGAAAAATGTGGAGCCAAGATCATAACTTACGCCGACGACTCTCAAATCCTGTTTTCTTATGGGAAGGAGGAACCGTTTAACAAATTTTTAATCAGGGAATGTCTGTCTAATATTTTTGGATGGTTCCGTCTGAATCAGCTAGCCTGTAATTTGGCTAAGATGGAAATCATCTTTTTCGGTCACTTGCCTGGGGACGAAAGGAAAAACTGGTGGCCTCAGGACCAGCCTTCACCACCCAATCCTGTGTCCACGGTGAAAAATCTTGGAGTCCTATTGGACTCAGACTTCTCTATGAAGTCGCAAGTGAAATCTGTGACGGGCACTGGTTTCAGGCTTATTAAAATGATGAGGAACTTTCTTTCCCTCCTGTCCAGGTCTCACAGACAGACTGTAGTGCAGGCTCTCATGATCTCCAGATTGGACTATGTTAATGTCCTCTATCTGGGCATTCCGAAATTTCTTCTGAATCGTTTGCAATTAGTTCAGAACGCTGCAGCCAGGGCTGTTTTGAGGGTCGGCCCTAGGACCCATTTGGCTAGCCTCTTTAACCCCTTCGCTGCGGCGGGAATTTCGCCGCAGCGCTGGGGGGGTTGGGGGGCAGCGCGGTGGCGCTGTGCTCATGACGGAGTCACTCCGTCATGAGCCACGGTTGAGCTGTGCTCATGACGGAGTGGTTCCGTCATGACTCCGCCCAGTTGCATTGTCTCCCCGCACAGGCGGGGAAACAGCGCCGCGTGGGCGGAGCGGCTGCCAACGGTCGCGGCATGACGGAACCACTCCGTCATGAGCACACGGAAACCGTGGCTCATGACGGAATGGCTCCGTCATGAGCAGGGGAGGGGTGAAGGAACTTCACTGGCTCAAAATAAAAAATAGAATTGATTTCAAGGCTTTGGTCCTTGCTTTTAAGACACTTCATAATATAGGAGCTGCTTATCTTAAAAAGAGAATTATCCCTTACTGTCCTGTGAGGACGTTAAGATCTTCTGCTCTCTATTTACTTCAGGTGCCTCAGTTCCTCCAAACCAGAAAGGGTGGTTGCTCCTTCCAGGTGATGGTTAGCAAATTATGGAACACCCTTCCTCTGGCCCTCAGAAGCACCTCTGAACTTTTCAGCTTTAGAAAGCACCTTAAGACCTGGCTGTTTCTCCTACAGACTGTAACTACATTGCTTGGTGAGGTCTCAAGAAGTCGTATGTGAGCTCCTTGGTTTTTTGGCAGGTTACTCTTAGCGCCGGGACACTCTTTTTGAGTAGCCGAGCGCTTTATAAATCTCCACTAACATAACATAACATAACATAACATACAGATACACGTCCCCCTCTTCTAATTTCCTTTCCGAGTTGAGTTCGGTCTATTCCAGATCATATTGAACTGTATCCCTTAAAGAATTGTAGATTTGTCCTATCCTACAGTCTGACTGACTTATAGCCTCTAAAAAAGGTAGTCTTTCTAGGGAAGCCTTACTAACAATGACTCGAATCAGAGTTTCCCTTACCTGCACATTCTTAAACAAGGATCCAGCTGCAATTCCAGGATATTGTAACTCCATAAATGAACATAGCTGGTCACCAGCATATAGGTCCCCTATCTTGATAAGCCCTGATTGTTGCAATAGTCTGCCCATTACATCATACAAATTTGTCAGAAGAAGCAAGGACTGCCATAGTGGGGATATCTATTATATAGTTTGATCTTCATCAATTTGTGACCCTTCCTCCAGATTCTGCAGGCAGTGATTACACTCTTGAACTGCACTTTTTTAAAGTAACTCAGCTCTACTTGTTGAAGGAGGCAGCCCCAAGGTGCCTTACCAAGCTCAAGCTCATCTATGGTAGGAAGAACAGCACCATGTCCTTGGTCCTCCCTGTTTCCACTTCCTACAGAAAACAATTCCCACATCTGTTGTAGGAGGGACGTCCAATAATAAAACAAAAAGATGGGAGCTGCCCACCCTCCCATCACTTGTGGGAGGATAACAAATGTGAGTGATGGCCTGATCTTCTTTTATTGCCATATGAAGTTTGTGCGTATGGCATCCAACTTCATAAGTAAGGGCACGTCGACCTCAAGGGAAATAGAGGTAAACAAATAGAGTACTTTAGATAAGACTAACATTTTAAGAGCGTTATGTATACCCATGATTAATAGGTGTAACTCATTGATACGTCTTGACTGTATACTGACCTTACTAATTGAAGAATCAAGATTAATTTGATAAATTTCAGGAAACCTTGGGGTATATCTTAATTCGAAGGAATATGGCTGTATCCGTCTGGTGAGGAATACTGAAAGCAGAGTTATATATTCAGATAGTTTGGGGTTTTCCCTATTCAGTAAATAACCAGATTTCCTCTCATATTCTGTGGCAAATTGCTCAACCTCAGCTATTGCATTACCAGGGTCGTAATTTATAACCGCCATGTCATCCACGTACGCAAGTACCTTTGTGTCATATCAATACATTTAAACAGGTTTTATAACCAGATGCTGAGTGATTTGAATTATGAAAGGATCTATATATAAGGCGAATAAGGGTGGAGAATAGGGACATCCCTGTCTTGTCCCTCTGGTTATGTCAATTCTCCCTGATTCTTGACCCATAATATGAAGTCTTGCCCTATGGCCTTTATATTGCATGTACCAAGCATCTTTTGTTCCATGATGTGCCATAAATAGCACCACAACACTCTGTTGAGCATTTTTACCGCGTCAAGGATTAACATAGCCATTCGGTCACCTGACATGGTTCGCTGCTGCTCTTACAGATATAAATCCCTGTTGCCAAGGGGTGAAATTGTCAAAGAGATTGCCCGATATGAGGCTGGGTTATCCAGGGGCTTGCTTTTTGGGGGGAAAATAACAATATCCGTACCCTAACAAGACTGGAGGATACCAGATTCTGCTGCACTCCTATGAACAGATTCAGCAAAAAAACGGCTAGCTCTACCTGCAAAGCCCAAGATAGTTTGAGGGGGATTCTGTTGTTCGGCTGCCTTCCCTGCAGCCAGAGAATGCAGTGCATTCATAACGTCATCCAAAGTAATATCTGCCTCCAGCCGCTGTTTAACTCTGGATCGATCAATCCCAGACCTTCTTCTTCTCCCCCGAGGAGAGAATGAGGGACATTTTTATGATATAATGTTCTGGAAAAACCCTCGAAAAATGTTATACTATCCGTGGGGTTCGTGCCTTACAGCCCATCGTTCATTTTGACTTTCTCCATACTTTTCCCAGCTTTTGTCTAGTACATAGTGCTAGAATTCTCCCTACCTACTCACCGTATTCACAATTCTCATTTCTATGCACCTGAAATCCTGACCCCACCCTCTTAACATAATAGCTGATGATCTTGGTGTTTACTGTCATAATTTCAAGTTTTATGTGCCCTTACTCCTACCCACACAAACTACTCTCTATGTGGCCTTTTTTCAGCATAGCTAACATTTTATACAACCCTCAAAACTCACCATCTTTCTACTTCCTATGGAAAGCAACAAAGCTGATAACCTCTCTTCTCAATCCTGTTTTAAAAGAATTCACGACCACCCCCCTTGAAGTGCTATATCTATCCAGTTAAAAAACTGAGCAACCCATTTACTAATATGCTCGATAAATATATTGTTTAACAGCAGTTCCCTGTGGAAGGTCCATTAAGACTGGAGCTTAATGCTGCTCTGACCTGAAATTTCCAGTACTCGTGGACTATGATAAAAATAAAAGCCGTGGTAGTTTCTTAACAACAACCTTGCCCACCAGTCTGGATGAGTCCAAAAAATATTCTGTTCTGACATATTTCCTGTGAGGGGTAGAAAAATTTGTTAATCCCAGGTCAGGGGCTTTCTTAGTATCCCATATATCCTCCAGCATGTGATTGTCCATATGTGATAACAAAGCACGGTAAACCAAGGTTTTCTCCCATGATAATTAGTTCTTTGATTTCATTTCTACATCATAATGTATATTTAAATCTCCACATATTATCAGTGGGGTTGGCCAGGATGCTAACTCCACCTCTAGGTCTTCAATTACACTTAGCATCATCTTGGTTAGAGCATAAATAGAACAGACAATCACCCCCGACTGGCAACTCCACAACTGCCCACCTACCCTACTTGTCCACCAATTTCCACTTAACAGACCCCATGTTGCTTTTACCAAACACAGTGACACTCCTTGTGCTCTTGGTTATATATGCTACTAAGGTATACCACATAATTCTCAAAAATTCCTTCTTGCCCCATGGAGTATGCATTTCCTGTTGACATATGACTTCTGATCTCGGGGACCTCAATAGCTCTGTGACCCTCTGATGCTTATCATTATCATTTAGGCTACCCACATTAACTGTATGAATGTATAGTTTACCCATTTGAAATCTAAAGCCTTGTCCCTAAACTTACTCCTTGAAATTTTGATATCTTAATATCCATTACGCTACCTTCTTTCCCTCTTTTTTCCCTTTGCTCACTCTTTGTGATTTATTCATTTAGTCCCCATCCTCAACCCTTCCACCCCAACCACTTGTAAACCCCGATACCCCCTCTTGCTCCCACCTCTCCACCTCCTTGAAGCTGACAGACCATGCATTGGTCTGAGGAGATGAAAGCATGCTCTCTCGCCAGCCACCCAGACATGCATAAGTTATTCAAAAAAACAAAACATCACCATTGCAACTTGTATAGAGGTATAGAGATTATGTAATCATAATTGAATATGTTTCATTTTATTTTCGGTCCATTGGCCTCTTTATTTGTTTTTATAGCCAGCCAACACATGGTTAGTCGTAAGAGGGAGTGCCTTATTACTTCTTCAGGGAAAACAAACTATGTAAATATATATTCCATAAAATAGATCCAGTACATATTCCATTAGTCAGGTGACTTGTTATGTGGATTCAAAATACTGAAATACACTTGTGAGAATATAGTGGAAACCCAAGCAATGTATATTGATTGCAATTATGCTTTTGTTCTGTTGCCTAACCCATCACATACTTACAATGATGTTCTTATTTGTTGAAACTATAAGGAGCGAGGCACCATCTCTAGTACTTCACCTCAAAATATAATAGGTTATCCCCTGTACACCAATATCTAAACAGCTACACAAAACCTATTTTCTGTGACCATGTAAACTTCTCCACCTGAAAACTTGACACTCTGTGCTCTTGAAGAAACGTGACAGTGAATTCTCATTAGATTTGGTAAGTTCCTGCACTGCTTTTAGATCTTTACAGAAGCAAGTCTACATGTTATGCTTTTTGGCACACAACAAAAGGGGATTTATGGTAACGGGGGTTGTAATAAAAACCCTTTCTTTTGTATTTACATATGATTCAAATACAAGACTTCTGGGTCACAATTATAACCGGGTTACAGGTATGAACATTGTTGACCGAAAGAATGAGGAACCGATGTGGATGAATACATAACATGTTGGTAATAAGATTATGTTGGTCAATAAACAGGTTTCTTCAAGAGCACAGGGTGTCAAGTTTTCAGGTAGTTTGGAGATGGGTTAGGCAACAGAACAAAAGCATCATTGGAATTCATGTAAATTGTATGGGTTTCCACTATGTTGTCACATATTTAGAATTCACATAACAAGACACTAGACTAATGTGATAAGTAGTTGTACATTTTTATCTGGAAACATTCTCATTGTGTTTTAGCCCTGAAGAAGCTCCCTCATATGATGAAACACATGTTGGCTGGCTGTAAAACCAAATGAAGAGGCCAATGAGTGAATATAAAAATAAACATATTCAATTATGATGTTCTAATGTCTATAACTGTACTGATTACTGTAACATGTAGACTCATACAAGGATTGCATGTGCTAGAGCTGTGTATTGTTTGTAGACACATACACACTGGCCCACACAAGCTCTCCTCGAGTATGCATTTATCAATATTGTAGTGCGGTATGTAAAATGAAGAATGTCTAAATGTTATGTTGTGTTAATTCTCTATTTTAGGAAATAGTAACCAATTTTTCTGGACAAGAATTTACTGGGTGCTAGTTTACTGCGATAGATTAACTCGTAGTGCTCTGAACTAACAATTGCATACAGTTGCAGGTTGTTGCCATTTTGTTTGCATTTGTCTAATGTTAAATGTCATTTTCAATGCATTGCTTGCTCATAGAGCTCATAGCCAGTTGATTGTTTTCGGTACCACCCCGTGTACACTGTTCCCCAAAATTAGAGTAGGTTTAATGATTATTTAAAGAATCTTGAGACAATCCAAATTTGAAAAATCATTAAAACAAGTTCCCCAATTCATCATAGAGACTATATTAAGCCAGTTCAAGCAAGGTTGCCTACCCATGGTTGGAGGGTAGAGAGATACTGCTGAGAGTGGCATGACCTCACCAAAGCACATGTCTTCCCCTGGCCTGAGGGGAGAATATTCAATATCAACATCATAGAACACACTAAAGCTTACATCTAGGGCAGACATTGGGGCTAAGAGAGAGATATAACATTGACCCTGCTAAAACAATGGGCCAACCCCAGGGTGGCCTCAAAATGCAAAGCACAAAAACCCAAGGCTAGCAATATCAAGGAATAGAGCTTCAGCTCCTCCGACTCCGTCAATGAGGACAAAATCACAGAAGGAAGGTAGGGATGGCACGCCAGGGAGCCTGCCGGTAGTTAAAAACGTGCTCACCTCACTGACAGTACAGGACCACCCTGAAAAAGGCCCCTTGATCATGATGTTAGTTAATGAGACACAATACCACTTTCTAGTAAATACCAGAGTGGCAAGGCCCTGCTTACGAGAAGGAGCAGCACCTGTGTCCAAGACCACTTCCATAGTCCTTGGTTCCATGGCCAAGGTCCCCCTCACGGAACCTATCAAACTAGAAATAGGGAGAAACAAGCTCAGGGGAAAATTGATATTCTGTCTGTCCTCCCCAACTAATATGTTAGGGCGAGACCTGTTTTCCAAACTTAGGATATCCATCCAGTTCGCCGAGGATGGATCCATCTCCTGTTCCTCCCCTGGAGTCTCCCCTCTAAAAGACAAACAGGCAACCTCCTCCCTCATTCTGGGAAGGCCAGCCAGGGCAATCCCAGACCCTCAAGACCATGCCAAACGATTAGTTTTGGAGCATATGGGGAGCCTCCTAGAGCTATGTAAACTAGCTAAGCAGTGAACCAGCTCTGCACACCATTTATTGTTAACAACAACTAAGAAGGTAATCTGTAGGGTGTGAGAGAAGTGAGAAGCCTAAGACCACGGCACCCACCCACCCACTGCATTGATTGTAACTAGACCATGCGCTACCCCAGGGTACCAGATCCAGCCTTTGTCACCATCCTGGTTCCTCCTCAAGGGAGAAAGTGGTAAAGGCAAAGGGGTTCCAGACGGGCGTAGTGGTACCCCATAGAGGTGTCTCTGGCTGCCACCTGGATAGAGTCCTCAAACCTGCAATGGATATGCCACAGGCCTCATCCCCGATGCAGGAGCCCCTTTGTGTTATCAGGTGCCAGATGAGAGTGTCCTCAAAGGTGCTGAAGCAACCACTGGCAGGCAAGGGGCGCCAGACTGGACAAAGACTCAGCTGCAGCATCCCAGAGGGATCCAACAGAGCACCTGCACCCAAAAGCAGAAAGACTGGCAACCTCCAAATTCTAAAGACTGCCAGTACTGTTACCGTAAGAACCATATAGCCATGTATTGTCTTCGGAAAATGAACCACAAACAGAATAGAATAGTACAAAGGTAGTTCCTACAGACTACCTACCACTAAACAAATCCTAGAACCAGCCATGTATGTGGTTAACATAAGTCCTCAGTGTATCACACTCTTCATACCACTCTCTGACACATTTCATTACCTGCCACCACCAATAGCCTTCAGGACGGCCATGCTATGTCGGCCAGGAGCGCCCACTAGAATTCAACATCCTGGTACCTGCAGGAGGCCCAGGGCACCCACTGCTGTTCATTCCCCAGGGCGAGGCTGGCCCCACCCTGGGGAGAGGACAGTCTGACGCTGGAGCAGGGCGGACCCCACAACCTATGCATAAAAGCAGGCACGAGGACCACTCACCCAAGTCCTGCTTTGGGTGGACTATGTAAGTCTCCACAGCCTAATGGTTTGCCGCCCAATAGAAGCCTCTCTTTAGTTGCAAAACAAGGCAAATGCTCCAGCATCAGTATCCGGAGGCAGGTCCCTTAACACACAGAGAGTAGCGATGGCCACAATGGTAGCAAAATCATCAACAAATCCTGGAAAATCAAATCACATGACCCGTGTCCGTAGGAAAATCCATCAAATTTATTAGCCCCACCCCCATCAGGCCGATTATACCGAGTTCCAACGATATACCCAAATCTTTTTGAGAAAACATAAAAAGTCCCAGCCATTTCCATGCGTTTTCCCCTGATGGTCCACACGTGACCTTCCAGCCACCTCAAGTGTCCTTCTCATAAAATTAACTCATGCCTAAAATAACCGCCTACCGGTACCCATTCAGAGCAGTACAAAACAGCCCAAAGATTGACAACCCTTCCAGACAAATGGCATAACCCAATAAAGCAGCTTAATTAGAGACAAACCTCACTCCAAGCCATGTGCCGAGGCCAAAAGGATACGCATTTGTCATCGGAACAATTAAACTAAAATCCGAACACCCACTCTCCTTCACAAATGCACGCAGCACATGCAGGTCAAAAGGACAACCATGCCCGACCATAGTTAGGAGAGGGGGGAAAACAAAATACAAGAGTATTTAAACAGTTTAACACCCACTACTTGCCAAAAATTCTATCACCTGTTAAAACATCCCTTGAGGAAATCTTTTGCTCATGGCTAAACAATTGAGAACACCAGTAAAATGTATACATGTATTTTCCAGGCAACTGCCTAACGATGTGTTGTTTGCAAATTTACCCACAAAAGCACAGCTCTTAACATACAGATCTGTGATCTAGCTGAAAGTGCACTGATACTGCTGCGGCCCGAACTTCCTTCGACCAAAGCTTTGAAAGACTTTCTTTTGCAAGGACAATCGCTCAAGCAATAAAGGATACGTTGACTTTTTGCAACAACCCCCTAAAAGACATTGTTTACACTACAGCAAAACAAAGAAGCCTCTGGGCGCCCAGAAGACAGACTCCTCACCCAAAGACAACTCTACAGCCAACAAATGCTTTCCAATTTATATCTTTTTGTATTTTTGTACGTACCTTACTTAGCTGGTATGCTCTACAGCCCCTCATGAACTAGACGCATGTCTAATCTCTTAGGGCCTGATGTACAACCCTGTTTTGCGGTTGCAAATGGGAGATCCTCCCGTTTGTGGATGAAAAAAAGGGTAATAGCATGTACAAATGCTATTTTGGAAGTCACTGCCTCGCAAAATAGCGTTTGTGACTCTCGCTATTAGGAAGTGGCATCCCTTCCTAATAGCAAGTCACCATGCTATGTACTAATGTTTTTGCGGCCACAAAACACTCGCAGTTTACCACCTACTTTAAGTAGGTGGTAAACCACTCGCAAGTGGCAAGGGGTCCCCAGGGTACCCCTTTCCCTTTGTGAGCAATTTAGAAAATATTTTTAAAGAGCAGGCAGTGGTCCCAGAGACCAATGCCTGCCATTAAAAAAATGAAAATGAAAAGTTTAATTTTTCTTTTTTAAAATGCATCCCGTTTTTCTTTAAGGAAAACGCGATGCATTAAAAAAAGAAATCTGCTTTATTTTAAAAGTCACAGGGATGGTGACATGCATATCTGTGACTGCTAGCCATCCTAATGGGGTCGCAAATCGTGCCTGCTCATTAATATTAATGAGTCATGCAATTTGCGACCCCATTAGGCATCGCAAACAGTGTCTGAGACACTGTTGTGCATTCCAAATAGCGAGTCGCAAATTGCGAGTCGCAAATGCAACACAATTTGTGACTCGCTAATTGGTGGATTGTATATCTGGCCCTTAAATTCTGCTTCTGCATTCTTGCAACGCAAGCACAGAGACCTCTCACAGCTCAAATACATTTACACTGAACGAAACTCTGGTGTTCCTCATGCACTACACAGCCCACTCCTGCATGTCCTTGACAGACAGGAGGTCAGGGAGAAGTTCACTCTCCTCTTCCACCCTATCATCTGTTGCCAAGAGCATGCTTAATTCAGACCGCTCAAAGTGAGGTTTGGGAAGGTTCAGGTGGAGGACCCACAAAGGGTTCCTTGGAGTCTGCAAGTTCACCTGGTAGGTGGCTGGCTTATAGGTTCGCCTGAGTGAGTCTTATGAAGGACGATGACTGGTTTCTAGAGGCCAGCATGTAGCTAAATACATGCTGGGGAGTTTTCCTTGGAGCTGTCTCCAAGCCATCTTACACCAGACTGAGGGGTCCTCTCACAGGGGGCCATACAGTAACTCAAATGGACTGAACCCAAATAACTTCTTTGGTACCTCCATGTAAGCAAAGAGAAGACATGGTAAGAGGATGTCCTACTTATGCCTCATGGGTTTGGTCAGGTTTTTGATCATGCCCTTCGGGGTTTGGTTGGATCTCTCCACTAACCCATTACCTTGGGGGTTGTAAGGTGTTGTGAACCTGTAGAATACATTACACGCCTCCAAAAGGGATGTCATATACTTGGATATGAAATTGGTACCCCAGTCAGATACCACCTCTCTGGGGAACCCCTTACGGGAAAAGATCCTCATTAACGCCTGGCACACCATGGGTGAAGTTGTCCTGAGTGCCATAGCCTCCACTACCAGATAACATGGTCAACCAAGACCAGGATGTACCTGTTGCTCATGGTTGTCTTGAGGTCCAGAGGCCCCACAATGTCCATACCCACACTCTCAAAAGAGGTGCCTACAACTGGAAAAGGTTGGAGAAGCCTTTCACTAACTTCCACTACCTTAGACTTCCTTCCACTCTTGCCACTTGCCTGGCAAGTTTGCAACATGCATCAGACTGCCTTCGCATTTGAGGTCAAAAGAAGTGGGTGAAAACCTGTCAAAGGTTTTGTCCTGCCCAGATGTTCTGCCAATGGTACATCGTGAGCCAGATCCAGTACGAAGGTCCTGCAGCGCTAGGGTACCACAAGCACACAGGCTGACCCAGGCTTGATGACCCTAGGCTCGCTGTCTTGGAAACCATTCTCCCAGTAGATCCAGTGTGATGCAGACTGATCAACAGATGCATGGTTTGCAGCCTGATGCCGCAATCTCTTCATGGAAAGGCATTCTCCCTGTACCCTGCAGAACTCTTCCCTAGTAGGACACCCTCGTGCTGCCAATGGGTCAGCTCAGATAAGTCCCCCGGTTCAGCCATTTGTTCCCCTGTAGGTTCTGGGGCATCCCTCTCGAGGTCAGACTCCTCCTTGACTGTGGGAACTTTAGGAACAGGTTTCCTGTGTCCCTTGCCCTTTCTCTTGGCAGGCACCTGGGCCACTGTTTCAGGCTCCAGGTCCTTCTGATCAACGTTGGTGGCTGCCATGGACTGAGTGGTCATGAATGCCCACTCTGGCAACACAAGCTTCTCAAAGTGAGACCTGAGCTCCACATCCTTCCACAAGAACTACTCCAGGTCGTTACCTAGCAGACAAGCTACAGGCATGGTAGGGCTGACAACCCCCCTCCCAGGACCTGAGACCCCCCACTCAAAGGGAAACTGTACCACCTTACATTACTCTGAGTTGTCTACAGCTCGGGGCTCCTCCATTTTGGATTATACGTCACTCCACATGACCACCTGCGTGACCCTGCTTCAACCGGCCTCTGTCCCAGCGAGGACCGACATCGAGGCGCCAACCCCTGGCCCGGGGGATACCACGTGAACCCTTCCCACTCCCGGCGGAGGGCAGTATCGATGGGACCCCCAACCGTCTTTCCACACCTAGGTGCGATCACCTCACAGCTCTCTGGGGCCTGGCGCCTCTCCTGCTGGGCGTCTGGCCGCTCCGCAACCGGCCTCTCCGCCCCCTCCGGGCGCAAGGGTCCGGACATCAAAGGGCTCCAGTCCTATATCTGGGGCAACCCAACAACAGGACAGTAGTTGCATCCCGGAGTCAAGAGCCCTGCTGATCGGATCGCGGCTGACCCTACGGAAGAAGACTCATCCTGAACCCACACTCTGAGTCCTGCTGACGACATCGCGGCTCCCCCGTGCTTGAAGACCTTCACGAACCTTCGGGGCCCTGCTGACGCTGTCGCGGCCTGACCTTGTCGAACCTCATTATCAGAGCCCAGCTGACCTCGTCGCGGCTCGACCGAAGCGGACCTACCACCGGAGCCCTGCTGACTGTGTCGCGGCTCGACCCAAGCGGAACTACCACCCGAGCCTTGCAGACGCCGTCGCGGCTCCCCACGTCCGAGCCACCCCGCGGCCAGCACCCAAGGTCTGGCGCAGAGCCTCCTGTACCTGGTTGGTACCAAGACTATCCCGCTACCCTATCCCTCTAGCAGACATTGATACTCTTACTGGATCCCTCGATCCCACTGTAAATATTGAAACGTGCTACTTCTGATAAAGAACGAAATCAAGCAACTGATATTGAGTCCTGTTTGGTGGTGTTACTGGGCCTAGTACGATTATAGGAGAAAGTCCTCCCCGAAGGGGGCTTCTCAGCGGCGCTCGGCTATAACTGTGCGGTAGGAAGGGTGCCGGACTAGTCTCCCTGACTCCCCGGTGGTCCTCCCTCCAACATTTGGTGGCCAGCGACAGGATCCGAGCCAGACGCAATCGTACAGGCGAGTAACGCACCCACTACCTAACCAGATGGAAAAAGAAAAGGGAACCATGGAAGGCCAAGAGGCAACCGTGGCCGCAACCTTCCAGCCGGAAAGGTTGGAAGAATACACCCATAAAGAACTGAAACAATTCTGCAAGGACAAAGGGATCCCAACCACAGGGTTGGGCACCAAGGAAGAAATGCAGAAAGCCCTGAAAGCCTGGACAGAACCCGAGACCACTCCGCCCCAAGCCGAAGGGACCTCGGCCCGGGACGGAAACCTGCCGACCCCAACCCCGACAGACGGGGGGCGAACCGTCCCAGAAACCAGCCTTTCCCACGAAGAAATGCGAGAACAGGAGAGGGTCCAGACACACGAAATGGACCTCGCCCCGACTCCGGCTGGACGGTGAGCTCCTACTGGCGGAGAAGAAAATAGCCTTGGAACAACTACGGCTGCAAGAGGAAATCGAGGAAAAGAAGCGGCATTGGGAACTAGAGGAGAGACGGCTAACCCTCGAGCACGAGAGGAGCCTCAAGGAACTTGAACTAAAATCTAAAACGGGGGAGACCAGCACCCCCGGAGCCCGGGACGCTCTGCCACTGACCGAGCCAAAGGTTCACATCCCCAAGGATGTCGTCAAGGAGTACTATAAAAATGACGACATCCAGCAATCGTTCCGAGCATACGAAGTAGCCATGACCTCCCATCGGGTACCCCGGAAGGATTGGGGTGCCGGCCTATGGGGAAGGTTCCTCAGCGAGGGCCGGGATACCCTGCTGCAACTCCCCGATGCGGTGATGACTTCATACGACCACATGAAAGAAGCCCTACTCACACGCTACGGGCTATCAGCCGAGATGTACCGGCAGCGCTTCCGGGACTGCAAGAAGCTCCCCGGTACCACGTGGGTCGAATACGTGGACTTCTTCAGCCGAGCACTAGAAGGATGGATAAAAGGAAGCAAGGTCACCTCATACAATGAACTGTTCGACCTCATTGTCTGGGAGCACCTTGCCAACAACTGCTTTGTTGAACTAAGACAACACCTCCTGGACAGTAAACTGACCGAGCCCCGGAAGCTCGCCGCCGAAGCAGACCGATGGGTCAACACCCGGGTCTCCCGGAGGCCGGAACCCAGTGGGGGACTACCAACGGAGTACCACGGGACCCCCCCGCCAGCGAGGCGGAGGAGGGGGGTCCCACCGCAGTCGAGAATTCCCGGCCGGGCCACCCAGAAGCCCGCCACGAGGCCAAGCCACCAACCACACGTCCCCGACCCTGGGCCGAAGGGGGGCCCCTATCGCACGGCCTGGACCACGACCAACAGTGACCTACTTCGGCTGCCAGCAGACCGGCCACTATGCGAGCGACCCGGCCTGCCCCGCGAACCGACGGAACGGGAACGCTGGGCCCCCTCCCCGGCAGATAGCCGCCGCCGCCCTGGGGGAAGGAGAAGACGAGGAGGAGAACCACGACGACGGGTCCCCCGAGTGGGAACCAGCTGCCATGTCTCTTGTATGCCTGGGCTCCCGAGAAATGGTGCCCCGAGCTGCCATCCCAAGCAACACCCAGAAGTACCAACAATGGGTCACCATAAACGGACGACGGGCCGAGGCCCTCCGGGACACTGGGGCCAGTGTGACCGCCGTCCGCTGCCACCTAGTGACCTCCGAACAAATCCTGCCGCATGTCCTATGCCCTGTCCGGACCGCGGACAACACCGAGAGCATGTGCCGGATGGCCAGGATCCCCTTCGAGTGGGGAGGAGTGTCCGGCACCCTAAAAGTAACTCTCCGCGACGACGCCCCAGTAGACTGCCTCCTGGGGAATGACCTGGAGAGCTCCCCCTGGGCCCAGGTGGAACGCCGAGAGCATCTGGGGATGCTAGGACTGCCCGAGTGGGCCTGCGCCACCACCCGGTCCATGACCGCCAAACCAGCCGCTGCCACGGCCCCCGACAAGCTGGCGGGCCCCGAACTATCACCCTCCTCCGGCACGGAGGAACCTGCCGAGGAGGCCGGGCCAGCCGAACCTTCTCCCGACGAGGCCGCCTCCCTCAGCGAGATCCCCGAGCTGGCCCAGTGGCGCCACGACGGGGGCCCCACCCGCGAACAATTCCAGCAAGAGCAGAAGGCCTGCCCGTCCCTCAAGGGGGCCCGACAGCAAGCGGCCGCCCAGGCTGGAGGGGACCCCACGGGAACCCACTGGGTCTATTGGGACAATGACTTATTGTACAGTGAGCAGAAAGTCGACGAACTGGGGACCGGCCGGGTGTTGGTGGTCCCCCTCCGATTTCGAGAGTTCCTCCTGAACCTGGCACATGACGTGCCCCTCGCCGGACACCTCGGGCGGGACAAGACCTACAGCCGCCTAGTGACCCATTTCTATTGGCCCCAAATGAGAAGAGACGTGGACCATCACTGCCGGTCCTGCCCGACCTGCCAAGCTAGCGGGAAGACTGGGGGTCGAGTGAAAGCCCCCCTGCAACCATTCCCAACCGTCAACACCCCGTTCGAACGAGTGGGGATCGACATCGTGGGGCCCCTCGACCCCCGAACCGCCCTGGGACACCGCTTCATCCTGGTACTAGTCGACCACGCCACCCGATACCCCGAGGCCATCCCACTCCACACGGTGACAGCTCCAGTAGTGGGCCGGTCCCTGATGGGCATCTTCTCCAGGGTGGGGTTCCCCCGAGAAGTAGTGAGCGACAGGGGTACAAACTTTATTTCAAAGTACATGACATCCCTCTGGCAATAATGTGGGGTCACCTATAAATTCACCACCCCTTACCACCCCCAGGGGAACGGACTGGTCGAGCGGTTCAACAGGACCCTGAAGGGGATGATCAAGGGCCTGGAAGAACCCCTGAGGAGGAGATGGGATGTCCTGCTGCCCTGCCTCCTGTTCGCCTATCGGGAGGTACCACAGAAATCCCTGGGCTTCAGCCCCTTCGAACTATTGTATGGGCACCCCGTCCGAGGGCCCCTCAGCCTGGTCAAAGAGAGCTGGGAGGCGCAAGTCCAAGGTGCCCCTCCCGACGTCTACCGGTACCTTCTGACCCTGCGGAACCAAACTCGGAAGTTCCGGGCCCTGGCAGAAGCCAACCTCGAAGCCAGCCAAGAAGACATGAAACGCTGGTATGACGAAAATGCCTCAACCATCGAGTTCGAGCCGGGCCAGCAAGTCTGGGTCATGTCACCCGTGGACCCCTGCGGCCTGCAGGACAAGTGGACCGGGCCCTTCAAGGTAGTTGAGAAGAAGAGCCCCGTTACGTACCTGGTCGACATGGAGTCCCCGAGGAACCCCCTCCGGGTCCTGCACGCCAACCGGCTCAAGCCCCACTTTGCCCGAACTGAACTGAGCCTGCTGCTGGCTACCGACGATGGGGGGCGAAAGTGACTCCGAGCCCCTACCAGACCTCCTGGGGTCCTCAGGCCAAGACGGCTCCTTGGAGGGTGTCCACCTCTCCGCCACCCTGACACCAGAACAGCGCCATGACTGCCGGAAGCTGCTGCAACCCTTCGCTGCCCTCTTCTCCCTCACGCCCGGGGTGACCCCCTGGTGCGTCCACAACGTGGACACTGGGGATAGCCCCCCTGTGCGACACCGCGCCTACAGAGTACCTGACCTAGTCCGAGCCTGCATACAGACCGAGGTCGCCAAGATGCTCGCTCTCGGAGTCATCGAGCCTTCCGAAAGCCCGTGGGCCAGCCCGGTAGTCTTGGTGCCGAAGGCCGCCACCCCCGGCACTGCCCCAGAACTCAGATTTTGTGTCGACTACCGGGGCCTGAACGCAGTCACGAAGACCGATGCCCACCCCTTGCCACGAGCCGATGAGCTGATCGATCGCTTGGGGGCCACCCGCTACCTGAGCACCTTCGATCTCACTGCAGGGTACTGGCAGATCAAGCTCACTCCCGGCGCCCAGGAACGATCCGCCTTTTCCACCCCTGATGGGCACTACCACTTTCGGGTAATGCCCTTCGGGATGAAGAACGCCCCAGCGACCTTTCAGAGGCTAGTGAAAAAGGTCCTGGCCGGACTAGAAGCCTTCAGCGCGGCCTACCTCGATGACATTGCGGTCTTCAGCGATCACTGGGCCGCGCACCTAGGACACCTCAGAGAAGTCCTGGCCGCTCTCCAAAGGGCCGGGCTCACTATTAAGGCCAGTAAATGCCAGATAGGTCAAGGATCGGTGACCTATCTGGGCCACCAGGTGGGGAGTGGCCAGGTGGTGCCCCTCCTGTTAAAGGTCGACGCCATCCAGGCGTGGGAGCCCCCCGCAACCCAGACCGCTGTCCGGGCCTTCCTAGGCCTCACAGGCTACTACCGACGATTCATCAAGGATTATGGCAGCATTGTAGGGCCCCTTACGGAGCTCACTTCCAAGAAACAGCCCAAGGCGGTGCACTGGACGCCCCGCTGTCAGACCGCTTTTGAGACCCTCAAGGCGGCCATGTGCGCTGCCCCTGTGCTACAGGCCCCTGACTACAGCAAGGAATTTGTAGTCCAGACCGATGCCTCGGAGTACGGGGTAGGGGCAGTCCTCTCCAAGATGGACGCCAAGGGCCTCGACCGGCCTGTGGCCTTCATCAGCCGCCGACTGCTGCCGCGAGAACAGAGGTGGAGCACCATCGAGCGGGAGGCCTTCGCCGTGGTATGGGCCCTCAAGAAGCTCCGGCCCTACCTTTTCGGCACCCACTTCAGGGTCCAAACTGACCACCGGCCCTTGCGGTGGCTCATGCAAATGCGGGGCGAGAACCCCAAGCTGTTGCGTTGGTCCATCTCGCTGCAAGGGATGGACTTCACTGTGGAACATCGGCCCGGCAACGACCACGCCAATGCTGACGGCCTGTCCCGATTCTTTCGCCTCGGCGAGGAGAACCCCCAAGGAGATGGGTGACTCTCCCTGCCTTCAGCTGGGGGGGACGCATGTGGGAGCCGGCCTCGTGGCGTGGTCCAGTTCCTCCTCGCTAAGCCGCACGAGGTCCCATGCACCTCGGGGCTCCTCCATTTTGGATTATACGTCACTCCACGTGACCACCTGCGTGACCCTGCTTCAACCGGCCTCTGTCCCAGCGAGGCCCGACATCGAGGCGCCAACCCCTGGCCCGGGGGATACCACGTGATCCCTTCCCACTCCCGGCGGAGGGCAGTATCGATGGGACCCCCAACCGCCTTTCCACACCTAGGTACGATCACCTCACAGCTCTCTGGGGCCTGGCGCCTCTCCTGCTGGGCATCTGGCCGCTCCCCAACCGGCCTCTCCGCCCCCTCCGGGCGCAAGGGTCTGGACATCAAAGGGCTCCAGTCCTATATCTGGGGCAACCCAACAACAGGACAGTAGTTGTATCCCGGAGTCAAGAGCCCTGCTGATCGGATCGCGGCTGACCCTACGGAAGAAGACTCATCCTGAACCCACACTCTGAGCCCTGCTGACGACGTCGCAGCTCCCCCGTGCTTGAAGACCTTCACGAACCTTTGGGGCCCTGCTGACGCTGACGCGGCCTGACCTTGTCGAACCTCATTATCAGAGCCCAGCTGACCTTGTCGCGGCTCGACTGAAGCGGACCTACCACCGGAGCCCTGCTGACTGTGTCGTGGCTCGACCCAAGCGGAACTACCACCCGAGCCTTGCAGACGCCGTCGCGGCTCCCCACGTCCGAGCCACCCCGCGGCCAGCACCCAAGGTCTGGCGCAGAGCCTCCCGTACCTGGTTGGTACCAAGACTGTCCCGCTATCCTATCCCTCTAACAGACATTGAGACTCTTACTGGATCCCTCGATCCCAATGTAAATATTGAAACGTGCTACTTCTGATAACGAACGAAATCAAGCAACTGATATTGAGTCCTGTGTGGTGGTGTTACTGGGCCTAGTACGATTATAGGAGAAAGTCCTCCCCGAAGGGGGCTTCTCAGCGGCGCTCAGCTATAACTGTGCAGTAGGAAGGGTGCCGGACTAGTCTCCCCGACTCCCCGGTGGTCCTCCCTCCAACAAAGCTTTAGGCAGAAAGTCTCTGAGTTCAGTAGGAACCAGTTTTGTCCTCTCTAGTCCATCTTCACTACATGATGTGGAAACAGCATTGTGCAGAGCAAACACAGCCTATCCAGATGCTAGTGAAAACTCCTTGCACCACTGTAAACACAGAAAGGTCTATTCAGCCTGGCTATGAGTCACCCAGGAGAGGCAGGACACACCTCAACCCCCTTGTGACTGTCTAGTGTGAATGCACACCCCAATCTCCTGTCACTGTGAATACAGAAGCAAGCAGAGGCATACATGATGGTTCTGTAAGAATATGGCCAATTTCTAAAAGGGCATTTTTAAAACACACAATATAAAAACCAATATTTACTAAATTCTGAGTTCAGAGAGCCGAAACTTCATTTCTCTAATTTGTACGAATTGAAAGATACACATTTAAAATGTTGCAGTGCAGCTCCAATGATAGCCTACAGGGCAGACAGTCTTTCAGCAGTGAAAAACAAAATACACAGTATTTCACTATCAGGAACATACCGGTACATGCTCTGCCTTACACCTTCAGTGCGCCCTGCCTATGGGGGTACCTTGGGCCTACCTGAGGGGTGCCTTGCATGTAAGAAAAGGGAAGGTTAGGGCCTGCCAAGTGGGTGCACTGCAGTGGCAGGCCTGAGACCCCCTTGAAAGTCTACTTGTGTGGGTGGCACAAACAGTGCTGCAAGCCCACTAGCAGCATTTGATTTACATGCCCTGGGAACACACTATGTACTGTACTAGGATCATTCTAGTAAATCAAATATGCCAATCTTGGAAAACCAATTATAACACCATTTACAGTTGGAGCACTCTCACTTTAGCACTGAATACCAGTGAAAAAGTGTGCAAAGACACTAAACCAGGAAAAATTAGGTCCAGCATACCATCAAAAACAGGAGGTCAGAAAGCAAAAAGACAGGGAAAACACACCAAAATATGCCAGGTCTTACAAGGTGGTATAAGACAGAGGTACAAACGTCATGTCTGTAATTTTAAAACACATGTGGAAGGAGTGTGGAGTGAATTACAGGTTCACTACACTGTAACACCCACAAACCAATGGCCTGGTGGAGAGATTCAACCAGACATTGATAGACATGCTTGGTGGACTCTGAAAAACTCAAAAGGAGATGAGATGTCCAACTTCCATGCCTGCTTTTTGCCTGCAAGAAATTGCCACAGAAGGGAGTGGGATTCTCACCCTTTGAACTTCTGTTTGGGCACCCTGTTAGAGGTCCTCTGAGCCTTGTCAAAGAAGGATGGGAGAAGCCTCTCAAAGAACCAAAACATGACATAGTGGACTATGTGCTTTGCCTTCGTTCGAGGATGGCTGAGTACATGGAAAAAGCAAGCCAAACCCTTCGGGCCAGCCAAGTGCTTCAATACAAGTGGTATGACTTGAAGGCTGCCATGGTTGAATTTAAACTAGGCAGAAGGTATGGGTATTGGAGCCTGTCACCCTTTGGGTCCTCCAAGGTAAGTGGAGTGGGCCCAACCCTGTCCTTGAAAGAAAAGGGGACATCACCTACCTGGTGGACCTTGGTAGTTGTAAACACCCCAAAGGGTGATATATATGTCAACCGCCTGAAGCCCTTTTATGACAGAGCTGATGTGACCATGCACATGGTTGCATATGAGGGATAGGAAGTTGAGAGTGTACCTCTCCATGATCTCCTAACCAGCAATCCCAAAGATGGGTCTGTTGATGGAGTGTTCCTATCAGACACCCTCACTCACCAACAGCAAACTGACTGCAGGCAAGTCCTAAGTCTATATGCTGAGATCTTCTCTCTGACCACTGGACAGGCTAGCTGGTGTACCCATGATGTGGACACTGGTGACAGTCTACTTGTCACAAACAAAATGTACAGGAAATCTGATCATGTCAGTTAGAGCATCCAAGCTGAAGTAAGCAAGATGCTGGAATTGGGTGTCATTGAACCCTCGAAGAGGCCCTGGGCCAGCTCAGTTGTCTTGTTCCCCAAACCTCACTCCGAGGGTGAAAAGAAGAAAATTCCGGGGCATATTATCAAGGGATTATCGCAGCGTTAGTTGCACTTTTTTGCCGGTAAAGCAACGATAATTTTATCGCCCTATTAGCAGGATTCGGCTAATGGGCCTTAGGGTGAGTTTTTTGGCAGTAGCGACAAGTTTTTTTATCTCTACGCATGTTAGCTATATTTAATTGCTAATAACATGCAAAGTAGGCGCTCCCATGCAAAAAGGTACGCAAACACCCCTACTCCATATTATCATGGGGCTCATTGAAATTCTGAAGAGCAAAAAAACTGGCACTAACTGCAGTTAGAGCCAATTACTTAAGACCAGAAAATAACTGGTCTTAAAAATGGTGATAAAACTTAGGCCCATATCTCTGCAGGTTTTGGCGCTGGGCAGCACTGCAAGCACTAAGATAGTGCGCATTCCTGTGCCCCAGTCATGAAAAGTGTTGCTGCGCTGCGACAAGACAGCGTTGCAACACTGCTCACTATGCCCTTATTGCGACAGCCTGGATGCGCTGTAATCACAGGACAGAGCTCCATGATGCAAGTAATGACAGATACGTCAGGAATCCTGACGCATCTGCCTGCGCTAAAGCCATGCATTGCTGCAGTCGTGTCACAACCATGACGTAACTCCAGCAATGCATGGGGCCAGCCTATCCTTGTGGCAATGCATCAAGCAGGCGGAAGTTACTGACACAGTGCTGTTCATGAGGGGTGCCCAAATGTCGGTGCTGTTGGAGATCCATCTGTGGTGGTAGCGCGCTGAGGTGTCATCGTTTGGAGCCATTAGTGGAGTGTTGGTGCGGAGGGAGTTGACAAGATTATCTTTGGTGGCCTTGACCCAGCTGCGAGGGGGTGCGATGATGGAGGTGGCATCCGGTGGGCAAGGTAAAGACGTGATGTTACCAATGATGGTCGGTCCAGGAGAGTTCGGTGTTGTGGCTGTAGTTGAAGTACCCAGTGGCGGAGGTGACGTGTTCGACCATGTGTCCTTCTATGTGGCCTGTTGAGGTGACTTGCTGCTTGCGTCTGATGTCGGTGACCCTCCTCAGGATGGGGTGGTGCTCTGGTCACTAGGGTTGTCCAGGTGGAACTTGAGTTCACCGAGTAGGATGTCGTCGGTGGATGGAAGACCCTGGGGTGCAATGCTGTCTACAATGGTATTGGAGAATGGGGGCCATGGCCTGGGGGGCCTGCACATGATGATGCCGCAGAGGATGGTCCTGGGCTTGGTCCAGACCTGGGAGTTGAAGTGGTCCATGGTCACCCTTGGCACATTAGAGTACGTTGTCAGTTGGAGTGTGCCTCTGTAGGTGACGGCCAGCCTCCTCCTTGACGGTCGGAGTACTCCTTGCGGGTGATACTGCAGCTGTCAGTGATAGTGAAGGCGATGTCTGGCACGGAGCAGAGCTTGGTCCTGGCAGGTGAGGCGGCGTCCAGGGTTGATAACGAGGAGGGTGCTGGCGTTGTAGCGGCGGAGTGTCCAAGAGGAATGCTCCTTGGTGCTGAGCGTGGTCCAGGGGCAGACGGATGCAAACGGCATATCCTGTAGGCTGCCTTTGGCATGGGAGATGACCATTACAACGCAGGCAGTACATCGTTAACAACATAACTCCGACAACGCGGATGCCTTAACATCGCATTTGACCACATTGCATTGTGAGGTCAGTAATGGGATAATTGAAAGTTTCTCAGGTGTGTTTGGGTTTTGGGGTAACATTTGAAAATGTACATTTTTTTGTGGTAAAATATAAAACATTGGGTACATTTTGGGGTAGAATATGAAAAATGGGGTGTTTTTTGCAGTAAAATATGAAAAATGGGGTGAATTTTGGGGTAAAATTTGAAAAATGGGGTGTTTCGTGGGGTAAAATATTAAGAATAGCGAATATTGTCGTAAAAAATACAATTTGTGGTGTGCATTTGTCTCAAATATGATCTTTGTGTGTTTTGGAGGCTCAAAAAAGGAATTCCAGGGTTCATGGTTGGGTTTGTGGTGCAAAGGTTAGTTTTGGGTTTCACTCACTGAAGTGGGAACAGTAATCTTTATATCTCTGCTATGCAATACCCACTCTACTGTTGCAATGTGCCAAGTATTAGTATGCATTGGAATGGAATGCGAGGTGAATGCATGCGTCGCAACTACGTCTGTGACTTTGGCACACAAGTGGTGCGCCTGTTGTGCATGGGCACACAGTGGCCACCATTGAGAAGTGCGGGGCGACTGGACAGCTGTGAGGTGGTAAATGCCGGAAATAACACTGGATTGTGTATGGACGGGGGGATGTGTGTGTGAGCGTGTGTTGTTAAAAATGTATTGAGGGAAGTCTCACCTCAACGCCGTGTCCTGTGCCTTTGCAGCTCCTGCTCTCCTGCGACTGCTTCCAGGAAAAGGAAGTAGGCAGCCAGGCTCCCTCCCCTGAGTCAATCACAATGCTGCGATGCAGCGGTGGGATTGGTAATCGGCAACGGGACAAGTCATGCAGCCAGGGGCCGGAGGGGTGGTCATGTTCTCCATGCAGGCTGTAATGCAGCCTGCATTGCGAACAGGGAAGTGCGCATTACTGCTTTGGGCAGCCTGAGTGGTCCGACCAAACAGTCATTGCACACTTGAGTGGGCATGATAGTCCGCCCATGCCCTGCTACATATTTGGAGCAGTCCTACCCACCCTCCCAACCCCTGAGGAGACATAGCATGATTACATCAGTTACTTATCACTTTTGATCTGTTTTTTTGGCTTCTCAGAGCCAGCACTTCCTGCTTCCCGCTGCTGCTGGCCCTATGGCCTGCACCCCTGTCCTCGCCCATTGCCGCCTCCCAGCTGATCGTTCCTCCCCCCTCCCCTACTAAATGGCAGATGCTGCATGGTGGTGCAGTGGACATGCACCGCTGGCGCGCAGTAGGTGCACCTAAGCCAAGCCTGTCTGCACCCATCAACGATCCGACCGCGACCAGTACCAGGAACCCTGGATCTCAGGCCACCCACTACTACAGCACAGTCACCCTCCCCAGAAAAGTCAGAGACTGCCAACAGGCCTCGCCAAACATGACCCACGGCCAGTTCTCCTGACTCCACTGCCACCAGACCTTAACCACCACCCCGGACTCCAACACAGCCCGGAAAACATCCTAAGAAGCATCCTCCTCAACGTGCACAAACACGCTGTGGAAATCTGTAACCTACTCAACTCTCTCACCCTACAACACACCTTCTTCACGGAGACCTGGACCAATGCCTCCTCTGACCCCGAAATCAACACTGCCATCCCGGATGGATACAATATCCAGAGGAAGGACCGTCCCAAACACCCGGTAGGGGGCCTCGCCATCGCTCACAAGTGCACCCTCTGCCTCAACACCTCCAGCTAAACCTTCCCCTCTGCCGAACACCTGTACTTCCAGATCCAGACAAGCCACAACTCCACACTCTGAGGAGCCCTCGTCTACAGAACCCAACAAACAGCACCCCAGGAAAGCTGCCTGGTTCACCACCGATTTCCAAGAAGCAAGACGTACCTGTAGATGCCTGGAGAAGAGCTGGAGAAACACCAAGACAACCGATATCTGCACCACCTAAAATGACGGCATGACAGACTACAACAAACAAATCAGAAGGACCGAGAGGGACTTCACCCACAACAAAATCCTCAACAACTCCACCAACTCCAAGCAACTCTTCTGTGTCATTCATGAATTCAACAACCCACGCAGCGAAGCCAGACATAACACCCTGTCCCAAGACCTCTGCGATAAGCGTGGATTCTACTTCCTCCTCAATATAACAAAACTCTATGACAACTTCGCAGAACATCCAGCAGATGCCACAGCCAGTCCCCCGCCCCCCAGACACACCTGCCAGCCCACCATCTCCACCTGGATGCCGGTCACAGCAGAAGACACCGCCTTGACCATGAAAGGCATCCAATCAGGGACCCCCACCGGCCCCTGCCCTCCTCACATCCACCACAGAGCAGCGGCCGCCATCTCACACAAACTACAATGCAGTATTGTTAGAACTGGGGGTCTCTAGTTGGCAGAGGTAGGTACCTTTGACCAAAGAGGGACCCTTGCTTCTAAGTCAGTGAAAGGGGATTACACTACTGGATAACCCCTGCTGACCCCTTGGTAGCTTGGCACGAGCAGACAGACTTATCTCAGAGGCAGTGTGTTAAGCATTTGTGAACACATACAGTAATACAGTGAAAACACTACAGATGGACACCACACAGGTTTTATAAAAATAAGTATTCTTTATACAGACTTAACATGACCACAAACGATAAAAATCAATGATACTGTACTCAAAATTGACTAAAAGATGGTAGAATTAGCTTAGTTCAAGTTGTTGGTAAATGCGACACCGTTCTCACAAAAGTACCTGGATGCGTAACGCAAAATAAACAAAAGGCTTGCAGCGTTGGAGATGCATAGGTTCCATGCTTCGGGGGAGACGATGCGTCGTGCCTCAATGCTTGCGCAGAGTAGGGGATGCGTCATTATCCTTACCGGAGAGGAGGTGATGTGTAGATTCTCGTGCTGCAGCCTGGTTGCAATGCGGCAAGATGGCGCCTCGATGCGATGCAACAATCCGCTGTGATGCGATAAGATGGCGAGCTTGATGCAACGATGTTGAGATGATGCGACACGCCCTGGCAGCCTTGCAGTGACTCTCGTACTATGGAGCCGCGACAGGCTCTGCGACACGCTTCTCCAATGATGCGACGGCGACCCTCAAGGTTGCGACGCGCTTCTCCGGTGATGCCACAGCAGACAGCTGTGACGAAGGCACGCTTCTGGGAGATGCGGTGGCAGCGCGCTTCTCCGGCGATGCGATGACTACAGCTGCGGCGGCGTCACGCTTCTTCTCGGTGCGTCACGCTTCCAGCTCCCAGCGACACACAGGCTTCTGCAGATAGAATTCCCAGCAAGGAAATTCAGAGGGGAGCTGGTGGTGAAGTCTGTTTTCCCTGAGACTTCAGCAGGAGGCAAGCAAAAGTTCAAGCCCTTGGAGAAATATTCTGCAAGATGATGAAGTACACAAAGTTGCTTCTCCTCTCCTTGGCACTGAAGACACCACTGTAGGCCAACCCAGCAACACAGCACACTGGCAGGGGGGCAGTCCACTCCTAAAGCTTCCTTTGGTTCTTCTCTTTTGCAGAGGTTTCTTCTTATTGTTCCAGAAGTGATCTAAAGTCTTTGGGTTTGGGTCCCCATATTTATACTACGTTTCTCTTTATTTTCTGAAGGCAGAGAGGCCTTTGCCTAGTCCAAACCAGTTTTGGTCAGCCCTGGAGCACTTTGCTTGCCTGACTCCTTCTCTCCTTTCAGAGTGCAGGGCAGGGACATCAGACACACCACAGGAGGTGAAGCCAGCATTGTGGAGGGAAGGCACAGCCCTATTCAGGTCCCAGGTGCAACTCCTCCCACCCATATACATGCAGATCTTCCTATTCAGCCCTGTGCTGACTCACCCTCTCCCCCGGAATCCCCACCCCCTGTCACTCACAGAACCAGACACACAATACACAAGCTAGCAGAGGCAGGCTTGGACAGTTAAGCAAGATAATACCTACTTTCCAAAAGGGGTATTTTCAAACCCAGAATGTTAAAACCAACTTTACTAAAAGATGTATGTTATTATTCTGACTTTAGGCATACTAAATTAGAATGTCTACCATGTTGCCTGAGTCAGTTAGGATTATAAGATGTAACAATCAAACTGCCCATTCTGGCCTATGGAGAACAGGTAGCCTTGCAATAGTGAAACACGAAAATGGCTGTAATTCACTATTAGGACATGCCACACACACCAGGACATGTCCTACCTTAAACTTACAATGCACCATGCCCTTGGGCCTACCATAGGGGTGTCTGATATGAAGATAAGCGAAGGTTTAGGGACTGGCAAGTGGGTGCACTTGGTCAGTCAGCATAGAAGTACCAGACTGCACATAGGCTATGTAATGGCAGACCTGAGAAACACTTTACAAGCTGCTTCTGTGGGTGGCACAACCAGTGCTGCAAGCCCACCACCAGCATTTGATTTACACAAGCCCTGGGCAACCATGGTGCACTGTACTAGGGTCTGACAAGTAAATCAAATAACCCAATCATGGAGTCACTAACCAATAAATCAATTTAACATAGAGAGCACTTGCACTGGGGCACTGAATGGCAGTGGCACAGTGCCCAAAGCATCTAAACCAGCAAGACATTTAAAAAACAGAGGAAGCAATCAGAGAAAATGGAAGGGAGACTCACGCCAATGGTACCAGGTCTAACATGTGTCCCCTCCAGCTGAAATGTGGGGAGAACTACCCTTCCCCTTGGGAGTTCTCATCACTAAGGTGGAAACATCTGGACACACCAACAGCATTGGTGTGTTCTGTACCAGGGCGGTGTTCCACCGTAAAGCCCATCCCATGTAGGGAAATGGACCACCTCAACAACTTTGGCTTCTCACCCCTCATCTGCATCAACCATCTGAGGGGCCTGTGGTCTGTCTGAACCCAGAAGGGAGTCCCAAACAGGTATGGTCTCAACTTCTTCAGCGCCCAGACCACAGCAAATGCCTCACGCTCAATTGCACTCCACCTCTGTTCCCGTGGAAGTAACCTCCTACTGATGAAGGCTACAGGTTGGTCTAGGCCCCCTTCATTAATCTGTGATAGAACAGCCCCCACACCATGCTCTGAAGTGTGAATTATTTTGAGAAGTTGGGCGCCTTAAGCATGGGTGCTGTGCACATGACAGTCTTCGGGCGTCAAAAGCCTTCTGACAGTCCAGTTCACTTTCTTGGGCTGCCTCCTGGAAGTCAGCTCAGTCAAGGGTGCAACAATGTTGCCATACCCCTTGACAAACCTCCTGCAGTACCACGTGAGTCCTAAAAAGGCCCTCACCTGTGTCTGAGTCTTTGGGAGTTCAAATGCCAGGATGGTATCATCTTGGGTTACGATGCGGCAAGATGGCGCCTCGATGCGATTCGACAATTACGGTGCGATGCGATAAGATGGCGCCCTTGATGCGACGGCGTTAAGACAATGCGACACGCCCTGGCAGCCTTGCAGCGACTCTCATACTTTGGAGCCACGACAGGCCCTGTGACACGCTTCTCCAATGATGCGACGGCGACCCTTGCGGTTGCGCCGCACCTCTCTAGTGATGCAACAGCAGACAGCTGCGATGAAGGCACGCTTCTGGGAGATGCGGCACGCTTCTCCGGCAATGCGATGACTACAGCTGCGGTGGTGACACGCTTCTTCTCGGTGCGTCACGCTTCCAGCTCCCAGGGACACGCAGGCTTCGGCAGATAGAATTCCCAGCAAGGAAATTCAGAGGGGAGCTGGTGGTGAAGTCTGTTGTCCCTGAGACTTCAGCAGGAGGCAAGCACAAGTTCAAGCCCTTTGAGAAATATTCTGCAAGATGATGAAGTACACACAAAGTTCCTTCTCCTCTCCTTGGCACTGAAGACACCACTGTAGGCCAACACAGCACACTGGCAGGGAGGCAGTCCACTCCTACAGCTTCCTTTGGTTATTATCCTTGGCAGAGTTTTCTTCTTGTTGTTCCAGAAGTGATCTAAAGTCTTGGGGTTTTGGTCCCCATATTTATACTACTTTTCTCTTTGTTCTCTGAAGGCAGAGATGCCTTTGCCTAGTCCAAACCAGTTCTGGTCAGTCCTGGAGCACTTTATTTACCTGACTCCTTCTTTCCTTTCAGAGTGCAGGGCAGAGACATCAGACACACCACAGGAGATGGAGCAAGCATTGTGGAGGGAAGGCACAGCCCTATTCAGGTCCCAGGTGCAATTCCTCCCACCCACCTACATGCAGATTTTCCTATTCAGCCCTATGCTGACTCACCCTCTCCCCTGGAATCCCCAGCCCCTGTCACTCACAGAACCAGACACACAATACACAACCTAGCAGAGGCAGGCTTGGACAGATAAGCAAAACCCAGAATATTAAAACCAACTTCACTAAAATATGTATTTTATCATTCTGAGTTCAGGCATACTAAATTTGAATTTCTACCATGGTCCCAGATTCAGTTAGGATTATAAGATGTAATCATCAAACTGCCCATTCTGGCCTATGGAGAACAGGTAGCCTTGCAATAATGAAAAACAAAAATGGCTGTAATTCACTATTAGGGCATGCCACATACACCAGGGCATGTCCTACCTTATACTTACAATGCACACTGCCCTTGGGCCTACCATAGGGGTGTCTGATATGAAGATAAGGGAAGGTTTAGGGACTGGCAAGTGGGTGCACTTGGTCAGTCAGCATGGAAGTACCAGACTGCACATAGGCTGTGCAATGGCAGACCTGAGACACACTTTACAAGCTGCTTCTTTTTGGGAGGCCCAACCAGGGCTGCAAGCCTACCAGCAGCATTTGATTTACAAGCCCTGGGCACCCATGGTGCACTGTACTAGGGTCTAACAAGTAAATCAAATAACCCAATCATGGAGTCACTAATCAAAACATCAATTTAACATAAGGAGCACTTGCACTGGGGCACTGAATGGCAGTGGCACAGTGCCCAATCCATCTAAACCAGCAAAACATATCAAATACAGAGGAGGCAATCAGAAAAAATGGAAAGGAGACTCACGCCAGTGGTACCAGGTCTAACAACCATCAACACCACCTTCAAAACAGGCACCTACCCAGATGACTGGAAGCGTGCAGAAGTCTGGCCCCTGCTCAAAAAGCCCACAGCTGACCCCACTGGCCTCAAGAACTACCGGCCCATCTCGCTCCTCCCCTTGGCAGCCAAAGTTGTAGAAGAAACAGTCAACAGGGAACTGACATGATTCATTGAAGACAACGGCATCCTCGACCCATCCCAATCTGGATTGTGAAGCAACCACAGCAACGAGGCAGCCCTACTCGCCGCCACAGACGACATCCGCACCCTCCTGGACCAAGGCCATTTGACAGCCCTCATCCTACTTGACCTTTCAATGGCCTTCGACACCATCTCCCAACGCACACTAGTCGCCAGACTACACAACGCCAGCATACAAGGAACAGCCCTAGACTGTATCCGATCATTCCTCACCAGAAGAAGCCAAAGGATCAGACTGCCACCCTTCCTCTCCGATCCCAAGTAAATCACCAGCGGAGTCCCACATGGGTCATCTCTGAGCTCAACCCTCTTCAACATCTACATGGCCCCCTCACCGCCATTGTCCGACAACACGGCCTCAACATCATATCCTACACTGATGACACCCAGCTCACCCTCTTCCTCACCAAAGACCCCACCACCACCAGACTCAACTTCCATAAAGGAATGCATGACATAGCAGTCTGGGTGACCAACAGCTACCTGAAGCTCGACGCTGAGAAGACAGAAGTCCTTATCCTTCGAACCACCCCTTCAGCATGGGACAACACATGGTGGCCGCCGCCCTCGGAAGCCCACCTCCCCCCTCGTACCACGCCAAAAACCTCAGCATCGTACTCAACTCATCCCTCACCATGAACCAACAGGTCTACGCCATCACCTCCGGCTGCTTCAACACCCTCTGCATCCTACGCAAGACCTTCAAATGGATCCCCACAGACAATTCCCCTGATTGATTCATTGATTAAGTTATCATCATGTGATGATTGTTCCTCTTCTGCACTGCTTGAGGCGGTGTAGCAACTCTCTTCCGCCATAGCGGAAGAGCCGCCACTAGGGGTCGGTCATCTAAATGTGTTAGGCTTGACCGACTCAGCCCCCGGCTCTCCTGCACTACACATCTCACCTTCTCCTTACCTGGACTTTGACACCTTGGTGCAATCCACTGCATTCTCTTCAAATCTGTGACTCAGCCAGCAGGAGCCTCAGCCAGGTGTGATTTCACTCGGCTGGGTACAGTAGTCGCCGCCTAGTACGCTGTGGACCTCCCGATGCAGTTGATGCAGCAGGGCCCCCTTAGCTGTGAAGGTGCAGCACTCACATCACACAAGTTCACTGTAGCACAGGGGCCTCAGCCTCCACAGCGCACGGCCAGCCAAACATCATCCCGTGGACCTCGGTGTAATGGTGGATCATAGTATGCGATTCAGACCTCACTAGGTTGGTGCGCAGGAGCGCCTCCACCATTAACAGCCCCAAGGGTCGCAAGGCGGTCTTCTCACACAGGATAGCAACGTGTCTCCATGTGACCTGCCAGAATTTACCACCAGGTACGGGCTATCGTCGCACATCAATTTCTCCCGCCATGGCTCATCGACTCCACAGCTCCTCCACATCCCACTCCAGGCTCCAGACACAGGTCCAGCGAGGCATCCAGGTTCCAGACACAGGTCCAGCGAAGCATCCAGGCTCCAGACGCACGACCAGCGAGGCATCCAGGCTCCAGATACAAGACAAGCAAGGCATCCAGAGTTCAGGAGCAGGTCCAGCGAGGCATCCAGGCTCCAGCCGCAGGTCCAGCGGGGCATCCAGGCTCTCATCCTGGTCTACCTGGATGTTGGGTGGCTTGAGGGGGTTGTTGATGTGTGCTGCACTTGGCCCTGACTGCTACAATCTGCATTAAACTTTTTTGGGGCATCTTTTCTATGAGAGGTGGACTGATAGGCTATTTTTTCTAAGACCTCACTTGCTTCCTAGCGTGCGTTTTTTTATCGCGTATGGGCTTATCGCTAGGATTCGCCCACTAACGCAGGAATTTTTCTTGCCGTCTAGCTAATTTTAGTGCCGCATATTTGAGCCGGTGAGGGAAGCTAACGTCTGTTAGCGGCCTGTTGGTAATACGCCGCTATGACGGTGATAGTTTCCCATGGTAGACAGCGATAAGGAAAGGCTTGCCTACTGCGTTTAGGGAAAATTATTGCCTTTACTTGCTAATATCCCCCAAAGACTTTGGTCACATCGCAGTACTCAATCGTTACCGTCTTCCGACAACCACCAAAACCACAAACAACCTTGCATGGCCTGGGTTTAGGAAAACAGTTTAGGATCATTCCCTCGACCTCTGGGACCTTACACACTATACTCTCTCGGATCAAGACAAGACTATGCTTCCAACCTTCTGAGTACTTTACAAACATACACTGTGAGCTTGTCTCCATGCCATAGGTTATGACTACTGAGGGCACCTTCACTCAATGTCACAACAGTGCCACTAGGCCAAGAAATAGACAAATGGATGAATGCCTTGCTATTCAAAATGAATGTACTATAAAATAAAACGTATAAACATAAAATAAGGTTGTTTACCTAAATGAACATACTGACTTTTTGCAGTCGTGACACAATGATTTCCGTTTCTTAATTGCAAAAGAATAATGCAAAGACTTAGATTTAGCAAATTTTTTATCAGCAATGGAAATTATTAACCAGATGAGCCAGCTAAACGTTCTAAATGTTTCTATACTTGAGATGGAGGAGCTAAGGGTAAAAAGTGTGATTGTTATTTATCTGTTGAGCATCGAGCTATCATTGTAATATGGGAAGCATCTTTAGAAAAGCTGATTTGAAGATATGCCCTCTCTGACAGTGGTATAAGGCGAGTTCATGCCCCCTCACCTGAAGAGTTTGATGTGAGGCATCTGAAACTCCCATATCACACAGACATTCATTGGTCTTGGGATCGAAGGGTTCCTCTAGGCGGAGTGGGGCTGCTGAAGGGTTGGGGGCTCCCTGTGCCACACAGGTGCTGCAGGAGCCTATATTATGACCCTGTCCCCTGCTGCACTGGGACACTCATAGGAACATAAGGAATGCATGCATACACTGGTGAATGCTTACGTTCACATGTGTACACATACCCAATCACGTGCCTTCTATGATAGCTCTAGATTCGGGTCTCTTAGTCTACTCCACCCTCTTAGTTCTGTTGTGAAATACTTTTTATAAACAGCAGGTGGATCTGGCAGCAGCATCCCAGAAGCCATGGGCACCATACAGGCAGCTTTATCACTGTATGTCTGCGGGGCTGTGCTCGACTTTGTGTCCATATATGAGTCTGAACTCCACAACAGTGTCAAGCAGCATTTACCAGGTCATTGAAATGGTATCACTTCAAAGTTGTACTGGGGAAGTCTGGTCTATAGGGCAACTAGGCAGTGCCCAACGGACTGGTCTAACAGGCGTGGACCGGTGTTTTGGGCCTGTTTTGCGGTCTGCTGGGCCGTTTTTTTATGATGAAGTTACTGATGTTAAAACAAACATTGCCTGCAGCAAGCACAAACCCATACCTTGCAAAACGATTATGCCGCGTTTTTTTACAAGTTCAAATCTGTTTTAGTTGTTAAACAGGGGTCATGTTTTTAGTTCACCCTTATGGGCCACTTTTATTTTAGTGCCTGGGCCTATGTTCGATCTCACTTCGAACCAGAAGCTATCAGATTGAGGGTGTGTGTGGGAGGTTTAGTAGGTACCGGTGCTCTACAACGTATTACAACTCATGTCAGACATTGTTATGGGAATGCTTTGACAAATGATGCACTGTCTCTCATCGCCATACCGTCCACAAATTTACAAACTCCTCGAAGAAGCTCTTGCTTGCGGCTGTCACCTTAATCACTCAAGTGAACACGTGTTCGTTCAAGGCAACATCTCAGTACAAACGTACAGCCCAGTCTCCAACATTAAATACAGTTCCAGTCTCACACAAGTAATGGAAAGACTTGTTCTGCAACTTGCCCCTGTCACTCAGCACGCTCCCCATCTCTGTTAAACTGCATTGTTTTGATACATGTCTCATATATCTTCTGGGAGAACTGAAATACAATTGTGTCTTACAGCACTAATATTTTGTCAATATGCCTGTCTTATTTCAGTCTTCCCTCCCCCCACCACTGTCAGCTGCATCAGGATGTGGATTCGGTTTGAAGGAAGATGGACTGGTCTTGCAACCTTTTCCTAACATCAGTAAGACGGTCGGGGAAATTATCAAGAAAAGGCGATAATTATCGCTAACAGCAGTTAGAACGCCTTTTCTTATCGCTGTCCCACTATTTTTATTCCCGGACTTTTGGGCCAGTGAGGGGAGCTATTGGCTGTTAGCAGCATGTTGGTAATACGCCGCTAACACAGGATAGTTTCCCGCGGTAGAGAGCGATAAGAAAAGGCGTGCTAACTGCGGTTAGCGATAATTATCTCCTTTTTTTGCTAATATTCCCCTCAGTTTTGTGTGGATTATGGGAGCTTCAATGTTGTGGCAAAGACTGATGCTCATCCAATTCCTGGGGCAGATGAGTTAATTGACAAGTTAAGGGCGCCAAATATCTGAATACCTTTGATTTCACATCAGGGCACTGGCAGAAATATCCGACCCCTAGGGCAAAAGAAAAATCTGCATTATCTACTCCAAATGGGCACATTCAGTCCACTGTGATGTTCCTTGGCCTAAAGAATACCCCTGCCACCTTCCAAAGGTTTGTGAACAAGGTCCTTGCTAGAGTGAGATCCTATAGTGCAGTTTATCTAGATGATATTGCTGTCTATAGCTCCACCAGGCAGGATCACCTGATCTACATTGGAAATGTCCTTGAGGCTGTGAAATGTGCAGACCTCACTATCAAGGCATGCAAAGGTCAGATAGGGCAGGGAAAGGTTGTATACTTGGGCCACTTGGTAGGTGGAAACCAAGTTCAGCCACTCCAACCCAAGACTCAGACAATTCTGAACTGGGAAGCTCCAAAAACCCAGACTCAAGTCAGGGCATTCCTTGGCTTGACTGGGCTTTATAGGAGGTTCGTGAAGGATTATGGACCCATAGTGACCCCCCTCACAGAACTTACCTCCAAGAAGATGCCCAAAAAAGTGAACTGGACAGTGAGCTGTCAAAAGACTGTTGATACTCTGAAGGATGCAATATGCTCTGCCTCAGTCCTAAAAGCTCCAGATTACTCCAAGCAGTTCCTTGTACAGATAGATGCCTCTGAGCATGGGATAGGTGAAGTCCTAGCCTGAAAAAATGATGAGGGATATGACCAACATGCTGCTTTCATAAGCTGGAGACTACTCTCCAGAAAGCCGCGTTGGAGTGCCATGGAGAGGGAAGCCTTTGCTGTGGTCTGGGCCCTGAAGAAGTTAAGGCCATATCTGTTTGGCACCCACTTCCTAGTTCAGACAGACCACAGGCTTCCCAGGTTGTTAACACAGTTAAAGGGTGAAAATCCCAAACTACTAAGGTCGTCCATATCCCTACAGGGAATGAACTTTGCAGTGGAATGGTATACAGACCTGGGACTACCCATGCCAATGCAGATGGCCCTCTCAGGTTCTTCCACTTAGAAGATGAAGACTCTCCAAGGGAAAGTTAGTTTCATCCTCTTTCTGTTGCAGGGATTCTGCTCAGGGACATAACTATGCTTAGGACCATTGGACATTAGTTAACAGGGAATTAGTCACCATATCCCCTCAGTAACCATGAGCCCAAGTCCCACGAGCAATAGTGTCTCACTTGCCCTCTTAACCATATCCAGAGAGACAAGTGAATTGACACCCCAGAACACAACACTCCCAACCCTTTCAGGGATCACGGCAAAAGGACATCCCCTTTCGCTCTCACACTCGTGCTCAATCTCAATAAGATATACCAGAGACACGAACGAAGTCTGAAATATTTATTTAAACTATTGTGCTTTAGAATGCAGTATTTGTGCCATAATTAGAAAACAAATATTACATTACTGTGCATACCTAATGACGAGGCTCATATGCTCACAAACAACAGCTGCACTCAAGTGTTGTGTCTAGTTGCTATGCCAGACCTGAATAAAATAACAAGGGACATTGTTGTTTGACCTTGTCTGCTGTGTTCACACTAAATCTCAGGAAAGAACAGAGAGCAAAAACAAATGAAAGTACTGTGTGAAAGTACAATGTGGCACAAAAATAAGCGTGTTTATATAGTAACATCTGCAAAGCAAACCTGGCCTACATTTTGTGCACAATTAGGCTGATATAGAGAAAACTACAATGGGCCATGCACTGAACACGTGCCATTTTGTTTGGTGGGGGTCATGCAAGAAAGTGCCTCTTTTGACATGATTAGCACCCAAGTTTTGCCTGGATTATGATGTGCTTTCAATTGTAGTGTGTCAGGGCTTCTTCCTTAAAACATATCCAAAATTGGTACTCCTGCCCCCTGTAAGTCCCTAGTAAGTGGAATTCTGGGTACCTAGGGCCTAGAAGCGGAAGAGGGTACCCTGGGACCCCCCTCACCAGGACCATGCCACTGCCCTTGCAGCTGATATGCCCTTGTGAGGTGAAAAATGACAAAGTCAACATGGCACCCTGCATGGGCGACATTCCAGCCAGCACTGTCTGTAGGTATAGGCAAGTCACTCCTCTAGCAGGCCGTACAGCCCTAAGGCAGGGTTCGCTATACCACAGGAGAGGACCGATCTGCATGAGTAGATATGCCACTACAATATGAATAGTAGGTAAACCGAGCAAAAGCTTATAAGTCAAAGCGTCAAATAAAGTCCACATATCGGTCCTGAGTATATTCTTCTTCTTTTATTTCAAGCTTGCCAGATATTTTCAGTTTTTGTACAGCTTCTTCAAACAAATGCCTTCAAGCCAAGCCAACACGTGTTTCGTCCAAAGGGTTATTAGCCATGGACTTCATCAGGGCTAAAGACAAGAAAAATAACTCAATTGTATTACACAATTCTAATGTCACACATGGGATTCGTGTGATGAACTTTACTCTAACATAATCCCATCCGTGCACTAAAGTAACATGATGGTGTGCAATGTGAAGTGAGCCAATTTGTCTACACAAAAAGGGAAATAAGGCAACACACTTAGATAGTATATATCACTAAAACACAGTAGTTGACATATTGTCATACACCAAGAGGGTCAGAAAAAGGAGCAACCAACGAGGTACACTGTGAGCCCCAAGTGAAGAAAGAAAAGAAAAATCAGAAACAACATAAAATGTATTCAGTAGTGATAAATGCGAAAAGGGTACCCGTGAACCAAAAAGAAAAGAAAAAGGATAAATAGACCTAGTAATTTGCACTTACCGAAATTCAACAATATCAAACTTGGAATAAAAATCAAGAAAATTCCTCTGTAATCCAACAGGGTCAGAATACAACTTACTTAACCTCCAAGTGGGAGACAATATTCATCAAGAAACTTATTTATAGAGTTAATAGACCATTCCTCTATAGTTTAATGATAAATTAACTGGCATAAGGTCATGCAATAATAATGTAGGGTATTTAAAAAAAAAAGACAACCCAAGCCCTACATAGGGACAATCATGTATCCTAAGTAAACCACATTGATTCATGTTCCAAAGCTAAACTATGAAACCCATGTCTGGGTGCATGTTAATTGCTCAGAAAGACCAGGAGATGTGCCCACCTTTGCCAACTCCACCCCTCAGGTGGAGGAGGCGAAGTTAAGCACATGTTTCACCCCTCCATCTTGAAATAGAAGGGACTACTCTAATCAGAGTTAGGACTATGCCCCCTCCCACAGGAGGGTGGCATAATAGTGGGTATAATCACCCCAGGTATAGTGTCCATCAGCCCTAGCTACTACACCCCATATATTTGGTATGTAGGTGGCTTCCCTAGATGTAGAAACTACATTCAGTCAACCTATGAAGAAGAAGGACAAAGAAGACGTCATGCAGCAAAACTTGAAAATGGCTACTAACTTGGCCCCAGCCCTACCAGCCTGTCTCCAGTTTTAAATACTCTGCAAAGAAGACAACACCTGTCCTGTTGCCAGCGACTTCCAGAATCCCAAGGAAGACCACCAGCTCTTCAACAAAGACCACATCTCCTTAGGACAGCAGCCATGTGCAGAAGAAACCAACTACAAGGACTCCAGATTCAGCTGGAACTGTGACTCCTGCCCACTCTGAACCCGATGCCATGGCCTGATTCTTAGTGCTCACCTGTCCAGTGAAGTATCCTTCGTAATCTGACCTCTAGTCAAGCATTGGTTGACTCCGCCTGGACCCACACCGACGCCTGCAGCCTGAATTCAGAGGCTCCCCCTGACCCCGACCTGCTCCAGTAAGAAGACTCCGACATCTCAAGGTACCCGGCACCCGAAACCCCTGTGCCTTGGTGAGCTGAATTGACGGTGCCCCTAGGATCTCCTGCATCCCTGCTTACCTCTGTTGTTGTTAGTCTCACTCCTGCAACCATCAGTGCAACGCCGTATCCTCATTGAAAAGCATTGGGCGTCCACCACCTAATTTGCACCCGACCATCCTGCTTTGTGGCCCCCTCTGTGCTTGACCTAACCCCAAAAGATTGGCCCCTGCCACCAATTTACTTACCTGATTTGATTTGATTATTTATTTATAGAGCGCAACTATCACTCCGTGAGGAGTATCCTGGCGCTAGGGTACGTGTGAAGAGGAGAGTCCCAAAAAAGAAAATCAGATCAAGGCAAAACAACATTCATCAGAGTCACCAAAAATCCATGTTTTTAAAGCTTTCCTAAATAAAAGTTGCATGATCTAAGATGAGCAGGAAGCATATTCCAGGATCTAGCACCCAGATAGGCCACTGTCTTAGCACCTTTCAATTTATATCTAAAATTGGGCAATTTAAGCAAATTTGCTGAAGAGGACCTAAGTAGTCTTGTAGTTGTATATGGGACAAAAAGTGCCGTCAAGAATTTAGGCCCCATATTAAATTTAGCTCTAAAGGTGATCAGGAGAATCTTAAAAAGAATTCTCTTATGCACCGGGAGCCAATGAAGGCTGTTCAAGTCCGCAGAGGCTGAGGATCTTCTGGGGAGTTTGAGCACTAAACGTGCAGCTGCATGTTGCACCACCTGTAGCTTTTTTAGAATAGCTTTGTTAACTCCTGCCAGGAGACCATTACAATAATCAATGCGTGAAAGTATCAAGGCCACAGCCACAGATTTTCTTGCTGCCAGGGGGAGAAACTTGAATTTAAAAAAAAAAGATTTTATCAGGCTAAAACAAATTCCCGCCACTGCTTTAATATGCGGTAGGAAGGAGAGGGAGGTATCAAATTGTACTCCCAAATTTCCAGCAACATTCACCACATCCGGCGGGGGCGTTGCTCCATCGGGCCACCATTTGGACGGCTGGAAGAGGACGTCAGTCCTTATCGGGAGGATTTCCGTTTTATCCGTATTGCATTTTAACTGATTATTCCTCATCCATTGAAGAACCGTGGTCAAACAGCATTTAAAGTTCGTTTCAGCCTCCACGGAGCCATTCTCTATGGAGAGGATCATCTGAGTATCATCTGCATAGGACATAACCTCTATCGCAAATGACCTAATCAAAGCGATAAGTGGGGTCATATACACATTAAAATGCAACAGACTTAAAGAAGATCCTTGTGGGACTCCTGCTGTAATGTAACGTTCTGGGGACAAGAACGCACCCAAGGTGACTGCCTGTTTCCGGTTAGCGAGGAATGACTTGATCCATTTCAACACCATCCCAGAAATGCCATTGCATTCGAGATGTTTCAAAAGGATGTCGTGAGAAATAGTGTCGAATGCAGCCGACAAGTCTAAAAGAATCAAGACCGTTTTCTTACCTCTATCGGCAATCGTTTTAAGGGTGTCAGATATTTCCAGAAGGGACGATTCCGTAGAATGTTTAGGGCGGAAGCCAGATTGAAGCGGGTGGAGGATTTGTTGCTCTTCAAGGAATTTTGTTAATTCTTTATGAACAAATGTCTCCGTTATTTTACCTAACAGAGGAAGAAGAGAAATTGGACGAAGGTTTGAAAGAACAGACGAGTTAATGTTTTGTTTCTTTTTTAATGGTTTTACCAACGCAAGCTTCCACTCGTCTGGGACAATACCTGTCCTAAGGAAGGAATTAACTATATGATTAATGATGAGATTCACTATCTCAAGCATTTTATGGAGAATCGACGGGAGGCAGGCATCCAGCGGTGAGCCTGATTTGCACCTTTCAATTGCCACAAGCGTCCTTTCTAATGGGACTGATTCAAATGTGCAAATAGAGATAGTGTTTTCCACCAGAGGAGAATCAGAGACATAATCCAGATTATGTACTGGAAAATCTCTTCGAATTTTTGGGATTTTTTCCTCGAAAAACAGAGAGATGCTATCACACAGTTTCTGTGAGTGCGAAAGTTCCCTTTGTTCCACTTTAGGTTTTGTAAAAGACTTCACAATTGAGAAGATCGTTTTCTGATCTTCCTTAGCTGTGTTTATTTTATTAGTGAAAAATTATTTTTTTGCCTATTTAATCTGATGAAAGTAATCTTTCCTACCCTTTTTGAACACTACTTTTTGTTCATCGTTGTATACCTTTCTCCACTGTCGCTCGAGTTGTTTGCAATGCAAACGTGCTTGGGCCAATTGGGGCGTAAACCAAGGAGTTTTTAACTTACCTGCCCTTAGTGTGGCTTCGAGCATCCCCAGTCTCTGTTGAAACGCATTGGGCCGATATCCGATTGTGATCTCTGTACCCAGCCGCCCCCTGTGTCTCTGGTAACAGAGTTTTGTTACTTACCTGACCCTTGTCCCTTGCTGACACTTGGTCTTGAATACTAGAACTGTAAGTGTGATATTCACCCGTATGAATGCATTATTGTTTTCATCCATAGGATAACATTGAACTGCTCTGAAATTGTTCTAAGTGCTGATTTTTGGAAGTGAAAAGTATTTAGTTAGAAATCGGGGTCTCTAGTTGGCAATGGTATGCACCTTTGTCCAAATAGGGACCCTTCTTTCTAGTCAGGATAAGGGAGGATACACTACTGAAATAACCCATGCTCACCCCCTTGGTAGCTTGCCATGAACAGTCAAGCTTATCTCAGAGGCATTGTGTAAAGCATTTGCTTAATACAGTGAAAACACCACAAAAGGACACCACAGCAGTTTTAGAAAAATAACCAATATTTATCTGTGCAAACCAGATCAAAATGATAAAAGACCAATATACAGTAATCAACAATAGGCACTTTGCAAATATGACTTAAAAATGTAGTTCCTTAAAGGCTGGTATCTCCGTCCAGGGCTACCAATGTGCTGAAAACAACAGAATCAAATAGTTCCGGCTGACCGCGGTGGAGTGGACCGACGTTAGGTAAACAGTACCTTTGGATGTGGTTGACTGCGCTGGTGCAGGCCAGTCATGACAACTGTTGTGGTTGCGATGTGAAATGTAGCAGTTTGTTGTACTGTGCCCTCAAGTCACGGGGCAGGCAGCGGGTTGGTGACGGTAATCAAACAGCGTTGGTGAGACCACGGCTGTGGTGCGGAGTGAAGGGGTGCTCGTGGCATGGCTGACTGGTCACTGTGAACATGACAGTGGCGGTTGATGGGAGCTGGAATTAGTCGGCCCAGAGTGCAGTGTGGGACAGGGCAGTGCATTGTGTGACTAACGACGAGCAGTGTGTGCCCCCAAACCATGTTGCGGTCATGGGCTTCGAGGTCAGAATACAGCTATGTCTTGGTGAGACCAAGGCAGCGGAGTGAATCGAGGATTTGCGGAGTGCGATGCCCTCAAGTCATGGTGCAAGGAGCTGTTCGGTGGCGGCAGTGGTCGTCATCGTGAGACCAGGGTTGCAGTGGGAAGTGCAGTCGTGCCCTCTACGGTGCCTTCAGAACACGTAGCCCGCAGCAGTGTCAGTGATGATGTTGGCTACTTTCCCCATATGTGGCAACTGAAACCTACCGTTCCAGAGGTGGTACCCAGAGGTAAGTGAAGTCATAGTTGTACCTGAGACTTCATGAACAGGAGGCAAGCTCTATTTGAAGCCCTTGGAGCTACTCAGCGACAAGTCAAGGAAGTTCAGTCCAGTCTTTTCACTGCCCAAGGCAGACGCATTAACTGCAGGCCAACCCAGCAAAGCAACACCGCAAAGGGGCAGTACTCCTCCTGGCAGTTCTACCAGCTCTTCTTCTTGGCAGGTTCCCTGATCCAAGTGAGTTCTCTGAAGTCTTTTATCTCCCTGAGACTTCCAACAGGAGGCAAGATCTACTTCAAGCCCTTGGAGAAAACTCTAACAGCAGGATGATGAAAGCACAATCCAGTCCTTTCCCTGCATAAGACAGAAGCAGCAAGCAGCAGGCCAACACAGCAGAGCACACAGCTAAGTGACAGTTCCTCCTGACAGCTTTTCCAGCCTCCTTAGTTCTATAATAACAACACAATTGCCAGTACTGATTTCTACTATATTAAATATTTTAACCAATCACACGTGACACTCATAGTGACTGAAGAAAAACAAATGTTTTTATTTTTGTTCTGTAAAAAATTCAATTTCATCAAAACTTTATTAGTTCAATTTGTGATTCAATTACCAATTGAACAATTTCACATAGACCACATACAACAACACATATATAACAATACTTTTGACTCACATGTGTAATGCAACAGTAAACATCACATTTCACAAAGGAAAAAAGAATTAATGCATCTATAGGTTCAGGTTCCCTATGTTTTAGTAGGGCATCAAAGAATAGCATTAAAAAAAAGCGTTTTACAAAACAGGAGAAAAAACAGAAAAAGAAAAGAAACCCAGAAGAGGGGGTTGGAGGAACCTTTTTAGAAGCCAACTTTTTGAGCTTTCAGAAAACCCCATACAGGGCACTGGCCAAACTGAATTATATTCAGGCACCCATGATGCTAAAATCCATCAAGATTCAAGCTCTTTTGCACTAATGAAACAAGGAAGGGGGTAGCCTGATATTGTTGTTCACTAATTGGCTAGTTTGGACAGTTTTGCTAGATCAACACATTTCAAACCCCTAATGAACCTTGAACGGGATTCTCCTCAGGACCTGGAACCAGGTGAGCTTATGTGCGCTACCTTGCACTACAGTCTCCGTGCCACTTTTTACTTTGGCTGATGATTGTGCTATGTTCCAAATAGGCAGGACGAGGTCTCTTTCAGAATCACATTTGTTTTTGGTGAGGGTTGCGCTGTGTAAATACTCTTCAAATTGTGCTGTGTTCCAAATTGTCAGCACATGGTCTCCTTCAGAAACATACTCTTCAAAACGTTTTGAGGTGTCTCCAATGTGCGTGCACGTATTTGAAATGATGACTGTCACTACAATCTTTGTTTTTCTATTTTAGAAAGCCATTACTCCGACGAGCGTAGTCCCATCTCTCCTCCACCCTTAGTTCAGCAGTAATCTAACATTCTGGGGTCTGGGCCCCAATATTTATACCACATTTTCCTTTGTTTTCTTGTGGCAAGAGTCTATAAGCGCAGTCCAAACCAGTTCTGTTCTCTCAGGCCCAGCTTCCTGGCAGGACATGGAAACAGCATTGTGCAAGGGAGACAGGGCCTATTCATGTGCAAGAAAAATCTCCTCCCACCACTCCACTGTAAACGCAGACCAGGCCTATTCAGGTGCTAGTGAAACTCCTCCCACTACTCTGAATGCAGTCCAGGTCTATTCAGCCCAGCCCTGACTCATCCAGGAAGGGCAGGACACACCTTGACCACCCCCCCAGTGGCTGTCTACAGTGAATGCACATCCCCAGCCCTTGTCACTCCAAAGCCAGACAGTCAAACCACAACCCAGTGCAGTACAGCTTATAGGTCCATTGTCGACATTTGTTAAGTTAGCATGAGCTTCGCTGCCCTGAGGCTGCTTTTGCGCACGACACTGCAAGCATATATTTCGCAAGGCTCTGTTTGTGCACCATTCACATGATAACTGTCTGCTTTTCGCATTCTCTGCTGTCCTCTGAGGTTTAGTCAGCACATGATGTACAAGGTCGATCAACAATGCCCCTTGTTATTCTGTTCTGGTCATTCCCTCACACCTAGACATAACACACTACCCACAGCTGCACTACTGGAAATCGTGCGCTTTAATATTGCAAGCTAAACATGTTTAGACACACTTAGAGATACACCTTTCCAGAGAGAAGAGCTGTGCTTGTCCTGTGATGTGAACCTTTCATCTAGGCCTAGGTATGGGGTCTGCTGACAATGCCCAGAGGTCTTCTTTTTTATATTAAACTATTTCTTAGCACGGGGAGGGTGGTTAGGTCTTTTAGTCATTTTTCCACTGTCTTTATAAAATGATATCCCCGTTTGTATTCTATGGAATTGTGGCAATTCTGACTATATTGTGTTTATGCATTTTGCTGCTAGTAACGGCACGTGTACTGTTCCATAGAGCGCGTTAGTTAAAATAAACACTTTAAACTATACTGCATCTCTGATTATTCGCATTGTGGACAATCATGAGTGAGTGAGCGAAAGAGTTGTTTGGCTCCCGCGATTCACAAGAGAGAGTGGCGTGTTCTGGGTTGTCTAATCATTGGTAGCTTCACTGTAGATGGAGAGCGAATGAGACACTATAGCTAGTCTGTTTGGGATTTTGGATACTAATGTGGTAGGTTGGTACTCCACCTATTCACTGAGGTACCGTTTTCCTGTGCATAGTTCTGTATATGTGCAGAATCCCTACAAACTAAAGCAGTTACATTCATATAATCCCACGGTACCTTTCCCATTTTCAGAGTTTGCAAAGTCCATGCGAATTGCATTACAGAACACAATTGATTCTGACCATGATTTAACAGAGACACATCTTCTTGTACAATGTCAATAACAGATGAAACAATATTGTCTAATGTATAAATGGGGGAAGACAGTGTATTAATGCAGTTATCAACAACAGCTAGAACTTTTTCTAAGTTAGCCCGGTCAATTTCCTGCAAACGAGAAGTTGCCTCAATTTGGGAAAGTTTCCAAATTTCATTGTAAGCAGCATACATCCATCTTGTTGTCCTAGGAGTCCTGGGTCCTAAGACAAAATCGGCCAAATTAATATTGTTGGATAACAACGATAAATGTTGTTTAACAGACGAAAGTGTAGAGTGCTACTACCACTGTTGACATCATTTACCGACTGAATAGGTTGTTACTGAATGGGTACAGGAAATCTTGGGTCGGGTCTGTCTTGCATATAGCCAAAGGCATTGTTATGAAAACGGAGCTGGCAGGCAGTGGAATTTGACTGCCAACCAACCACCCTTGAAGATCCATATCAGACCTATTAAATGAATTGTTTTGAAATAAAGCCTGAAATGACTCGATTGTATAATTTGTGTATGAGCGCCAATTGTGATATTCAGCCAAAGTGGGAATAGCTGGGGCATTCATTTTCTTTGCAGTAGCCAAACCAAAACAAGTAGTTTGGTGCACTGTATTATTTAAAAATAAAATCTGTGTTGGGATGAGGCAGGCATGATGTTATGCCTCAGTGCCACTCACTTGCCAGCTCTTAGAACCCCAGATGGATTTTAAATCAACTGTGTCCCTCCAATGAGCATAACCTTTTAGAGACAGGTCATGTCGTAAATTAATTTACTATGGGTCAACATGCCTCCACTCAGTTTAAAATAATACGACTCTGGCTTGGACCTATCAAAATCTATAAAGTATGTAAACTTATTTCTAGGTGTTTTCGAGCTGCCTTTTAATGATGTTGGGCAATGTTACCACTGAGTATAAGACGTAATGTATTAGTCTTGTGAAAGAAATGATGCCCATAGTGTTGATAACAGAATAGATCAGCATAATTTGCAGAATTCTTATACAAATCTTCAGCTTCAAAAGCAGCATAATATTTCAAATCAGAAAACCAGGCTTGTATTACATGCACATCCCAATCATCAGAACGTATGTCCTGCGTCACCACATCACCCATAGAAACACAAAATATGTATGGTACATTGATGACCTCAGTCGGACCATGTACTTGTTAATCCACCTTATCCCAGATGATATCATCAGATAGAGGCAATGCTGATATGTTAACAAGAGTCTGGTCTCGCTTCATGATGTGGGATGATAAGTGCGGGGTTAAAACACCATCAATCAAGTTCACTGCAGAGGTAAATAGTGACCATTGATGAGCAGGAAAAAAACAGTTATAAATCCAATTGACATGAAAATAAAAATCAGGAGAAAGGACCAACCAGATGTATGTCCATGGTGGAACCAAATAAGTCTGTTTAAACCAGGAAAAAAAAATAGCCAATTCCGATTGGCCCCAGGAGGACGTGGAGGAAGAGTCATAGGAAAAACTGCCATGGTTCAAAAGACTATCCGGCAAATCATGCAATGAGTTATGTGTGGGTTATGTATATTCAGCCTCCGCGTTGCAGGAGGCAGCTGGGGGATAGAAGAAAGGTCAACAACAGGGTCCATCTTGATGACAGTGTCGTGTGGTGAACTGGAAGACATTCCAATCTCATGATTCCTTGAAATTGTGGGACACAAAACAGCAGGAGTCACACTATTCAGAATCGGCGAGATGTTGTAGCTTGACATTGTCCACCAAAATGTATCTGTTGTCTTTGCGACCAGGAAGAGGATGTAAAATCACTGTTAGAGTACCCTTCAGGCCAAGCACTAGAACCGGTGCACAATAAGAGGGACCAAGTTCTTTTTTGTTCTCCGTTCTCGGACCGGGTCACCAACTTTAGGAAGCCAGACGACCACCGGAATCTGGAGTGCTGCATCACTTGCTGAAGACAAATGTTCAGTAGCTAGACTGGCATGGGTCTCTTGTAGGTTCTGTAACATAGTAGAATGATTGTCTACGACAAAGGTTGCGGCAGCCGCCACAACGTCTAGACCATCAAGGTCTGGCACAAACATTTTGATGCCAAAGAGCATCTTGTATGGGGTCCGCCCACCCAGAGATCTTCTAGGGAGATTATATAGTGCACATTGGACGCCATACAAATGGGCTAACCAGTTTCTGCCAGTACCTAAGACTCAAACTGTCAAGGATTGCTTTAAATCACAGTTCCTTCGCTCCACAATGCAATTGCCCTCAGACCTATATGGAGATGAAAATTGCACCAGCACCCCACAAAGACTTCATCGCATCCTTGTACGCCTTAGAGGCAAACACTGGACCTTGGTCAGAATGAAAGGTGCCACAGGCAACAATCCCTACAAAGAAAAGCAAATACCTGATTACATTTCGAGTGTCAGCACTGTGTTGTGGCCAAACCTTAAGGAATCTAGTGCAAGAATCAACTGCAACTAAAATGTATTTATACGCAGTATCACAAGAAAAAGGACCGCAGTGATCAAGATATACACAAGCAAAAGGGCGACTGGCAATGCAAAGTGGTGTTTGTGGTGGGCGTGTTCCCATAGACGGCTTGTTTTGTTGACAGATGTCACAAGAAAGTACATAATTACGGGTTTCTTTATATAAACCACGCCACCAATAACGTTGGTGCAAGATAGAAAACAGTCACAGACACTCCGGCATGGGCTGAAGCCATCCCTTTGTGTGCCGTTTTGATTAAAGTGTGTCCGCGTTGGGAATCAGCCGATCTCCAACATCAGGTATTCTTGCCAAAGGAACTTGTTCGGAAGCTAACTGATAAGAATACTTTGAAGGGAAAGCCTGGGGGTAATTGAGGCCTTCCTTAATAACAGCAATAGCTGCCAGAATGTAATTATCAATCTTAGTCATGGACCTTGTAACAGCTGCAACGGAACAAGTGGCTACTGCAGATTTGGCTGCTTCATCTGCCAAACATTTCCCAAGAGCGTGTGCTCCCACACGCTGATGGCCAAGAGTGTGTATAACATGTGTGAGTGGCAGACGTTATTTAAGATCCACTACTCGAACCCAATTTATGCTTAATTGTGCTGCCTTTAGAATATTGATAATCATTTTGAGACCAAAGGAAAAAGTTGTCATTGAAAGACTGAACACAGTAATAAGAGTCACATACAATAAGAGTTGACACTTTTGGATCGGCAAACTCGAGAGCAAGAACCAGGGCATGCAGCTCGGCCAATTGAGTGGTACAGTCTCCTAGGGCTTGAATATGCACTATATTAGACTTAAATTCTGTACTGTACTGTGGAGACTACAAAATGTTGGGGGATTCATGACAGCCACACCTCCCTAGACACCCCCGGGTGTCTAGTTTTCAGAAATGTCTGGGATTGGTAAGTTTCTCTAAATGGCCACCGAACCGGTACCTAAAACGCAGGTGCCACCTTACATAGATTGTGTGGATCCCCCAATGTTTTCCTAACCAGAATCCCCACAAACCTCACATTTAGCTAAAAACATCATATTTTCCTCACATTTCTGCCTGGGACTACCACACCAGCACAAATGTCCTACCACCCAGCATTCCCCTTGGACTCCCGATAAAAATTATACCTCACTTGTATGGGTGTCTAATACAGAGTCAGCCTAAAAAAGCATGTAAAAAAAATATAGCGCTTAATACTCGCTGTGCTATCCCCTCAATCCCTATGTTTTTGGCCCTTCCCAGTCACAGGCCCTCAGTCCACCCACACAAGTGAGGCATCATTTTACTAGGGCGACTGAGAGGAACGCTGAGTGGAGGGCATTTATGCTGGTGCGGTGATCCTTGACAGAAATGTGAGGGAAATGTGATTTTTTAACAATACGTTTTTAGGCGATTCTGCATTGAACAGAAGTTACAGGTCAAAATGTTGGCACAAATGGCTGTTTTTTCCAACTCAATTTCAATTTTTTTATTATTTCAATTGTTAGTTTCTATAGACAAAACATGAAGGATCTACAAAATGACCCCTTGCTGAATTCAGAATGTTGTCTACGTTTCAGAAATGTATAGTTCTCTGGGATCCATCATTGGTTTCACACCCATTTCTACCACTAACTGGAAAGAGGTTGAACTCAAACATTTACGATGCATATACCTTTACCATTCGATTACAACACAAATGCATGCATGGTAAAGGCACATTCTTGACCCCCAAACACTTACATTACCCTTACTACCCCATAGCCATACCCCCCTACATTTCTAAAATCACCCTTACTTCCCCGATACCATACCCCCTAAACTCTAAAATTACCCTTGGAACCCCAAAACTCATACCCACCCTGAACCCTAAAATTACCCCTGGCACCCCAAAACCCAAACACACACTAAAGCCTAAAATTACCCTTGACATCCCAAAACCCAAACTCACCCTGAACCCTAAAATTACCCACACCCCAAACACACCCTAAACCCTAAAATTACCCTTGACACCCAAAACCCATACCCACCCTGAACGCTAAAATTACCCTTTAACACACCAAATCCCATACCCACCCCAATTAACCCTTTCACCCCAAAACCCAAACACACACTGAACCCTAAAATTGCTCCTTGCTCCGCAAAAATCATACCCACCATGAACACCAAAATTACCTCTGGCACCCCATATCCACCCTAAACCCTAAAATTACCCTTGGCAATCCAAAATCCAAACACACCCTGAACCCTAAAATACTCCTAACACCCTAAAAGCCATACCCACCCTGAACTCAAAACCCATTCCCACCTTGAACCCCAAAAGTAACCCTTGCACCCCAAAACCCAAACCCACTCTGAACCCCAAAATTAACCCTGGCACCCCAAACCCACCCTGAACCCTAAAATTAACCCTGGCACCCCCAAACCCAAACCCACCCTGAACCCTAAAATTACCCCTGGCTCCCCAAAACCCATACCTACCCTGAATCCTGAAATTACTCTTAGTCACTGTTCCCATTAAGGTGCGCGCACACCTCTCTTTGAGCGCGCACTGCTGTATGTGCAGCATGCACTCACACAGGACATCCTGCAAGATGGGCAATTTGTCACTTCCTGGATGCGGTGATGTGCCGAAGGAGAGTCGGAACTCGGGAGTGCAGGTAAGGCGGGCTTGGGTGCTAGCGGCAGTGTCTGTAAACTTGGTCTACTCTTTTGTTTGTAAAGCGCGGTTGCGAGAGAGATTGTGGGCTTTTGTTTAAGTATTCATGTTAATCACAGCTCGTGAAGAGGCTTTGATTAACATGACTACTTAAACAAAAGTCCACAATCTACCCCGCACCGCGCTTTACAAACGTCAAGCTTTGCTTGCACTTTGTAGCCCAGAGCAGGCAGAACACTGACATCAAGGCATCAAAGCCTTTTTATGGAACTTCTTTTCTTTGGCCACTGACTTGTTAGCTTGTCATTGCGAAATAGGAAAGTGGGTAATATAGCTCCATCTTTCTTAACACTGGTGTATTGCAACATCAAGCCATGGGGAGATGTTTTTTGCTTTTGCAAACAAATGTCGACCTTTAAATTTGATGTTAGGAGGTGTATGCAGTACTTCACAGTTCACATAGGAGACATAATCAAATTGGCACAAGGTGTAAGGACAGCGAACCAGAGAGCCATGTTTTTTTCTTTTTATTTAGAGAGAAAAGGACCGACTGGGGGAGAGGTGAGTGAGAGGCAAGAGAGGGTGTTGCAATAGAATATGGTGTATTTGATTTCTTAGCAACACTTCACATAATAATTATTTGGACTGCTTCATGTTGGGTGGGGGCCCATTTGTCCTCCACTTCCCTATCTATGTCTCCCCTTGAAACTTTGTCACCAGAGGACTTTGCGTTATATTGCTGCTATGATCACTTGTGTAGCATTTTGTTTTTGAAAAGGGGTGTGGGGTATTTTTGAATGGGATGTCAGTGATGAGGTAACCTTTTTGGTGCTTGGGTGGGATGGTTGCCTACAGCGAGGAGCTTCCAGGTTTTTTTCCATATAAAATCCCAGCCCAGCCCGTGTGCAATCTTGTGTGCAGGTGAGGTGCTAAAGTATTTCAGCTTTCATTTTCTTTGTTCACCTGAAAAGGTCTGCCATATACCCTGTCTTCCCTCCCCCTTTGTGGGGGAAACTAATAACCATCTCAGGTGACCGGAATACTGTTTTCTTGCTAGTGGGTAAAGGCATCTCCAGCTAGCGTGAGCAAATGCGTAGAGATTGTAGGGTAGGTCAACATGCCCCGTTCCCTTTTTAATGTAGACTTGAAAGATTGGTTAGAATTTGTCCCAGAATTTTCAGATGCTTGTTTTTGAAGATGGTTTTACGGCCTCTCAGTGATCTGAAATTCATTCCTGGTTGTATTGATGCTCTTTGAAATGGTGCTCTTTAGTTAGTTAGTAAACATCATAGCTGCCGAGCGTGAATTCTACAAAATGATGTATTTGGATGAATTTAGCACTGGTAAAACACCACTACGCTTAGATAGGGCTGCAAATTCAGATTGGTAGGAGCGTCACAAAAGGCCATTCAGTGTGACTGACACACAAAACGGGAAAGATATTGAAAGGCTTTTCAATACTAATACGAAGTTATCAAGCCCGTAATGTACAGCTCTGAGAAAATAATCAGTGCACATTCAAAACAAGAGAATGTCCTCAAAAAGTACTTTAAAGTTAGCTGTGATCTATACTGAATGCTCATGTAGTATCCTTACAGAAATACCTGAATGCTTTGTAGCACAAGTGGCCACATTCCCATGTGCAAATCTAGGGAAGTATGAAGTAGAAGCAGAGGAGTGTGACAGGTAGACCCATGGTGGCAGGGGCTCGCTACCCTAAGACATGCTCCTTATTGCGGTCTCTATGAAATGATGTGGCTTAGGATCATGACGTTCCTGGTGATGTTCATCTTGCTTAACAAAAAGAACATCCCGTTGTTTGCCCATTTTTGTGTGATTGTAGGGAGACCAGATGTCCCAGATTTGCTGGGAAGTCCTGTTTTTCTGTACATTTAGCTCATGTCCTAGCTTTCAGAGCAAGTCCACTCAACACAGGGGGAGAAAAGCTTCAATGTTGAGTTCCAGTGCATGATTAGTTAGCAGCACTTAACAGAAGGCCATTTAATTGGACGTATCCATGTTAGGGTGACCAAATGTTAAAAAACAAAAACTGGGACATTTAGCAAACATAGAAGAAGAACTACACATTTACATTATCTGGGGATCACAAAATGACAGCACACATCAAAACAGACAATGAGGCACTAAAGACCAAAATTAAAGGGAACTTTTGAACGAAGCCGCATGGGTATTATTTAAAGCGTGCTCTAAGAAGAGCTGCAAACTTGTCCTGCCTTAGAGCACATAAAAAACTGCTTCTCCATGTCTTCAGTCGATCTTCTCCCAAAAAAACAGATTTGAGATAAATTTCTCAAAATTTGGTGGGACAGCTGGTGAAAAATCCAGGACGCCTGGTCACCAATAATCTATTGGTATTTATATAGCACAAGCCTAGACAAAAAGGCAGCAGAGCACTGTACTACAGCAAAAACAAGTACACAGTCAAGAAGCCATAGGTGAGGTAGCTGGGTTCTAGGAGCAGAAGTATACTATTACTTCATTGAGATGTAGTGTTCTTAAAGAGGCAAGCCTTCAACTATTTCTTACATTTGAGTAGTGTTGGGGAAGACCTGATGGATTTACTCTTCTTAGCATCCAGCCTGATGGTGTTCTGGTCAGTGGCGGCTGGTGACATTTGAAAGTGGTGAGGCGTAAAATGATTGGTATACTGCACCGTTGCGAGCGAGCGTAGCGAGCGAGCCCGAACCACCATAGGGGGTGTTTGGGGGGGTTCTCCCCCCGAGAAAATTTTAAAAAAAGAGAAGAAAAATGGTGCATTTTCAAGCAAATTTGAGAAAGCAGGAAGGTTAAAAAAGCAATTGGTAGCTGCTTATTCAGTATAACCACAGAGCTTCATAACAGACTTCGAGATACAAGGCATTTTCTGAGTACCTCACTCACAGATGTTTTTTATTTAACAAACAACTAAACTGGTTGCAAAGTAGCAGCATTCAACATTGTTTACTTTTTGTAAATTAAATCAGCACGTCTCTCTTTAAGAGCAGCAAACTTTTCTATAACTTTAATGTTAAAGTCCGGGATTTTCTGAACTAGCTTGTTCTCTACAGAGAGCATTGCCAAAGCATTGAGTCTTTTCCTCAAGCATGGTGTTTCTCAGGAATGTCTTAATCCTCTTTAAGGCTGAAAAACATTGTTCTGACTCGACTGTTGTCATAGGAGTGGTTATGACAATTTTAAGTAAAGCCACTGTCTCTGTAAGTGACTTTTCCATTTTAAGTTTATGTATTAAAGCCAGCAAAGACAAGGCACTTGTGGCCTTCTGGTACACAGGCATTGCGTACAGTACAGTCAACTCAGTTCTCAGCTCTTCTTTTTTGAGCATAGGATAAGCTTCCACAGCCTCATTCAGAGCACGCTCCGGGAAGGATTCATCATATTTGGCAAACTGTTGACTTTGCAATAATGTGGCACTCACCAAATGTTTTGTGAAAGAAAAACGTTCTTTTGCCTGCACAATTACAATGTCACATATCTCCTTTGCAATTCGGACCAGAGTGGTGATGTTTTTCCTGCGGTTTGAGAAAGTAGATTGCTCTGGCAGTTTGCTGTCTAAATTGTCAACCCCATCTCTCACTTTGCTTATGCTTTGTACAAACATAGTAGTATATACTTGCACATTGACAGTATCTATCTCTCGTGCTTGTAACTGATTGTTTAACAAGTCGACAGCTACCATTATATCATGAAATAAAAACAGTAAGAACTGAAACTCTCTGTCTTGTAGTGTTCTAGCAAAGCCACGGGCTTCAGTCTGACTTTTGTAATTAAACTCATCATTGTCTTCTATGGCGCCAAACCATTTCTCAAGGTCCTCTCTATGTTCGTAGATTAGGTTGACTGTACGGATGTTAAAGTTCCAACGAGTTGAAGATCCCCTTGGACCGCTTTTGTCCACAATCTCATGAAGTGCTTCTGTTCTTTTGGGGGAACGTGAGAAGAATGCTGCCATGCCTCCTATATCCTGAAAGGAAATTCGTGTCTTGGTGATCCTTGATACTGCCTGTTGCATAATAAGATTAAGTTGGTGAGCGTAACAGTGCACATAATGAGCATTAGGGTACACATCTCGAATTCTCTTCTGATCTCCACTAAGGCTTCCACTCATTACGGACGCACCATCATAGCTTTGCGCAATAAGTTTTTTTTTTTGGAGGCAGCTCTGGAAAAATTAAGCTCAGTTGACGCAGTATAGCTGCAGTAATGGGTTCTGCACTAGAGTCTCTTAAATGTGTGAAACCATAGAACCTCTTCACAACTTCTCTGTCATTATCAATGTACCGAAACACTAATACGGACTGTGTTTTAGTGGCCACATCAGTGGTGTCATCAGCCTGAATAGCCACAAAGTCTGTGTTTTGCAATTCTTGCACAATATGGCTTCTCATAATTTCGAGCATACACTCAAGGAGTTCATTTTGTATTGTTTTAGAGGTGCCCTTAAAGACTGTAGCACTTGCTAAATGTGCTTCCATATCCTTGTCTATGCTCGCTATTAAATCCACAAGGCCTTTGAATATTCCAGGATTTGGGGAACCTTCTGATTCATCATGGCCTCGCAATGCCAGTTCAAAAGCACCACAGAAACGAATGCAATCAATTATTTTGGATAGAATCTGTCTGTTCCTATCAACTGCTTCATTGTGTTTCTGTATTGCTTTGCGGTATGCATCACTTATCTGCTGCTCAATTGGTGCATCTTCCCCCAACATTCCCAGTCTCGTCAGGTTTTCCATATGCTTTCTTGTGCGTGAATGCTTCTTTTTTTTTTCAGACAAATGCTTCAAGAATGTTACTCCTTGATTTGTCCAAGAAAACTCACCACCAAACAGCAAGCAGGGGAAGCAGAACAGAGAATTTCTTAAAGGGCACCCTGTAAGCCAATCAGCTTTTGTGTACCAGGCGTTTGAGAATGTACGTGTGGACATTTTTCCTCTGTCCTGGGAAGTTTGCTGTAGCTTTATCTCAGGCTGATGAGGTCCTAATTGCTTTAAATGTAGTTTCTGTTCAAGTGGCCGTGCCTGGAATGACCTTGTAATCAGCTCTTGTACTGTATTCATGATGCCGATGCTGGCCTTACCAATATATATTAAAGAAACCTGTCAATAATCAAAGTACAAGGTATAAGGTGCGGTGCAATAATATCAAATTTCAGTATAAATACATATATCTTGTGCAGTACCGCAATAAATCTCCAACAGCTCCCCTTTGCACAACGTGACTGCTATAAATACATCCTTACTGGCTGCTGCCTCTGTGAGCCATAGAGGTTGCTGAAGGCACTAAAACAGACTCTGCTTGAGGGTCTTTTTCAAGACAAGGGATAGATAGTGCCTTTAACAACCGTTATTGCGCAAAGCACAGGGCTAAGGCTATTAGTAAATTCCATCCACTGAGGGTACAATGTTCAGAATGTGCACCTAACCACCATGTAGAGTGACCACCAGGATACATATCCCTAACTTCAATGTATAAAATATAGCATCAGTTTCCTTACCTTTAACACTGGTGTTTTCTGCAGCAAAGGAGGTTGGGGCGGCTGGGGCCTCTTGTTCTTTGCAGAAAAATTGCCCAAAAATTTGGTAATGGTTCAGGTTGTTGTCAGCCTTTACGAGGTGCTGAAAATAAAAATATAACAATTTATTATTGAAACATTAGGGAAATCAAACAAAGACTGGGAGAAAAAACACAACACTCCAATTTTTACCTTGCAGTTTGCATGCAGCTCTTAGATGACAGTTAATAGCTCACTGTTCTATGTTAGGATTTTAACTTACAAAGAACTGCAAGTGACAAAAGGATCTCTCTGACAAAAGCAGTGACTAACTGACCTATTACATCATGTGCATTTTGTGATCTGCATCTGGTACATATTCTTTGCAGCACATGTGAGGGAGAGAGGTGTAAAACAATTACTTTGCCATTTGCAAAGTACTGCAGCACTTCCAATCTATTCCCAACCACGTCTGCACATATTTTAGTGAGTGTATTTTCAAATTATAAAAGCTGAAGAACTATCATCTAAATGTCTCACTCCCCGTGCCACTCCCTCCCCGTGTGACTCCATCCCCACCCCCGAGTCATGCCGACCACGACTGTTCCACTCAACCCAATCCGCACATAAAAAGTTAGGCCTGTGTCATCGTTTTATGTGTGGAGTTCTCCGCCCCGACTGAAGGGTCTCCGCAGTCATAAACGTATTATTAAATCTGACTTTGAAAATAGCAACAAAAAAATAGTAAACTTGCACAAAAGTGTAAGTTTACCTTTGTGAATTAGGCCCTAAGACTTAATATATATGTCTATCTCTGCAGCAGGCGGGCCCCATAACACCCTAAGTTATCTTAAACTTTTTCCTTCTGAATTTGTGGATTCCTGCAGTATTTATTGGTATGAGGTTAGCCTTTTTCTTCTGATGTTAGCAAAATGATAAAGATAATATATACTTAGGCACAGGTGGTTTCAGCCAGCTCTCTTCATTCATTGGTCTGCTATTGAGTCATTCACTTTTTTTCTGCCCACTTCAACATACATCATTGGGCAGAGTCTGGCCGCTTGAGCCACCGGCTACATTTTCTAGGAGTGATGGCATTTTGCCTGTGACATGTAGAAGTCATTTGTGCATCTGCCTAAAATCAGTAATCTTTTCTTTTCAGGGCTCACAGGCAACTCCTTGTCAACAGTAGAGCAGCAAGGATGACATGGGCCCTGGCACAGCCAATGAAAATGTCCCCTTGACTGCTGTTGGTGTAGCAAAATACTGCAATTGTCAGGGTCCAATTAGGCCCAGTACACAACACACACCATGCAGTAAAGTGTTAATGCATGTTAATTGGCACTTAATGAGACTGGGCCCTTTCCTTCCAAAGAATTACACCAGGCACGTCTTTATTCGAGAGCCTGTCAGCCCGATGCGGGAAAAATTAGCACAATTCATACTGCAATGTAACAAAATGACTGCAACGAACCACAAAAACACTCGAATACGTGGTATCAGGCTGACGGGGGCTGTAGTACCTGTCACCTGCAGCCCATGAAGTCCAGAGTGGAGTAGGGTCTTCTCCTCTGGAGCCGGGCCAGTAGTTGTCTCTCTGTGGTGCAAGTTGTATTGTATTTATTTCAGGCACATGTGATCCTCTCCTGGTGGGTGGTGGCTGGCTACCTTCGCCGAGACTAGAGTAGGCACACGCGCTGTGAAGCACAGGAGTTAAGGATGCAAGTGGGAGCCCCTAATGACCTATTTATCCTGAATAACTGCCATAATTTCATACTAGCGGAACTAATACCGGACAGGTGTGTTTTCTTTTCTTGATGCAAGACCCGGCCGAAAATGCTATGCTATTACTAATTGCGTAGCATTTTCGGCCGGGTCTTGCATCAAGAAAAGAAAACACACCTGTCAGGCCTGGCACCAAGCCTGGCACCGCGACGGCAACTTTGTGATAACACCTATGTTTGCTGTCATATGCAGTCCCCCACCCTACATACTCCATATATGCCCTATCTGTACTCAAATATACCTGTGTTGCAGCTGTATCTGTTGTTATGCAATTCGTCTGTTCTGGAAAGTCAAACTGTATTGCTTGTTTCTTTTTGCCAGAATAAAAATCAAGTTAACCAAAAACAAAGAAAAGGGAGAAAGCAGATATGACAGAGAACCTGACACAGTGAGTGAGATAAAGAGGCCAGAAATGTCTGGTGTTGAATGAAAAAGGCAGAGAGTGGAAACTAACAATCCCTGCCTCGGTATTTGCCACCCCTGACGTTCGATAGCACCCCGGCTTCTGAGTAAGGGTGGGCGTAGTTCGCGAAGTAGCACTTCGCGAAGCTACGCAAAGTGAAGTTCGCACTACGCGAGCTACGCGTAGCACTTCGCGAACTGCGAAGTAACATGTTCGCACTGTGCAAGATGTTGTTTTCAATGATTGCACAGTGCGGACAAGCAACCGGCACTGTGCAATCATTGAAAATGGCATCTTGCACAGTGCGAGCTGTAGTTTTCTGCTGCTCAAGTAGATTTTTCCTCGAGCTGCAGCTTTCTCAACGCGAACTGGTAGTTTCTCGTCGCGAGCGGTCGTGAGCATACGCGACCCCTCGCAATGAGAAACCTGACCTTCTCGCGTTGGGAATCTCGCCGGGAGGTTTATTTTCCATGCTCGCGATCGCGAACAAGGAAAAAGTCTCGCCAGGATGTCATTTTGCTTGCTCGCGGTCGCCAACTTGACGTTGAGGACCGCGAGCAAGCAAAAAATGACCGCAGCACTACGCAACACTACGCTACGCGTGTTCGCACTGTGCTACGTGCAGTTCGCGTAGTGCGAAGTAGCGCGAACTTCGCAAACTACGCGAGCGTAGCGTAGTGCTTCGCCCAGGCCTACTTCTGAGTAAACCTTTGGGCACTCATCATCAAATCAAGCACTGGTAGTAAGTATCATGCAATATGCCTTCTAAGGCACAGTTAGGCCCTTTTTATCGTGGACCTATTTTGACATCGAAAACCGAAGCAGTACATTAACAGGCTATCTCCGTATTTCACTGCCCACCGGACCCGCGCGACTTGACTCCCTTCTGCGGGTCGCGGTCACGTAGTTGTATCGCGCAGATTTGCTAGCAGTCTTTGAAATGCTTTTCTGCAGGAACGCAGACTGATAAAAGAACTCACCTTTATTGGCCTCAATTAAACCTCACAGACTTTTTTTTATCTGTGCCAACAAATCTATCTTCATACGAAAACATGTCTAACACTCGCATTTATTTTCCTCTTGGCACCCCGGGCAGCCACTAATTCTAGCAGCTGTTTCTTCCAGTATAAATTCTCTGCTTTGGCCATCGGCCCGCACAGACGGAATTATGTCTGAAATGCCCACGTGCCATTTGAGCCATTACAGGATGAGGCCATTTGAAAAACCTGCGGTGAACTAAAATGGCCGCGCATGTTCTGTGGGACATTCATCAGAGAGCCATACGGCGACATTATTAATAGTGTGCAATGAGGCGGGGTGGGCGGTGGGTGGCAGTAACGGAAGGCCCCTATTCACCGGCCTTGTAATAAGCTATAACACCGGCCTTGAAAACGAGGAAGGGCAATGAATGACAATACACCTTCTTCAACACCGTAAATGCAAGTGTCCTACAGTTGCACATAGATACAGAACAAATCAGGTGGCGAAATTACCCTAAGAAATTCCTGAAGAGTCGTGGGTTAACATTTGTGCCAGAGCAGTGAGACCCTCGAACTTCTTTCTCTCAACATAAATAAAGAACAGACTAACTCCGCTTTGGTGTACAGTATGGCAGAAGGGCAAAGAAAAAAATACTGACTGATATAAATAATATAGCCGGGGCTTTAAGTGGGATGAAAAAACTGGGGAGTGCTGGGGTCTCTCAAAGGGGTTTGGCCGATGTAATTTAGGGCGTGACTTAAGAACACATAAGGTTGGTAAAAACCTGTGCTTAGCATAACTAGTGTGCCTCCCCATTGGTATTTTTCTGCTTCTGTCATTGCATCCAGACAGATAATACAACAAGTAACATGACACCTACAACAAGCCAGAGCTATTGGCTTTGTCAATGGGTGTTAGTTGCCTAATAATTAAGCAACGACTATGGCTTTGTTGTACATAATACTGAAACTGCTTCAGTTCTGAAATGATGAGACTGTGAAAGAATTAAAACAAGTCTCTATTGAAGTTATATCGAAATCTTTGAGCAGTGGCACTGCTGCTGCAGAGTTATGATTTTCTTTTCCAACTTGAGGGTGAGGGCAGAAATGGAGAGCCCGATAGGGACCCGTCTCGACTCTCGGCACCTGCATTTAAGAACTGACGGTGCTCAGCAGCACCAGCAGGACCCGGCATAAAGCCCTGATTATAGCCTATCTTTTATTACCTCCAATTGAGCGATTTGCGACACAATACTTTTCTCAGACATACTTAGGCCTCGATATTCTGGTGCCATACATCTCTGTTGGTTTTTTGAGTCCGATAAAACCAGGATTCCTTTTCGTGCGGAGGGCGGTCCAGGCTTGCGAGTGTGCACGCTACAGAGATCTAACGGGCAGAATGGGGAAGTTCAACCGGGTTTGGGGCCCACTGCACGCACGGCAACCGACATGTAGAATTATCCAGGAATGGGACTGGGAAATTATCCCCTTATTGAATAGACACTCTGTAGTACTGTGACGTGCGCTAAATCTCGAAATACAGTCTCTGGTAGTTCTTACCGTTACCGATGGGAATGTTTTCAGATGAGCGGTTCAGTGAACCCCAGAAGTAACAAGAATGATGCATGCTCGGATCTGTGTGATGTGATGTCACTGAGAGAACACGGGTTTATGGACTTTAGCTCTGAGCTTCGTGCCTGAGTAGAATATTTTAATTATCCCAACTTCCCTGGCTTCCATTTACAAAGTTTTCCTTTAAAGTTCTTTGTTTAGTACAAGTACATAAATCTCTCGAGTCCTCCTCTCTGTGTTCCAGTAGAGGAGGCAGACCAAGTACATTAGGAGGCCCTTACCGTAAAAACCCTTCGTTTTTACACACAATTTTGCGGACTTCACACTTCAGAATGAATCGCCAGAGAGAGGCCTTACCGTAAAAACCCTTTGTTTTTACACACAAATAAATCGCCAGAGAGAGTAGTAGCACCTGGCTGCACCGCACAAGGTCTTGACTCGACGTGGTCTCAGTCAGTACAAGTCGTGTCACCGCACGAGGTCTCGTCTCAGTCAGTCGTGCCGACTCCTCGTGGCACTGAGTGATGACGCGGTGACCGTGACGGAGCCTGCGCAAGCGAGGTCATGTCACAAATCTATGGCCAATCACAGTGCGGCACAGCGGCAGGGCCACCCCACCCACGAGCGGCACCCAATGCAGCAAATGCCTGCCCTCAGGCTGCGCGGTGTCTCTGCCAATCCAGACGCTGCATTAGCAGTGCCAGGATTGGCTAGAGCACAGGTGACGGCTCGCCCATTAGGAGACCAGCGGCTGCTGCATGAAGCAACCCTTGGCTCCGACTCCCCCTTGCTTTCCTGGCTTGAGTGACTACCTATTGGCCAATGCTATGGGTAAGTGGGCAGTGCGCATGTTCGGGATGGTCAAATCCCAAAATCGAGCATGCGCACTTACCCGCACAATGCAGCAGCGCTTAAGCGCAGCTACCTCTACTGCAGTGTCAAACAGTCAGCCCCGCCCCCACCCACCCACTTCAGCGCCGCGATTCCGCGAGCGTGCAATGCCGACTGCGCCTGCTGCGCGCGGACTCACGAGTCTTTGACTTGTGTGTGATTGGGCTAGTGGGGCGTCGCCCCAACGCCCCAATGGACGCACCGCCACTGTTCTGGCTTTAGATAAGCCAAGATTGATCAGGCATGGTGAGTTTTTCTGCTAGATAAGCGGTCATGATGCCGTTGTAAATGGTGCAGCTGATTTTGAAAATGGTGTGGACCGGCAAAGGGGGCCAAGGGAGTTCCATAAGGATGGGGGTAAAAAGATCATATTTCTTTAAGCACTGGATGGGACAGGCTGTGGTGTGTAGAATGCCCTTAACAGCAGTCTACGTGGAGTCTGCGTGGAGCAGAAGTAGTGAAATATGTCAAATTCAAGCATGGATTTTATTAATGTACTTTAAGAGAATCATATTTTATTTCTGTTTTACTAAAAAAGGTTTTTTGAATAGAAAGATGAATCAATAAAATAAGTAGCTTTATGTAATCTTCCTGGCTCCCAGCTGAAACACATTGTATGTTGTAAAGAGTATGCCAGAAGGGTTTTTGGAATAGTAGGTTTGGCGCTGTACACGTGCACGGTCTCGTTCCTGGCGCACATAGCCATAATTGCAGCGCACAGAGACCCTCCACTGCCGCACACAGAGGAAAAAAATTAGAGGGAACATTGCTCTTAGCACCCCAAAACCCAAACCCACCCTAAACCCTAAAATTACTCTTGCTACCCCAAAACCCATACCCACCGTAAAACTTAAAATTAGCCTTGACACCCCAAAACCAAATTCCACCCTGGACCATAAAATCAACCTTGCCACCCCAAAACCTATACCCTTATACCCCAAAACCCAAACCCTATACTTACCTTATACCTACATGTAAAACATATATGCCTTTACCAATCATGCCTTTACAACAAAATTCGTTGTAAAGGCATGCGTGGCAAAAGCATGTGCATTGTAATGCCATGCTTTGTAATGGCATTGCGATATAATGGTAGCTGCGTTGTTACAACCACATTGTAATGGCAACACGTTGTAACATCCGCGTTGTAATGGTTGTTTCCCACTATGCCCTAGTAAAATACAAAAACTATGTAGAACATTTTGGTTTTCTGATCAAAGTCTTCCTGTTCCTGAAAGTATCACAAACCCTTGGTCGATACCTTTTGCAGGGAAAACACCAGATACTTTTTCCAATTTTTCCTAAAAAAAAAAAGTTTGATATATTTTGACCAGCCACTCCCCTGGTTACCACAGCATTTACTAATTAGGATCTCCCCATAGAAAAACAGGAGAGATGGAGGTGCAGATTTACACTCATAGGTTTGTGAATTGAATTTCGAAGTAAGTCAGTGTTACTAATGTAGTACTACTTTACATACTGAAAAATTAAGAGGCATATGTACAAGGAGTTAACGCCGCCATAGAGTAAATTTTTTGATGCTACACCAGATGTTTTTTTTTTATCGGCGTATTTACAAGGTGCGATTTTCGGATCGCCACTTCTGTTAGCGTGACCACGAAAATGATATGCAAGGTGGGCGTTCCCGTAAAAATATTGCTGCAAACCCCAATTCGCGATATTTACAATGAGTGTTTGGCTCGGTCCCCAAAAAATGCTGCTAGGGCCAGTTAGCGACTGTTTTTCAAGACCAGAAATAAGCTGGTCTGAAAAATGGAACTAAAAGAAATTGAACATAAGGGGGACAAATCCAGAGCGTCATTTGCTCACAAAATGATGCCATGGAGGTACTCCTGTAGCTTGCAGCCCCAAGAAGACCACCACCACTGCCAGCGCCACCAGGACACCACAGAGGCAGCGCCAAAGAAGAGAGTACATGTACTGCCAACGTATTACCCTGATAGACCTTTGGCGAGAGGAAGTGATAGCACACTACAGGCTCAAGAGAACCTCCATCATACGCATACTCAAACAGATGGCACCAAGGCTGCAGGCACCATACCAGTGCTGCACAAACATCCCTCCGCAGACAAAGCTACTTGCAGTGCTGCACATGTTGGCCCTTGGTACCTTCCAACCAACCACTGCCAGAGTGGGTGGAGTCCCACAGTCATCTTTCTCCAGGTTCCTTCCCAAAGTCTTGGATGCCATCATCAGCCTGACGCCACAGTATTTACTCTTCCCCAACACTGCACAGGAACAACTTGAGAACAAAGAAGGCTTCTATGACATTTCTGGATTTCCTCATGTGTTGGGGGCAATTGACTGCAACCATGTCCTACTTGTGCCTCCTGCAGACACTGCACACATATACAGGAACAGGAAGCACACTTAACGTTCAGGCAATTGTGGACAACCTTGGCCTGTTCATCAATGTTGTTGCTAAGTTCCCTGGGACGGTGCATGACTCATATTTTGCCAATCGGTCATCAACCAGTGGCTTGAGAATGGCACTTATGGAAATGGACTGCTCGTTGGTAAGTACAAACAGAACAAAACACACACCTCAAGTACACAAGCACATAGCTCAAATATGAGACAATGCACAGGTAGCAAATGTAACACTGCATACCTTGGAACAGGTTCAAATAATGCACACACCCACACAATGCAAATCAATCAAGACATGTGGAAGGCTTCCCAACAAGGGAAGAGCCCTGAAAATCTCACACCAACCACTATGGCATTCTTATAATATAGATTTAGCAGAACTCATCAGACACACATTTTAAATAATCAGTGCGGTACATTACACTGACCATATGATACTGCTGTACTACAGATATGTTGAATACAACACATGGACCTTATCTACAAATAGATGACAGATCACCCTGCTCTCACTTGTGAAAGTACACAATTTGCTGACATGCAAAATCCCTGTCAGCCATGCACCATGTAGTGAGTGTACCTGCATCATGGCTCTACAAGTAGTGCCGAATGAAGGGAGCACCAACAGTCCACAAATAAAAACAAAAGTTGTTTCAAACATCATTCTGTGTTGTTGAATGGAGCCTGCGAAGGATGAGCATACAAATTATCCAAATCACATCCTCAGCACATGTCATACATACAAATGTCTCCCCTGGTGAGGTGTAGCAATCTGAGGCACACAATCTGAAATAAGAATATGTGTTGTGTGAGAACAGACACACGCATGGGTACATTGACATGTCGTACCACAACATGCACACATGCAGAGTATAAGTCAAACCATGCAAAAGTACACCAATGCATAGGCATGTGTTCCAAATTGTCCCAGTAAGTCAAATGCACTAGGTAGCAGTGCCAGATTCTGTCCCACATTTGTGGCAAGGTGGATGTAAAGTGCACCCAATGAGTCAAATATTTAGCAGATAAGATGTATACTCTCAGTCACCCTCAGCACAGTGAGTAACAATGAGGTACTCAGATGATGTGTCAACATAGTAGTCATCAAAAAGTCAAGGTTGATACCTAACATGGCACATGTGCCAATGGTGCACCCTCAGCAATATGTGCACAGGAGTCATCAGGTTTGTGCAACGTGCCTGTAAAGAAACTAATATGCTCTTTTTCATTGACCCATACATCCTGATTGTCACAACATGGAGGCAATACACAGGACACGGACAATGACAACATGGTGATGTGTAGTCTGTCAAGTATAGGCAAGTCAATTTCAAAGATGCTGGTAAAGTGTTGCGAAATCAACATGTCAAACCAGAAGGTACAAAGTTGCACAATGCACTCACACCTAAGAAGGCACTCTGCAAACACAGCAGGCACATGTACTAATGGCCACATATCTCTTCAATCTGTTTCAGGTGATCAAGGATATGCACTCACGCCATGGCTGATGACTCCCCTCAGAGTGACACACAAACAGGCCCAGAGAGACTACAAAGTTGCACAGGTACGCACAAGGGCCATAGTGGAACGGACATTTGGAGTCCTCAAATCAAGGTTCTGGTGCCTAGACATATCGGGGGGCTGACTCCTGTATAGACCTTAACTTGTGTGCAAAATCATAATGGCCTGTTGCATTCTGCACAATATATGTGGACGCACAAACACGCCATTGGACGAAGAGCAGGAGGAGCATGACAACCCATCTGATGGTGAGGATGAAGACGCAGATGCCAGACACACATGAGCTTCTTTTACTGCAGGAACAGCAAGAAGAGAACAAATAATCTCTAATTGTTTTACCTAATCACAGGACCAAATATTACATCACATGAATATTCCTCCCAAAAATATTAAACATTTGAACTTTGTAAAATAAAATATCACCACACCAAAGTCCTGAATGCTTGTTTTATCACTTCACAAGTACACATATCAGTCAACTCAAAGATAAATCATAATTTGTGCAACACACCTATCACATATTGCAGTGGACCGAACATCAATCTTCCATGTGATCACCGCCATGTGTTGATGATAGGATGCAACACGTTTGCCTCCTGAATGACAATATCTGCAAGCAGATCACATGGACCACATTGTCCATTTAAAACAATTAGGCACAAGCAGGCTTTTTCATGTATAAGCTGCTGATACAACCCCTCGTACTCCTCTCCCTCACTCACAATCATTACTAACAACTCAATACTAGAGCAGGCGTCAATATACAGCACTTTCTCAGACTCACTCACTAAGAAAGCATAATCCTTTGTGAGCACAGATAATCAAATACAGGGTACAGCATGGAATGCAAACTATGCAATTCAAAATTCTGATACCGTGGATGGCAGTGGACACCCCAATTTTACTCATCACATGTCCCGGCATCTCAAGTACAGCAGATCAGATGGGCCTCCTACTCAACAGTGACGTTCTCCGAAACATACGCTTGCTCAAATACGTTGAGAGCACATTCAGAGAGATAGGATGTCTACCACGTAACATCAGTATACTCATGGTGTGTGTCCTGCAATGCACACTGACATTTGCACAGAACCAGTACCATCCTTCAATTATGATCACAACAAGTTGAAACATGCATACACATGTGAGTGATGTTAAAACGAGAACATGACAAGACTTGACATCAGGTAATGTTCATTGTTCATGCAATAAGTCATAGGAAATGAGACCACTAGATCACATACAATGCAGAAAATGTCATCCCTGTAGCTTTGCTGCACCTCAGCAGTATCTGTGTCCAGACACCAGGGTCTCATACAAAGGCAAAGTATGATCCGCAACACATGTGAACTGTTCGTGCTAACATGCTTTGTCAATTTTCCTTTTGCAATGACTGTGACATGCAAAGTGCAGCCTTGACATTACAAAGTACCAATGACATGTTCACATGTGAAGCTGGGTCTGCAACATGCTTCCTCATGGCTCAGTGTGTCATGTAGAGCTATGCATGAATCTGAGGATGCAGCCCCCTCATGCTATCTGTTACACACATTTAAGTAAGCATCATCTGATCTGTGTCTGTGGGATATTGTAGTCCATTGGGTACTAATGATATGTGTAGAGACAACACCAAAACTAACTTACAATGTTAATTGTGCATCCAACAAACATTGTAACAGTCAAGATAACATTAGCTCATTGCAGACATGCATGTCTTTTCATGTGACGTTGTGTGCAAAAGAACAAAACCACACCATGTAACATTTGGACTAGCATTTTAGGTAATGTTGTCAATGTAGATGGTCATTGCACATCGAGCAGAGAACATGTAATGGCTAGCAATGCAGGAAAAGCATAGACATATCTAGTTAAAAAGAAGCCATGATTGCCGTACCACAGGTTGTCATCAATGTGTCCCTCTGTATCCACAGATATTTATACACTCCAATGTGAATGTGAAGCCATAGTTGTGCATTGAATGTGGATTGGCAAATATCATAGACAAATAGTGACTGCCTGTTGATCAAGTACTTATGTGTATCAAGACCATCAGACTTGCACAAACATCACAGCCATGTGTGAAGTTAGAGTGTCACATGTAGTGACACATACCACCAATGACAACCCTAATGTGTGACACCCTGTCAAGGGATCTACGTACACACATGTCGAGTCAGGAACATACTACAATGTGAGAAAATAGTGCCTCATAATGGCTCTGGACCACTAATACATGTACACCACACAAAAGTACAACATACAGAGCACATCACTAATACATATTGTACTGTTATTCCAGACTAAATGCATAAAATGGAACATTTGCTGGAATATTTTCCGTTTCCGGGACAAAAAATACTCGCAAAATACACATATGTACATGAAATATTCACGCTCAGTCCTAGGCGTGTGAAATCTTGTCGCAAAATGAATAAACGGGCCGCAAACTTACAGGAAATGATGTCAGTCTGCATCCTTGCACATGAAGGAGTATAGTACACTTTCACTTTCTTTCTTTTTCAGCCACACTGTTACTGTGTTTTGAGAGTTGTGGAGGGTTTGGATCGTGTCTGCTGTTCTTGGTATGTTTGAGAGAGTTCTGTGTGTTGTGTACTGTCCGTACTGTCGAAGTTAAGTCCTGTGTTTCTGTCCCTACGTGTTAATTGCAACTGTCTGATTGTTTTGTCGGGTGTAAGTCTCTGGGATATCTTTGTATAGTTAAGTTTAATAGGGGTTGCCTGAGGGACTTTGCTGGCCGTGAGGGGGAACTAATGGATCACCTTGTACTAATCGTTGGGATGCAAGGTGGTAAGTACATCACCAATATCGTATCACACCAGAGGATGAATGCACAGGACACAAATTCTGTTGTGCACAGGATAGACACACATCATTTAAATTGCCATTTGGCATAAAAGCTTACCTGTCATGACATACTGTGCTACACATACATCATTAATAATTGTGTACACTTCACATGATCAACTGGCTGCCAATCTCTACAGGATACATAATGTGGGTCACCAAAAGTTCAGAGTAAGTGACATACCTGTGTGTATTTTAAAAACTGATTTGGCACTCAAACGTCACTCCTATTGATGTGTGAGAGTAGATTTAACATCCATGTAGAATTAGGACAGGTCGTAGTATGTTATGTCAATCATATCATGGCAGTGATGCCCACTAGGGCACCAGTGTGACCTTGACATGTGTTGTGTGTAAGACCAGCTCAGCAGATTGCAACATGTATGTAACATGGCAACACACCTGACTATTCAAATGACTGAATTTGTTGCATTTAACTACCAATTATGTATGTGATTTTGTCAAATGTGATGTTAATGACATTAATTGTACCTTATACATTTTGCATACAGCAGGAAGACCCTTGATCAAACAAGGAGATGTAGATGCATTCATGGACCCACACACCACCTTTGAGTGTGTCGTCCCTAGCTCTGGATAATGTGTTGACATATGCAAGCAATGCCACAGCCCTTGTATGTTGTAGTTCATGGTGTGGATGTGCATCACATGACAATCACCTCTGGTGTGATGATGCTGCATCAAGTCAAGGGTATTGCACATCAGCATCATGTGATGCTGGAGGGCAAAGTTGCTATTTGTAACATGGGATTGTGATGCGTCATATAATTCACAACCCCATATGTCCAAGCACCAAATGCATGATATGGGTGATGTCATAGCCTCGTCATAGATCCAATCACACAGCATCACAAACAATGTGCCCTGACATTATTCCAGGGTTCCAGATCTGCATCCTGCAAATTTCAATTGGAGACAGTTATATATGATGATACGTTTGTTGCACTGAACATGTCACATCTGCTGTTGTTCATTCCTATGCAAAGTGATGTGGTATTCAGACATGAACTATTGTCAGATGCCCACATACAACCTTATTGAACAAGAACTAGAATGTACTGCCATCACCATATGGCATTTGACCCCATGGCATCAACTGTGTCACCACAAGACAGTGTGGCATATGTACAAGCCCCTTTGGCCACCACAAAGTCACTTTTTTCTACTCAGTGTCGGCAATGGTCATTGCCCAACCAAAGGAGAAGGTTAGCTGTCCAAGGTACATCAGGAGCTGCTCCATGTGCGTCAGCCACATCTTCTCATATGAGTCTTCACCACTCATAGAGTGCACAACCAGGGACATCCTCCAGGGATCCAGCACACCGGGAAAGGTCTGTCCTCACAAAGAGGGACAGGAGGTTAATGTTCAGTTTGAATGTCAGAGATGCCCGACTTGAACGGGACCAGGATGACATTACAAGCCACCTCATGGACATTAAGGGGGCCCTGGGGCTCCCTTATTGATGGACAATGGTTGTTCTGTTCCCACCCTGTCCAGTCCCACGTTTACCCTCTCCTATTTTACATCTTGTTAACATATTTAGTAGTTTTTTAGTGTCAAGTGTAGATTTAGTGTAGGGATAATGTAGTGTTAGGTAGCTTATTAATTATAGGATTTTATCTTTTTAGTGCTTCTGTTTAAGTGGGTGGGGTGTTGATGTGTTTTCTGACTTGTTAATACAAAATAAAATAACAAATATAAAAAATATATATTTGTTTAGTATGTATGTTTAGTTAGTTGATGTATAGGATAAGGTGTTTTTGTGAAGTCAACGATGTGCCATATGGGTGGGGGTGGTGGCTTGATGTTTAAGATATGTTGTTATGTGTATAGTCTTAGGTAAACTAGTTAGTTTAATGCTGTTAGTACAAGTTAGGTTATTGTAGGATTAGTTAGAAAAATTAGTGGATTATGGATGGCAGCACACATGCACCATTGTACACGGGTGTCTGAGTTGAGTAGAAGATTGTACATGCGCATACACATTCTTGCAGACAACTCAGACACCCATGCACAATGGTGGATGTGCGCTGCCATCGATGGTGGCCTGCTCACTTTTGCCCATGATCAGTCTCATTCACGGGGCATCATCATATTTTTGTCAATGAGATGCAGCCCTGTGTAGCCAATTAGTATGTGCCTGGGGTTGAGGCAAGGAGGCTAATGTAACACTCTGCTGCCTCTCCAGTCAATATGCCACTTTGCGTGTTCATGTTGCCTTTATTTTGTAGTCTGATGTATGTTTTTTGCTATATTTTGGATACATTTTCTGAGCAGATTTCCAAATCTGTGACACCAAAAATATGTGCCCTTCAATATATTCAACGACTACGGTGATATCTGGCTATACCCCCAGGGACCATAGCATATGGGACAAGATCTGCAGTCAGTGTGGGTGTGCACTGAGGGATAATTATTTGGGCAAGATTAACATTGGCCACATCCACCCCGTCCCCCCAGTGCCTGGTTATTACTTACCCTGTTGCTAATGTAGCTGGTCATGTTGAGCACTATCTTGTCCCTGGACTCCAACCACCGACTCCTTGCAGATGACCATGGACACCTGTTCCTCCAAGGCATCTAGCTCATCCTGTGGCGCTGGACTCCCACCTCCAAGCTGCAGTGCTGCCTGGTGATTGTTGGACAGTTTATGCTTGGTCTTGCTCTAAGCATCATGCCAGTGCTTCTTGCAGTAGGTCACTGTCCTCTTGATCTCAGCGACAGCATTCACCTTGGCTATGATGGACTGCCATATTGTATTTATGGTCCCCAATGACACAGTGAAGCTGACAAACAGCTGGTGTTGTTTGTCTGCCATCTACGCAATCAGGATCTCATTTTCCTGCCGGCTGAACCTGGTTTTCCTCTTCCCCTGGGTCTCTGGCTGGTCCTCCTGGCTGTTTGAGGTGTTAGGGAGGTTGGGCCCGATTCACAGAACAAACTTAAGACAAAATCCTAAACTTACTACCATTTTGGTATTCACAGAATGCACTTACTACTTCTGGTATTCACAGAATGCACTTACTACTTCTGGCATTAACAGAATGGACTTACTACTTTTGCTATTCACAGAATGGATTTATGACTACCAACTTTACGTCCGCACTCGGGCTGGAATTTCCGCCTCCTAAGTAGAAGTGGGCGGAATTTGCGAAAGTGACTTTCGCAAATTATCGCGAAAATGTTAAAAATCTCCGCAAACAAGCGGAAATATCGCGAAGTTGCGGATTTTTTTTTCCTGCCTGTTCGGGGTATTTTCTGCTTGGTCGCGGCTCGCCAACTTACCCATGCAGTTGCTCGCGGGCACGGCCATCTTGTTTTCACTCTTTTCGCGGTGCATGATCGCGAGAAGAAAGACGTGATCGCGCAACCAATGACATTACTGCGGGCGCGAACTGTCGCGAGACAGCGCAAATGGCTACCAACAATCCAACATCTCGTGTAGAACGCGACCAGATCGGGAAAACTTGTCGGCGAACGCGGGGATTCAGGTAAGGCGATCGCGCGTGCGAGAATGTATTATTTTACAGCGCGAGCAAGAAACAAATTATCGCTAAGCTGCGGAATGCGGAAATTTTGACAATTTCGAGCTCTCCGCGGAACGCGAAAATGTCAAATTATCGCAATTTCCGCGAGCGGAACGGAAATTTAGCCCAGGCCTACTCCGAAGCGGAAGGTCCGCACCCAGAGCGGAAAGTCCGCTTGCGGGCCGGAAGTTCTGATGCCGGGCCAGAAGTTCCGCTTTCGGGCCGGAAAGTCCGGTCTCGGGCCGGAAGCTCAGATTTGGGGCCAGACTACATTAACTGTGGCCATTGATCATTTGAGCCAAGGGTAAACACCTGTCCAAGTCCCTACCATCCCCCACCATGCATCAGCTGACACACTCCAGCCAATCCTAGCTCTGCAGCATGTATAACTGCAGAGCAGACACACACAAACCCTTTCAACATGTCACTGAATGTGTTTGTTGCACTGGTCCTTGCAATGCGGCAAAACTACTTGAGGAGGAGGAGGAGAGCAGAGAGGATCTTCAGACAGAGGATCAACCTATTTGGAATTTCCAGCCAAGATGTAAGGGCCAGGTACCGTTTCCCTCCAGAAGTCATCTTGGATATGGTATGTGAGTGGGAGCAGGAACTTGACTCTGTGACCTGCTGCTCACATGCAATCCCAGCATATCTCAAGATCCTTTCTGCGCTCCATTTCTTTGCCACCGGGTCTTTCCAAAGGGTCTCCAGTGACCATGTGGGCATATCCCAGTCGCGGTGCCTGCATCAGGTACTGAGATGCATTACTGCAAGATCCAACAACCACATACAAATGCCACATACACTGGCCCTGAGACAAAGGGTGGCACGAGATTTCTATCTCATTGCACAATTCCCACATGTGCTGGGAGCAATTGATTGTACCCATGTGGCCCTTCAGCCACCCCGCCACATTGCACACATCTTCTGCAACAGACACCGATGGCATTCCATCAACGTGCAAGCTGTCTGTGATGCCAGTGGGAGGTTCATTAATGTGCATGCGGTGTTCCCAGGCAGTACCCATGACAGCTTCATATTCCGCATGTCACCTCTTGCCCGGCGGATGGCTGCTGGAGAACTTGGCAACATGTGGCTACTGGGTAAGTACCAAGCATTAGAAATTAGGTAAATGTGTTGTTGAAATGTCTGAATGCCCCCCAACATTAACCATTGTACAATAAGAATCATAAAGCTACATACATGGCCCAACAGATACTGCATGTAATACAGTATAGATCATGTCTTGTGCAATTCAAAGAGGGAAATGTAACCAACTGCCCTTTCTCCACTCCTCAGGTGATGCTGGGTATGCACTCACCCCACATCTCCTCACCCCTTACAGGCGTGCAAACACTGTACCACCGCGTAGGTACAATAGGGCATACATACGGACTCGAGCCATCATAGAGGGCACTTTTGGTCTGTTGAAGTCGCGATTCAGATGTCTCGACCGTACAGGGGGTGTGCTGCTGTACTCCCCAGAAGTCGTGTGCAAGATCATATTAGCCTGTTGTGTTTTTCACAACATTGCCTTAACGCATGGCTTACACATACCGCTGGAACTTCGGCTAGCTCTGAATCTGGGAAACCGGGCCATTACACATAACCGAGGTCAGGGCATGCAAGTCCGTGAGCAGCTCGTTGCCACGTTTTTCACATGAGCAACCTGTAGTGGAATGGACAAAATGTGGTTTGCTGTCTGTTGTCAATGATGAAACTTGGAAATACACGACTGTGTCAATAAATTTCTTCCCGAGACAACTTTGCAAGCCACACTAACTGCATGTAAATCACAGCTGTTGACAGTAGTCAAAAGGTTGAGCGTGCTTCAGCGCATGTGCCCATGTCAGCGATCAGTGTAGTGGATATCCCTAAAGAATCTATTGATGCAGATGGAAAATGATACATGTTCTGAGAGACCTAGCCGGACCTCATGAGGATGGGTCACTTAATCAGAAAAGGCCATAACCATAGCATTGTCGGGACTGTGCCCTCAACAGATGTGACTCCCCCACAAATGATGCGCCCACAACGTGAGTGATGTCATGGGTGAATTAGACACCATGTGTCTGTGATATATCCACACTGCTCCACCCCAATGTTATGTAACACATCACACAACTCTGGTAATGAGCACCCAATATGGACTACATGTACCATAATGCAAAGTAGGAGAAACTGAAACAGGGGTTTGATGTTGTGTCAGCCCCACCCACCCCATCCGTGCAGAAATGTCATTAAATGGTCTCTTCCCCCTTTTGTTACATATTTATAATTCTCACATGCACCGTCATTTCATTTTTATCCACAACAGAACAGCAGGATGGCAGTGGATTTGATTCCTGATTGTGGATGGATCAGGATGAATACAAAATGGCTGCCAACTACTTCCTGTGATGTATTTCCTGCCTCCCACTCCCTGTAAAACATATCCTGTATGAAATAATGTCTTCCGGGTCATTTTCAGAGTTTACGGCCCAAAAGCGGAAGTCCCGATCACGGAGCGTAATTCGCTTGTGCGGACCCTCCGCTCCGGAACCGGAAACTGCGCTTACGAGCTGTAAACTCCAAAAATCACCAGGAACACATTATTTCATACAGGAAATGTTTTACAGGAAGTGGGAGGCAGGAAATACAACACAAAAAATAGTTAGAAGCCATTTTGTGTTCATTCTGAGTCATCCTCTATCAGAGATCAGATCCTCTGACGTCCTGCTGCTCTCATCATTCTTATTTTCCCCATAATGGCTGAGGGTTACGAAGAGAAGGCACCCCCTTTCACTGAAAGGGAGTTAGACATCTTGGCTGAGGGGGTGCTGGCCAAATATCCTCAGCTATATGGGGACCCTGAACACCAGCTGAGCAATGCAGCCCGGGTCAGGCTGTGGGCCAACATCGGTGAGCGCTGCAGTGCAGTGGGAGTCCACACTAGGAGTGCGAGGGCATGCCGCAAGCGCTGGGAGGACCTAAAACGGTGGTCTCGGCACAAGGCTGAGGAGCTGGTGGGCCAGTCTTTCCAGCACCATGTGCATCGTCCTCGCCTCTCGCCACTGTACAGGAGGGTCCTGTGAGCAGCTTGGCCGACCCTCCAGCCTCAGCTGGAGGAGCATGAGCAGCAGGGAAATGGTAAGTGCATCATATGCGAAATGTGTCTGGGAGTATGATGTGAGTGAAACAGTGCTGTACCATTTTGTGTCCCATGCCTCCATTCACAGATTCCGTGTCCATGCAGCAGTCACCAAGCTTAAAAAGGCACACTGTGGCATATGAACTGTACAGGGCAGAGTGCATTTTGGGAATTATAGTTTCGTCATGACAACTGGCTAAATGAGCCACAATTGTGCATTCATACTGAAATCTGCTCTTACTGCACCACTACAATTGGCACTAGGAAATCATAACTGATGTGTGCATTGGATGAGCAATGGTACAGACACTGTCCAGTGTGCGCATGGCAGGCCAAAGGGTATTGGATGCTGTGATTGCATTGCATTTGTAGAGTTTGGGTTCCAATTGAGACAAATCATCATGTGCCATGGAGTCAAGACAGACTTTGACATCCTTGCATCACTCTTAAGCGCTTCTAAATTGGCAAGGTGTGTCCACTGACAGACGTCTCACCCTCAGTGGCCTGCATGACATTTCACATGTACAGGTAGCTGTCAAAACAATCCCCCACTGTTCAGCGGTGTACTGCACTACCTTATCAGTCACCAAACCCAATATGTGCCACTGGATTGTCAGATCATGTGTGGGGACAGCAAAAGGCTAGATTCACAAAGTAGTAACAACAAGAAAACGTGGGAGAAGGTCCAAGGGAAAGATTTTAAAGACCAGCAGGTTGTAAATCCCCTTAACCGAATTACTGTAACACTGGACAACCTGGGTCTGGTGCTGGGTCAACAAAGATAAACAAAAGGCATAACCACTCATTCTGACATCTCTAGTTAGAGAAGAACCCTTTAGGGAACAGAACCCATCAATCACCGAGGAATCAGTGTGTTGTCATCATCTGGGTCTGTCTCTCTTGACACACCACGCCAGATCTAGATAGAACGGCCTGGTCGTGGGTCAAGGGAGGTGGCATACAAGGGTTGTGATCAGATCTCCACCAGATATGACGAAAAAGTAAGTTCTCCTTCGCGTGAAAGGGGTTCTAAAAAGTGCAGCACTAAATCAAAAAAATGTGAATAAAAATGGCTAGAGAAACTCAAAAGTGCTTTAATCGGTAGAGTACCTCTGCCAAAATTAAAAAGCAAAATGGCAATTTAGCATAAATACATCGTCATTATGCTCATTGTCCATAGTATTTTGGTCGACATGTTTCTGCCCACTGGGATCTAAATAGTATCAAGGGCATTCATCAGGACCTCAATATTGCTGCTACTATGAATAAGTGAAAGTGTAAAAATATATTATATTACAGACATTCCTACCACCGGTTGAGCTCCATGGATGTCAAAACCGGATACCTAGGAAAGTGAAAGAACATAAATAAGGAAATGCGGAGAGCTATCCATGTTAACATGACCAGCAAACAACAGTATAAATATACCGCCATACAAAACACAAATTTGTGTTGGTTACATCTAAAAGTGTATTAGATTGCACTTACCCTACAATTATGGGTGATACCCTCACCTCAACCTGGTTCTACTCAGGGAAGGGGGCCCCGCTCTGATAAAGGGGAGAAGAAAAAGAAACAGGGCTGTTGTAAAACATGCCTAAATCTTTATGCTCCCCATCCCAAATGACTAAGAAGTATAAAGTTTATCCATGTCTCTAAAAATAGGTGGAGGCACAAAGTATGGCAATGATATCCTAGTAAGGGTAAATTACCCCGAATCAGAAAGAAGGAAAAAAGGAAAAAGCCCTTGAAAAGACCCAGAGGGCTCTCATAAAAAACGTTAGTGTTAAGGACTCTTATGTTGTCCTAGAAAGATTATAAGGCAATCCCAGAGTAAGAGCCAAGCTTACCTCTCCGTCGGTACCCCAGGGCGGTCTATGAGTAAAGACCGGAGGTACCGACGCGAGCAGAGAGGGAGTGTTTTATAGTGTACTGAATTGTAAACAGGTGAGTCTGTTACAGCGGGGTGGCTTTAGTGAAGCCTGTTATGTTTGCAAAAGCGTGAGGACCCCAAAGCCAATAATAGGTACAGCGCATGCGTTAAAAACGCGATGAAAATTGTAAACAGAAGGATCTGTTACAGCCAATCGGCCTCGGTAAAGCGCGATGACAATTGTAATTAGATTGATCAGTTACACCAGGGTGGCTTTAATAAAGCCTGTAATGTTTACACCGGCGTAAGGACCCAAATGGCAATGATGAGTACTACGCATGCGTTGTGATCGCAATGAAGTGCGTGTGTATTGTATTGGAGACACTGGTCTACTATACCTCCGATATCGAGTGCTGCGCATATATTAAAAGCGCGATCGAATGCGCATGTGTTATATTGGAGACGCTGTAGTGGTACATCTCCAATATAGTGGAGCGCCTGTACTGGATTCCCACATTAAGTGAATGTAAAGGAATTGCAGCAGGTTCTAGTACCTAAAGCGGCTAATGTATATGACCGCTATAGTCACTATATAAATTATATGCACGAAGGAAGTTTCTAAAACATAACGTGAAATCTTATAAGAGGACATCATCTCAATCAAACAACCTCTGTAAGCATGTGACCTAAATCTCTCATTTAAGCGTGTTTGAATCGATGGGCATGCGCTCATATCTATTTCGACAAGGAGAGAGGTGTGTGGGGCTTTGTCAGACCCGCGGAAACAGAAAAGGGGAAACTATTATGACTGAGTTTGGCGAGATAACCTTATGGTTGGTTCAGTATGTAAGTACAACAAGTTCAATAAGGAATTCATAGACATAGTGTATTGTACAAATGTTAAAGACCCTCCAGTTGAACGTATCACAAGCTATGTACACCATTTTCACAGATAAGGCAAATCAAAAAGGGGCAAGTCTGACTGAACAGATTAGAAGGTGTTTATCAAGGTGAACTAAGTGAGAGACGTACTCATTGATATCCACATAGCTTAAAGCAAAAGCCAGGGAATATCGTCGTTGAGTCCTGTGGTGTCTGAGTGTAGACGATAAACCCATCTCTGTTCTCTACAGAGGAGAAAACGTTGGATGTCCATTATATGTTGGGGAATATAGGGTTGCTCAAGTATTACCCAACGAAGATCTGTTTCTCTATGGCCTGCCGAGATGAAGTGATTAGTAAGTTTAGTGGCACTCTTTTTGCACCGAATGGTGCTCTTATGTTCTGCTATTCTGAGTTTAATTTTTCGAGATGTCATCCCCACATAGTTCATTTCGCAGGGACACTTGATGAGGTAAATGACCCTCTCGCTGTTGCAATTAGTATGTTTATCAAGCCGCCAGGGTCTACTTGTCCCAATGTCGACCTCAGTAGTATGTGATGTCTGGGGACACACCGAACAGTTCCCACATGGAAAGTGACCTTTGACTGGGGGTAGGCCCCACAGGGACACCTCCGCAGATCTCTGGGATGCTCGAGGGCGTGTATGTATCAACCGATCTTTAATATTCTGGCTCCTTTTGTAGGCAAATAAAGGAGGAGGTAAGATCTTTCCTTCAATTTTGACCACTCTCCAGTTCTTGAGAATACTCTTCTTAAGTGCGTTAGAATGGCTGGAGAAAGTGTTGACACATGTTATCCGGTTCTCCTCCGTGCTTGGATCGCGAATTCGTTTTTCCAGGAGAGCCTCCCTGTGATTGTTAAGAGCTCTCTTCATCGATGTCTTCACTGTTCTCTTTGGATATTGCCTATCCAGTAATTGAGCAGAAAGTTGATTGGCATGTTCGCAATATTTGGAAGTTGTTGAACAATTGCGTCGAATGCGGAGAAATTGCCCAAAGGGCAAATTTTCTCGCAGAGCTCGTGGATGGAAACTCTGGAAATGTAACAAAGAGTTCCGAGCCATCGGTTTCTTATATAGTTCAGTCGTGAGTATGCCATCCTGAGAGCTGATCATAAGATCCAGGAATGGTAGGTTCTTTTTTGAAGTCACGCAGGTAAACTTCAGAAAATCATTTTGAAGGTTTAGCCATGAGTGGAAATTCTCGATTGTGTCAATAGGGCCTCTCCAAATGACCAGGATGTCGTCTATGTACCGTTTCCAGGACAGAATGTGGCCTAGAAACGGATTGTTGATAGACAAGACCTCAGCCTGCTCAAAGTGGTGAACATAGAGGTTGGCCAAGGAAGGGGCAAAAATGCTCCCCATCGATGTTCCGGAGATCTGAAGGAACAGCTGGTCCTCAAATTGAAAGAAGTTTTCTTTCATAGCCAGAGTCGCGCAGAACATGATGAACTCAACTGGTGTTGTGCTCTGCAGATCTTGTGTTTCAAGGAGTGTTTTGATGACAGAAAGAGTCTCATCCTGTGGAATGCAGGTGTACAATGACTCCACATCGAAACTCACAAGAAAGTCTCGTGTGGAGTCGAAAGGCATTCCATCAAGGATGCGCAGAAGATCCTTGGTATCTTCCACATACGTCGGCATTGTTTTCACAAGGGGTTTCTGGAAGAAATCTACGAAGGTAGACAAGGGTTCGAGGAGTGACCCTATCCCCGAGATAATGGGTCTACCTGGGGGGGGTAGCACTCCTTTATGTATTTTTGGTAATACATAAAAATAAGGGACTACTGGAAAGTTGGTTATCAGAAACAATGCCTCATGGTTGGTGATCCAGCCTTGCTCCAGAGCGTCATCTACTTTCTCCTTGATGATAGCCAAAAGCCTCTTGGTGGGATCCAATTTGAGAGGCTTGTAAAAGGTGCCATTGGTAAGTTGTCTTTTGCACTCACTTCGGTATGCTGTTGTATCCATGATCACTGTGGCGCCCCCCTTATCTGCGGGTTTGATGGTAATAGACTTGTCAGATGACAAAGTCTGTAGGGCAAAATGTTCATTCTTAGACAGGTTCATGAATTGTTTTCTATCAAGTTGGAATAATGCTTCAGCATCCCTCAGGACAGCCCTCTCGAAGGTAAGTACTTCAGGAGGAGTTAGATGTATCGGTGGGTTGAAGGTGGACTTCGGACGTAAACCAGTATTGGTGGTGTTCTCTTCATCAACCTCTTGTGGTTTGTTGCCAAAGAAAGCACGAAGCCTCACTTTTCTGAAGAAGACAGCTAGTTCCTGCCGAGTTTGAAAAGAATCTCCTTTATATGTGGGAACGTAACCAAGACCTTTTTCTAGGACGGTAGTCTCATCCACAGTCAGCTGGCGGTCACTTAAATTAACAATCAGGCTGTCGTGTTGCTCGGGCCTGGTGCTGTTGGATCTCTCAGATTGCTCCGAGTCCGGGAGGATGGTGGGCTCCAATGGACAGTTGTTTGAGCGGGTCTTCTCTTGCCTCTGGAACGGCGTTGGCCTTGTCCTAAAAAAGGCTGTTGTTGGAAGTTTTCAGGATGTAATGGACCCGGGTACATTGGCTGTTGGAAATAAGGTTGTTGAAAATTGAACGGGCCCGGCGGCCACCATTGTGGTTGGGGGGGACCTCCAAAGAAATTGCCTCTCCTGGGTCCTCTTTTCCTCCAGTTTCGGCCTCTTGAAGATTGGTGCATGCCTGGATCTGAATCGGAGGAGTTTCCATCACTCCCAGAAGTAGAGTAATTCGAACCAGTCCTGCCACTCTGTTGGTTATAAGCGGGAGGAACATAGGAATCACTCGTGTAAGGGTACACTTTGGTCATAGAGAATTTGGCCAGATCCTTCTTGAATTTGATAATTTTATTGGCCAGAATATTGTCTCTAAACTCTTTACTGGTTTTATCAGTTTCTTTTGACTGTTTGTTATAAGTCGCCGTAACTAGTACTGATTTGATCTGAGACTCTAGGTGTTGTATCTCAACCAGGATGTTATCCGCAATCCTCTTGGCTGTTGTAATTATAAGGATTAGCCAATCCCGTGTGCACCTCCATGCCACCAAAGACCAATCCTTGAGGAATGTCTTGTCCTCCAGGAACAGTCTCGGTGCATTATTGACTATGAGGCCAGTGGGGGCACAATCAGCCCGTAAGTACTCAGTCATAATAGCCCCATGTACCTGTGTCCGGGCATGTGAGCGTTTGAGAAAGAGGACTTTGCTCCAGTCATCATTATTGATAATAGTGGTATTAGTAGGTAAATCAATAATAGATGGTGTTTGGAGGATATCTAATGCTACTGCATCATCGAATGCGAGACCCTGTCTCTCTGACATTGTTAGAAAAAATACGGAGTTTGCTAAGGGTAAAACTCTAATAGGAAAAGAAAAAGTTTTAGAGAGCCATCATTACCATCCACCTAGAGAAGACAGGACAAATATCATACATGGGAAGTCATGGAGCGTTTAGAATCCTCTCACAAGAGAATAGGTGGACTCTTTGGAAATCAGGACCTACGGCCAGAAAGCCGCTCAAATGCAGTAACAACAAGAAAACGTGGGAGAAGGTCCAAGGGAAAGATTTTAAAGACCAGCAGGTTGTAAATCCCCTTAACCGAATTACTGTAACACTGGACAACCTGGGTCTGGTGCTGGGTCAACAAAGATAAACAAAAGGCATAACCACTCATTCTGACATCTCTAGTTAGAGAAGAACCCTTTAGGGAACAGAACCCATCAATCACCGAGGAATCAGTGTGTTGTCATCATCTGGGTCTGTCTCTCTTGACACACCACGCCAGATCTAGATAGAACGGCCTGGTCGTGGGTCAAGGGAGGTGGCATACAAGGGTTGTGATCAGATCTCCACCAGATATGACGAAAAAGTAAGTTCTCCTTCGCGTGAAAGGGGTTCTAAAAAGTGCAGCACTAAATCAAAAAAATGTGAATAAAAATGGCTAGAGAAACTCAAAAGTGCTTTAATCGGTAGAGTACCTCTGCCAAAATTAAAAAGCAAAATGGCAATTTAGCATAAATACATCGTCATTATGCTCATTGTCCATAGTATTTTGGTCGACATGTTTCTGCCCACTGGGATCTAAATAGTATCAAGGGCATTCATCAGGACCTCAATATTGCTGCTACTATGAATAAGTGAAAGTGTAAAAATATATTATATTACAGACATTCCTACCACCGGTTGAGCTCCATGGATGTCAAAACCGGATACCTAGGAAAGTGAAAGAACATAAATAAGGAAATGCGGAGAGCTATCCATGTTAACATGACCAGCAAACAACAGTATAAATATACCGCCATACAAAACACAAATTTGTGTTGGTTACATCTAAAAGTGTATTAGATTGCACTTACCCTACAATTATGGGTGATACCCTCACCTCAACCTGGTTCTACTCAGGGAAGGGGGCCCCGCTCTGATAAAGGGGAGAAGAAAAAGAAACAGGGCTGTTGTAAAACATGCCTAAATCTTTATGCTCCCCATCCCAAATGACTAAGAAGTATAAAGTTTATCCATGTCTCTAAAAATAGGTGGAGGCACAAAGTATGGCAATGATATCCTAGTAAGGGTAAATTACCCTTAATCAGAAAGAAGGAAAAAAGGAAAAAGCTCTTGAAAAGACCCAGAGGGCTCTCATAAAAAACGTTAGTGTTAAGGACTCTTATGTTGTCCTAGAAAGATTATAAGGCAATCCCAGAGTAAGAGCCAAGCTTACCTCTCCGTCGGTACCCCAGGGCGGTCTATGAGTAAAGACCGGAGGTACCGACGCGAGCAGAGAGGGAGTGTTTTATAGTGTACTGAATTGTAAACAGGTGAGTCTGTTACAGCGGGGTGGCTTTAGTGAAGCCTGTTATGTTTGCAAAAGCGTGAGGACCCCAAAGCCAATAATAGGTACAGCGCATGCGTTAAAAACGCGATGAAAATTGTAAACAGAAGGATCTGTTACAGCCAATCGGCCTCGGTAAAGCGCGATGACAATTGTAATTAGATTGATCAGTTACACCAGGGTGGCTTTAATAAAGCCTGTAATGTTTACACCGGCGTAAGGACCCAAATGGCAATGATGAGTACTACGCATGCGTTGTGATCGCAATGAAGTGCGTGTGTATTGTATTGGAGACACTGGTCTACTATACCTCCGATATCGAGTGCTGCGCATATATTAAAAGCGCGATCGAATGCGCATGTGTTATATTGGAGACGCTGTAGTGGTACATCTCCAATATAGTGGAGCGCCTGTACTGGATTCCCACATTAAGTGAATGTAAAGGAATTGCAGCAGGTTCTAGTACCTAAAGCGGCTAATGTATATGACCGCTATAGTCACTATATAAATTATATGCACGAAGGAAGTTTCTAAAACATAACGTGAAATCTTATAAGAGGACATCATCTCAATCAAACAACCTCTGTAAGCATGTGACCTAAATCTCTCATTTAAGCGTGTTTGAATCGATGGGCATGCGCTCATATCTATTTCGACAAGGAGAGAGGTGTGTGGGGCTTTGTCAGACCCACGGAAACAGAAAAGGGGAAACTATTATGACTGAGTTTGGCGAGATAACCTTATGGTTGGTTCAGTATGTAAGTACAACAAGTTCAATAAGGAATTCATAGACATAGTGTATTGTACAAATGTTAAAGACCCTCCAGTTGAACGTATCACAAGCTATGTACACCATTTTCACAGATAAGGCAAATCAAAAAGGGGCAAGTCTGACTGAACAGATTAGAAGGTGTTTATCAAGGTGAACTAAGTGAGAGACGTACTCATTGATATCCACATAGCTTAAAGCAAAAGCCAGGGAATATCGTCGTTGAGTCCTGTGGTGTCTGAGTGTAGACGATAAACCCATCTCTGTTCTCTACAGAGGAGAAAACGTTGGATGTCCATTATATGTTGGGGAATATAGGGTTGCTCAAGTATTACCCAACGAAGATCTGTTTCTCTATGGCCTGCCGAGATGAAGTGATTAGTAAGTTTAGTGGCACTCTTTTTGCACCGAATGGTGCTCTTATGTTCTGCTATTCTGAGTTTAATTTTTCGAGATGTCATCCCCACATAGTTCATTTCGCAGGGACACTTGATGAGGTAAATGACCCTCTCGCTGTTGCAATTAGTATGTTTATCAAGCCGCCAGGGTCTACTTGTCCCAATGTCGACCTCAGTAGTATGTGATGTCTGGGGACACACCGAACAGTTCCCACATGGAAAGTGACCTTTGACTGGGGGTAGGCCCCACAGGGACACCTCCGCAGATCTCTGGGATGCTCGAGGGCGTGTATGTATCAACCGATCTTTAATATTCTGGCTCCTTTTGTAGGCAAATAAAGGAGGAGGTAAGATCTTTCCTTCAATTTGACCACTCTCCGAAAAATTAAACTCAGAATAGCAGAACATAAGAGCACCATTCGGTGCAAAAAGAGTGCCACTAAACTTACTAATCACTTCATCTCGGCAGGCCATAGAGAAACAGATCTTCGTTGGGTAATACTTGAGCAACCCTATATTCCCCAACATATAATGGACATCCAACGTTTTCTCCTCTGTAGAGAACAGAGATGGGTTTATCGTCTACACTCAGACACCACAGGACTCAACGACGATATTCCCTGGCTTTTGCTTTAAGCTATGTGGATATCAATGAGTACGTCTCTCACTTAGTTCACCTTGATAAACACCTTCTAATCTGTTCAGTCAGACTTGCCCCTTTTTGATTTGCCTTATCTGTGAAAATGGTGTACATAGCTTGTGATACGTTCAACTGGAGGGTCTTTAACATTTGTACAATACACTATGTCTATGAATTCCTTATTGAACTTGTTGTACTTACATACTGAACCAACCATAAGGTTATCTCGCCAAACTCAGTCATAATAGTTTCCCCTTTTCTGTTTCCGCGGGTCTGACAAAGCCCCACACACCTCTCTCCTTGTCGAAATAGATATGAGCGCATGCCCATCGATTCAAACACGCTTAAATGAGAGATTTAGGTCACATGCTTACAGAGGTTGTTTGATTGAGATGATGTCCTCTTATAAGATTTCACGTTATGTTTTAGAAACTTCCTTCGTGCATATAATTTATATAGTGACTATAGCGGTCATATACATTAGCCGCTTTAGGTACTAGAACCTGCTGCAATTCCTTTACATTCACTTAATGTGGGAATCCAGTACAGGCGCTCCACTATATTGGAGATGTACCACTACAGCGTCTCCAATATAACACATGCGCATTCGATCGCGCTTTTAATATATGCGCAGCACTCGATATCGGAGGTATAGTAGACCAGTGTCTCCAATACAATACACACGCACTTCATTGCGATCACAACGCATGCGTAGTACTCATCATTGCCATTTGGGTCCTTACGCCGGTGTAAACATTACAGGCTTTATTAAAGCCACCCTGGTGTAACTGATCAATCTAATTACAATTGTCATCGCGCTTTACCGAGGCCGATTGGCTGTAACAGATCCTTCTGTTTACAATTTTCATCGCGTTTTTAACGCATGCGCTGTACCTATTATTGGCTTTGGGGTCCTCACGCTTTTGCAAACATAACAGGCTTCACTAAAGCCACCCCGCTGTAACAGACTCACCTGTTTACAATTCAGTACACTATAAAACACTCCCTCTCTGCTCGCGTCGGTACCTCCGGTCTTTACTCATAGACCGCCCTGGGGTACCGACGGAGAGGTAAGCTTGGCTCTTACTCTGGGATTGCCTTATAATCTTTCTAGGACAACATAAGAGTCCTTAACACTAACGTTTTTTATGAGAGCCCTCTGGGTCTTTTCAAGGGCTTTTTCCTTTTTTCCTTCTTTCTGATTCGGGGTAATTTACCCTTACTAGGATATCATTGCCATACTTTGTGCCTCCACCTATTTTTAGAGACATGGATAAACTTTATACTTCTTAGTCATTTGGGATGGGGAGCATAAAGATTTAGGCATGTTTTACAACAGCCCTGTTTCTTTTTCTTCTCCCCTTTATCAGAGCGGGGCCCCCTTCCCTGAGTAGAACCAGGTTGAGGTGAGGGTATCACCCATAATTGTAGGGTAAGTGCAATCTAATACACTTTTAGATGTAACCAACACAAATTTGTGTTTTGTATGGCGGTATATTTATACTGTTGTTTGCTGGTCATGTTAACATGGATAGCTCTCCGCATTTCCTTATTTATGTTCTTTCACTTTCCTAGGTATCCGGTTTTGACATCCATGGAGCTCAACCGGTGGTAGGAATGTCTGTAATATAATATATTTTTACACTTTCACTTATTCATAGTAGCAGCAATATTGAGGTCCTGATGAATGCCCTTGATACTATTTAGATCCCAGTGGGCAGAAACATGTCGACCAAAATACTATGGACAATGAGCATAATGACGATGTATTTATGCTAAATTGCCATTTTGCTTTTTAATTTTGGCAGAGGTACTCTACCGATTAAAGCACTTTTGAGTTTCTCTAGCCATTTTTATTCACATTTTTTTGATTTAGTGCTGCACTTTTTAGAACCCCTTTCACGCGAAGGAGAACTTACTTTTTCGTCATATCTGGTGGAGATCTGATCACAACCCTTGTATGCCACCTCCCTTGACCCACGACCAGGCCGTTCTATCTAGATCTGGCGTGGTGTGTCAAGAGAGACAGACCCAGATGATGACAACACACTGATTCCTCGGTGATTGATGGGTTCTGTTCCCTAAAGGGTTCTTCTCTAACTAGAGATGTCAGAATGAGTGGTTATGCCTTTTGTTTATCTTTGTTGACCCAGCACCAGACCCAGGTTGTCCAGTGTTACAGTAATTCGGTTAAGGGGATTTACAACCTGCTGGTCTTTAAAATCTTTCCCTTGGACCTTCTCCCACGTTTTCTTGTTGTTACTGCATTTGAGCGGCTTTCTGGCCGTAGGTCCTGATTTCCAAAGAGTCCACCTATTCTCTTGTGAGAGGATTCTAAACGCTCCATGACTTCCCATGTATGATATTTGTCCTGTCTTCTCTAGGTGGATGGTAATGATGGCTCTCTAAAACTTTTTCTTTTCCTATTAGAGTTTTACCCTTAGCAAACTCCGTATTTTTTCTAACAATGTCAGAGAGACAGGGTCTCGCATTCGATGATGCAGTAGCATTAGATATCCTCCAAACACCATCTATTATTGATTTACCTACTAATACCACTATTATCAATAATGATGACTGGAGCAAAGTCCTCTTTCTCAAACGCTCACATGCCCGGACACAGGTACATTGGGCTATTATGACTGAGTACTTACGGGCTGATTGTGCCCCCACTGGCCTCATAGTCAATAATGCACCGAGACTGTTCCTGGAGGACAAGACATTCCTCAAGGATTGGTCTTTGGTGGCATGGAGGTGCACACGGGATTGGCTAATCCTTATAATTACAACAGCCAAGAGGATTGCGGATAACATCCTGGTTGAGATACAACACCTAGAGTCTCAGATCAAATCAGTACTAGTTACGGCGACTTATAACAAACAGTCAAAAGAAACTGATAAAACCAGTAAAGAGTTTAGAGACAATATTCTGGCCAATAAAATTATCAAATTCAAGAAGGATCTGGCCAAATTCTCTATGACCAAAGTGTACCCTTACACGAGTGATTCCTATGTTCCTCCCGCTTATAACCAACAGAGTGGCAGGACTGGTTCGAATTACTCTACTTCTGGGAGTGATGGAAACTCCTCCGATTCAGATCCAGGCATGCACCAATCTTCAAGAGGCCGAAACTGGAGGAAAAGAGGACCCAGGAGAGGCAATTTCTTTGGAGGTCCCCCCCAACCACAATGGTGGCCGCCGGGCCCGTTCAATTTTCAACAACCTTATTTCCAACAGCCAATGTACCCGGGTCCATTACATCCTGAAAACTTCCAACAACAGCCTTTTTTAGGACAAGGCCAACGCCGTTCCAGAGGCAAGAGAAGACCCGCTCAAACAACTGTCCATTGGAGCCCACCATCCTCCCGGACTCGGAGCAATCTGAGAGATCCAACAGCACCAGGCCCGAGCAACACGACAGCCTGATTGTTAATTTAAGTGACCGCCAGCTGACTGTGGATGAGACTACCGTCCTAGAAAAAGGTCTTGGTTACGTTCCCACATATAAAGGAGATTCTTTTCAAACTCGGCAGGAACTAGCTGTCTTCTTCAGAAAAGTGAGGCTTCGTGCTTTCTTTGGCAACAAACCACAAGAGGTTGATGAAGAGAACACCACCAATACTGGTTTACGTCCGAAGTCCACCTTCAACCCACCGATACATCTAACTCCTCCTGAAGTACTTACCTTCGAGAGGGCTGTCCTGAGGGATGCTGAAGCATTATTCCAACTTGATAGAAAACAATTCATGAACCTGTCTAAGAATGAAAATTTTGCCCTACAGACTTTGTCATCTGACAAGTCTATTACCATCAAACCCGCAGATAAGGGGGGCGCCACAGTGATCATGGATACAACAGCATACCGAAGTGAGTGCAAAAGACAACTTACCAATGGCACCTTTTACAAGCCTCTCAAATTGGATCCCACCAAGAGGCTTTTGGCTATCATCAAGGAGAAAGTAGATGACGCTCTGGAGCAAGGCTGGATCACCAACCATGAGGCATTGTTTCTGATAACCAACTTTCCAGTAGTCCCTTATTTTTATGTATTACCAAAAATACATAAAGGAGTGCTACCCCCCCCAGGTAGACCCATTATCTCGGGGATAGGGTCACTCCTCGAACCCTTGTCTACCTTCGTAGATTTCTTCCTGAAACCCCTTGTGAAAACAATGCCGACGTATGTGGAAGATACCAAGGATCTTCTGCGCATCCTTGATGGAATGCCTTTCGACTCCACACGAGACTTTCTTGTGAGTTTCGATGTGGAGTCATTGTACACCTGCATTCCACAGGATGAGACTCTTTCTGTCATCAAAACACTCCTTGAAACACAAGATCTGCAGAGCACAACACCAGTTGAGTTCATCATGTTCTGCGCGACTCTGGCTATGAAAGAAAACTTCTTTCAATTTGAGGACCAGCTGTTCCTTCAGATCTCCGGAACATCGATGGGGAGCATTTTTGCCCCTTCCTTGGCCAACCTCTATGTTCACCACTTTGAGCAGGCTGAGGTCTTGTCTATCAACAATCCGTTTCTAGGCCACATTCTGTCCTGGAAACGGTACATAGACGACATCCTGGTCATTTGGAGAGGCCCTATTGACACAATCGAGAATTTCCACTCATGGCTAAACCTTCAAAATGATTTTCTGAAGTTTACCTGCGTGACTTCAAAAAAGAACCTACCATTCCTGGATCTTATGATCAGCTCTCAGGATGGCATACTCACGACTGAACTATATAAGAAACCGATGGCTCGGAACTCTTTGTTACATTTCCAGAGTTTCCATCCACGAGCTCTGCGAGAAAATTTGCCCTTTGGGCAATTTCTCCGCATTCGACGCAATTGTTCAACAACTTCCAAATATTGCGAACATGCCAATCAACTTTCTGCTCAATTACTGGATAGGCAATATCCAAAGAGAACAGTGAAGACATCGATGAAGAGAGCTCTTAACAATCACAGGGAGGCTCTCCTGGAAAAACGAATTCGCGATCCAAGCACGGAGGAGAACCGGATAACATGTGTCAACACTTTCTCCAGCCATTCTAACGCACTTAAGAAGAGTATTCTCAAGAACTGGAGAGTGGTCAAAATTGAAGGAAAGATCTTACCTCCTCCTTTATTTGCCTACAAAAGGAGCCAGAATATTAAAGATCGGTTGATACATACACGCCCTCGAGCATCCCAGAGATCTGCGGAGGTGTCCCTGTGGGGCCTACCCCCAGTCAAAGGTCACTTTCCATGTGGGAACTGTTCGGTGTGTCCCCAGACATCACATACTACTGAGGTCGACATTGGGACAAGTAGACCCTGGCGGCTTGATAAACATACTAATTGCAACAGCGAGAGGGTCATTTACCTTATCAAGTGTCCCTGCAAAATGAACTATGTGGGGATGACATCTCGAAAAATTAAACTCAGAATAGCAGAACATAAGAGCACCATTCGGTGCAAAAAGAGTGCCACTAAACTTACTAATCACTTCATCTCGGCAGGCCATAGAGAAACAGATCTTCGTTGGGTAATACTTGAGCAACCCTATATTCCCCAACATATAATGGACATCCAACGTTTTCTCCTCTGTAGAGAACAGAGATGGGTTTATCGTCTACACTCAGACACCACAGGACTCAACGACGATATTCCCTGGCTTTTGCTTTAAGCTATGTGGATATCAATGAGTACGTCTCTCACTTAGTTCACCTTGATAAACACCTTCTAATCTGTTCAGTCAGACTTGCCCCTTTTTGATTTGCCTTATCTGTGAAAATGGTGTACATAGCTTGTGATACGTTCAACTGGAGGGTCTTTAACATTTGTACAATACACTATGTCTATGAATTCCTTATTGAACTTGTTGTACTTACATACTGAACCAACCATAAGGTTATCTCGCCAAACTCAGTCATAATAGTTTCCCCTTTTCTGTTTCCGCGGGTCTGACAAAGCCCCACACACCTCTCTCCTTGTCGAAATAGATATGAGCGCATGCCCATCGATTCAAACACGCTTAAATGAGAGATTTAGGTCACATGCTTACAGAGGTTGTTTGATTGAGATGATGTCCTCTTATAAGATTTCACGTTATGTTTTAGAAACTTCCTTCGTGCATATAATTTATATAGTGACTATAGCGGTCATATACATTAGCCGCTTTAGGTACTAGAACCTGCTGCAATTCCTTTACATTCACTTAATGTGGGAATCCAGTACAGGCGCTCCACTATATTGGAGATGTACCACTACAGCGTCTCCAATATAACACATGCGCATTCGATCGCGCTTTTAATATATGCGCAGCACTCGATATCAGAGGTATAGTAGACCAGTGTCTCCAATACAATACACACGCACTTCATTGCGATCACAACGCATGCGTAGTACTCATCATTGCCATTTGGGTCCTTCCTTACGCCTGTGTAAACATTACAGGCTTTATTAAAGCCACCCTGGTGTAACTGATCAATCTAATTACAATTGTCATCGCGCTTTACCGAGGCCGATTGGCTGTAACAGATCCTTCTGTTTACAATTTTCATCGCGTTTTTAACGCATGCGCTGTACCTATTATTGGCTTTGGGGTCCTCACGCTTTTGCAAACATAACAGGCTTCACTAAAGCCACCCCGCTGTAACAGACTCACCTGTTTACAATTCAGTACACTATAAAACACTCCCTCTCTGCTCGCGTCGGTACCTCCGGTCTTTACTCATAGACCGCCCTGGGGTACCGACGGAGAGGTAAGCTTGGCTCTTACTCTGGGATTGCCTTATAATCTTTCTAGGACAACATAAGAGTCCTTAACACTAACGTTTTTTATGAGAGCCCTCTGGGTCTTTTCAAGGGCTTTTTCCTTTTTTCCTTCTTTCTGATTAGGGGTAATTTACCCTTACTAGGATATCATTGCCATACTTTGTGCCTCCACCTATTTTTAGAGACATGGATAAACTTTATACTTCTTAGTCATTTGGGATGGGGAGCATAAAGATTTAGGCATGTTTTACAACAGCCCTGTTTCTTTTTCTTCTCCCCTTTATCAGAGCGGGGCCCCCTTCCCTGAGTAGAACCAGGTTGAGGTGAGGGTATCACCCATAATTGTAGGGTAAGTGCAATCTAATACACTTTTAGATGTAACCAACACAAATTTGTGTTTTGTATGGCGGTATATTTATACTGTTGTTTGCTGGTCATGTTAACATGGATAGCTCTCCGCATTTCCTTATTTATGTTCTTTCACTTTCCTAGGTATCCGGTTTTGACATCCATGGAGCTCAACCGGTGGTAGGAATGTCTGTAATATAATATATTTTTACACTTTCACTTATTCATAGTAGCAGCAATATTGAGGTCCTGATGAATGCCCTTGATACTATTTAGATCCCAGTGGGCAGAAACATGTCGACCAAAATACTATGGACAATGAGCATAATGACGATGTATTTATGCTAAATTGCCATTTTGCTTTTTAATTTTGGCAGAGGTACTCTACCGATTAAAGCACTTTTGAGTTTCTCTAGCCATTTTTATTCACATTTTTTTGATTTAGTGCTGCACTTTTTAGAACCCCTTTCACGCGAAGGAGAACTTACTTTTTCGTCATATCTGGTGGAGATCTGATCACAACCCTTGTATGCCACCTCCCTTGACCCACGACCAGGCCGTTCTATCTAGATCTGGCGTGGTGTGTCAAGAGAGACAGGCCCAGATGATGACAACACACTGATTCCTCGGTGATTGATGGGTTCTGTTCCCTAAAGGGTTCTTCTCTAACTAGAGATGTCAGAATGAGTGGTTATGCCTTTTGTTTATCTTTGTTGACCCAGCACCAGACCCAGGTTGTCCAGTGTTACAATAGATTCACAAAGTACCTAAAGAAATAGCCTAGACCCTCTGTGGATGTGTGACCCACATTCGCCACTTGTCTGGTCCCATACAATGCTACAAAGCAGATGACACTTGTCCAGACGTTAAATAGCTGCGACTCCCTATCAATGGCCAAAATCCGAGAAATCAGGACTCTTCATGTTCTCCATTGGTGGACTGCTTTTGGAACCTGCACATGTAGCAGTGGCAGGACACACAGATCACCAGAATGTCAGGTTGAGGGTTGGCCAATACAGTTGTGTAAGCCACAAACATCCATGTGAGATGTCCATGTCAGACTCAATCCAGTAAACGACAGTGAACATACACGTAATGTGAGCTCATAGACACTGATAACTGTAGAGTGTGATCAGAGGAAAATAATGTCTGACCTTGGCTCATCTATGTATGTGTCTCGTCCTGCATGACACAACTATAACATTAGGATTTTGCTTACATTTCAGCAGGCACAGCTGGCGAAACGGAAGGGCAGCAGGACCAGGTCCGGAGCGCGAGATCACCAGTGCGGCGGTGGCTACACCCTCTTTCCACCAGCGAGGAAGAGGAGGATGAGGAGGGACCCTCAGCATCAAGAGGCAAGGGGATTGCGCCCACCCGGACTGACAAGGGACACCCTGATGCTGGTGCTACATCCCGGGTGGAGGTTGCGGACATTGAAGGGGGGGGGGGGGTGAACACGACACCTTGGCCCATGATGTGGTGGAGAGCTACTCTCCCCAAGACTCTTCACCAGTGGGCCCTGAAGAGGTGTCCTCGGGGCAGGTCAACACACAATCTGGGCCTGCCATCAGCCCCTCCCTACCTCTAGAGACCCTCATTCCATCGGGGGCTCCAGCTGCATCCCCTGCAACCAGTCCCCCTCATCATAGCTGCCAGCTCGACGACATCATTGGCTCCAGACCTGAGGCACCAAATCCCTCCTGTCCCCCCCAGGCCCCTCCCGGTGTTGTTCCTCCTGTGGCTGTGCCAGTGGATTTGATGTGGATGTGTGAGGGTCACCCAGACATGTCCGCTCGCATCATGCTACAAGTGTGTATGGAGGTACACATGATGCGAGAGGACATTCTCCGATCTCTGGCCGCCCTCACCACCAGCATCAATTCAATGGCCACAGCCATGTCGTCTCTTGTCTCCCAAATCCCTTCCCATACCACCGTCAATGTCTCCCCCTGTCCGTTGCCCCACACTGTTTCCCCCCGTACTCCTCGTGTGTCACGAACACAAGTGGTGCCTGTTCCTGCACCCGCCAGCCCTGTGCCTGCATCGGACTCAGAGGATCTGGACATTGTGGTCCTAGAGGATGACCAGAAGGACACTTGACTTTTGACGGAGACGTTGTCGTGAACTAATTGTTCCATTTCCCCTTGTAAATAGACTGTTTTCCCTGACGCTCCCTGACGTGTTATATTTTTTTTGCCCCACCCCAATTCAGGTTCCCTTCTACCTCTGCATCAAGATCATCATTTGTTTTCCTTTCTCCCTTCCAAACGTACGGTTGTTCTTCTGTACCTTCATAAATTTCAATGAGGAATTCTAATTATTTCAACTTGTTTGACTTCATTTTGAATGTCTGGTTCAGAATGTGGACACATATTTGGTGAGTCATCTGCTATGCACCTAATGGCTTGTTGCAATGATGGGTTACACTTGTATCTGTGTCACACACACACATACCTTCTCACATCTCTAGGCCACCTACATCATTACACAGGACATGATACACAACAGAATCTTTTTTTTGCAGGTCTTTATTTGTTCAACACACATTCACATGCACATGGTTAAATAGTCTTGGGGTTCCTGTCACTGGCGATCGTGCTTGCGACATCGCAATTTGGGGGGTGATGACCGCTCGGAGGGGTCAGGTCTGGCTCGTCGTCTACGTGGAGGTGGGTATTGTCCTTGGGACTGCCCAGGGTCATCTACATGTGCTGGGGCAGATGGTGTATGCACATTGGATGTTTTTGCCTGGACAAGGGCTGGTTGTGCATGTGGTGGGAGTGCCTGTACAGGGGTTGGTGTTGGTTGTGCAGGTGGTGGCAGTGCCTGTACTAAGCCCTAGTTATCCGAATGCAATAGAACAAAAAACATGGCTAACACAAGCATCTATAGGTTTTTTTAAATGTGGTTATTGTGGGATGTGTAGGTTTGCTGAACATAAGATCAAACAATTTAAAAACTGTACAGGTAGGATGTATAACATTATGTCAAATATCAATTGTAGCACAAATTATGTTATATACATTATTGAATGCAAATGTGCAAAAATATATGTGGGAAGTACTATTAGGGCTTTAAAGGAACGAGTAGCAGAACACATGCGAGCGATAGAAAACAATGATCATAGATATCCCATTGCAGAGCATGTCCAAAGATGAGTGCACAGAACTCTGTCAAAACCTTCAGATTCTTTGGTATAGAACATATTAGGCTAGACCCATGTGGGGGGAATAGGGTATTGAGACTGCGGCGGCATGAGGCACGGTGGATTATGCGCTTACGTGCGGTGGAGGAGGGACTTAATTATGATCAGGAATTGCAATATTTCCTTGGTGATTGAAGTTTTCTAGTCCTTTGCCTTTACTCTTGTTTCTACTGATATCCCCTACCTTAGCGCTACTCTTCTGATGATTCTAATGATGTTTGGCTGTATTGTTCATGATATGTATCTTGTTGCTCCTATCTCACACCTAATATATTTAAAATATATATATATGCGATTGTAGCATAATATATTGCAACATTAGATGTTAATAACACAAAAATAATTAGTTTGGGCATCTATTAATATGCATATTCACTTTAATTGGTGTTTAGATGATATTTACAACTGAGTATCTACAGTGGCATACGTTGAGATATTAAAGTTTGGTTCTTGTTATCACAGCCTATTGTCACGGAACCGTGTAGAATCTATCATGCAAATATAGCGTGATAGATTTACCATAATTGTGTTACTTTTTGTTAGATCTGTTTCTTTTTCTCTTACTCTGCGCTGATTGATAATCAAATGAGGTGTTACTAGTTGGAGTTTAGTCGATTTATATGATCGTCACACTATAGTATTGCGCTGAAAATACTGTTCCAAAATGGCGGGATGGTTTTCCAGGTGCTCTTAGTCACCTTTGCGCTTTCTACTGCTATTCATTTAAACCCACTCAAACACGGAAATGGGTTTCACCGTATCCGGTAGAGATGAGTGTGGAGATATACTCACTAAGGTAAGCGTGCGTTGGGGGTGATTTACGATAAGAACGAATGATTTATTGCCGTTAGGTGAGGTCGGTTATGTTATACTTTTCTTGTTTCCGTATACAGACACCCCGTACTACCAGGGATTCTGTTGAACTAGAAGCAATATATCTATGCTGAAACTAGGCGATTGATTTAAACTGATTATGACATCAGACAAGATTACATTTGTGGACTATTTGGGTGAGCGGAATCGTGGCTTTTTTTACTTTTAGCTGTTATTACTAATCAGTGTTATTAATCCTGACTGTCAACTTAATTAATATTGCGTTATGTTACAGGCTGATGTGTCGGTTGCCAAATATCTATAATTTGGAGTGATCGTTTGGAATGAATTCCGATACTAAATATTAATGAGACTGGCGGATATTAAATGTGGATAAATATTTTAAAAGGCATACTTTCTCGGAATTTAAAGATAAAATAGGAGGTAAGTGTCAATAAATCTTTATAGAATATGGTGTTCTCAATGGCAGTTTGCTGAGAAGCTGTTGCCTCCTGCCACTGTTATCTTAATTCTAAGGGTATCCGTTTCCCTTTTTCTTCTTTTTCTTTAATCTCCAATAGATGAATTGTGGGATACTACTTTGAAAGGTATTGTGATTTTCAAACCTTCTCAAATGTTAAACGCACACAGGATGCTCACAGAGGGTGCTTTAATTATTAAATTGCATCTTGACCAACACGGGGACATTTCACAGATTTATTCTCACTTTACTTTCACATATTTAATAACAATTATTTATTTGAGTTTTGTTCTGTTAGAGGCATCAATAATACTTGGAAGACATTTGATTTTCGCATGCCAAGCAAGCACAATACTTGGATTCTTCTGTTTAGTCCTTTGAGACACGGAGGAGACTTTGGTGGTATTGTCTGATGGATTGTAATATCGTTTTCTGAAAACAATGTTTTGTATTACTTCCAGCCCTGAGGAAGTCGAAGGGTGTACTACCCACATGCAACGAAACGCATTGGTGTAAGGGAGTGGAAGGACTCAGAACGATTAAAGAATTGGAGAAGTCCAAGAAAGAAATGTATTTGTGTTTACTTTTATTACATATATTCTATTTGCGTGTGCTTCAGAAATTGTTAAAATTTGTACCAAACTCTGTTTTGGAATCTTGGGAGGGTCTGGGTGATTGCCCCTCATTCTTGAATGCACAGCAGGACTTAGTTATTCCATATATATTGTGTAATCTTTTATGAGCGCCCCAAAAGCTATTTTTTCACCCAACTCTCGTAAACTGGTTGTGCACATGGTGGGAGTGCCTGTACAGGGGTTTGTGTTGGTTGTGCAGGTGGTGGCAGTACATGTACAGGGGTTGGTGGTGGTTGTGCAGGTGGTGGCAGTGTCTGTACAGGGGGTGTTGGTGGTTGTGCAGGTGGTGGCAGTGCCTGTACATGATACAAGCAAACACACCAGCTTCAGCCACAACGTTCTGTCCCTTGGTGTTCCCCCCTAGTGTCACCTGCTGGACCTGTCTCCTCATAGCTTTTGTAGACATAGCTGTCCCTGATCCAGCAGCTGAAGAGGGAAGTGACAACATTCTCAATGATCTGCATCACTAATTGACAGACAGGCACATGACACTCCTGATTTGTATTTCACTTTGTAAACAACAACTGCTGATTACATGCAGAGGGGAATCTGGATCTCTGTCATGGCTTAGGAATCTAAGCTAGTGACACTCCTCATGCCAGAAGACAGGTGCGCGATGGTTTCACTGCTGCAGTCAGGCTGTCATGCAGTCCCCGGGATGGTGTCCTCTGCTGTGGTGCAATCCTGTCAGCAGCTGTGATGAGACATACAGGTCTATATTTTTTAACAAAAGATGGTAGCTCTGAGCCAACTTGTCATTCTCAATGACCATTTGTGGGTAATCCAGGACAATGTGCAGCATGTTTACCTCATGAACTTTACATGTGGGCACCTGCTCACATGCAGCAGTTTCCAGCCGTTACGTCCACACAGCACTGACATCAATAAGATGACATTTCAAAAGACACACTTGTATGAGAAGGTTACTGATAGGAAGGGGTAAATGACCCGGAATCCTCCGCATTACATTGCTTTCACCTTTGCCATTAAGACTTACATATTTCCAGAGTCTAATGTTGTCTGTTGACAAGTCAGAAAGGGGTTCATGTGTGACATGTGCAATAGTCAGGGACATGATGTTGCTCATTTGTGCTTCCCTACGCATGAAGTCACACAGCTCATTTTTGAATGAGAGAACACAGATTTCTTATGTCCATCCTTTGAGTGTCCTCTCTTTGCATACTCTATTTCCAATATCATGGTATTACTTAGCTGACGACGATTGGTGTCTTGTACAGCAGACATCCAAACCTCATATGTCAAACACTCACATATACATGTGAATACGGTAGGAGAAGAGGCAAGCAGAATGTAACATTTGGTTATGCTCACACATTGCGGATAGGCTGAGAAGCTTTGATGCCTTCCGCCTGCACTGGATTAGAGTGTTGCTCTTCAGCCAAGTCATTTTGCAGGTGTAACTGCATGAAGATTCACCTTAGCAGTCCTTAGATCCATCTCAAAGGTACACTACTGGCATCAGTGTTCGCCTCAGCCATGCTATTTTCATCATGGTTTTTCTGATCATTGAATTGCAAGCCGGTTGTGTTCTGGTCACTTCATATGACTCATTGTACTATTGTATGTCCATTCTGCACTCACGTGGCATACATTTTGTGTCATCCTTTCATTAACCACCAGGGTCTGATCTTGCATGTGTTCAAATGCCATATGTGAGCATATTGTGATGCAGGACAACAGTGTTGTATAACACATACAACATACGGTGGAGGTGAAAGGCACATTTAATGAGCATTCAGCCTGATTTATTCTTGGGTTTACTTACCTTGGCCCAGCACCGGAACAGTGTGTGGGCCCTGAACAGATGTCACAGCCAACCTTGTAGCAGAAGTCAGTGTGTGTCTTAGATTATGGGAGGACCTCGTTATTCCTACAATTATAAGTGTGTTTTTCAACTTTCTGCAGCCACATGGGATGCACTAGATTTCTGGCACGAAGGATGAGCACAAGCAGTTGTGGGCACCAGCGTTGCTGAAGTGTGTCATACTTAATATCATGATTGCTCCCACATATAACTTCGAATGGGCCCACTACCTAGATGCAACCTATATCACAATGATATGTCTACGAATCATGATGTGAGGTCCACTATCGTGTTTTGTTGATGGACAACACAAAAGCCAGCCAATGTAAGTTGTACATGACCAGCTGTGTGGACTGGGCATTTGATCTATATTGGAAACATTCAAAGTTGGACAGTGTATGCATTGTCAATACTACTGACCCTGGTATCTCACTTCTTGTTCATCATTTCCATATTTGTGCAAATTAGATTTATTGATTAGGTCTACAGACACCATTACAACATAGTGGGGACATCCTTTTGACTAGTTGTGGCACTCGATTACAGCATTGGATTCCCAGGTCTGGGGCTGTTGCTGAAAAACATTTCATGTTCCACAATTACAAAGGTATGATGAGCCAAGACATTTAATATTTTGTCTTTCGCTGTTCACAATTATCATTTGCTAAAGGTGGATGTCCATTGACAACTCCAATAGCAATGCAGCTATTTTTTCATCTCTGGTTGACTTTCATATGTGGGCACTATATGTCCCTCTGTCACTCCTGACAATTTATGCTTGTGAATGTGTCAATGGGTGAGAAGAGAGAAAAGTAAACAAATGGGAAATGTGCTTGTGGAACTTTTATGTGATTTCCCCATTTCTTCTGCATGCTAACAGTGTTGTGCAGTACTGCCGCAGACTGGGCAGGTAGGAGCAGTGGTGCGTTGGGGATGTAATGGCGTGTCAGTGTGGGAAATCTACAACAGAATAGGTGTATGACTATTTTGATCTGATGATTCTCTCACCTTCTGATTTGTGATTTAAGCTGGCACAGGGTGATTCACTTCTTGGATAATTTGTGGCAGGTTTACACACCCCTTGGAATACATTTACACCGCTGTTGCATCACTTCTGTGACACAGCGGTGGGGTAATACAGGTGACACATTTAGACTTATTCACAACGTAATGCATCTATGGGGATGCGTCACTTTGTGCAGCCCCGCGCAACATTAAACATGCATCAGCTGTGATGTAGTCAGGGTGTGCGTTTCTTTGGTTATGCCTCGTACAAGTGATGCAGTGTAATCAACGAGATTTCACGGAGTCACTTTTCATAGGGTGGTGCTATGCATACTTACGCCTGCTTGAGGCACATGTAATTAGTGGCCCAGAACGTTAGGTGTAGGCGGTCCATGGACACTGTTGGAGTTGCGTCACACTTGCGACACTACTCCAGCAAAGCACCCCCCTGATGCCATCAGATGCGACATACATCTGTCTATCCCTGCGCCACAGTGCACCGCATTGTAAATGTGACGCATCCGCGGCTGCACAAGAGTTGGATTGTGTGTCGCATTGTTACTGGCGCATCTCTGCTGATATTTGTCAATTGCTACTTAGCAGGCTTGTGTATTACTGCAACAGTACAGTGCCCATGTTTTCTAAAGTGGGGGAGGAATTTGCCATTTCCATTGCTAAGGATTGTGGGACTTGTGGTGCTACATACAGAGGGTGACACATGAGTCTCTGACTGACTATAATTTTTATATACACTTTGGACTACTTCCTTATTCACAATGACAGTGCAACACAGACAATCTTTTCATGCACTTTTTCTTTTCATCCCACTTACCTGGTACCACGTAGCGGATGTCACTAACAGGCAGCCCATGGACCAAGTGGGGGTGTATTGTGGTCAGGATATCCTCCTCCAGTGGGGTGAGGCGGATGCGGGGTCCAGAGTATGCAGCAGGGAGGATCCGATTTAATTAAATTCAGGAGTATTTCTCCTTCACCCTCTGCCTCTCATCCTGCCACTTTTTCTTGATGTCCTGGACTGTGCGCCTCTCCTCCACCAATGCTGTGACAGCAGTGGCTAATTTCTGCCATAGGGCTGCCTTCTGTGTCCCACTGGTGCAGTAGGGTGGGAGTCCATAGAGGCGTTTGTGGTGCCTCACTATAAACTCCACAAGCATGGTGGTCTCCTCTACTGTGAAATTCCTCTTCCTCCTCAATAGCTCCATTGTTCTCAGCCAGTGTCAGTGTTGTGAACGCAAACTCTCTGTGGCCAAACATGTTCCTTCACTGTGTGCTGCTTTTAAATGTTTTTTGCTGCTGGTCAATTAGTGTTAATTGGCTTCAGCTGGAGCATGGTGGGGGATGGTAGGCACTTGCAATATCATGGCAAACTAGAGCTGTTGGCTGGGATTGGCTGGAGTGTGTCAGCTGATGCATGGTGGGGGATGGTAGGGACTTGGACAGGTGTTTACCCTTGGCTCAAATGATCAATGGCCACAGTTAATGTAGTCTGGCCCCAAATCTGAGCTTCCGACCCGAGACCGGACTTTCCGGCCGGAAAGCGGAGCTTCCGGCCCGGCATCGGAACTGCCGGCCCGCAAGCGGACTTTCCGCTCCGGGTGCGGAACTTCCGCTTCGGATGCGGAAATTCCGGTCCGAGTGCGGACGTAAAGTTAGTAGTCGTAAATCCATTCTGTGAATAGCAAAAGTGGTAAGTTCATTCTGTGAATGCCAGAAGTAGTAAGTGCATTCTGTGAATACCAAAATGGTAGTAAGTTTAGGATTTTGTCTTAAGTGTGTTCTGTGAATCGGGCCCATTGTTCTCTCCTGCATTACTGGGTCCAGATTCCTCCATGATTCTTCTCCTATTTTTTATTTTTTTTTGTGGTGTTTTGGGTACTTTGCAGGCGTTTTGTAGTAAATTTTTCCGCGAAACATGAAAAAAGTAGCATCACGCTGATTGGCGTGTCGTTTCTGGCCGCTGACTAGCTGGCCGCCACTTTTTTCATGTTTGCGGGAAGATTTTTATCACCGTAACGCAGCGGTTAATGTTGACAAATCAAGCCACGATGCGAAACTATCGGCCTGTAGCGATGTATTGTAAAAGTTTTCAGTGGTACAAGACGGTAGGAAATTTGCTGCTTACTAATGCTAACGGTATTTAGCGGTAATTCTTGTACATATTCCACTAAGTTTGTGAATTGGGTTCTGTGTCTGTTGCTGAAGTATAATTCCTATTTTATATTTTTTGAAGCAGAATGGTAACTAAAGTGAGATGCAATATCTCACTTTCTTGGAAATATGGCTGATATTAATTAGATCTGATCCCTTTTAACCTAAGTTTCATTTGTGCCTTTCAAGCTATGTCAATACACTTTCAATTCCTTCGAACTACTGAAATGAATTTAAGTTATGCGCAAATCAGGCAAAGACAGCATTGCTGAACATAACAAGTACAGTGTTTAGGACTGGCTAATACTCAGATCAAAAACCAAGTTTTGCACATATTAGCTTTAGCGCCTCCAACTGAAAATTTCTATCCTGAGCCCTATATATGCTCGCCACTTATATATGCTGTATGTAACATTGTTTGCAGTAAAATACATTAAAAAAACTAATCTTAATATTTACCTTGAAAGTTCATGGTGAGAACACACATCTCATTTACAACTATGCTGCCAACAACTTTTGTTACAATTTTATATGGATGAATAATTTTACATGGATGGGTAGCTATTCTTTACTAAGAGCTGATTTTATTTTGTACTGTACTGTCTTCTTGTTTATAAACAGGATATTGACACTCTCTCTAACTAAACCCACTTTTTGTTCACATTCGGAAGTCCTCTGACCTTCTCGGGCATACCACGAAAATACTATGTTACCCAAATGTAGTTTAAACTGTGGAATCCTGGCAGTTCACATGAGGCACTAATTACCCCAGGTTCCCACTATCATTCTGCACCATTTTTACTGGGGCGGTAGCTTTGTTCATTGAAGCTCACTTGTGGTTGCAGAAACCTGGGATAACTCTCAAAATATGTCTATTCCAGGAGGTACCTGGAGGTAGCGCACACCTGCACAAGTTTCATGTGTGTGAGCAAACACAACCAGCATGAAGAGATACCAGGAGGTACTGACACCAAGCTTCTTCAGTTCAACTAATTAATGCATTCTAGAACAAAAATTCCATAAAGGTACAGAATTTTATTAAATATCAAGATATCGAAACATCCTTCCCTTAATGGAAAACAAAATACCCCAAACCACAAGCAAACACCACAAAAAATAATAGAATCAGAACTGAAAATAAAACAACACATTACCAAACATACCTAATCAACTTCCTTGTAAACCTTCTGTTGTTCTAGGACTTCCTCATGCCGGTAGATATCTCAATCATGCCACACCTCTCCAATCTCTGCTCAGGTCTGGTTGTGTTCTCATCTTCTCAATGTGTGTCATATATTTCAATCAATCTTTACGAAATCATAACACCAGCACTCTTCTCTAGAACTGCCACTATTCTCTCCTTTCTCCACCATTTACTGTCATCCAATTTGATAAAAAAATAAAGTCATTTCCCTTACACTCCTTGGCTTGTAAAACCTTGAATGTCCTTTTGGAATGAGACCAGGAAGCTTTACTCAATCCCCCACCTTGACACACAAATAGCGACCCTTTCCCATAAAATAATTCAATTGGGCATTCCTTCTCTTGCTACCTCCGTGACTTTCTCAAAAGGAATTTTTGGCTCACCCATCCAAGGACAACTTAGTGAACAGTATCCGTCCTCTTAACATATTAAAAGGGGAAACCTGAGTCTATGCATTCTGTCTGCTATGAATAGCCCACAGTAGCCTCTTTCACACTAGCAACAGTCTAACCTGTTCGCAAACAACAACTGAAAGTTGGCCTTAATAACCCTGTAACACTCTAAACAAGGCCATTTAGATATTCCTTACATTGTCACGATGTAAACTGTGCCCCATTGTCCATTACATTTTATTTGGAACTCCCTTGCTGGCAAACAAACTATTGAGGAAATCTATTACCTTTGATCTGATGGCACAATCAACAAACCTGAAGACAGGCCACCTGGAAAAGTAATCGACAACAGCAATACTGTACTTACTGCTACCTTTTAACACATTGACTGAACCAATAATATCCTCCCCAACTTAGCCCAAGGCTTGTCCGTAACCAAATACAGAGGTCTCAGTACAATTACACAGGATTTCTCACTAATGGTCATGTCATTCAGTTCCTCACAGAGTGTTCCATGCACCTGTCTAACCCAGGCCACCAGAACCTGCTCTGATCCTCATCTTTATTGTCCTCATGCCTATGGGCTTGTTGCTATCCCTATCACGTATCTTAGACAGCACCTTCCAGGAGATCAGAGCACCTTAGCAAACCACCAATCACTGATAATGCCACAGAATTTTTGTGATACACTTTAACTTCTCTATCTAAGTTCCTACTTCCTGGTCAACCTTTGTTCACATGCTCCATAATATTTCCCACAACTGCAAACAATGAAGCTAGCCCCTCCCACTCTGGATTGGAATTCCTACTATCAACAGATACCAATGAAACCACTACACTTGGCTCCTCCTCCTCTGTGTCCTTGCCAAGAATAAAAGGTTGATTAACTGGTAAATGTGACAAACTTTTAGCAATGGTATTCTCTGTCATTGGGATATACTCCATCTGATAACAATACTCTTCCAATCTGAATTGCCATTTTGCAATTCTAGGGATAACCTTTTAAGGTCTTTTAGTAGTGAACAAAACATGTGGGGGGTGGTGATATACCCTTATCCCAAATTGGGTCCCCACAAATAGCTTTTGAAATGATAAACTCCAAACCAACCAGCAAGGACCTCCTGTTCAATCACCGAAAATGTGAATTCTGTTCCATCAAACTTCAGCCACCACCTTCTTGACTCGAAAAAAACAGCACCCAAATGTTTTTGACTCGTATCTGGCGGATGTCACATGTATCAAATGGTTTTCAAGAGGAATCACATTAGCTATCTCCAGTATGCCCTTTATGAATTCTTCTTCCATTTGCTTCTTCAATACAAATAAATCATTTTTGTTCAGCAAATTGTACATGTTAAGTGTGTGTTCTGCAAACTTTGGAACAAATTTGACATACAATTATAGCATTTCCAGAAAGCATCTTAGTCTTTGCTTGCTAGTCCAGGAAACTCAGCAATAGCTCTGACTAAGTATTCTTTATGCTCAATCCCATTAGCTGACAAATGATAACTATAATATTCCACACAGTCAACCCAGAATTTGCATTTGTGGGCCTTTAAAATTAAGTTATGATATGTTATGTGTATTTGTGGTGTGCCTTATCATCCAAAAGGGTATCCTGGTGCTGAGTAGGTGTGTGTGCCCAGCCGTGCCAATGGTAGGTTGGTTAATTGAAAAGTTAGGTCTTCAGCTTTTTGAGGAATTCAAAAAGAGAGGAGGAGGCTCTGATGTGGAGTGGGAGGACACTCCATGCTTTAGGAGCAACTTAAGAGCATGCCCGTCCTCCTGATCTCATTCTGTGTATACGTGGGAAGTATGTGAATTGGAGCCCTGCAGAGTGGAGGTGTCTGGGTAGTTGGTGTAGGGAGATGCGACTGTTGCGGTGAGGGGAGTCAAGGTTGTGTATTGCTTTGAATGTGTATGTGAGGAGTTTGAAATGAGTACATTTGTGTATCAGAAGGATATGTTGGACAAACAAAAGGCCTGGAGATGGAGATACTCTTCAACAGATGAGCCACCAAATAGACAGAATCAGCAAGATTACCTCAAGGGGCTCAGAGAGATAAATGGCAGCCCATTGAGTCTGTAAAGTAGAAATTGATAATTTCTTCTCAAATCCAACCCAAAGAAACTGAAGAATGTAGTTTATGGGACAGTTTAGAGGAGAAGGTTCAAGGAGGCACACCACCTCCAAAAATGCCTCTGTGGCTACCATAAGATTTCAAAGGGGAGACAGAGGAGCTCCCTAAGGTGTGGTTTGATGTGAGTTCTGTGTGGGAAGTATAGAATGAGTCTGGATGCTGAGTACTGGATGGCTTGTTGCCTTCTAGAGAGTTGCTTGGTGATCCCGGTGCAGAGGGTCATCCCACAGTCCAACTTGCAGGTGGTCAGCATCTTCAGGAAGTGAAAGCAGGATGCAGTGATGGCGTTGTCTTGTGCAGTCATGCCCAGTTTGCTGTTGATTATTATTCCATGGTGCTGGGTGTGGATCTAGGTCTGAATATGTCTGGACACCAGTTGGTGTCCTGTGGAGACACCTTTTTTCCTTAACATTGCTCAAAACATGGTATACCCTCCTTTCATTTGCTTCTCCATCAGAACCATACACCAACAGATCATCTTGGAAACACATAACTACTGGCAAGCTTCCAAATAATGATTCCACAATGTGCTGAAACAGATCCAAAGGGTATGTGTTTGAGCCTAAAAGAATATTCTGGAATGATAAAACAAGGCAAATGCCTCCAGCCCCTATGCAAAGCAACCTGATGATATAGTTGCACATGCATCAACATTATGAAAAGCGATTCCTTAATAGCGAGAAATAAAGAATCGCTAATAAGGAATCGCATTCCGGAATGCATGAACAGATTCGGTATAATTTAGCGTTTCCCTAAAAATCGCTAATAATTACCGAAAACTCAATAGCGATTCCTTAAACTAAAGATTAGCAATTACCGAAATCGGTATTACCGAATTCGGTATTAGCGAGTTCGGAAATAGCGAATTCGCAAAAAACGGGTCGCACAAGAAGCGGGCTGATGATATCACAACCAGGAAGTCATCCAGCCCATCCCGCATTCACTGCCCTGAGGACCTCACAGGAGGAGGCAGAGCATACAGGCTGAGGCAAGAGACTTCACCCTCTGAACCCATCCACCCTACCTTCATCCAGGATGGACAAGGATGCACCTGTCACTTCAGACACGCCCAGGAAGAGGAAGAGAAAGTTCTCTGACAGGGAACTTTAGCATTTGATCGAGAGGGTGAGCAGCAAGCATGACAAGCTGTTTGGGAAGCTGTCACTCAAGGTGCCCGAAGCTGAGAAGCGAAAGATTTGGCTTCGCATCAGGGAGAGGGTGAATGCTGTAGGAGTGACGCACCACAGCATCGATGACCTTAAGAAGAGGTGGTATGACCTCAGGAAGAGGGCAAAGGAACGCTTTGCCGAAAGGGTCAAGGAGGCAGCTTGCACAGGAGGGGGGCCATCCACAGTACCTGCCAACACTGCCCTCGAGGAGCTCGTTGAGGGGACCATTGAGCCAGAGGCAGTCGTCGGAGTAACCCAGATGGACACCTCCGGCGCAGCAACCGCAGAACAAGGTAAGATGCATGCCTGCGCCTATACGCTGCGTATTGTATACCCATCCCCATCCCCCCAGGTCAATCACAGTGTGCAGGGAGAAGTGCATAACACATATGCCCTCACATTAGTATTGCATCATGGGAGTCATAGTCATGTTAGCCAAGTGTGCATGTATAATCACCAATGCACAATAAATTAGATCAGCAGTACAGGCCTAACAGAGTGTCAAATTATGTAATTTATTGTAGGAAATAAATGCTGAATGACAAACAGATGTAGTCACAAAATAAACTAACAATGCACTGTTTCACACACAGATGCATCTCCTGGGGAATCTGATGATAGTCAGCGCCTCATCATCTCCGATACACCGCAGATACCGATGGCGAGACTCCACAGGAAGGTCAATCCCCACCACCACCAGCGACAATACCACCACCACCAGCGACAATACCACCACCAGCACCAGCGACAATACCACCAAGACGCAGGGCACATGTCCCCTCCCTGCAGGTGATGGATGCAGACCCGAGTCCAGCACCCACAAGTGCCCACATTCAGACACATGTCACACCGCCAGCCCCACCACCAGCACGTGGCTGAGTCAAACAGCGGCGCAGGTCCATGCGCAGTACTGCTGAGGGAGGCGACCAGCCAAGGAACATCTATGGTGGTGTAGAGGCCCAGATGCTGCATGTTCAGCGCCTGCAGGGGAGACACATGGGGACAATGAACCTCAATATCTCAAAACGCGCCAAACATGTGTGCACTCTGACAGACACTGTGCGGCACATGACCACAGTTGTGGCAGAGGGCAATCGGGACATAAGTCAAAACCTCCAGAAGATCACCCGTGCCATCCGAGCAGGACAACACAGCGAGCACAGGAGTCATAGGCAGAACTTGCTCCGTACCACTGCATCGACCAGGGCCATCACAAAGCTCTGCAATAGCACAGCAGTTTTGTTCCGCCGCTCCGTGTGACTGCAGGTGGACCTCGGCTATTACTGTCGGGATGTGGCGAAGGCCTTAGGCCAGGTGACCACTGCAGTGGAACATTTGCAGTCAGGGACATTCAGTGGCAGCAACTTGGGAGGGGAGGAGGGCAGTGAGGCCGCATCCAGTGTGAGCAGCGTGTCGGTGATGGAGACCTGCACCAGGAGGCGCAGTTCGCGCTGCTCCACAGCCACAGAGACACAGCGTGGTGAGGTAGAGGAGACACGCGACAGGAGGCTGGGGGTTCGTGGGAAGTGCCACTACACATTCAGTCCTGCATCTCTGACCATGGTGGTGTAACCATGGGCCACTTTCATTTTGCCTTAGCACTCCTGTGATGCCAACGGTTATGTTTTTTGCAACAATGTGTGGAAGCACTGTAATTTTGCATAGTAATGTTACACCACTTTCGCAAGTGCTCATGTGAAGTAAACAGTAGCACTCCAAAATATATAGTCATGGCTCATTCTTACCTGGCTCTGAAATGATGTTGTGTGATGTTTGTCCACCTCCTTTGACCTTCAGCTGTGTTTGGAACGTGTGACTGTCGGTGTTGTGCGGGTGGTTGGTCATCCCGATAGTTGTCATTTCTGTCCACCTCTATGGGTATCCCCCTTCTGGTTGCAATGTTGTGCAGCATGGCACATACTGCTACAATCCTGCAGCAGGTGTCTGGTTTATATTGCAAAGCACCACCAGTCTTATGTAAGATCCAGAAGCGATTCTTCAGGATCCTGAATGTCCTCTCAATCACATTTCTTGTGCTAATATGTGCCGCGTTGTAGCGTTGCTCCTGTGGTGTCGCTGGGTTGATGTAGGGGGTGAGGATATATTCCCGCAGGGCGTATGCACTGTCACCTACAGGGGGGAAGCAAAGGTTTAGCAGCAGTAATGATGATACATGTGTGATACTGATGTTATGAATGGGTATGAGTACGTACCAAGCAGGAGTCCCTCTCCAAATTCTCCATTGAGCAGATGCCAGTGGATGCCACTGTGTCTGAATATATAGGAGTCGTGTGTGCTCCCTGGAAATTGTGCCACTATGTCCGTGATGATGTGCTTGGCATCGCACACGACCTGCACGTTGATGGAGTGATAGGACTTCCTGTTACGGAAGAAGTTCTCATTGGCTGAGGAGGGGACAGATGAGGACATGCGTGCAGTCAATGCATCCTATGACATGGGGGAATTTGGCCACCTGGTAGAATTCCTGTTTGGTGTGGTCCATCTGCTGTGGGGTTATGGGGAAGCTGATGTGGGTATGTATCATTGTCAGCATGGCATCAATGAATTTACGGAAGAAGCGTGAAAGTGCACTTCGTGATACGCCTCCCTCTACCGCTATGACCCCCTGGAAACTTCCAGACGCCAGTAGGTGCAGGCTGCATAGGACCTGGACGTGCGCAGGAATGGCATTGGTCCTACGTGTCTGGTGCTGCAGTAGTGGTTCCAGGTCAGCAATTAGGCGCATTATCATGGTACGATTGAGACGGTACTTGTCATATACTTCATCCTCATTTTGGCCTAGCAATGTAATGCGCACTCTGAATACCCTCTTCTGGATTCTCCTCCGGCGCTGTGCTGCAGCATTTATTCTCATCCTCCTTGCAAGCACGTAGAGGGCTGCCATTTTGTGAAAGGAAACGTGGTCTCCAGGCCCAGTTTTTAAGGCTTTTGGATTGATTACATCTGTGGTACACTTGGACTTTTTTTTTGTTTTGTTTTTTTGGTGTGTCTGCAACTTTACCTCCTGGTTCTGATTCCCCTTATTCTGCTCATGCTAAATACCGATTTTGGAGCTTTTCGGTATTTGCGATTTTTGATGCATTCTTTAGCGATTCTTTATTTGCTAATCGCTAATGCCAGGCGCTATTTGTGTTTTCGGTATTGCCAATTCTTTAATTTGCGATTCTTTATTTTAACGGGGATTATTTTAGCGATTCTTTATTTTTTTGCTATTGGTGTTGATGCATTGGAATTGGTTGTTTGCCACTCGCTAACGGGAGATTTTAGCGATTCGGTATTTTTGCAAGGAGATTTTTGCTTGATGCATGTGCCAGTAAGTCATGTCTAAAGTGGTGAAAACCTTGGCAGCACTTAGTGTAGCTGACATTTCCACAATATTTAGAAGAGGGTGTATTTCTACTAAGAGCCTTGCATTGAGATCTCTCAAATAAATGCACATTCTCAGTGATCGATTAGCTGTATAATTTAAAACTTTGGTGGAAAGCTATTCAGAACAATCCCTTCCATTCATAACTCTGCAGTTCCTCTTTCAGCTTGACTCTTAATGCCTCTTAATGGACAGCAGGCAATGCATCACTCTTTAGTTGAATTCAATGGATAAAACCCTTAAGTTCCATAACTTGTCTGTGAATACCTGTGAAAACCTTTTCAGTTTGTGTAAGAGGTTCCACAAAACATATAACCATACATTATTTTCTCAAGAGTACTTGATCAGAATTATTACAGTCTAATACAATTCCCACATTTCGTGAATTGAGCCATTCCGCAAACAGAAACCATCCTTTGCTACTCAGATCGGATCTTTTGCTGTATAGCTTTTGAGATTTAATTAAGCATGACATTTCCCCAAAACCTCAATAGTTTTTTCATCATATGGTATGGAGGGGGTTTTCACCACGCCTACTTAAGGAGAAGTATGACGTGTCTGCCCTGGTAACGTTGTTTACTTTTAACCTCACTTAAAAGTACTGGGCTTTTATAAAATTGTGTTTAACTGTTGTATATTGTAGAATTGATAGGGTGACCAACTGGCATTGGTGCAAATTCAGGACGGTGAGTGTAAAAATTCAGGACAAAGGGTCAAAATTCAGGACACAAATTCAGGACAGGAGGTCAAAATTCAGGACAAAACTTCAGGACAATAGGTAAGTTTTACAGACACATCAGAGGAGGTCGCGCAATAGTATATAAGTAAGCCCAGCCATATCCAAACATATTCAACCATTTGCACCCTATCCATCATGTATCCTTCCATCTATCATTTCACTCATCCATCCCTTCATCCACCCTTTTACTCATCTATCCATTATCCATCCTTCCACCCTTTCACCCTATCCATCTGTACACTCATCCATCCACTCTTCTACCCATCCATCCATTCACTCATCCATTCACTCATCCATCCAGCCATTTACCCTTTCACCCATCCAGCCATCCTTTCACTTACTCATCCATCCATCCACCCAGTCACTCAGCCTTCCACCCATCCACCCTTTCAGTCATCCATCCATCCTCCCTTTCTCTCTCCATCGACCCTTTCACTTAGCCGTCCTTCCTTCCATCGACCCACCCATCCATCTACTCATCCACTCATGAATCCATCCATTGACCCTATCACTCATCCATCCTTTCTCTCATCCATTTATCCTTTCACTCCTTCACTCATCTATTCTTCCTTTTGTCCATCTACCCTCCCTTTCACTCACTCATCCATCCTTACATCCACCCTTTTACCCATCCAGCTACCCTTCCACCCATACATCCAGCTATTTACCTTTTCCCTCATCCATCCTTCCACTCACTCATCAATTCATCCATCCTCTCTCATGTTCCATCTATTCAATCTTTCATTCATCCATTCACCCTTTCACTAATTCATCCAGCCATCCACCCATCCCTTCACTTACTCACTCGCCCACCTTTTCATATTAATTTTGAGCTGAGCCTTTTTGAGAAGAGGCCCATCAAGAACTCCACCCTCGCTGCAGGAGCCATTCCAGGACTGGGACAGAAGCCACCCAGGGCGGAGACAGGATCCACCACAAGGGGGACAGGAGCCATCACTGGGGGGGGGAGGAGCCATCACAGGAGGGGGAACAGGATCCACCAGGGTGGGCATAGGGGTGGGCATGCAGTATTCTAGTATCATCTTGGTCTCTTCCAGGGTGGGGTAGGGCTCCTCAACCCCTCCTGGACCAGACAAGGAGAAGACAGGCTCTCTTTCCAAAATGTTAGTTTTGACATCCCCCACTGTGATGTACAGTACTTAAAGGAGATACTCCAAGAGAACTGATTGTCCTCCATACTTTGTTAATCAGTGTGGGTGCAATTGTGCCATTTCTTTATTTTATTACATTATAGACTGAGTGTTTGAAGAACCAAGGTTTGCTTACAAATTTAGTGACAGTAATTAAGCTCTGTGAAGAGAACCAGGTGCTGCCTTGGGGTAATCAGGGCTGGTTCTAGGATGTTTGGGGCCCTGGGCAGAAAAAGAATGTGTGAGGCCCCTCTAAATTGCAGAGACATGACGCAGTCAGGGCTGTTTGAATCTGAATAGATGCCCCCCCCCCTCCTGATGCTTCAGCCCCTCCTTCTCAGTCACCTTCAAGCACCTCTTAACAGCTCATCAAGGGCTGAAGGTGTGAGGGTAGCCATCCCGCTGTGCCTCTCCAATGCTGCTGGTTATCTGAGCTTTGGTAGTGCATTGGAGTCTGTTACACCCGACCTCAACAGCATCGGAGTCAAGAAGGGAGGTGGGTGGAAGCTGTGCCGGCTTTAGGGTGGTGCGACTGGTGCCCGGTTAAAATTACGGACAAATGGCGCCCATTAAAGAATCCTTCACAGACAACGGACAGACGGTGGAAATTACGGACTGTCCGTGAAATTTACGGACGGTTGGTCACCCTAAGAATTGAATCTGAATCTGGCTGCTTTTACCTCGGGGACGGTGTCACTTGCAGCGGGGCTAGTCGAGTGCTGATTGGCTGGGAAGGAGAACCAATCAGGTGCGTGGTTGGTCGTTGGCAGTGGAGGGGATTTTCACCACGCTTACTTAAGGAGCAGTATGGCGCCTTCGCGCTGGTAACGCTGTTTACTTTTAACCTAACTTAGAAATACTGAGGTTTTATACAGTTGTGTTTAACTGTTGTATATTGTAGAGTTGAATCTGAATCTGACTGCTTTTACCTCGGGATGGTGTCCCTTGCAGGGGGGCTAGTTGAGTGCTGATTGGCTGGGGGAGAACTAATCAGGTGCTCAGTTGGTCGTAGGCAGTGGAGGGGGTTTTCACCATGTCTACTTAAGGAATAGAATGGCGCGTCCACGCCAGTGGCGTGCCAAAGGCAAGCCAGTCTGCATCCGGACGGGTCCAGAGGCCATTTACTATGCCCCGGTCATCACTTACTCCACAAACGAAATGCTGGGCTACATTCTTGGGAGGCATGATATCTCCCCCTCAATTTCAAAGATAGTAAGGAAACTAGGGATCTTGGTATCCCCACAACATGAGACCTAGGAGGCTAGGTGGTATCTTAACCCCCAACAGATATTGTCAGCACCAAACACTACCCCCAGAATCTCTCAGCCTAACTTTATTGACCTCCGGGTAGTGTAATTCAACACCCACTCCCTAGTGAAGCATCAGGATGTGGTTTTCTATATCCTGGAGTCCAAATCCCCAGGCATCTTGTTATTAACAGAGACTTGCTCCCGGAGGAATCCTCTCCAGATATACTTGCGGCTCCCCCAACAACTATTATATTCTTTGAATCAATAGGAACATGGCGAACAAGGGAGGAGGGGTGGTGGCTATGATCAAGAAAGAGCACCGCTTTGTAAAAGCGACCTCTCTAGAGCTACCCTCGGTGGAGAATCTTGTTAACCACTGGGAGTCGTCGTCTTCGTCTTTTACTTGTGTGTTGTTATATCAACCCCCACATACATGCCAGACTTCTCTCAGGCCCTGGCCGAATCCTTGACACCTCTAATTGTTGATCATGCTAATGTTCTTATGGTTGGAGATTTCAACTATTGGGAAAATGAGGCAGAAGTGGGGCAGCAAGCTATGGACTTGACAGCTGTCCTGACTGACTTAAATCTGGAACAATTAGTGATTTGTCCAACTCACATCAAAGGGCACACCTTGGACCAGATATGGACCACAAAATTCCCTGTGTGGAATTTGAGTATAGCCCCATGTGGATGGTCCGATCACCATGTGATGTCCTTTGTAGTATCTCTGCCTAAATGGAGTCCCCTATTGGCCCCACTATCTGTTCTAGGAATTGGGCTCGGGCTAACCTCACAGCCTTCTGCGAGGACTTAAGTAACTCTCCCCCCGTTTCGAAGGAAGATATAGACGCTATGCACAGGAGATTACGAGCTGGCTGACAGTGGCCAGTAATGATCATGCACCCCTCCGTAGAATTGGAGCACCTAGGCGCCATGAAGCCAATAAATGGTTCTCAGATGACCTGAAACTTGCCAAACTGAACCTCCGGCATGCAGAAAGAAAATGGTGATGGAGATACACACTAGGCCTGAACAAAGAGTACACTCAAAAACTTAGAAATTATAAAAATCTTTTGCGGCAAACTAAAGTGAGCTTTTTTACAGGCAGAATCATGAATGCCTCTAATAAATCTAAAGAGATTTTCAAGATTGCCTCTGATCTTTCTTACCCAGTCACTCTGCCGATCTTACCTACTCAAGATTTGTGCGATTCTTTGAATGCCTTTTTTGTAAACAAGATTGGTTCCATTATGAACAGTATTCCTCCATGCCCACCTCTTAATAATCTATCCATGGACGAAGTGAATAGTCAAACTCTTACCTGCTTCCCCAACTTAACACAAGAGGACCTAGCACTCCTATTGACAAAGGTAAAGTCTGGTTCACCAACTGACATCTGCCCCCAGAAGGTCTTGAAAGCAGTATGTACTGGGCTGCCTGACCGTATACTGTCATATCTTAACCAATCTCTTAATTTGGAGGCGATTCCAAGGTCCAGGCTTCTTGGATACTGCACAAGCAGGATTTCGAGTAGCACACTCTACAGAAGCAGTGAACAGGTCTGTTGTTGATAACATGCATAAGGAGGTGGATAATGGCAACACCCAAGTATTGGTGTTATTGGACCTGTCTGCGGCCTTTGATACGGTCGACTATATCATTCTAGCCGACCAGATTAGGGCTGCAGGCTACAGAGACTCAGCATTGAACTGACTTCTCTCCTTTTTGAGGGACATATCTCAATCAGTCAGGTTTCCTCCTTACTCTTCTACAGAGGTGCAACTGAATTGTGGGGCCCTCAAGGTTCTTCGCTGTCTCCCCATCTTTTTAACATCTACATTTTCCCCCTGATTAATGCCCTCAAAAATAAAGAAATCAACATCTTCAATTATGCAAACTGCATGCAATTGTTATTTACGATCAATGACAGCCCTTCATCTCGCCACGTGTTTCAGGATACTATGTGGTATGTCTGAGATTGGATGAACCGCAATCATCTGAAGTTGAACCCCGATAAAACGGAGATCATTCTCACTAAAAGTAAGGTGAACTATTGGTGCCCATTGTTCTGGCCTAGTGAGATGGGCTCTCCCCACTCACCCAAGAAGCTGTAAAAAGCTTGGGTGTCATAATAGATGCGGAACTCTCTTTTAATCAGCAGGTAGGAGCCGTGACTTCTGCTTGCTTCTGCCAGCTATGTCCCATAAAAAAGCTTGAAAAATTCCTTACTAAGTAGGCTTTGATCCAAGTAATCATAGCTCTAGTAATGTCTAGATTAGATTACGCTAATTCAATTTACTTGGGCCTTCCTAAAATCCTCCAGCGCAGGCTGCAGCTTCTCCAAAACCAGGCTGCGCAGCTGATATACATCTTGCCCAAACATTGCCACATCTCCCAGGCAATGATGGACCTTCATTGGCTTCCAGTTGTACAGAGTTCAATGTTTAAAGCATGCTGTATGGTTTTAAGTCCCACCACCTGAATTACCCTGCTTTCGTGAAGTCTAGGATCACTAAATACTGTCTGACCAGAGCTTTAGGATCTAGCAGCTTGCACCTCTTGACAACTCCGCCCAGGAACAAACAAAGGATCGGGGGGCATAGGTTTGCAATTATTGCGCCTTGTGTATGTAATAGCCTGCCTTTGGACCTAAGGTCCTCCTTGGATCTTGCTCCATTTAGGAAACTCCTGAACACTCTGCTCTTTAGACAGGCTTATAACTAAGGGAGGTTGCAGTTGACTGGCTACCTAGCGCCAAGAGGCCATCTGGTGGATGTGCACTTTATAAATGGACAGTAACATAACATAACATATCCTAACACACAATATTGTGTTACATCATTATACCATTTTGTGTCACTGCTCTTCTTCTGATGCCATTGTTGGAACGCAGATGCGCTCCACATCCATTGTTTATTGTGAGAACCTCCTCCCTCAAAATTTTTGTAAAAAAAGAGAGGCATTGCGGTGCAAGAGCCAGAGAGGAAAGGCCACGGAGATCTAGAACAGACCTGAATCAGATACCTGGAGCCTAACTTGGTTAACCTTCTGAGGGACCTGCATCAGCATACCAAGGCCAACGTGAGGTATTCACAGGATCTAAAGGTGTCAAGGGATTTTAGTGTTCATAGGGGTGTTAGGCAGGGCTGCATTTTGGCCCCTTTTCTTTTTAATTTATATATTAATCATTTGGAGGAGTTTTTATTAAATACTGGTACCGATTACCCCTATGTCGGCCGCAAGGGTCTGCCTGTATTATTATATGCGGACGACACCGTCCTCTTGGCTAGGACCGCAAGAGGTCTCCAAACCCTATTAAATGCTTTTCATAGTTTCATGGAAGCTCGTGATATATTGATTAACAACACCAAATCCTTCATAATGCAGGTGGGGCAGCGCCCCAAGAAACCATATTTATTTAGGGTTAATGAGGAGAAGGTCCCCACAACGAGAACATTCTCTTATCTGGGAGTGTTGTTTGATGATCAGTTGAAATGGGGACCACTACTCCAAAGGAAAAGGGGGGAGATAACTCGGGTTAACGCTGCAATATTTAATTTTGCCAGGAAAATGGGTAACCGACCTTTTGCTGCACTATTAAAGTTCTACCAGGCAAAGAGTGTGGCAATAGGGAATTACGGCAGTGAACTTTGGGGTTATGCGGCAGTTAATGATATTGTGGTGGTAGAAAACATCTTTCTGAAACAATTGTTGGGGGTTCCAAAGGGGACTCCCAACCAAATAGTGCATGAAGAAACTGGTACACCTTTTATTAGTGACCTTCTAGCACTACGGCCACTAACCTTTTGGTTAAAATGTTGGCTAAATAAAGATCTGATTTTAAATCATCTACTCCTAAGGGAAGCAATATCTATGGATAATATGCTCAAAATCCCTTGGCTAAAATATCTGAAAGACTGCTTTTCTGCTGTGGGGCGCTCAGAACTTTTTTTTAACCCTGAGTCGATTACACTTGCTGATGTAGAGTTTGTGAGGAAAACCTTTTCCTTATCACGACAAATGAATCGGGAAGAGGTGGAATTAAACAAACTGAGTGTTCGAAAATATGCCTCGTTGAAAACTACACTTTTAATGGAGCCTTATTTATCTTGGCCCTTGTCGGGCTTTGAGCGATACTTGTTAATCAGGTTCCGGCTGGACTATTTTCATCTTCTTTTAACTGTTCCAAGGGGTTGTCATCGTGGTCAAGTGCCACCAAACTGCGGCTGCGACAATGAGTCTCCGCAGGATTTGGTGCAATTTTTATTTATTTGTCCCTTTTATGATTTACCCCGGAGGATCTATCTAAAGCCCCTTTTAAAAAAACAGAACTTTACCCAGGTTTGACCAGCCCTTTGTTATTTACAAATGTTAAACCCCGAAAGTACATTATTTTTGACTGGTTTTCTAAAATCTGCCTTAAAACTCAGAAACAGCAGGGCGAGTTAACTGTCTAGCATTGCTGCTATTATGATACATGCTTAACTGTGTCTGTTGTTATTAATACATATTTTAATACTTGGGTACTTTATCTTTGTATATCAAATTTTTCTTTTGTGTATTATTTTTTATCTGTCATTGTGCTTTTATGTTTTTTTCTGTTTGAAAAACCGAATAAAGATTTTATCTATCTATCTATCTACCCTGAGTCTGAAGAGTTCAATGTGCATCAGGATCTAAAGCAACATTAATTGCCCTAACCTTAAGTGGAAAATGCTAACATGCTTACCCTGCCGGTCTACTCATCACCACTTTTCAGAAGCTCAAACTTGTGCTAGTTAAACTCTTTTTCTTGGGTTAGAACACACAACCGGCAGGGTGAGGCACCGGGAGCACCTAACACCAAGCCTGGTCTGGGATGCGTGGCTTGGCAGCAAGGCCGTGTAGACATGCTTGAGGAGACGGCCCAAACTTTAACCAGATCCTTCATCATCCTGGCTCATATTTAAACTAAAAAGGGTCCCCAGGGATCCGTGAGACCCTCTGCCATAAGAGCGCCAAAGAACGCCTGGGACCTCCTTTGAAGTGGCTGCAGAGCTCAGATACCGGAGGGATATCGGCCCCATCTTACCTGCCGGGGCGCGGTTGGGCTATGCTGATTGCAATACGGAGGGACCTCCAGTCTCATTGAGGTGAAACAACGGTACGGGCGGATGGTCTTCACTTGGGGACCGGCTGGTAAGCAGATGCGAACGGGCATGGGAGCAGCCCGACGAAGGTGGTGTGGCCGGCAATACAAGGCCTGCAGCTGGAGGCAGTTGAGAGTGAGACCGCCGGCGATCGGGTATTTATATAGAGGAGGCTGCCTCCTGTGGTCCGAAGTTTTTCAGCCTGGTGGGCAGCGGACATTGGTGATACCCTATGATAGGAGGTGAACTGCGGAGGCACTGCCCAGCGCTGATGTGATTGAGGTGAGAGTAGGATGGGCCCCAGTGGGGACGGCCCGAGAGCAGGTAAAGGCAACAGATCGAATGGAAACTTCTGAGGTAGTGGGGGCTCCCCTTGGGGGGGTTACAGATTGCAAAGACTGGACTGGGCTGATTAGCGTTGCCATGGAGACCCCTGTGTGTGGCTGGAAAACCACTCCCAGATTGGTGAGGAGTCCATCAGTGCGAATACAGAGGCGGAACGCGGCGCTGGGCGCAGCAGTACCACCGCACCCGATCACATCCCAGAGGAGCCCAACCCCCTGTTGTAGTGTAGTTCCTATTTCTCTTATAGGCTCTGCGCATTGGAATAATATACACTATAGTTTTTGCATAGGACTAAGGTCAGTATGCCCCTATCGAGTACATTAAACTTAACTACTTGTGTGTGCCAGCTAACTCAGAGGTCAACAGAAACTTCTTGAATGAACAAAAAGTGATTAGTTTCTGACAACCGCATAAACATGACAACTTTGTTTCCCTTAGAATCGGAACACATCTCAGAATCGTGAAAACAATAGATAACAGTTTCACTCAGTCAATCGTGCATGCTTAGTTTCTCCAGAGTTACACAGAAATAGATAGACGGGAGTTTCAATAAAAGGATTTATTGAACAGTCTTGTTTCTCGTTTAGAAGATATGAGCTGTTACAATCATTGGACAGTAAGCAAGATATAATACGCACAGCGTAAGCAGTAAGAAGAAATAATACTGCAATAGCATTGTCTTTTAGCTATGACATATATTCATAAATACATACATAAACAACACAGGCTAAAAAGTGAATACTCGTCTGATGCTTCTAAATAGTTCTACCCCAGTGTACCTAACCTAAGTGTAGTACGTGGTAAGAAGTAGGTGATGTTTTCTATAGTATGGTATATACTAAGTTTAGTATGCCAAGAGTCCCTCGAGGTTCTAGTCAGCTCCATACCTTTAGAATGAGAAAGGTGGGAATCTCTTTCCGAGTCTCAAACTCTAACACCCCGCGAAGGGAGTCAGAAGACTGGAAGCTAGATTCTCTGCGAGCAGGGATGAACGCGTCTGGTCAGTGCGCCAGGCCGGGATATGGTCTGTTCCGAACTTGCAGTGGCGAACCGTGCAGTCAAGTCGTGCCATGCCGTGGTTTGCCATGGTAAGGGAAGGTATATTTATATCTGGAAGGTTGCTTAGGAATGCTAGCATTGACGTAAAGTCGGGCAGAGGAAGACGTTGTGGATGAACCCCTAAGGAATAGTAGTTCATGCATAATAGATGAGTTCCTTGAGAAATCAATAATCCTAGCTAGGGAAAGTCCTGTTCGGCTTAAGGGTCTAGTTTCTAAGAACTCGTTGTGACGTGGGATGGACAGATGTTGGTAACCATGCCTGTATTTGGATTGCATGGCTAATGCCTAAATAAGGACCGGGATTCTATCCCTAAATAAGGGCAATGCGAATTGTGCCTATATAAGGACATGATTCAGGGAAACCTACATACGGGTATCTAAATCGAAACACAACACTGTGAGGGATCCTTGTTGGGTGTCCCGCCCTGGAGAATAGTGGAGGTCTAAGACTGTTGGTGCTGAACAGTAGACGGATCACAGTACCTAGGCATAGTAAAATCGGAAGAGCACTCTGTTTGGATAATAGCTGGCACCTCACGCTGGTCACTATGCGGAAAGACATCGCCAAAGGCACAGACTAATAAGATATCGAACTATGCCAGCCTATACATTAAAGTCCTGATGTTGGAGGAGGGCATCCCATGAAGGGGAAAGGAATGTCAGAGGGGGATATAGAGAACCCCCCTACAGTGAACGACATCATTCATGCTATCTAGTCGACCAGGGACGATATGGTTAGGGAAAATTGATGCCGATGCCATAGATGTTAATTTGCTGAGGTGTGACCTTCGGAAAGTCACGGACAGAGTGACTATTACAGAGAAAGACACAAGCATTTTAAAACTGGAAGTGTAGAAAATTAGTGCCACGGTGGCGGAACTGAAACGTCAGGTCATTAAGCCGGATGACAGGGCAGAAGATTCAGAAGGAAGGTCTCAGAGGGGAAATTTAGGATTTGTTAGATTTTCTGAAAAGGCAGAGGGGCCCTCTGTGGAACTGTTTCTTGAGGAGTAGATCATGCGCAAAATGGCTCCCAAACTGCTGTCCAAATTCTTCAGTATTGAAAGAGTGCATAGAGCGCTGGCAGGCGCCCCAAGCCTCGGAGCGCCTCCGCGAGCTATAATTGCTAAGCTATTTAATTTCAGAGATAGGGACCTCCTCATCCAGCTTTCACGCTGTGGGCAATGTTTTTTTTTTTAGGGCCATTCAATATCAGTGTACCATAACTACACCCAAAGAGTTCAAGAACAAAGAAAGACCTTTGTTGCAATTAGGCGGAGATTAAGAGACTTGAACTTAAAATACAGTCATATGTAGGGGGTCGGAAACACAGCGCACCGGGTGAAATATATTGGGTAAACGCCAACAAACCAGTATGTCGGTGCAAAGGTTGAATATTATAACCTGGAATGTTAGAGGTATGGCTGGTCTCGACAGGCGCCGCAGAGTGCACGCATTTTTATAAAGGTATAGGATAGCTATTGCAGGACTCCAGGAGACACACATATGGGGGAACACAATAGGGAGCATACAGAAAAGGTGGCGGGGACAGCTATATGCTACATCATACTCTGGTTTTGCCCGAGGGGCACTGGTGTGGGAGGCACTTGGGGTCCCATTCCAACATCTTCACCATGTTTTGGACCCTGAGGGACGCTATGTCATCTTGTTTGGGATGTGGGAAGGTAAGGAAATTTGCATTGTTAATGTTCGTGCCCCTACCTCGGATTGTCCAGATTTTTTTCCGCCAGTCTTAAAACCCGCGACACCATACATGGGCACGGAACTCATTCTCCTTGGTGATTTTAACTGCATCTTTGATGCAGAATTGGATAGGGAACCCCGGAGAGAGACTACCAAACCCTGCATGTCGAGGTCACTTGCAACTATGATGCAAGGTTTGCAGTTAAGAGACGAGTGGCGGGCAGGTCACCCAACTAAACGAGAGTTCTCCTGTTACACACCTGCTGCTAACATGTCTACTCAGATTGACCACTGCTGCCTTTCCTCGGGTCTGTCTGCCACTACAGAGGATGTCTCCTATTTAACCAAGTTTATCTCCGACCATGCTTCACTTTTGTTAACTTTGAGAAGTGGGCCAGGACAGCCGGCCATTCCGGTATGGCGAATTAGGGCTGAGGTTCTTACGGATCTCCCATATGCACAAACGGTTACAGAGGCTCTGGAACATTATTTTAGGGAGAGCTGGGGATCGACGGCCAGCAGGTCCACAGAGTGGGAGGCCATGAAGGTGATCATCAGAGGGATATGTATGTGGACCACGTATGAGGTCTAACATCAGCTTAGAAGAGATATCACTACCTTGGAAGCACAACTAAAAAACCCTGGATGATGCTATTTATAAGGCGCCTTGGAACTCGGACGACTGGACGCGGGCTCACGGACAGTTACTTGAGGCCTGGTCCAGGTTAGAGAAACATCAATATACTACCTATAGACAAAGATTACACACAGAAGGGGATAGGATGTGAGCACTCTTGGCACGACTGCTCAGGACAGAGACGGAACATGTACCCATTATGGAACTCAGAAATAACGATGGGAATATGATATACACAGAGGATGCAATTCTCAAGAAATTTGCGGCTCACCTGAGACATACCTGTACAACTGTTACTCAGGCTGGGCCGCACGTACTGCAGGATTTTTAAGACAGGATAATGCTCCCGACACTGCGGGAAGAGGAAGCTGAGGCCCTAGGGGCACCAATAACCAAAGGGGATGTACAGATAATAATTAAAGAGCTGAAGTCGGAGAGGAATCCTGGGAGCGATGGGCTCCCAGCGGAGTCTTATAAAACATTTGTCCCGCAGCTGGTGGAGCACCTCTTAGAGGTGTTAAATGAAGCTCAGACCCGCGGGGAACTCCCTAACATCATGATGGAGGCGTTGGTGTCTACGATCCCCAAGCCGGATAGAGGCCCCCCCTTTCTCCTGCCTCTTACAGACCCATCTTTTTCCTGAACACTGACTAAAAGATAGTGAGTGGCGTGTTAGTGGCATGTCTTGTGCCGTATGTGGCCCGATTGGTCCACCCGGATCAGGCTGGCTTTGTTCCCGGGCAAAACACCACATACAATTTGCATAGACTTGCACACGTATGGCATGCACCTCTTCTGCGGAAAGAGGATTGGGCCTTATATCTTCTAGAAATTCAGCAGGCTTTTGATTCTGTCGAATAGAACTATATGCGGGAAGTCCTTAGTTGGATGGGGCTAGGGAAAACATACATAGGATGGATAAAATTATTATACACTGGACCAATGGTTAGGGTCCACCTAAGAAATCAAGTATCTGATAGGTTTGAGCTCCGGAGGGGTACCCAACAGGGCTGCCCCCTCTCACCGCTTTTGTTTGCCCTTGCAATGGAGCCTCTGGTGATTGCCCTTTGAACTGGGATGCAGAACTGGGGAATTCAGTTGGGAGATAATACACATGTGGTGTCCATGCATGCCAACGATACTTTGGTATACCTTCGACGTCCTGGGGAATCAGTCCCTGTGTTGCTAGAAGTGCTGACCGACTTTGAGGGGATCTCGGGACTGCACCTTAACCCAGGGAAGTTTAAGCTCTTCCCTATGGGATGTCTGGCTAAGTGGGAGGAATGTGAATTGCCCCCGATGAATATGAGCTGGGTCAGAGATAAAGTGCGCTATTTGGGGATAAGAGTGGTGGATACAGAGGACGACTATCTGGAGCCCAATATGGAGAGGTGTGTGAAGGGTATCCAAAAATCAATTTGGCGTGGTTTGCCGCTTTCCTTGATGGGTATGGTCACGTTGACCAAAATGTTGATTCTTCCACGCTGTCTTTATGTGATGCAAACTCACTTTATCAAATACCACAGGCGTACTTTCGACGTCTAGACTGATTTTAGGTGGAACTGGTGTGGGGAGCTAAAAGGAATTGGGTGAAACTGGACACATTACAGAGAACATGGGAACAGGGGAGACTCGAGGTGCCTCGACTGGGTCTTTATTATATGGCGGAGCAGCTCCAGAATGCGGTGCAGTAGTTTGACAAACATGATAATTGGGAGAAGTTGTTGCTGGCAGGTAAACATTGGGGAATTCCCCTTCCTGAACTTTTTATGCTGGGGTCGAGGGATCCGGATCTCCTTCCATACATTATCTGACATGTGGCCACAACTTGGGAAGTAGCAATAAAAACTGCGGTGAAAAGGGCACCTTATGCTCCGGACGCCCGCTATGGGCGGTGGTATCATTTAAACAGATACGTTGTAACATATCCATTATTAAATGGACTGAGGGGGGATGTCATGTGATGGGAGACCTATACTCTAACCACCAGTTCTTTACCAGGGAGGAGGCGGATTCTGCATTTGTGCTGGGTAGGGGTCAATACCTCCAATACGGGAAAATATCAGCGGTAGCCCACGAACTGTGGCCGATGTTTCCACAGGAACAGCCTATCTCGACTACACTATGAGCAATTGTAACCTTGACGGGAGGGCGTAGATTAATCTCTCATATGTACTGGGCACTTAGGGATGACATCCCAGCTACCCCCTTTCTGGGACGTTATTCTGGACATACCCTTAATGGTATCAGAGTGGAGTAAGTTGCACAAAGGGGTCAAGCAAATTAGTTCCAGCGCCAGGTTTAAACTTACACAGTACAATATCATGCACCAAACCTATCTGACTCCACGAGTCTTGCACAAAATATATCCGGAACGCCCGGCCCATTGCCCTAGATGTGGTTATGTGGATGCCCATTTCCTACACATACTTTGGGATTGTGCTGATCTGGTAACTTATTGGAGGTCGGTGGTGGAAGCTTACAAGTGATGACAGGGTGGCAGATACCCCCACACCGTTCGGGAGATACTACTGGAACTCCTCCTTAGCACTAGGGAAAAAGCTCACAAGAAAATCTTTGCAGCTGGTGTTAGTGCTAGCCAAACGAAGGGTTGCAATTGGGTGGATAAGTCCAAAGCCCCCATAGTGATGAGCTGAGCAAAAGACTTACGGGAGTGGGCAGTAGCAGGGTTGATCCAGATGAGAAGACTCACAAGAGACGACAAATTGGAAGACGATGCAATGGCTTGGAATGTTATGATAACAGAAATCCCAGTGGGTGGGGGGGGGCCTCCTCACAGGGGTCTGAGAGGACACTGGTGGGTCACGCTGGTTCTGGGGAAATAGCAATACATGGGAGCCACCCGGAGTCTGGAAATGTAGGAGAGACATACCATTTGTGAGATGTAGTCCAACCTGGGGATCTGACATAGTGGGGAATATTTTCAGCAACCAGGGAGGTGGAGGTTTGGGGGGGTAGTTTAAATGCTATGGTTTGCTTTTCTTCTGGGATATCGTTGATTTGTCCAGATCCAGTAATGTAACTCTTCATATATGGTAGGGATGAAAATACGTTCTTTTTGAACGGAATGTGCAAGTATTAATGTCATGGCTCCTGTGATGTTTAACTGTTGCCATACTTTTGCTGTGATTCTGGAGATCAATAAATACAATTACATTTTTGTTTTTAAAACAAACCTGGTCAGTTACACTATTCTAGCAGTACATTCCAGAACAACATTCCAGAAAGATTCAGAACTACATCAAACACCAAGATACCAACACGTTACCAGAATGTTGCTTAAACTGTGGAGTGCTGTCAGCTTACATGTGGTACTGATTACCACAGAGCCCCAATATCATCCTCAGCTATTTTACTGCTGGAGGCAGATATGTTCATTGAAGCCCACTATTGCTGTCAGAAACTTGAGACCTCTCATGGATTGGCCTGAGAGATGTCTGGGGTAACTCACATCAGAGTTACTTGCATTAACCTGCATCTCCTTTCCTCCACACCTTTTCTGGTTAACACCTGACTTCTATCTCTACGCTCTACAGTCCTCTACTGCCTCACACATTTCTTTACCTCAGCACCAGCTACATCATCACTATGAAAGCATCACAGGCCCTGGGAGTCCATAGGAGACAGAAATGTTTGGAATGGGCCAGAGAGAGAAGAGGGAAAGGAAAGGATGATGTGGAAGGTTTATTTTTTCTGCACAAACACACACACACACTCATATAAAATAAATGTATAGTTGTATTACATATGTACAGACATATATACACAATATAGTAACTTATCTCTATGCAAGTTAGATTAATAGATAGATAGATAGATAGATAGATAGACAGACAGACAGACAGACAGACAGACAGACAGACAGACAGACAGACAGACAGACAGACAGACAGACAGACAGACAGACAGACAGACGGACGGACGGACGGACGGACGGACGGACGGACGGACAGACATAGATATTCTGATAATACAATACTATTTATACATAATATTTTACATAGTCAGGCATATGCGTGTATTTTGTGCATGAATATACAGGGGTTGGATAGACAACCTCATCTAAATAACCAGACATAAATAATTTGTCATGTAAGAATTAATTTTTTATTTATCTAAAAATATATTATCATGCGTTATAGAAAACATGAAGACTAACATGCATTGATTCAGGGCCTACCATATAATTATATTCACATAATCTGTTGAATATGTATTATCATACAAAGAGTCATAAACCTCCATATAGAGCAACGCATGTACATATATATTAACTACATACTTTGAGGTGCATATGTAAGTAAAGCATAAACATACATTTGTAGTCATAAAAATGACAGTTTTTTAATGTATATTGAAACTCATATTCTTATGAAATGCTTAGTCATGCATTGTTGCAACACTCGATTTCTTATGAATAATATGAATTCACATAAGTTTCCCAAAAAATCCTTTTCCATGATCCATGCACTCCCCAAGTTTTTTGTAGAACTGTCAATGATGTCACTTTGCATTCACATTATAAGCGCTATAGCAGATAAATGCTATTTGAAGCTCCAGTATCTGACTGAAACCAACACTTGACGTGCAGGTGACAAATGATTTGGCAGTGTACACAGTGTGTAGGATCAGTGGCAGGACATTTAGGGGCCTATTAGGATGGCGGGCGGACTGTAGTCCGCCCGCCACCCTAGCGGTGCAGGGACCGGCCGCCAGTGGTGCAGCAGTCCCATACCGGCAATCAGGATGCCGCGGTGGCATCCTCTATTCCCAGCATTGTGGCGGGCCGTGCTCACAGCACCGCCTGCCACAATGCTGGGAATGCACGTTGTGCACTGTTATGCACAAGGTGACAGGCACCGCGCGGTGCCTGCCACCTTGTCCGTGACAATGTAGGGGGGTTGCATAGGTACCCCCCCATGTGCACCCTCCACCCACTCAATAACCTAGGGGCCCACAACAGGCCCCCATAAGCAAAATCCGCATGGCTTTCAATGGCGGGGTCTCCGCCATGGAAAGCCCTGCACCGCTGCTCATGCTGATATGGATGGCGGTGTCTAGCAGACACCGCCACCATATACAGCCCCTTTTCTGCCCGAAAACCGGCGGACGGTCTTTCCGTCCACCGGGGTTCCCCCATACTAATATGGCAGGGGGAAATGGGTAGCGGGCGGGGTATGATGTAGGGCGGATTGCCACTGCCATGCGAGCGGTGGCGATCCGTCCTACATCAATATAGATCCCTTAATCTCTTACAACACAGAGAGGCTGCAGCTTCCTAGGGAACCCTCCTCCAGAGACTGAGAGAGACTGAGACTGCACCTCCAGATACAGACAAGATGGCACCATTAAGTGAACACTGAGCTCTCAGGTACCACTGTGCTTAGAATGTTATCTTTAATTGTTTTATTATTATGTTATACTATCTTATTGGTATTTGTAAAGTGCAAATCTGCCATTGGAATGTGGAACAGGTTGAAGAAGGTTGGGCCCAAAACACACATTTGCATAGGCCATTAGGGTTGGGTTGAGTAGACATCGAGCTTCCTGCACCCCTTAGCGAGTTAGTCAACAAAAAGGTTAGACAGATTTTTACTGATGCATGCTTTAAGGGTTTTCTAGCAATTGTAGCCCTCTACGTTTGACCAAAAGTTCTCCCGCTGATATGGTGGGAATTTGTTTTGTTATAATATACATTGACCATTTGTCCACTGTGACATGACAACATTGCAGACGAATAAGCTTTATTTTCATAAACAGTTATTAATAAGTGTGTTGACTTAGGCATCTACTGTACAGTTTTTAGCAGCATGTTGTCTAGGGCCACTGATATATTGCATCCAGATGGATGTCACAATATCTAGTGATAAAATACTGTCCTACTATATTATTTCATCTAGAATTGGGACTTCCTCAACATTATGTAGATAAGCATATATAGGTTAGTACAGCTTTGCTAACTCCATACCTACTTACCCTAACTATTTATGTAACATCAAGGTACACAGAGGCGGAGTCTTGAAAATCTAATTTAAGGAAGGAAACCATACCCCTCTATGCCCGGGCTTTGTGGTAATAGCAGCTATAATTGGGGCTCAGTGCACCTCTCAGACCCCGGTGTCCCAGTGCCACTGCACCTACTGCACTAATGATAGACATACTCCTCACTCTATTCTCAGCTTTGCCATCACAACTCACCTATGCCAGTAAATCCAGATTGTGCAGCACCGTCATTCTTGGAAATGCAGGCAAAGAGAACATCTTTTTTTAAAATCAAGGCGGAGCATGTATGAGGAACACCACTATCCAGTTGCAAAATAATGCCTGCTTAACATTTGTTCTTATTTTCTCCTGACCTCTTTCAGCTTTTCCCACCCACTAACCGTTTAAGCCAATCACCATTGTGCACCAATAACAGCCCTCTCCAGCTAGGAGCTCCAGAGACAGCATCACTTTTTGTTTGGCCACCCTGCTCCGTTTTTGTGTCATTCCCGATTCCTCTGTGTTTTACTCTCAAGAGATCTAAATATGTGAGACCTCTATAGAAGTAGCTCAAAGCTTTTTGTTAGTTCTGAAACATATTTCTTAACTCTGCTGAATAGAATACATGAAAGGTTTGCCCCCAACCATAGTCCAGGAGGAAATGGAAGACTACGTTTGGCAATAAAATATATTTGTGAAATACAAATACATGTATTACTCTGTAGGGCAGACCTTCCGATGCTGTTTTTGAACTTTTGAAACTGCTATGTTGGACATCCCTCATAAACTAATAAGGGAAGAGCTAAGGAATCAGTTAACATGATCTGAGCTTGACTTATGTATAGAAGTACAATATAAACCCACCTCTTGCAGACTAGCCCCCTTTCAATATATCGTCGCTGCTCAGCTATCTACTCCACCCGCTTACATGCTGTCTGGAGTGAACCCTACTGTGAAACACACTTGGTTCTCTCTTCCTTTGCTAGCTCCCCTTCTACCAGTTCACTGTCTCATCTGTACTTGTATCACTTGTTTGCCTTTACTCTCTGAAATCAGAAGAAAATGGGCCTGATTCACAAAGGTAAGTTACTACTAGTATCTTTACTATTAGTAAAATTACTAGTAGTAAAGTAGTAAAGTTACTACTACTATGTTTACTAGTCAATCAGGGATTTATATAGCACAACAATTCACCCTTGAGGGTCCCAAATCACTGGAGCTGGTGACTGCTTCATTTGAACAGCCAGGTCTTTAGTCCCTTCCTGATTTACTAGCAGCGATTTACTATTAGTAAAGTTACTACTAATATGTTTACTAGTCAATCAGGGATTTATAAAGCACAGTTGCTAGTAGTAATTTACATTTTTGAATACCAACAAGTAGTAAAGTTAGAATTTTAGGTTTATTACTTAAGTCTAATGTTACTACTTTTTGATATTCAGAAAGGCAAGTTACTACTAATAGCTTTACTAAGAGTGAGTTTACCAGTAGTAATGTTACAAGCAGTAATGTTACTCTAGGAATAACTTTGTGAATACTAAAAAGGAGTTAACTGACACTTAAGTCTAAGTTTATATTTGTTGATTAGGCCCATTATTTTTTCTGTGTGGAAGCAAAAGGGATCCCCCAAAACTGGTCAGAGAAGGAAAACATTTTAAAAAAATGGAAGCATGTGCCACATATGCCTCGGTAATGACAATTCAAAGTGTTCCGGGAGTATTCCCAGAATCCTATGACTATTGCAGCATCCGGGGCATACTTCTGCAAAGTAATAAATAATAAACTGTCATAAATATGTACCCATGCAGTTCATAAAACTGCAAAGTGTGGGTTTGCCACCTTCACCGTGAATTGAGTCCTGTGTGGCCAGATGAGACTTGCACCAAGGTGCAGCAATAGATTTACATGTGATTTACCTTTGTGACTAGGCCACTATAAGTACAAAGTAGAGAAGAGACTGCAGCGCCCTCCTTACTGCTTATGTTCAGTTTCTAGTATGTGCATAACTTCAAGTCCTCCTTGTTTAGGCCATAATCCTCCTGTGCCCAAGTACATTAAAGGGCAGAAAGTTACACAAGGAAATGCTACAACACATTACCAAAACACCTGGGACATTGGCTGATGAACAGGTAGACGACAACTGAAAATCCTGTAAAATATAAACAAAAGGGTTTTATGAAGATAACCATTGTTTAACTGTGTCTGTTCCATGGCCAGTTAGCAAATGACACTATCTGTCTGCTAAATGTGCCTTCTCAACTGGTTTATTGAGGTTTTATGCATCGCTGTCTCTCTTTACTTTTTGCGCAAGGCAGGTCATGTTTGTAACCTGTAGGGGATACATTCATTAAAAAACAGGGCAGCAACCAACTTAGTGCACTGAGTTGCACTAGGGGAAAAGAGCAGCCCAGAGCAATTTTGAGTAAATTTGGTCTCCTGCTGCTCTCTTCCCCTGTGCAAAGGTGTGTGCATGGAACCTAGCATAGGTCTACTGCAAGAAGTTAATGGCAGGACCCGGAGGCCAAAATTATGTTGCTGCTACTCCACAGCAGCTCCTTTAAAGAATATCAAACTTAGGGGTATATTCACAAGAACGTGTGATAACTACTGCACAAGTAGCTTAACGCAACTCTCAACATCGCAGCCTATCGCGGGAGAATTACGCCGTGCCAACCAAGTATTCACAACGCGACGGTAGCATGCGAGGATGTATGACATTACAACGCATGTTATTACAACGCATGCAGTAACATCGCATGCGTTACAACGCATGCGATGTTACAACGCTATGCCATTACAACGCAAGTCTTTACATCGACTTGCGCTAGATGGCGTGCTAACATTAGAAAAGTGTAATTTACTATTCCAACTCCAGTCCACTTAACAGTAGGGAAGGTGTTGGGATAGTAAACTACACTATTTGTAATGTTAGCACGCCATCTAGCGCAAGTTGATGTAAAGACTTGCGTTGTAATGGCATTGCGTTGTAACATCGCATGCGTTGTAACGCATGCGATGTAAAGGCTGCGCATGGTAAAAACCGCGTTGTAATGGCTGTTCCCCGCATGGGATAGTCACCAGATAACGCGTCAAATGTCAGCGTGAAAATCAATGCCACGCCGCAAAAATGCGAAATGCGAATGCAAAAAATCATGCGATGAGGCCAATCGCAGTACAAAAAGTAGCGAAAACCAGCCACAGGCCTGCAAACCCCATGTGTCTGGCAGAAAATGCACTATAAAAGAAAGAAAAAAATAAAACAAAACCGATTCAGACTGCGTAGCACCATGGATGCACCCTGATCGAGTGCAGAGGCCAAGCCAAACTCCACAAGCCCCACGGAGGACTAGCCAGGAACCCCGTGTTCAGGGAAGGGCAAGGAGAAGAGGAAGAGGAAGACGGGGTTCAGTCCGCAGGAAGACGAGATCATCGTCACGGAGGTGATAGAACACCATCAACAACTTTTCGGCACTGGCAACCCAAACGGAAATATGGCAAACCATCGTCACCAACGTCAACGTTGGAGTGTCAAGGAGGTCAATGGAGAAGGTCAAGATGTGCTGGCATGATGTGAAAAGGCAGAACAAACAGAAACTCGTCGCCAACAGGAAGGCAGCAGCGGCGACTGGAGGTGGGAGTCATGCGACACAGGAGGATCTGGATGAGCTGTAGGAAATGGTGGCCACAGTCAGCAGTGTAGAGACGGTTGCAGAATATGGGGTCCTGAATACAGCTCGATACGACCTGACCCAACAACAACAGGGTGAGTAACAATAAGGGATGGGGGTACTGAGGGAGATGGGCTCAATGGCACACATGCACAATTATGTGTAGCACACTGCACACCCACATTGTTCGTGGAACATGTGCCTGATAGCCTTGGCACTCAGCAGCACACATAGAAACACCAAGTAGGCCCCTGTCCACAATGTGCACAAAGGCCCCCCCCCCTCCCTATCTCCAATATCACAATCGACCCATGCAAATGTGCTGAATCCAGCAAAGCAGTGGCTCTGTGAGCCACACTGACCATGCAAGTGACACTGCATGCCCGATAGCATGGCAGCAGCCCAAAAACATGACATGGCCCATGAATTGACATGGAGGTGGTCCAGTGCGGATCACCTCCGTAAAGGAGCAAGTCACACTCTGACATATCCACGTGCACCCACAACCCATGTCGTACAATACAAGCAGCAGATGAACAATGCACCAGGCCACAAAATCTGTCTGAGAGCACATATGGCCCAAAAATCAGAGCTGCAGGGGCAACTCCCCCACAATGCAGCACACACACATAACAATCACAGAACATCAGCAATGACGGCAATGTGGTACAAAGTGCAACACCAACACTACAGGACAGGGCTCACAGCAGGTTCCGCTCATGCGTAGTAACTATCCACTCACATCTGACATTGCCTGACACTGTGATGAATACAGGCCCCAGCTAGGCCCGCAGGACACAAGGGTTCGCTCTCCTGTAATGGAATCTATAAGGAAGTTGGCACGGAAACTGCAAAGTACAAAGACAGCATTTATTAACCCTTAAGGGTGGTCCTACAATCCACACAACACTCTTCAGTATTGCATAGAGTAGCACAAAGAACTTACGTACATGGTCCCCTTTTATACACAATAGAGGGGCTCATAAGTGGGTGGATACAACATGAGACCGAAGAACATTACCATTTATGGTCATTTTCGATACTGAATCAATATGTGGGCGGAGCTAACACACTCCTTGAGCCCGCGAAAACATGGTCAAGCAAGGCTAACTGATAACAGATGTGGTCAAGTCTGGGCATGTGCCAAATGGACAGAGGAGCTATTTATAGACTGTTACTAGGCAGATTACAAGAGCAACTAACACAGAGGTTTGACTCTTCTCGTGGGGAACACGTGGAAGCATGACAATACAAAATGGAGTCCGAACTTCGGTCATCATAACAGAGAAAACACGATCTAGGAAAGGGGAATTAATGTCTTTAGTAAATGCTTAATCACATCGTCGTTTCAATTTACAACAGACGACCCTTTCAGCATTTACTGAAGACATCCGGTTTGTTAGGATAATCATCATGTATGTCAATTGTCATCATTTCTTCAACTTCCTTAGCTAAACGTTTTTGGTGAGCAACATCGGCAATAGTTTTCTTATCAGGGATACAGAATGATACACATAATGAGCAGAGCAAGGGACCACATTGAACGCAGATACAGCACGAAAACAGAACCGCTACAATGATGCAGAGACCAGTTAGAACCTTCCATCCCCAGGCAGTAATTAACGCCCAAAACCATCCAGAAAAGGACCAAGTGCCGTTTTCTGTATGGATCTCAGCTGCAATTTTATGCAGTTTATTGATGGCATTATAAACTGATGGCGTATGATCAGGGATAAACACACAACAGCTACTTCCAATAATTTTACATGCTCCTCCTCTGTCAGCTAGCATAACGTCTAATACCATACGATTCTGCAATGCAACAATTCTAGTAATTTGCAATTCCTCCGTAAGATTCCCAAGAGCAGCAGCAGTCTGATTTGTCACAGCTTCTACCACTCTTGTTAATCTTCGGATCTTCCTACTGTTCAGGGCAGCTCCAACAAAGAAAAACAGTCCTAAGTTAAAATCAATATACTGTTGCAGACTGGTATCAGTCTGATCCACATCATCAATTGATAAAGTACGTTTATACCTATTTACAGTCACATTATTCAATAATTTCAGATCCTTATGATAAGATGCGGGTGCTAGGAATACAGGAGGTAATATAAATGATACATAGCATACCCCAGACCACCCAGCCGGCAGACGGTAATAACCTTTATTTCCACACACAAAGTACGTATTATGGGAGGCTAAGAAGGTACTATTGTTCAACCCATCAATATTCAGAACAGTAATACAATCACTAACACCATCAGGGATAAAACCCACACTCTGGACACACAGGTCCGCTTGAGCTTGTGCTACTTGAATCACAAATTTGTCCTTTCCCACAGTGTCTCTTGTGTTCGTGAAGATGTAGGGAATGGATTCATTGTCTGGTCGGTACTCTTCCCACTCCCAAATTGTCCCATTCGCTTGTGGATACCCATTTTTGTCTTGATGGCATTCTTTATTAAGTCTAAAAAGCAATCGTCCCACTGTCGGTTTCCGAGTGGCAAAAAGCAAAGTATACCATGCTCTACAAGAGCCATTATGAGAGAAAGGAAGTGGTATAAATGGCGTTCCTCCTTTCTTCTGATGAGCTGGCATCATCCCACATATCCAACAGTTCGTAGCATTCGTAGCAATGTGGCTATGATGCAGCATCTGGATGAAAGTGTTATTCAAGTAAGACTGTCGATGCTTCAACTCTTGATATGGTAAAGTATAAAAGTAGTGCTCCTCAGGCACCGGAGTTGTTAACACAAGAATCTTCCGAGCGGGAGTTACATCCTCCACGAACCATGTGGTTATCCCAACAATGGCTACTGTCAACATGAACCCTAATGCACAAAGGATTTTCTTTTTCTCCATATCAAAGTGGAAATAAAACCCAATATCTTCCTGAAACTAAAAGTCTGTCAGAACTCTTGCCCTTGGGCAGCGGTTGATTTCTTCACCAGCGGGCCAAGACGGGTGTCGCTACACTAATGCAGGGCTGATCCCCCCCCCCTTGCCTCATCGGCTCTCCGTTTCACTAACCCAAGGGCCGTTCTAACAGTATGTCCCGGTACTGGAAAACTCACTTCCTTGGTCGAAGATGATATCGCCTTCCTCCAGGAGTCGCGTGGTCCGGAAAGAGCTCCTCAGTGGCGTTTGGCTCCGCAGCACGGCCTGTCTCTGCAGCCAAGATTTCTCGTTGATCGGTCAGCACGGCAGGTTCCACCAATCCGGGCGGCACCTTCCTACAGTGCAGGGAGTGGATCCAATTCTTTCTGTTGGAGACTCGCACAGCCGTCCTCGTTGCGAGGAGGACCTGCTCAGGGCCCACCCATCTCGGTTCCAAGCTGTTTGTTCTGTCAAATATTTTCACCATCACGTGGTCCCCAGGCCGGAGACCATGTCCTTCACCGGTAGACCGATCAGGGAGCGCCTCTCGGACCTGTTGATGGATAGAAACCAAGTTATCCGTTAACTGTGCCAGATAATCGCTCATCATTACACAAGGTACATCATACACAGCCTTAGGTCTTGGTGGACCCCAAATATTCATTGGGCGTCCGAAAACAATCTCATATGGTGTAAGGCCAGTTCGAGAGTGCGGTACCGATCTAATTGACAATAACGCCAGTGGCAGAGCGTCTGGCCAAGTCAAAGACGTCGAAGCTTGAATTTTGGCGATCTTAAGCTTCAGTGTACCATTATACTTCTCAACTAGGCCTGCAGACTGAGGGTGAAACACGGCGTGGAACTTCTGAGTGATGCCTAGGCCCTTCAAGACATACTTTATAACATCCGCTACAAAGTGAGGGCCGTTATCACTCCACAGAAGTCTACAAACGCCATATCGGGGGAAAAACTCCTTAGCAGCAGCTTCGCAGTAGTCATTGCAGTATTGTCTTTCGTAGGGTACGCTTCAACCCATTTGCTGAAGGCGCAAACCACTACTAGAACATACTTCAGATTATTACAGCGCTCCAGCTGGATGTAATCCATCTGCAGAACCTCAAAGGGTGCAGTGGGTGTCACAAACCCTCCTGCTGGAGTTCGAGTACCCTTTCCTGGGTTATACCTCAGGCAGATCATACAAGTCTGCACCACCCTCTTCGCTGTGCTAGCAATCTCTGGATGCTCCCAGACTTGGGTAAGCAATTTCACAATTGCGGAAGCTCCAACATGTGCTAGCCCATGTGCCATCTGAACCATAGGTTGTACAAAAGCCGTGGGTAATTTCCATCTATCCATCTGCTTATTTCTCCAGCAACCCTCATCGTCCAATTCTCCCTCTCTAGCCCATTGTTCCCGCTCTTTGTCAGAAGCGGTCCTTTGCATTTCTCGCACTTCCTCCTTCGCATCATGCCATCTTTCCACCTGTGACTTTACTACATACATGGCAGTAGTACCGGGCTGCATCGCAGTCTCCCGTGCTACTCGGTCTGCTAACGCATTCCCTTCTCCAACTTTATCAACTACTTTCCTATGGGCGCTACACTTAACGATGGCAATTTTCTTTGGGTATGTCAGTGCAGTTAAAAGATTATGAACTAACTCTCCATGCATTATCTGTACTCCATGTGACGTTAAAAACCCTCTCTCCTTCCAGAGTAGGCCGAAGTCATACGCTACTCCGAAGGCATAGCGGCTATCTGTATAAATATTCACACATAGTCCTGTACTGAGCTCACATGCTCGTGTTAATGCTATCAGTTCCGCTGCTTGAGCTGATTTCTGTGGTATGCGTGCTGTCTCCACTATCGTTTGTAATGTGGTAATTGCATATGCTGCTGAAGTCGTACCATCTGGTAGCTTCAGACAGGATCCATCCACCCACAGTTCTCCATCTACATCTGGAAAGGGCGTATCCTGGAGATCAATACGACCCTTTGTTTGTTCCTCAGTCACGAGAATACAATCATGCGCTTTCCGCGCCTCGGGCTGGGTTTCGGGGTATGGCAACAATGTTGCCGGGTTTAACGTTACGCACCTTTTCAACGTAATATGAGGAGCCAAAAGCGTCAACTCATATCCCGTTAAACGGGCGCTGGTCAAATGCTGCGTCTTCGTTTGATTGAGCAGGGCATCGACAGCATGGGGGACTAATACCAACAGCTTATGAGATAATACAATTCCCTCGCTTTGGCGTATTGACACAGCTGTCGCCGCAACCGAGCGAAAACACCCTGGTAATGCTCGGGCGACAGGATCAAGTACAGCCGAAAAATATGCACAAGGGCGCTGCTTATCGCCGTGCATCTGCACTAAAACTGACAATGCACATCCATCTTTCTCATGCACATACAACGAAAAGGGTTTTGCATAATCAGGGGTCCCTAACACTGGTGCTGAACAAAGGGCCTGCCGGAGTTGCTGAAAAGCAGTATCACACTCATCTGACCAAGGGATTGGGATAGGCGTGTCCTTTGTCAAGAGGGCTAACAATGGCTTAGCTATGTGCGAAAACCCCAATATCCACTGTCTACAAAAAGAAACGAGGCCCAAAAATGCACGCACATCCTTCTGTGTGGATGGTCTCGGTGTATCCAAAATTACTTGGATACGATCCGGTGTGAGTGCACGTCCCTCCTTAGACAAAAGGTGACCCAAATAAGTCACCTTTGGTCTACAGAATTGCAATTTCTTCCTAGATACCTTATGATTGTGGGACGCTAAAAAAGAAAGTAAGGATAACGTACTTTTTTCACACAACTCCAGGGTGTCAGCCGCCAGCAAGATGTCATCAACATATTGAATGAGGGCGACCCCCTCGAGCAGAACAAAGTAATCCAATTGTCGTTTCAAAGCCTGACTGTAAATGCTAGGGCTTTCTGTGTAGCCCTGGGGAATCCTACAAAAACGATAAGATCTATTATTTAATGTAAACCCAAAAAGATATCGGCTATCAGGGTGAATGGGAATGGAAAAGAAGGCATTCTTCAAATCAATCACTGAGAACATGGTCGCCGTAGGCGGGACCAAGGTAAGCAACGTCGTGATATCGGAAACCACTGGGTATTGAGGTATCACGATCTTGTTCACTTCTCTCAAATCAATTATAAACCGATAAACTCTGGCATCCGTATCCTTTTTCAGTATGGGAAGAATCGGACTGTTACAAATGTTGTAGGGGACTTCCTCCACTACCCCTACCGCTATCAAATCCTGCACTATCTGTATAAGAGCCTCCTCCCCCTCCTGGGAAATACGGTACTGTGGGAGGCGTGGTAACACCGCCCCCTCCTGGACGCTAATGTGGACCGGTGGAATCACCATTTGTCCCACATCAGTATCCGAAGTTGCCCACAAAGCACGAGGGAGGGTAGCTAACAGCGCATCCTCTGACATCGTACACATCCGTTCTGATCGGGGGTAATTGTCATTCAATATTACCCGTACACCAGCAGGGGAGCAGCGGATCGTAGCCCTAAAATGTTTTAACATATCAAGACCCATAATGTTGTCCGGTGTGTACGGGGCAAGCAGAAACGGACAGGGTGCAGAAAAAGAATCAACCTTAAACATGAGGGGCTGTGAAAGAGGGCTTCGGGAGAGTGTACCGTCAAACCCTACCGATGTGACCATTAAGCCGGATGGGGGAGCCCCCGGAACCAATTGCTTAGATAGCGCACTACGTGTCGCTCCTGTATCCACTAGGAACTGATCAGTAGAGCCCAAAACTTCAGCCGATACATAAGGGCCCTTCTGATCGACCGGCACCTCAACTGATTCTAACCCCCATCCAACGCATTCCTATGCATGCTGAGAGTCATGGTACCCCGACCGGTCAATCCCTGACGCTTGATACTGATGCTGGCGATCGAAAACATTTGATCTATCTCGGTGCTGCCCAGCAGAGTCAAAACAAGCCTGTTCGTTAGAGTTCCCTCGAAAGTTCGAGAAACCCCCTCTACCTCGCGGGCCACCATGGGTATGCCCCTGACGCGATGCATGCAACACCGGGCAGTCCCTAGCCCAATGACCCGATTGCTTACAATACGCACATTGGTTCCTATTCAAATCAGATCGGCCCGAGGGAGGACCATACGATCCTCCCCTACCTCTATTACTACCCCGTCGAGGCGGGCCATAGACTTGTGCCAACATCACCTTTGTTTTCAAATCTTTCGATTTCTTTTCCTCCTGGCCCTTTGCTTCTTGCTCCTGACGCTCATAATACTGGGCGATAGTCAGGAGGGCCGTCGGTGTAGCGGAGGACCAAGAACTTTCACTCGCTTTTAGACGGGCCGCAACTGCCGGTAGCAGATTAGCCACATATTTATCCGCAAAAAGGTGGCGTCCCGTATCGTCAGTAAGCGACTGTCCACTAAAATCATGAAACGTCTCCTCAAAGCGCGTAAAGAAGTCCGCAACTGACTCGTCAACTTTCTGTTTACATGCAGCTAACATATTCCAGTCAATCTTTTTAGGGGGGATAATTGTCTTCAGCTTAGCCACAATAGCAGCAGGGAGATCTAAAATATTCTGGGGCGGTTTCTGCGCAGGCTTCCTCTCCCTATCCTCATCCTCCAGTTCAGACCATCGAGCCTTAAAAGTGGCAACATCATCTACCTTTCGCACAGATCGCCACATATCTGGTGGTAGAATAAGCCCAAAGAACAAATCTATATCTGCTAAAGTCATAACGCAAGAATTCAAGGCCCCCTCAACTTCTTCATAGAAGGCCGCTGGATTCTTGCGGGGGTCGGGCAGCGCATTCTTCAATGCCATAACATCAGCCCTATGCCATGGAGTGTAAACCCAATGATACACAAAATATCCCTTAGCATCGGCGGAGGTAATGTCCGAGCTAGTCCCCGCTCCTTTAGGAGGAACATACAAAGGCGCCGCCTCGCGCATTGGCTTAGCATGCACTAGATCGCTCTTATCTGATTGAGAGGTGGATGAGTGGCCTTCTGCGGTACACGAATCCGACTGCGTCTCCTCCCCTGCTCGTGGGCGCGCTTTTCCTTTATGGGCCAGCACCGCGTCCCGCAAAGCGAATAGCCGCCGAGCCGTATCAGGAGCCTTAGAGGGAGAAAAAACACCATCATGCAATGCTTTAGCATCCGATGTCACTTCTTCAGGCTCAAAGACACTAGAATATTTCCGAAAAGCAGCAATCACTTCCTCAGCGAAATGACTCAAAAAATACAATCTCTCTCTATCCTGCCACGACCCCCAAGTATGGAACAATTCATCCACGGACACCTTACCCTTAAGTGCGCGGAAGGAAATTTGCCGAAGCTCAGCCATATGCTCGGCCGATAACATGGACCGCGTATCTACCTTACCCGGACCCGGGACAGAATCTTGCGGCCTCGGAGCAGATGCGCCGACATAAGGGGGCGGAGAGCGATCTAGTAAATAAAAATCATCATCAAGATTATTAAGGACAGGATAAAGTGGCTGCCGAACAGCATATTGACCCGAAACTTGCAGCCTACGCTCTTTCTCTTGTCTCTCTGTCTGTTCTCTGTCTTCCCGACGCTTCGCTTCCTGGGCTCGCACATGATCATTCTTCCGTTGTTCCTTATCAAACAGCGCTTTCTCGCGCTTCTCTCGCTCACGCACCTCCTTCACCCACAACCGTACACACTCAAACATATCCTGACGAGCACGCCGCTTACACATACACTGTTCCACATACTCAATCTTACGTATATCAAACGATCCATACAAAGGCCATCGTAACTCAGGATCCTTCTTAGTATATTTCCTCCATACTGTGCTGTACATTATGGAAGAAAGACCATGCTTCACATACATATCCCTATTAGGAGTCCCCTCTGGGGGAGCTGGAGCAGATTCCTCGAGGTTCAACCGGTTTCCAAAACAGCAACACCACTTACGGAGTGCGCTGAAAGCAGGCATGCTCAGAAATAATGCAAAATATGCAATATTATAGAAAAATGGCACTTAATCGTTGCGCCGTTCAAAGTTACACAGCTCCGGAGAAAGCTCTCCACATTACCTGCCTATATGTGTTGCAACGCATATATATTCACAAAGACAAATACAAAATATGACTAGTCATCACAAATCAAACTCAAATAGCCAGATCAGGCTTCAAAAACTCGGAGCAAGTACCGTACACCGGTTCTTACCAATCAAGAGTCCAGATTCCAACTGCCAAGCTCCACAATCGCCCAAACGGCTTTCACGGCAAGACCGACAGAAAAGGTCTCAGTCGAGGACCGGCGCCACCCAGACGGTCAGCTCGGAAGGGAAGGAAGAAAAACCTCGGGATGCCAGGGCTAAGACGCCGCTGGCAGTGATCACGTCCCCGGCCAAATTCCTCACCTTCGTCGCGACCAGTCCTTCGAGCATCCGAGTCGCCGATGAGCCCCACGTGACGGGCGCCAATTGATGAATACAGGCCCCAGCTAGGCCCGCAGGACACAAGGGTTCGCTCTCCTGTAATGGAATCTATAAGGAAGTTGGCACGGAAACTGCAAAGTACAAAGACAGCATTTATTAACCCTTAAGGGTGGTCCTACAATCCACACAACACTCTTCAGTATTGCATAGAGTAGCACAAAGAACTTACGTACATGGTCCCCTTTTATACACAATAGAGGGGCTCATAAGTGGGTGGATACAACATGAGACCGAAGAACATTACCATTTATGGTCATTTTCGATACTGAATCAATATGTGGGCGGAGCTAACACACTCCTTGAGCCCGCGAAAACATGGTCAAGCAAGGCTAACTGATAACAGATGTGGTCAAGTCTGGGCATGTGCCAAATGGACAGAGGAGCTATTTATAGACTGTTACTAGGCAGATTACAAGAGCAACTAACACAGAGGTTGGACTCTTCTCGTGGGGAACACGTGGAAGCATGACAATACAAAATGGAGTCCGAACTTCGGTCATCATAACAGAGAAAACACGATCTAGGAAAGGGGAATTAATGTCTTTAGTAAATGCTTAATCACATCGTCGTTTCAATTTACAACAACTGTGTGATGATAATGTACGGGTACTACCACACATCCGTCATGTAGTCGAACAACACACTGACTGCCATCAAATAACCAGCTCCACCAAAACAGTCACAATGTACATTGGCATGCAGTTTGAATGTAAACATCTGCAAATCTACAACATACATGTGTAAATCTGTAAACCTGCATCTCCCCTTTACAGCGCAGAGGGACAAGCAACACATCCTGCAGAGCACACCACACTTCCCATCATTGATGATGAAGAGGAAAACCTGCTGTGAACTTTGTGGAAGGAGTTCTGGCACCTCATACGTCGTTCCATATAATGAAAAGAGACAAAGCCCTTGTCAATATATCAGCCTTCCCGGTTGCTGATGGCATCGTTTGCGATAAAGTATAATATGATATCCATGACCCAACAGAAATTTTAATCATTCCATACGTTCTCTGTGTTTCCTTAGGAAATGTGGTTTTGCCTGACATACATTCTGATGACTGGGATCTTCATGCCGTTCATTCATTGTTCTCTGATTTAAAATGATATGCTGCTTTTGACGCTGAAGATTTGTATTTGAATTTGGCGAATTATGCAGATTTATTCTGTTATCAATATTATGGCCATCATTTTTCACACAAGACCAAAACCCAGAGTCCATTTTTTAATTATACCCAATGGGAGCATAGCCCGAAACTTTACAGGGAAGTTCAAGGACCCCAAGAAATTAATTTGTGTAGTTTGCTGGTTACAATCTTTCAAACCCACAGTCCTATTTTTTTAAATTGAAGATGCAGCTACAGACTAAATTTATGTTGACACGCTGTAAATTAGTTTACTTCATGTCCTTCAGGAATGATTTGCCCATGAAGGATTATGAACATTGGAAGTACACAATTAATTTAAAATCCATTTGGGGTACTAGAGATTGGCAAGAGCAGGGCACTGAAGCTTTGCATCATGCATGTCTGATACCGTCTCAAATTGTATTTTTAAATGACACGGTACAACAGATTACTTGTTTCGGTCTAGCCACGGCCAAAAATCTAAATATTCGATCATTGGCTTCATATGATACATGACAAACGCACAGCAACTACACAATTGAACACTTAGCTATCATATTTCCGAATGGCACACTTAACTCTACAAATATTGATCCCGTCGGCAAACCCTCAACGGATCCGGCTATATGAGGAGCATTAAGAGACCCCGTGAGAAAAGCTCCAGAAATGTTTCCAAGTTCGCTCGTAGAAAGGGTGACCGGGAGCAACCGCGAATGCCAACCTGCCTGCCTTCCATTGCGTGTCGGCCTGGATTTCTGGGTTGCCCCGCTGAAGCGCAAAATAAAAAGTTTCTAAGTTCGCTCCAGGTAAGTTGACCGGGAGTTCATCGAAAGGCAATCCCTTCGAACCCTCACTGAATCCGGACTGGCTGGGAGCTTCGAGGGACCCCGGGGAGAAAAGCTCCCAAAAAGTTTCTAAGTGTGAAGGTGAAACTGAGACCGGGACCTGCCGTGAGCTGTAGCTGCTCAGGGCTCCATCGCGGTCAGCCTGAAACTTTGATTTTGACCCAGTCTATCGGGAACAGGTATCCCAATATGGTGCCATAATCTTCTAAGTGCTATATTTTGCTAAATCTTTGAAAATTGATATCTCCAGTTCCCCACATTGGATTTTTGTCGTTTTGGTGTCATCTTAAAGATAAAAATATTTCCTATTTTTATAAATTGGTGTTGGAGTTTTATTATGTGTTGTGTCCTAATTATTTACTGAAATTGTGTTTTTAAATGCTTTACATACCTGTCTTTGAAGTTACGCCTGCCTGCTCGCAGCCAAGCTACCAAGGGTTGAGCATAGGAATTATTTTCTAAGACCTGTGCTGAGTCCTACCATGTGTTAGTGGCCTCATTGCCAGTGGCAGACTTACATTTGCCCCTACCAATTACCCACTTTCCAACAGAAACACTATCCGGTTGGCAGATTTGAGCCCCTCTGTAGTACTTATAATCATGAATTATGGTCATTACCTTTCACCTACATATGTCAGTGTGCAGATAAGGAGGTTTTCCTCACAGGGGAGGAGTGTGGTTCCACAGTAGGACATTCCCTGGTTTGTAAACAAGTTAAGCTTCAAGGAGCCTTTAATGTTTCAGCCCCTAAAATGTTTTGTTTTTTAAAAGATACCCCTGTCCCAGCTACTATTCCCGCACTAACTTTGCTTCCAAATGGCAGTTATCTTATTCTAAACAACCACGACTGCTCTGGGTTACAGGCAGGCGTCTCGTACATAGTAACTGTTTCACAATGTGTCACATCTTGCAGCAACGTCTTGTTTCCACCCCCTCATGGGATTGTAGATAGTTTGCTTTAGCTTTCCATTCCAACTTTGAAAACAGATTTCAACAAGCTAAGCAGACTCAATGCGCTATTGTTTCAACAAGAAGTCTCTCTCACATCAGCTCAAGAGACCTTCAAATTGCAGTGGCGAGAACCGCAAGTAAGATTCACTCGCTGCTAAACACAAATCTCCCACTCCATTTTGGAGAATGAATACACCAAATATTGAATGCTTCTGATAGAGAAGGCCTAGCCCACTTTTTTAAACTCGTGGAATGCAGACTTGTTTCTTCCTTTCAAACTATTTTTGGAGTAACACCAGCCTTTATCCATTTTATTTTTTCCAGCGCCTTCAGAGGGTTTTCCCTGGTGCTCCTGATGATGTACGGCATGCTTGTTCTTTAATTGCTTCGTAAAGATGCTCGATCTGTGGGGCTGCCAAACCCGGTCCAGTTGCAACTGTACTGTGATCAAATGCGTCAGCTATTTGCTTCCATGCCAGTAAAGTCTTTTGCCATCGACTACTGGCTGACCTTCCGTTATGCCTATTTTACCGGCATGCAGCCTGTGTTCCACTGCCTCCAGTGCCCTTTCCAGGGCCCTGGATAACTGCCTCTTCAATACCACACATGCTGCCCTGGATTATGATTTGTTATTAAGTTCGTTAAAGGCCCATGACCAGGAATACTCCATGGGTAGATACCTGTTGTGTAATCGTCTACTTGGACTAATGGCAGACTTGAGTACCTGTGCACGTGCGCAGTGCCTCATTGATCGCAGTTTCATCAAAGTTAATGCAGGTTGCCTGGAATGCTCCTAACAGCCTCTGGATATGAGGAGTGCTGGAGCGGGTTATGCAAAATTTTGTATACCCACCCCATTTTGCATGTTGTTTTATTAATTAGATTTTTAACTAATTATAATTGAACTAATGGATTGGAGTGATGTGGAAAATACTTACCAACCTTACTAATATATGAATTACACGTGGGATTTGCATCTGCATGGCCTAATTAATACGTGAACTAAATTCTGTACGCATACTAATGTGGACAAGGACAAGAGTGCGAGCGAAAGGATGTGTCTTGTTAACACGATTCCTGAAAGATCTGGGAGTGTTTTGTGCTGGGGTGTCTAATCATTTGTTTCTCTGTGAGTGGTTTGGACAGCAAGTGAGACACTATAGCTAGTCGGTCCTGGGCTAGTGGGTACTAAGGTGGTAGGAAGACTCAGTCTCTATACACCAAGGTCCTCTCATAGTGCGCGTTGTTCTGTGATTGTGCAGAATTCCTGCAACATGGCGCCACCAACGTTTTATCTGGTACATGTACAAGAGTGCAAGCGAAAGGGTGTGTCTTGTTACTGCAATTCCTGAGAGATCTGGGAGTGTTGTGTTCTGGGGTGTCTAATCACTTGTTTCTCTGTGAGTGAGTAGGAGAGCAATTGAGACACTACATCTAGTCAGTCCAGGGCTCGCGGGTACTAAGGTGGTAGGAAGTCTCAGTCCCTATACATAAAGGTCCTATAATCCTGCGCATAGTTCTGTGTTTGTGCAGAATACCTGCAACAAGACTAGACAAATAGACATAAAGGGGTGAGCAATTACTAGGGTCTCTACTTTTCCATTTTTGGGAGTTTCATTTGACCATCAGAAGAATTGGCTTACCTGTATATCCAACTGATGCTCTAAATTTGGTCAAGTCTGTAGCACTCTTTTTAGATTTTCCTTGTTGATACCAATAGATCTTTCTTGCTCCAGAAAACTATAACAGGTATCGAACCGTATCTTACAGCTGTTAGACATCCCTGGAACAGATCATTGCTTACAACATTTTGTATGGGTTCTATCCACACAATGATCTGTTTTCCCCGGGTCAGTATGATCCCCATGCACTTTTAGTATGCCTGTGTGATTGTCGCTCCGTCCAAACCTTAATACATTTTGTTTTATTCTGTAAACTGTATGATTCTTTGTGGAAAATGTATTTTAAATCGTTTTTTAAATCCAGGGGTTTCACCAAATTTGGCTCTGCCTTTTCACATTTACAGCTATTACCTGATCATGCAGTGATGCTAGCGGTTACTGCCTGCCTAAAAGGAGCTCTTTACTGGAATAAAATCATGTGCGCTTAATTCAGAATGACTTGATAGACAGGCGGGCTTGTTTTCCTCTAATTTGTATCTAATGTTTACAGATAGTGCAGTCTGGGCTCAATATGATGGTCTGTATATATTAATATTTTTATGTTTTTTAAAGTTTTTATGTGGTTTTTATCATGTTACCTTTTATGATGCATAATCGAATTCTCCATACCTAACATGCCCTAACTATATATGTATCATCAAGGTACACAATGGTGGAGTCAAGACTTGAAAATCTAATTTAAAGAAGGAAACCATACCTCTCTACGCCCTGGCTTTGCAATAATAGCAGCTATAATTGGGGCTCAGTGTACCTCTCAGACCCCGGCGTTCCAGTGCCAGTGCACCCCTACTGCACTAATGATAGACATACTCTATTCTAAGCTTTGCCATCACAACTCACCTATGCCAGTAAATCCAGATTGTGCACAAGTGTCTTACTTGGAAATGCAGGCAAAGGGAATTTTTTGTTTAAATCCAAGCCGGAGCATGTATGAGGAACACCACTATCCAGGTGCAAAATAATGCCTGCTTAACATTTGTTCTTATTTTCTCCTGACCTCTTTCAGCTTTTCCCACCCACTAACCATTTACGCCAATCACCATTGTGCACCAATAACGCCCCTCTCCAGCTAGGAGCTTTTTTTGTATGGCCATCCTGCTCCATTTTTGTGTCATTCCCAATTCCTCTGTGTTTTACTCTCAAGAGACCTAAACATGTGAGACATCTATAGAAGTAGCTCAAAGCTTTTTGTTAGTTCTGAAACACATTGCTTAACTCTGCTGAATAAAATACATCAAAGGTTTGCCCCCAACGACAGACCAGGAGGAAATGGAAGACCGAGTTTGGCAATAAAATATATATCTGTAATACAAGTACATGTATTACTCTGTAGGGCAGCGCTTCTGAAGTTGTTTTTAAACTTTTGAAAGTGCTATGTTTGACATCCCTCATAAAATAGTAAGGGAAGAGCTAAGGAAAACTCTAAGTCATCAGCTAATGTGATCAGAGCTTGACTTATGTATAGAAGTACAATATAAACCCACCTCATGCTGACTAGCTCCCTTTCAATATATGTCCCCCTGGTCAGCCATCTGCTCCACCCATTTACATGCTGTCTGGAGTGAACCCTACTGTGAAACACACTTGGTTCTCTCTTCCTTTGCTAGCTCCCCTTCTACCCGTTCACGGTCTTTTCTGTACTTGTATCACTTGTTTGCCTTTACTCTCTGAAATCAGAAGAAAATGGGCCGATTCACAAAGGTAAGTTACAACTTGTTTCTTTACTATCAGTAAAATTGCTAGTAGTAAAGTGGTAAAGTTACTATCACTATGTTTACTAGTCAATCAGGTTTCTAGAAAGCACTACAATTCACCCGTGAGGGTCTCAAGGCACTGGAGCTGGTGACTGCAAAATTGGACAGCCAGGTCTTGAGTCCCTTCCTGATTTACTAGTAGCAATTTACTAGTAGTAAAGTTACTACTAATATGTTTACTAGGCAATCAGGGATTTATAAAGCACAGTTTCTAGTAGTAATTTGCCTTTTTGAATACCAAAAAGTAGTAAACTTAGAATTTTAAGTTTATTACTTAAGTCTAATGTTACTACTTTTTGATATTCAGAAAGGCAAATTACTACTAATAGCTTTACTAAGAGTGAACTTACCAGTAGTAATGTTACTAGCAGTAATGTTACTCTAGTAATAACTTTGTGAATACTAAAAAGTAATAAACTGACACTTAAGCCTAAGTTTATGAGAGGGGGCACAACAAGATGGCTGCACGTTAGTGCAGCTCTGTCCGGCTGATCTTTAATCCCCCTAATATCTGCTTCCAATCCCTGCATCAATACATTTAAAACTGCGGGTCTGCATGGCGAGGCACTCCTGAGCTGATCGGGGCCCTCATAGACTGCTGGCGCTGCGGGGACCATTTGAAACCGATTTGGAGGGCTCGGCCGGCGATCGCTCAAGATGGCGGCTCTCGTGTTCCTGTGCTGAGTGGTGTTGTGCTGTTGCCTTGCCGCGAGCCTGAGACGCCTGCTGATTGCTGCTTTGAGGCTGTGTCTACGTGAGGATCTGCCGTCTGCCTGATCATCGCCGGTGTGCTGGATGCTGGGCTGCCGAGAAGATATCGCTGCTGGTTGCTGGCATCCCTGGGTAGCTGTGGAGATTCTGACGGAGCTTGGAGCGGAGAGGTCATCCATCGCTGCTGGGGGAACAGGCCTGGTGCATCGCTGGCAACCGAGGCAGGATTGTGGTGCCCTGCTGGTGCAGTGAGTGGGGGCTTACAGCTGCGGAGGCGTGTGCGGGCCTTGTGCGGGACTGCGGCCTGCAACCTGTGGCTGGTGGAACTGCGCGTGCCTGCTGAGGCCTGTGGGCGGTTGCTGCACGCTTGGACTGGGCCTTGCTTGGTGTGGGTGCCCCGACCTTCTCCTCTTCCCTGGGCCTTCTGAGCTGACATTGTTGGAGAGGGCCTTTGCTGAACAGAGCCTCTACCCCCTGTGTGCACGGGTGAAGGGTGGCGGTGCAAGACTTTCCAGGTGCCTGATGTCTCGGGTCCTGCCGGTTTGTTAGGCCTCTACTGTATTCCTTCTGTGAAGCTGTGGGCCTCTTTGGATTGCACTCCAGTGAAGACCCTTGCCTAGGCTATTGGTGTCGGCACAGTCCCTGCAGGCCCTTTGTCTGAGGTATTGCTATTAGTGGGGTCTATTCACAGGAGGCCATGGATTGTGGTGTTTATCGTCCTTGCTGCCTCCTAAACAGACAATTACCTTGCTCCCTTCTCATAATGGGGTAGACAGACAAGTCTCAGCCTCGCCTCACGTTTGAGACTCGCAAATCCAGCAAAACCCAGCAACAAGCTGCCTCTGATGCTGAAGCAGATGCCCCTGGAGATGGTAAATCCACGTTGGAGAAAACACTCAAGCCATGCAGCGGAGTCTCCAATCAATAGAAGGGACTATAGCTGCCCTTAATCATAGACTAGACCACATGTCCACTCAGCTTGAGAAACAGAACACGAGGATGGGGGAGGTCGAGCAGCGGATTTCTGCCACTGAAGATGGCCTCGGCGAGATCTCTAGTAAAACACTCAATATGGAAATGTCCTGTCATTTATACAGGCAAGGGCTGAAGACTTAGAGGCCCGGTCTCGCCGCAATAACATTAGACTTACGAGCCTTCCGGAGTCAACCAATACCAGACGAATGGAGACCTTCATCAAGACGATTATTAGAGACATTTTTGGCCCGGAGAATTTCTCAAACATGTTTGTTGTCGAGCAAGCCCATCGTTCTCTTGCAGCTAGACCACCCCCAGGTGCTCCACCCCGCCCCATTATTGCTCGGCTCTTAAACTATAGGGACCGTGACACTATCCTGCATTTGGAATGTGAAAAGGGCACCATTGACCACCAGGGGAACTTGTTGTCCTTCTTCCCTGATTTTACTGCTGCCGTCCAGGCAGCGCGACGGGAATTTGGCTCGGTCAAGAAATTTCTCCAATCAGAGGGTTTTCCCTACACCATGCTGTACCCTGCTCGCCTGCGAATTGGGCAGGATGGGGACTGCAAGATTTTCACTACCCCTAAAGCAGTATTGAAACAAGCGAAGAAACTGAAAAAGAGACGAAGAGAAGCACCGGCTGAGTCTGGAGATGAGGAGCAGTAGGCAGGTTGGGGGTAAATGACATTTTTGATTGCCTGCTACTGTTACTGGGACACTCTCACCAGCACTCGTTGAATGTTGTTTTATTACTGCAATTGACCCGTGGCGATGGGCTATGTTTTGCACCTTTGTCTTATTGATGCATTGTGCTTATTATTGTGCTTGGAATACTCTAGCATAAGTATTAGACCTGATCAGCCACCTTCTGTACTGCAGGAGGCTAGTAGCACTCTGACGCTCCCCACATGGGAATTCCCCACATGCTACGAATTGTATGTTGTTTATGTTTGGGGATGTTTACACAGGGTAGGGATGGCTTTAGCACGTTGGGGACGCTGAACTGGGTGGGGGGTTGGGTGGGTGGGTAGGGAGGCACTTTTCAATTGTACTTTCAATCTACCACTATGGCATGTCATTTGCATTGGACCTTGCATTGTCTTTTATCTTACTGTTAAATATGCATCAGTGGTAACATAAGGTTCCTTTCCTGGAACGTCCGCGGCTGGATATCAGGTGGCTTTTTTGCAAGAAACACATCTTACACATCACTCTGAGTAACATATTGGCACACGCTGGGCAGGGGTGAGGATTGCTTCCTCTTATTCATCTTACGCAAGGGGGGTGATGCTCCTTGTTAAAAGAGGGGTCCCATTTACTGTGCTTAACACAGAGACAGACCAGGGTAGGTTGGCTATCGTACATGGCAAACTGGGTGGTGTTGGGGTTCTTTTGGTAAATGTGTATGGACCAAACATTGATGATCATTCCTTTTTTGCGGATGTATGGGGCCGTATCTCTTTGTTTCCTCCAGGCTGAACTACTGTGAGGAGGTGACTTTAACACATGTCTGGATGTGTGCGCAGACAGACTGCGGAGCGGGGCTACGTGACACAGACAGGCGACTGATGCTTTTTTGGGACTGTTGGAGGCGGGGACCCTTGATGATATTTGGCACATGCGACACCCTGGGGCGCGAGAAATTACCTCCATCTCCACTGTGCATGGCACATGGTCCTGCTTGAAATACTGGCTCGTCTCAGACATAGCATGCACGTGGGTCATCGACATTCACCACTAGGCCAAAACACTATCTGACCATTCCCCCGTAGTGCTGGAGAGGCAGGTTCCGGAATGTGCTCGCCCCCCTTTTCTGCGGCGTTTACAGCAGTCCTCACTTACTGACCAGGTGTTTTGTGTACAGTGGGTGCAGCATTTTGTAATTTTGTTAAGGAAAATGAGGGAACCTTGGATAACGCTGGGGTCTTTTGGGAAGCATTTAAGGTCACAATTTGGGGGGTTTGTATAGGAGTGCAGGCTGGGGTCGTGAAGGAGCTGCAACACAGAATCAACAAGCTGGATGGGGATATCACTACAGTTGAATGCGAATATGCCCATACCCCTGTCCCAGAAAAACTTACCACGATACAGGATCTGGTTTCAGAGCACAATGCAACGGTTGACCAGGAGATGGCGCACAGGTCTAGGTGTAGTACTGCTCGCTACTATGGGGAGGGAGATAGGCCCAGTCAGTCACTAGCTCAGAGGCTGGCTGCACCCAGAAGCCAGGACTACATCACTGAGATGCTGGACGGGGATGGAGTAGCACACATTCATACACCTGAAATTAGCAGGGTGGTGCTGGACTTCTTTTCTTAATTGTAAGGGGATCGAGTGCAGGTGCCTGCTGAGTACATAAATGCCTATCTAGATGATATCACGTTCGGGTGGCTGTCAGAGGTCCAACGTGAATATATTACACAGCCCTTTGATGTTGAAGATGTCAAATGGGCTATAATGTCCCTCCCCACATGTAAGGCAGCAGGCTTGGATGGACTCCCCAGTGAGTTCTACAAGGCTTATGCCAATGATCTTGCACCCCGACTCTTGGAAGTCTTTGCAGAGGCCTATGACAAGGGTACACTCCCCCCTACGTTGAAAGAGGCACTTATTGTCATGCTCCTGAAACCAGATAAGGCTGCCAATATGTGCGATTCTTACCGGCCTCTCTATATCGTTAATATTAACGCCAAAATATTGGCAAAAATGATAGCCAGCAGGCTTCAGCCCCTTATTCCTAACTTGGTTCTTTCGGACCAGTCGGGCTTTGTTTCTGCCCATTCCACAACGCATAATCTGTGCACTGTCTTTGCCACATTACACTTTTGGGCCGTTGCTGTGCTTCTCGACGCAGCAAAGGCATTCGATTCAGTGCTATGGGAATACATGTTTACTGTTCTCCTTAGAATGGGCTTGCCTACTTTTTTCCTTAAATGGATTCAACTATTATATAATGTGCCTGCAGCGTGAGTCCGTGTAAACGGCTGGGTCTCTGCTCCCTTTCCCATCAAACGTGGCACGCAGAAGGGATGGCCCCTGTCGCTGATGCTCTTTGCGCTTGCGTTAGAGCCATTGGCTTGTAAGCTCCGCCAGTGTCATGCACTGTCATCATTGTGCTTTCGACAGAGGCCTTCGGTGGTCTCGTTGAATGCCGATGATATGCTGCTGTACGTCTGTGAGCCTTCAACGTATCTCTCAGAACTGCTGCGAGAGATACTCCGGTCTTGGTATAACTTGGGCAAAATCAACGGTGTTTCTTTTAACTGCTGGTACACGTGAGGTTGACCTGGAGTTCCCTCTAGAGTGGTCGACTGACCCTGAGAAGTATTTAGGGATCTGGTTGCATAGAGACCCCGAAGTGGTAATCTCTATGAATTATGGTTGAGTCATCACTAAGATTACAGATCAGACAGCTCGTTGGGCCAAATTACCGCTCTCCCTAGCTGAACGAATTGCAGTAATCAAGATGGCGATATTGCCCAAATTGCTCTATCTGTTTGCCAATATTCCTATCCAAGTTAATATTGCATTGTTTAACACGCTACAGTCAGATCTACTGACCTTTGTATGGGGTGGGCAAGAAGCCTAGATGTAGGTGGGATGTGTTGGTGTTACCATTTGCGCATGGTGGCTTTGAAGTGCTGACATGCAGCTTTACTACCTGTGCGCGCAAGTTCAGTTTGCGCATTATTGGAACTTCCCTCAACGATTTCAACCACATGCTGCAATCCAGGCGGATGCTGTCCTTCCAATGTCTCTTGAGGCGGCGGCCTTGTCCAGCGGGGGTGGTGAGCCGAAGACTGAAATTAACCCTGCTCCCTGCACGGCATGGGCTTGGAAGATGCTTGCAGCACAGGCACAGTTGCATTATCTTTATGCCCCAGAGCTGCCGCTTGCGGCACATCCAGATATCTCTGCAGCACGGGAGCTGGCTGCTTTGAAAATACTAGGTTTTCAAAAAGCAATGGGGTAACCCAGTATCCCTCAGAACCTGGGCAGATTTATATCAAAATTACAATAGTTCTGTCGGGTAAAACCATATCCGACTGGATATGCAGCAGAATATCTGAATGAATCAACAGTGACACAAAAACAAACAGACCTTAATATCCTTATATGAATTCATTCATTTATGAAATTTGTCATCAGAAAATCATTCGCAAGAGCCATCATAATACAAAAACATAACAAATAATAACCAAGGTAGAACTTAGTGCTCAGTGAAATAAGTGCAAAACAACATACACACAGTGTAATAGTACAAAAATAAATATATTGATGTTATTGGCCAGCAAAACCAAAGTTCATAATAGTACGGCCCCCTGAGGCAATTCAATAGTTTGGGCAGACTCTAATGGCTGGTCCGGGTAAATTGTCGACGTTTCAACCCTATTGTCGCACTACTGATAAGTCGGTGCGGGTCTTCATCAGGACACAAGTAACAAAAAGATGGCCTAAAATCTGGGCGGGGTATTCAATCCTTTCCGCAGATAGTGATTGAATGTATCTCAACAATGAACGTCGTGATTGTAACTCTGTCACGAAGTTGATAAGGTATCTATTGCTTCTTGATAATGGTCCAAGACGATCCAATCTCATAAAGCTCTACTGAGGCGAGATAATCGTCACTCAAAAGCGCTGTTACACTCGATCTGAATCCAAGTGGTTTAACGGCTTGCAACACGTCTCAGCTCGTCCGAGGCTACGGACGAGCTGAGACGTGTTGCAAGCCGTTAAACCACTTGGATTCAGATCGAGTGTAACAGCGCTTTTGAGTGACGATTATCTCGCCTCAGTAGAGCTTTATGAGATTGGATCGTCTTGGACCATTATCAAGAAGCAATAGATACCTTATCAACTTCGTGACAGAGTTACAATCACGACGTTCATTGTTGAGATACATTCAATCACTATCTGCGGAAAGGATTGAATACCCCGCCCAGATTTTAGGCCATCTTTTTGTTACTTGTGTCCTGATGAAGACCCGCACCGACTTATCAGTAGTGCGACAATAGGGTTGAAACGTCGACAATTTACCCGGAACAGCCATTAGAGTCTGCCCTAACTATTGAATTGCCTCAGGGGGCCGTACTATTATGAACTTTGGTTTTGCTGGCCAATAACATCAATATATTGATTTTTGTACTATTACACTGTGTGTATGTTGTTTTGCACTTATTTCACTGAGCACTAAGTTCTACCTTGGTTATTATTTGTTATGTTTTTGTATTATGATGGCTCTTGCGAATGATTTTCTGATGACAAATTTCATAAATGAATGAATTCATATAAGGATATTAAGGTCTGTTTGTTTTTGTGTCACTGTTGATTCATTCAGATATTCTGCTGCATATCCAGTCGGATATGGTTTTACCCGACAGAACTATTGTAATTTTGATTGAAAATACTAGGGGCAGCGGGTATCACACTGCTGGGTGATCGATACAAACAGGGCAAATTCAGGTCGCTTTAAGACGTTCAGGGAGGGCGTAACCTGGGCATGATGCTAGGGTTCTCTTACGTGTGTTTGTGACAGGCAATTAGAGCTCTCTATCCCGACTATCTGATAGAACCTAAAACGCTGTTGGCACTGCAGGCGGTGCTCACAGGGAAGGAACGCAGGGGTTTGATAATGAAATTGTAGAATGCGTCCCTTAGGGAAAGGGAACCCCTTAACTCTCCGTCATATACCAAATGGCATGCGATACTAGGGGCCTCATTGTCGCTGGATGTGTTACAATTCTGCTGTGCTCTAAAGGGCCGCTTGATGGCAAATTGTAATCTCCGTATTATCCATTTTAAATGCATGCACTAGTTATATTACACACCGATTCAATTGAAGCACTTTGGATTGCGGGAGTGTGCTTGCTGTGTGCATTGTGGGCAGGATGATGCTGACTTCCTGCATCTTGCATGGAGCTGTGCTGGAGTACATACATTCTGGACCGGGTCACGAAATTGCTCACGGAGGTGGTGCTAGAACCTGTGTTGTGTGCTCCTGAGGTTTGCCTCCTGGGCTGGGTAAAGAATCTTAAACCGTGCAATCGGAGACTGGCGGCCATCTCGACTCTACTTGCCAAGAGGGCGTTGGCGCAATGCAAGAGAGCTAAAGTTATCCCCACGTTGAAAAAGTGGGTCCGGGACTTGCTTTACTGCAAAGAACAGTTAGAAATATATGCTGAGGAACTACCCGAGGCCTCACACCCCAAAGATTTCTGGGTGCCACTTTCAGTGTATCTTTTAGGTAACCCTGATTTGCAATAGATATGATGCAATAATCTTCTTGCTATCATCGGTGCAGGACTGGGGCTATTGTAGTGTAATGCTATCACTGGATGTATATGTTGTCTTGGGTTCAAGAAAAACAATTACAGCGCAGTACAAGGGGGGCAGAGGGGTGGTGGGTTGTTTTATGGGGGTGGTGTTTCATGATATGAAAAGTTGCTTGTACTATTACATGTACTCTGATGCTCTCTTGGTCCCTACCCAGGGGCTTGTATGCTTTTGTTACAAGCTGTTCAATAAACACATTTTTAAAAATAGAGTCTAAGTTTATGTTTGTTGATCAGGCCCAATATATTTTCTGGGTGGGAAGTGAAAGGAAACCCCCCAAAACTGGTCAGAGAAGGATGATCCCGGTGGAGGATTTTTTTTTTTTTTTAAATGGAAGCATGTGCCACTGCGCAAAGGTAATCATCATGCCTAACATATGCCTCGGTAATTACAAAAAACATTCAAAGTGTTCCAGGAGTATTCCAAGAATCCTGTGACTATTGCAGAATCTGTGTTTCAAAAACAAGGGGACCCCACATGTATGTGACCTGGGGTAGTAGTGTAGTTTAACAAAACAGTGGTCTGGGTGAGGTCAGTAAGATCCTCAGGTAGCAAGGCTACAAGTATATTTAGTTTGAAGTTAATTCAATTGGAGTCATTGATATGATGAAGCGAAGGTGGATTCAGTTCAGTTCTTTCATTTTTGCAGAGAGAGAATACAGTGCTCACACATAAACAAGTGACAGTGCCTGAAGTGAGGTGAGGAGACAATATATCCTTGTACATGAGGGATTTGTCTTTTAAACTGACCATCTTATTATGTTTAATTTTGTTCATAAAGGTGCCAGATGTTAAAGCTCTGGACATCACCAGCAGAGTTTTTTCGCCGGAAGGTGCATGTTTTTATTTATCCAAAAGTAAAAAAAAGTCATTCGTATTTTAAAGAGAAAGAACATTTGTGCGTGGTGAGATGTGTGAAGGAGTATGAGAGAAGATCGGCAGAGGTAAGGCCTACTGGTGTGAGTCAGTTGCTCATTTCCTTTAGGAAACCTTAGAAAGCTGTATATTTTTCCTACGCTAGCTAGATGGGTGCGAGAGGTGATGAATAGGGCTGGAATGGATGTGAGTATGTTTGGAGTGGCTGCTTCTAAGGCATACATGATGGGAGGATCTTTGCAGGATATTCTTCATTATGCGGACTGGTCTAATAATGTAACTTTTCAAAAGTTTTATTTCAAAACCAGTAGAAAATGTGGGAAGTTGTTTGTTGTAAATGCTTTAAACTTGCATACTGTTAGCCTCCGGGTCTTTCCATAAAATGTAGATTTTCCACAGCCCGGTAAGCAGAAAATCAACATTTTATTTAAGACACAGAGGTTAATATTATCCCTCCCATTTACCCATCCCTGGTTAATGGTATTTTTTTCTTAAATTCGTAGTCAAGTTTGAAAGTTCCAAGGCTGTCGTATCACAAGAGCGCGAAGGATCGTTTTCATTGATTGCATTGCGTGGATTTCCATGACGATGGAGAAGTTGGATTTTTTGGAATGTTAAGACTGTTTTGGTTGTAGAAGTAGTTGCAGTCACAAAAAGAAGGCTGTGTTTCAGGAGTCCCAGAATTTTGTTTGTTGTGAATTTTAAATTCTATATTCCTTAAAGCAGCTGCCGTGGAGTAGCAGCAATAAAGATATATTGCATAATATTAGCCTCCGTGTCTTTAATAAAATCCAGAATTTCTGCCCACCAGGGCGTAGAATATTTACATGATTATACCCTTTCAGAACACAATGCTATGCCTAGATAAACTTGAATACATTTCACACATTTGATGTGTGCTGTAGAGTGCAGCAGAAACAGAATGAGTGAAATATTAGGATAAATATTTATTACTCCTACTGAACGCTAGTCTCCCAGAGGTGCTATTCTTTGCGGCAAAGCCAGGCCTCACAATTTTTGTAGATCTGGCTTTGCATCAAAATCCTTGGGTGGTAGCATTGGAATGACAAAGTACCACCCAAAGAACGCCCCCATAACGCAAACCACAGTAGAGCGACATAAAGAGTTATCAGCTTTACTTTAACAGCACCTATCCAGTGGAGACTTGTGTGGGAATGCAAACCGTTTATCTAGACTTTATGCAAATTTATGTCACATTGAGTGGTTTTGCTGCAATGCCAAGTCTTGAAAGTTCTGCCCCAGGACTTTGATCAACGTCATAAATTTAAATTCTTCTCACCTACTCAGTCCTCTTTATTTCTTACTTTATTCATTTCCTTATCATTGCATATCCTCATCGCCTCTCTTAGAAATTATTTGTCTTTTGACATGTGTCCATGTGCTGTGCTCAAATGATCTGCTCCACCCACTTGCATAATCTTTCAAATGTAAAGCGCTGCAGCTCCACCTGTGGGTATTTGTTTTATGCATAAATACATATGTAACTCCATGCATGCCTTCGCTGCTCTTCCAACTACTGTTGCTGGACACAGATGTCTCAGTTCCTTGGTAAGGGAGGTGGTCTATCTAAGTGGCTGTAACGCCCTCTAGCAGTCCTATCACTTTTATGATCTCAATTTTATTTATTTTACTGGTTTTCTGTAGTCCACAGTTTTCTTGTGTTTTTTGTGGTAAAAAAGATTTCCTTGCCATGCAAAGTAAATGTCATATTTTAGAGACTAAGGCCCGGATTTAGTACTATTCAGCATCAGTGCGCGTGCAGCAAGATATGGCATTTTGAATGCAAAGAATCATAAACTGCAGTGATGATCACGTTCTGCCTCAAAAAATGCTTTACACTGAAAAGGTGATGCAGGTGCAAAACAAAATGGCTTTGAATCAGAGGAAGCAAGCACCCCTCAGTATGTAAGCAAAGCGGGCAGAACAGGGTGGCGGCAATGCAAGAACTCATATGTTTTCACACAGAGCCATATCTATTAAAATAGCATCATCTGGCTTTACGTGCAATCACCACATCAAATAAACTAAGAGCATACAAAACACTAGCAGAAAAGAGCATGATATTGCCAAGAGGAAAATGTGTAATTATTGAAAAATTACATATTTTAAAAGTCTTGGCCTTGTGTGGTTAGATTTGGTTTTAAATTTATACTGGAGGTTATACCTTGAGTACAGATTTCTAAACTAAAGCTGGGGCCCAGATTTATGAAGATTTTGCATTGTGGTTGCATCATTTCTTTGATGCAGTGCAGCGCAAAATCTATTTTGTTTTTTACTAACCCACACAAAGACCAATTTGCTTGGCTTTATGTGACTCTGTAATAAAAAAAACAAGTAACACAATGCATCACGTAGTGTTGCATTGCAGTACATTGCGTCAGGAATGTGTTACATGAATAGAGCACGGGCATTCCCATGCATCCACCCATGTATTTTGACAGAAACCCATATTTACTAAATTCAGTATACATGGTTATCCCCAAAAAAGGTGTACTTACCCGACGCTGGTGTAAGAAATATTCGAATTTTTCTTTTTTTTTTTCCTTCTTTACATGTTTGCTGAATTCTTCACCACCCAAACAAAGAGGTCATAGCCTCAAAGAATAGTTGTTGTATGCAGGAAAAAATAACTTCATGACCACAACACAGGCACCATTGTGCCATGGTATAAGGGTGCCTGAACTGGAGCTAGGCAACCCAAGTGCACCAGCATATAGAGAGAGCTAAACTGCTCCATATCTTTGTAAATATGGCACAGTTCACCTCTCTACCTATCATGCAATGCTGCGCAGCAATTTTCTGGATGTTTTAAAAGTATGCGCCTGTATTTTTAGTGCAAGAATAGTCGTTAATTTGATCAGAGTCCACCTCTTAATATAAATAGTGTTATATGAGATTTTTTTTACAATTAATGAAATACAGTGCCAATTAGTTTCCCTAAAGTAAATCTCAAACTCATTTTCTATATCATGGTTTAAATGTTCCATAGATTCTGGCAATTATGTTGTAGGTGATTTGACTGAAAATTAGATACAGTTCAGAAAATGAGTTCTAAAATGATATCATTCAGGTCCAGAGTGGGAATGTGTGAAGTTGAATTTAAAACTTGAGGGATATTGGAGATATTTCCTTACTCCAAAAAATAAAAGAACAACATTCATCATTCAATAAACAAATTTTGTGAACAATGAGTAGTAATTGTAGTCGATCTTATGACGGAGTAGTCAACAATAGCGAAGCTCGAGTTGTCGATGATGTCATTTGAAATCCTGATGCAAAAAATATCCCCCTTGTTGGCAGCTGTCCAGATAATTTTTTATGTTATGTAGTAATCCCATAAAAGGTTGGTAATTCTCATTGCTGTAAAGCTATAAGGATTAGTACAATATTTCAAAAATGAAATAAGGTCATGTTGTGTTGAATAGCACACATGCACTCAGGGCCACTTCCTGATTCCTTCACCTAGGTTTCTTACTAGCCAAGTGCCTAATTACACCCAAATGGGAATCACCTGCCCTCCCCCATGTCCATGTGGGCTCAAGCAGAAAGTTTTGCACTACACAAGGAAGATACATTGAGATTGAGCAACTAACCCCCTGCAACCAGCTGGGACACTTTCCGGACCCATTTCAAAGCTGCTATTCTACACTCAGTTGTATCCCCTGGCTGAACATTAGAAACTGCTGCAGACATAGGATCCCTAGCAATACTATAATGGCCACTTACCACTCCCTCTTTTGTTTACCTCTAACTGGTCTTGTGTTACAAAACGGTTCAATTTATCCTAATGGTTGGGCGTGTACCTGTTCCCTGTTTAAGTTGTATTATCCTTCTTTCTTTGATTACATTTTTTGTTGATTTTTTTTGTTGATATCAATCAATCAATCAATGACATTTATAGAGCGCACTACATACCCGTAGGGTCTCAAGGCGCTGGGGGTGGGGGTGCCGCTACTGCTCGAACAGCCAGGTCTTCAGCTTCTTCCTGAAGGAGAGGTGGTCTTGGGTCAGGCGCAGGTCGGTCGGGAGGGAGTTCCAGGTCTTGGCGGCCAGGTAGGAGAAGGATCTTCCTCCTGTAGTCGCTCTTCGGATGCGGGGGACGGCGGCGAGGGCGTGGTTGGCTGATCGGAGGTGGCGTTTGGGAGCGTAGAAGTTGATTCGGCTGTTGAGGTAGCTCGGGCCTTGGTCGTGTAGGGCTTTGTGTGCGTGGGTGAGGAGGCGGAAGGTGATTCTTTTGTTGACGGGGAGCCAGTGAAGGTCTCTCAGATGTCCGGAGATGTGGCTGGTTTGTGGGATGTCGAGGATGAGTCTGGCTGAGGCGTTCTGGATCCGCTGGAGTCTCTTCTGGAGCTTGGCGGTGGTACCGGCATAGAGGGCGTTGCCGTAGTCCAGTCGGATAGTGACGAGGGCCTGGGTGACGGTCTTCCTGGTCTCGGTGGGGATCCACCAGAAGATCTTCCGTAGCATGCGTAGGATGTTGAAGCACGCCGAGGAGACGTTGTTGACTTGCCTGGTCATGGAGAGGGAGGAGTCCAAGATGAAGCCCAGGTTGCGTGCATGGTCTGTCGGTTTGGGTGCGATGCCCAGGGCGGGAGGCCACCAGGAGTCGTCCCAGGCGGAGGGTGAGGAGCCCAGGATGAGGACCTCCGTCTTGTCCGAGTTCAGTTTCAGGCGGCTGGTCGTCATCCACTCGGCTACCTCTTTCATCCCTTCGTGCAGGTTAGCTCTGGCGGCGGCGGGGTCGTTGGTCAGGGAGAGGATCAGCTGGGTGTCATCGGCGTAGGAGATTATGTTGAGGTTGTGTTGGCGTGCGATGGCCGCGAGGGGGCTCATGTAGACGTTGAAGAGGGTGGGGCTCAGTGAGGATCCTTGAGGGACGCCGCAGATGACTTCGGTGGCCTCTGACTTGTACGGTGGTAGGCGGACTCTCTGTGTTCTTCCGTCGAGGAAGGAGATGATCCATTCCAGCGCCTTGTCCAGGATTCCGACGTTGCTGAGGCGCTGTACTAGGGTGCGGTGGCAGACAGTGTCGAATGCCGCGGAGAGGTCTAGGAGGATGAGGGCCGCTGTTTCTCCGTTGTCCATCAGGGCTCGGATGTCATCGGTGGCGGCGATGAGGGCGGTCTCGGTGCTGTGATTGGCTCGGAAGCCGGACTGTGAGGGGGTCGAGGGATCCATTCGTCTCGAGGAAGGCGGCCATCTGCTTGTTGACGGTCTTCTCGATGACTTTGGCAGGAAATGGGAGGAGCGAGATGGGGCGGTAATTCTTGAGTTCGGTAGGGTCCGCAGTGGGTTTCTTGAGTAGAGCGCTGAGTTCGGCGTGCTTCCAGCTCTCAGGGAAGGTGGCGGTGTTGAAGGATGTGTTGATGATGTCTCGCAGGTGGGGTGCGATGACAGCGTCGGCCTTGTTGAAGACGTGGTGAGGGCAGGGGTCGATCGGTGATCCGGAGTGGATGGAGTTCATCGTGCGGATGGTGTCTTCGGTGCTGACCGGGGTCCAGGCGTGGAGGGTGGTGGTGGGGGGTGGTTGTTCGGTCTTGGTGTGCGTTGGTTGGTTGTTGAAGCTGTTGTGTATGTCCGCGATCTTGTTGTGGAAGTATGAAGCGAGGGAGTTGCAGAGGTCTTGCGATGGGGTGATGTCGTTGTTTCCTGCGCTGGGGTTGGATAGCTCTTTCACGATGTTGAAGAGTTCCTTGGAGTTGTGTGCGTTGTTGTCCAGCCGGTCCTTGAATGCAGTTTTCTTGGACCTTAGCAATACTATAATGGCCACTCACCACTCCCTCTTTTGTTTTCCTCTAACTGGTCTTGTGTTACAATACGGTTCAATTTATCTTAATGGTTGGGCATGTACCTGTTCCCTGTTTAAGTTGTATTATCCTTGTTTCTTTGATTACATATTTTGTGGATTTTTTTTGTTGATATGGTTAGACCACACTGATTCGCAATTGGGTTTAATGCACGCAAAATCATCTGTTTCTATAAGACACATGTCCTGTGTTCTGCGGAAGGCACTGATTAACATGCCATCACATGCTCCATTGTATTGCTGGTCAATAATGCATGTTGATTTTAGTGTTCTATGGAAGTTGAAAACACTATGTATGCTATCCAAATAAAAATGTTCAATAACTCACATGTGCTTTCCAAGGCAAGCAATAAATGTATTCTAAAAACCTGAGAGGTTCAATCCACAGCAGCCTACTTCTTGTCAGCCCTATGCTCTCTTTCCCCTTTATTCCACATTATGTCATGGATTAGAATCACCACGCTACACCCCTACAGAACTGCATCATTCCAGCCCCATAATGCATACCACTTCTTAAACATAAACAATTGAGGAAGACAAGTTTATATCATCAATGAAAAATAGTAGACATCGGGGAAAAAAGCACAAGTAATTTTGCAAAACAATCCAAGCAAGAGAAATAAAAGGATAATGGAAAATAAGAAGTCTTTTTTCTTTCAATTAACAACAAGGTGTAAAATACTAGCGCAAAGTTACAACATACCCCAGGGAATACATTTGAAAAAACTCACTGGCAGTAGATTTAAAATAATAAAGGAATATATAAGCTATATACAAGTCCGCCACATCACATGGAACTTTTACAACTCCACCTTGTCTCCGCACACCTAGTCCTTCAACTACTTAGATGGATTCCTGCTCTTTTTATTGACTGTGAAAGTCATCTTTTCGGCCCTGATCCCCCCATGTTTTGCTTGCTACTGGTGGTATTAGAATCTGACTGCTTCCTGGGATCTGTTTACAAGACCCAGGGCCAGTGCTCTGATAATACGGCTATGCAACTTAGGTGTAATTATAATTGGTACTGACAGCTAGCTGTAAGTCCCTAGTATATAATAGACCATGTAGGTTTAGAGGCCCAGTACACATAGTGCACTTAAGTGTCCACTACTGTGTTGTTTGCTGTCATTTTAAAGGCAGCCCTTTCAGGATGCCTTTACAAAACATTTATAGGCAAATTACACTTTGGATTTAAAGGTACTTGTAAAGTCTCAAACTACCTTATCTTTACATATAGGTCACCCTAAGGTATTCCCTAGGTGCTCCAGGGGTAGCGTACCTTGTAACAATAAGCAAGGACATTATGAAATATGTTTTATAAGCCCTGGTGTGGGAAAAACTCCAATTCTGCTTTCCCCGTTGTAGTGAATGGCTCCACAGGCTAACACTGTAATATTTTACTTAACTATAAATATTGGTCAGAGCCATGTAAAAATATACTTAAGTATGATGTGGGAAGGTATCATGCCACTGTAAGATTCATACCTATTACAGAAAATAAGTTATTAAACTTTCTTTTCTGTGAGCCAAAGACCAGCTTTCCAGCTACTCTCTCCTGATTGGCCATTTGGCTCCCAGGTTGTGCCAATGCTGCTTGATGAGGTGAGAATGTCCTGTCAGAGAAAACAATAGGTTAATTGTGGGAAAAGAAATACAAGCTGCAAAGCAGATGACAATAAGGGGGTGAGGTGTACCCAAACTGGTCTTCAATGGGTGAATTTCACTTTAGGATAGGACATACCCACCCGCATCCTGCTATTTCAGCCACACAGGAGCCTCAGTAATTAGATTAAGGAGAGGGTTGGAAAGGGGGTGTTTAGGAAAATTAGCTACACTAGTAGGTTGGGTTAGCCTTAACCAACTTCTCTGGGGAGATTTTCTCCATGTTGGATTTTAGAAAATGGTGCTTTCTGGGACAATGATATGCCACACTTTGGAGGAAGTGGCCCTACAAGTAGGTGGCACCCTGATTCCGACCTTGCTTGATGCCCAGAAGGCTGGAAATAAATATGGAACTCCTCAGATCTGCTTTCAAGAAGAAGAATGACTGCCCTGCTGACTCCCTGACCTGCATCAAGAAGACTGCACTCACCAAGACTGCATCTGCTGCACACTATGGGACTCAGCACCAGAAGGACTTTGCCTGACTCTGAAAGTCTAAGAAGTTGACTCCCTGGAAGCTACAGGTCAACAATGCCACCTGCATCATCTCCACCAAGAGTCAGCAGCCTGGAGTACATCAATTGGACTTTTAAGGATTTGGCTATGTGCTGTGGTCCAGACATTCCAAATACCGTCTAGGTGATTCCAGATCCTTGGATTTGTGTTTTGGACACTTTGAACCCTCAAGGGGAACTTCACGAAGAAGTTCCAGAAGTTTGGAGAAGCTTAGAGCAACTTTTGGAAAAGACTCCACAAGGTGACTGACCCAACATCGACTGTCAAGCCAGCTACCTTCAACTGCGACCCAGCTTGAATCTCAGGTGCGTCTCAGTGAAACTCCAGAGCTCTAGACTTCCAGGATTTGACCGGTTCTCACAGAAACTGAAAACAGCAAACCCACACAGAATCTGGCTGGATGAAGTGGGTTGCTTGACGTCGTAGGAAAAGTGTGATGATAACATTTTGACCAAGGCCTTGCGCTTAGTGTATCTGACCATGGCTACATCGCAGTCAGCCTCAAACCTTGACCTTGCACCAGTTAAGCGTGACCAGATGTCCCACGGTGGTGATATATATATTTTAAGCACTAGAAAGTGTCTATTCTTTAACAATTCTTATCTCTGGTTCCCTAAATTGGATTTTTGTTGTTTTTGGTGCCTATTTGTTCATAAAACATAAGTTATTCTTATAAATGGAAGTTGGGATTTTATTGTGTGTTGTGTCTTACTTATTTAATGTATTGGTGTTTCTTAAATGCTTTACACACCTGCCTCCTAAGTTACGCCTGCCTGCTTGTTACTACCAAAAGTCGAGCAAGTGAATAATTTATTTATACCCTTACAGACCCTTTTATTGGGTTTGTGGCATTATTACTAGTGGTAAGTCACTACTTATCACTACTAATGCTCTACTTTCTAACACTGATACATACTTGTAGCGGGCTGGTTCCACCTGTTCATGTGAAGAAGAAGCCGAGATGATTTTATGTAGTTTATTAAGTCCATAAGTAGAAGTTACAGCAATAGAGAACAAACCCCACCGGGAGCAGCCTCCTAGCTGCTCAGCCCATCTTGCCAACTGTCTCACACACATACAGGCACCCAAGCATTCCACTCACACTAACATTCAACGCGGAACACTCATACTGGCTGAGCAACTAGGTACAGGATGAGAGGGAACATATTAACATGACCTGAGGATACTACAATACTTCATTGCATAGGTGGTGTCCCGTTCTGTTCCCTAATTTTATCTACACAATAATTTCTTTTCCATCTGTCATCAGGTCGTCTAACAATGTGATCAAGGAGCCACATTTTACCATCACTGCAGTCTACAAAATGGTCACCACTTCCATGAGATCAAAGCATTTTACTTTTCACCTCTGGAAATTTGCCTTGTTCTTTCACATGAGCCTTCTACCCAACCTCTATTTCAACATCCGTGGTGTTATTTTCCAATTCTTGTTGCAATTGTTTTTTTGTTATGGGATTCCTACATTTTGTTGCATACGGTTTCCAGAGACCAGTGTTTAACATTTGGCTTGAAAAACAATACCGGATTGTAATTAGTTCTTGAGTTCCGTCCATTATAATGATGAAAGGAGTCAAATCAGTGACCTCATTATTGGAAATTATAAGCAGACACCATTTTATCAACCTGTGTTTTCCAAACAATGTTGTTTTCTATGGCTAATTGAAGCAGATCAAATAACTCTTTCAATTAGACCGTTTCAATAAGTGCAATAATGTATTATCTGTGGTGCTCCTACAGGACCCATATTGGCATCTGCCGTACACTTCCAAAGGTACACTGGATCCATTCTTTAATCGATGGGTGACCTCATCATGCCTAATGACTTCCTAGCTATAAAGCAGCAAGTAAACTTTCCCAATAGTCATTTAATTGGCAAGTCTACATCAGCCACAAAAAAGGATTATTTTACAGCACGTTTTGTTCTGATGATGCCAAAATAACCTTCTTGTACCTAGAGGAATAACTTTATCTCCTCTCACAAACATGTGATTTTTTAATGTTAATTCTGACCTAACCTCACAATAAGGTTTAACCAGTTTGCCCAATAATGCCTTACATGGTCAGCCCTTATCCACATAATCAATGACCCATTGCAAAATATCATCCTTGCCATATTCGCTACACCACTTCACCCTACTGATAGCTGCTTACTCACCATCATGAACAAACGCCCCCAGATATTCATTCCATACTTCATATTCACATAAACATTTCTGCTACAGGTTACTTAACACGTTTTCCAATCTTACATCATTCTTATGTTTGCTTTTGCCAATTACCAATATTTTGTCCTGAATGAACATAATGATTCTTTCCTTTACAAACAACTTGAACCTCAACAGCTGAAACAATGCAAAGGTTGATGCCAAGCCATCTATTTAAACTGTATTATGGTCTTAAGCAGAGGATAGACCCATTTTAGGAAACCACTTGTCATCCCTGACCAAGGTCATCATTTAATTAATTTTGGACAGGGCAGCCAATATTATTGCTAAGATGGTGTTGTGCCACTAAATAGGGGGAAATCCTTCAAATGCGTCAATAGGCTCAAATACATCCAAAAATACTAACTTCTTCCAATTCCTTTGACACTTCATTCTTAGCATTATTGGAATATTCCTAATTTTGTGAACTCTCAGATGCATATCTTCCTTTAAAACAATTCTGTGCTCAAACCCAAACAATTTCCCTATCATCTTGCTAAAAAGTTTGAGAAATTATTGTAACGTTCCATTACCTACAGTATCCCCATTGCTAATCATCAAAACATATTCCTTATTCTTAGTATCTATCTGTGGACAACATTTGCAAATGCTACTTACACTTTAGACTACTGTATACATTTAAGTAAGTAGGCTGCTTGGATTTTGTAATTAGCCAAAAAGGAGTAAACTTACTCAAATGTGTATAGCCCCAATGCCCTTTAATTTGGTGGAGACATTAAGATCAACTTTTGGAGTAAATTTACACTCTGATTTTGTGACTAGCCAAAAATTGAACTTGATCAAAAATGTAAATTACTCAAAAGTTTACCTTTGTGAATCAAACCCTCCAGGTGCAAATATTTGTGCTCAGACCATAAAAATACCGAAGGGCCTTTCTGCCTACATACAAATTCCAATATATTTGCCTGTAATTAATTTTGAACCTCAATCATCTAAAGCCAAACATAGCAATCCACTTACCAATATTAGCTTTAGGATGAATTTCCATTTTCAATTTTATTGTTCGCCTCACAAACACATTTATCCTTTCAAACCTCCTCCTTAATAATTGTGTAGTGAAACCCAGAATCAGCAAAAAAGTTTAGGATGATACCACCAATGTCATCCTAAACTCGGAATAGTGTCTGCATCCCTCACTGCCTTCCACATTCAAGACTAAATTGCCTCTGAAACTCATAACTTTCACACTCAAATCAGTCCCATCATCCTCTTTCTTTCATTCTCAACCCTCACACACTTAGGGCTTCATTGCGACGTCAGGCTTGAGACGGCATTCGGCTCATCCGAATCCATGTCGGAAGCCTTGTTTCTGACAGACTCAGAAACATTTCCGACCGACCGATTACGATGGTCGGAAACCATTTGGCTTATCCAACTCTGTTTCTTCTCGCGTCTGAAAGGCATTTTCAGAGAAACTGAGTTGGTCGCAGCCTACTTGTATGGCTCTAAGGACCGCGTTTCCGACCGAGAAATTATGACGGACAGCCTTTTCAAATCAGTTTCTCTGACATGGATCAGAATTCAGAAGTCAGCTTTAAGGGCCCTTAGCAGACCCACCTTCACTCAGAGCCCTCCGAATGGGGCCTGTGGAGGCACTCAAGGGACCCCCCTCTATATCTATGCACAGTGTGGCAAGCACCATGGGGTACCTGCTACAGGTTGCAAGATTTTCCTCAGCCACCCCTTTCTGCAATGGGAGCCTGTGTTGTCAGTTGGGACACAGGCTACCGTTGAAGTCAATAGGAATCCAACCGAACGGTGTTCAGAAACATCGTAATCCATCAGTTGGACTCCCCAAATCCGATTCAGTTGGAAACCATTCGGAGACCGAGTCAGTCAAATGCTTCCTGACTGACATCGTAATGAGGCCAAGACTCTGAGAACAATGACAGTAAGGGAACACAATGTGCGCAACTAACACATACAGTACCACCCAATTGAAAAATGTTAGATGCTCAATTTCCTGTGGTTCACTGTCATCAAAACCACAATCAATAAAAGAGTACAGTTAGGAAGGAACATCAAAAAATAGAGTCCATGAAATCTTTCCTTCAGGTTTCAGTAACCTTTTATTTTTTTCTTATTTCAAATTTGCTGATTCTTCAACGAGTTGCTTCAATCGACAATACAAAATTGATTTGTAGATCACAGTTGCATTTTCTATAGATCAACAGCCTTTCTGCCTACGCGTTTCGTCCTTTCCTTAGGACTTCATCAGGGCTGTAATAATAAAGAAATGAACATACAATTTACATCCGATTTTCACAATATACCAAAACCATGTGATGCAACAAACATTTAGTTTAAATGACCTGATTCTAATACAGACACTTCCTATATTAATGATATATAGCACCCCACACCAAATGAAAAAGGCAACAGTGACTTCTATAAACTTAATACATTAACAGTTTTCAATAAACTATAGTAATGATTGTTAAACCTCACACACCTTGTATTTTAGAGAGAAGAATTCTCTTCTTTTTCTAAACATCGAATACTTTGTGTCATAAATTTGCGGGAATATGTATGTAGTCAATGGGAAATGAAACATGTGTTGAAAATTCTCTTCTCCATTTAGTTTAAAAGAATTCATCCATTTCACTTTCTTACATGTTAGAAAATCACATTCCCTAACGTTACTCATTGAACCAGTGTAACCCGATATATGAACTTATGTCTACATAAATACATACATAATTATTATGTTCTTATAATAAAGATTCCTCTTCTTGTTCTGAAAATGAAATATTGCTGGTCCCTAATTAACAGCGTGCCCCCAAATCTCTGTGATGGATGAGGAATAATACCGGTCTTGAACATTAATATCATTGATAGTTTCCATTACTTGGTTCTTGGATTTTGATTTTTTACACAGTGATTATCTTTTGAATATAGTGAAAAGGGGAATATTGAAGAAATTATGAGAAATAAGAATTGATGGAATTCAAGGTAGGTTTGAGCTTTCCCATTGTTCACCTCCCGATTTTAGTAAATACTGCTAGGTACTAATTCAATGGGGACCTTTTGTTTTCCTATTATTTTTTAGAGACTTAATAAGGAATTAGGTGTGAGACATTTCTATATCAAAGATCAATTTAGGTTAGTGCGACCTTTGTTAATATAAAAGTAAGGAGTTCTTGAGTAGCCTTAATTGGAAACTATCAATGATATTAATGTTTAAGACAGGTATTATTCCTCATCCATCACAGAGATTTGGGGGCACGCTGTTAATTAGGGACCAGTAATATTTCATTTTCAGAACAAGAAGAGGGATCTTTATTATAAGAACATAATAATTATGTATGTATTTATGTAGACACAAGTTCATATATCAGGTTACACTGGTTCAATGAGTAACGTTAGGGAATGTGATTTTCTAACATGTAAGAAAGGGAGATGGATGAATTCTTTTAAACTAAATGGAGAAGAGAATTTTCAATACATGTTTCATTTCCCATTGACTACAGATATCTGGTTGCGCGCCGCAAATTTATGACACAAAGTATTCGATGTTTAGAAAAAGAAGAGAATTCTTCTCTCTAAAATACAAGGTGTGTGAAGTTTAACAATCATTACTATAGTTTATTGGAAACTGTTAATTTATTAAGTTTATAGAAGTCACTATTGCCTTTTTAATTTGGTGAGGGGTGCTATATATCATTATTATAGGAAGAGTCTGTATTAGAATCAGGTCATTTAAACTAAATGTTTGTTGCATCACATGGTTTTGGTATATTGTGAAAATCGGGTGTAAATTGTATGTTTATTTGTTTATTATTACAGCCCTGATGAAGTCCTAAGGGAAGGACGAAACGCATAGGCAGAAAGGCTGTTGATCTATAGAAAATGCAACTGTGATCTACTAATCGATTTTGTATTGTCGATTGAGGCAACTTTCTGAAGAATCAGCAAATTTGAAATAAGAAAAAAATAAAAGGTTACTGAAACCTGAAGGAAAGATTTCATGGACTCTATTTTTTGATGTTCCTTCCTAACTGTACTCTATCGTAACGAGGCCCAAAATATTTTCCACCAAACTATTACAAATTGGCCCACAACATGATTTCCACTGCACCGCACTGCATGGTTGCTTCTCTTCTGGACATGTTGTGATATAAGCCAAATGTTTCTTGATATCCCAACAGTAACACCTGGACTTCTCCTTGTATTTCATTTTTCGTTAACATACTATGTGTTGGTCTACTCTCTATTGTGCATTTAATTTCACTGATGACCTCACCAACTTTGACATCAGGTTTTAAGGCACTAGCACACCTTCCAGATATTTCCTCATAATGGATGATGGTCAATACAATCTCTTAGGCAGAAACGCCATTTACCCATAAGAGTTCCTGCATGACAGAATTATGTGTGTGCATGATTTCTTGGTCCTAATTAAGTAGTCATCAAAGGTGCTGAATTTACACTCAATTGCCAAAGTTTTTACCTCAGTAACCTATACATCAATATACTTGTGGTAATCCTGTTTCCTTTGGAAATACAAATGTATCTGATAATGCCAATACAGACTTTGAGGAGTGCAAGATAATGATCCAATATGGCAGGATTGAAAACATTAACACCACCCACATTAGCTACCTTATTCATTTGATTGTACATCTTCAATCCCTGTGGACCCAGATAATGTAATAACATCTTCTTCTTCAACATGGGAGACATAATAGTTAATCGTTGACACTTAAAAAATATTCTTTCCATTCCCCCAACAGCAAGGACAGTTCCACTACAGCCAGCCAGAAGGCTTGAGGTACACTGATTGTAAAATGTTGGTTGCTCGTGTTTGTACACCCAATGGAATTGTCCAGTTTCCACACTTCACTAGTGTATTGAGCTACATCACACTCCACTGTTCTCCATTAATGCTACACAGCATTGCATGTTGCCCACAATATTCTTTCCAATGGTTTCTAAGGTTGCACAATTCATCAACTGTCTCTTCTACAAACTGCTACCGTTTTTGTTCCTGAGAGGTGTATAGCAAAAGCCTATAGCGTGGTAAATCTGCTTTATCATGTCAGCAGTTACAGCATGAAATTAAAAATTGAGTTTCCCGTTCCAAAATTCTTTGATTACCACAGTTCGGCTATATTAAATAGCACCAAAGATTTCTTTGCTTGCATGAACACCTCCAAAGACCAGTGGTCACCACATTGGTGCGTTGAATACCACACATGTAATTTCCAAGTTAAGCAATGAATTTATTCTGAAAACACAGAAAGCTTCAAACCACTGCATCCTGCTTCATGCTAATCTCCTGCTCTCTCTGCCCCATGTCCACCCCAGGCCATGGAATATACTCCCCATGTGTCACCACCACAACTTTCCAATATTCTAAGCTGATAGCTGTGTGTTGGTTTTAATCATTTGAACTGCAGAGTTTATGTTAATTGTGTATATATTGAGATTACATTTTCCTTTTTTTTATTTTTTTTATTAATGTTCCACAACAACCATACAATTACAGTTAACCAACAAAATAAATATAATAGAAAAAACAAGAGGAAAAAAAAAGAAAATAAAACCAAAATAGTTACACATAACTTGTCATATATAACAGAGCTGAACATAATTATTTACTCATCAAAATAATCTTTTAACGGGCGCCAAATAGTAAGGCCAAATCGTCTCTTGCGTGGTTTTTTCAGCATATACATACTAGTTTCAAGGTTATACAGATTAAATAGCTTAGAACGCCATATATCAAAGCTCGGTGCCTGTGGCTGCAACCACGCTGTTGCTATTGACAAACGTATCACAGCTGCTATAATAAAAAGAAAAAAACGAAACTCAAAAAGAGGATGCCCTTGGGTAGTTTCCTCCCCAATACCCAATAAGATTAATTTCGATTACAATAAGACAGATTTACCGAGCACATGACACAGAAAGTTTGAGATTTGATTAAAAAAAGGTGTTAAAGAAGGACAAGCATAAAACACATGTACTATATCAGCTTTACAAGCTTTGCAACGAAAGCATTCACCCGAATTAGAATATAGAGAAGAGCTACCCCATTTCATCATCACCGCCGGAGTGCGGTATAAATTAAAAATAGTTTTGTAGGGGAGGAGCCAAGATGGCGACCGGAGCAGACGCTTGAGCGCCCGGCTCCGTCGGTCCGTGGCCTCGGACTACTATCCTGATGCCCATCCTCGCCGATTTTAGAGGTGCACCGTGTGCGAAGATGCGCTGACCGCGCTGCCGCTTTCCTGGAGTCTCAGCCCGCCCGGATGCCCGAGTTCTGGGTGCTTTTGTCCTCTGCACCGAAACCCTGCGCCATTACGGCCTTTGCTGGCCCCCTGGAAGCTCCGCAGTTGCCGGACCAGCTAGCGCTAATCTGAGCCCCGCGGTCCCGATTTCACCTCGCACCACGGATCGTTGCCGGACGAGCCCGGAGAGGGACGGCCGGACATCTTCTGCACCCTGTGCCGGACGGGCTGGAGCTGTGGGGTGGGCCCCGGTGCGGCGGGTCCCCTGCCCCGCTCTGAGGATCGCGCTGTGGGAGGCAGCTGCCCCCTTCACCTATTGCCTAGCCAGCGGCGGAGGGACCCTGCGAGAAGAGAAGCGATTGTCGGCCTTTCCCGTTGCGGCGTAGACCTGAGGGGAATTGACTACTTGCTACGACCCCCCCCCCGGCCATTGCACCGTATAGCGGCAAAACATGGCGTTTAGTGCCTGCTTGCGGTTGGGGGGCGATACTCCGGTCTCGCCCGCCGCCCACTTCGCCCCCTCTCTTCCGGACACCAGCTCCACTGTGCCGTCCCGGATTGCTGCCGCTGTGGGGGCCCAGCCTCCGCTTACATGCGGCTCCGTTCTGGCTGCCCTGCGGGACTTCCAACTACAGATGTGCGCTGGCCTGCAGGCGCTGAGTGAGCGGTTTGACCCCATACTGTCGGCCGCGGGTCGTGAGCGCACTGTGTGCCATCTACAGGGCGTGGGTCTCCCGGTGCTTTTGTCCGCTTGTGGGGACGCAACGGCGGTGTGTGACTGTGTTACTCTGGTGCCTTCACCTGGCGCTCCCGGCGCCCAGGGTACACCGCTCTACACCTCAACTGCGGATGCTCTGTCCCCCTGGTCATGGCTGCCTGCTTCATTGTTGCCTGCCTCACCGCGTCCACTGGACTATCCTGTTGAGAGATGCCTAACAGCTTCGGGGAACCGTCCGCGGTGGCCCACTGCTGACTTTTTGTGGAACTCCTGTACCTTACTTGCCAGGTTTGGATTTTATGTGGTGCAAAGAGGGACCTTAATCGATGGGCGGCGGCCATTTCGTGATCCTACTTCACCATCCTTTCACAAGCGACCATCTTGTTTTTGTTTGTTCGGGACACGGGGCCTTCATGCAGGGGCTGGTTTAATCCCAAGCCCGCGATCGGGCCAGGGCTAGACTGACTTCTAATGCTATGGTTTATGGACGGGCTGGCCTGGGTCTGGAACTGTATGCATGTTATGCGCGCACTCGTTGCGACTTGTATCCCTTCGCTTACGCTGTGGTGCCATGGTATCTTCGCATGCCGTTTTTCGGCGTAGTGGGCTCTCAGTGTGTGGGGGCCATGACTGGCTGATGGTTTGGGGCGCTCTGGTGTCCCGTGGGCTCCTCCCCGCCTTCTTTTCTGTTTTCTTATTTTCTTTCCTCTATTCCTACTTTCTTTCTCCTCTATATTTCGGGTTCATTGGGCGACAGGCACTATGCTGGGGGGGGGGTAGGCCGTAGCCTCCGCATTGGTGTAGGGTGGGGGGGTAATACTCTGTTCTTAATTAGTTCTATGGGCCTTTTTTCCTTTATGTCTCTGCGTTCTACTTTCCTCGATTCTGGGTCCGGGTGCGGGGTGGATCGAGTGGGGGCGGCTCCGGAGGGGTGCGTACTTGCTCATGTGACTATCCTGTTATATTTCTGCACCGCCTCACTGTTTGAGTTTTTGCTTCAATTGTTGTTCTTCCTGCTGTTGCTGCTCTCCCGTGTGGTGAGGCTATCTTGCGGACTCGAATCTCCTTTGTTCCTATCCTTCATTGACTTTTTTCTTGATAAACTTATCTAAAAACTTAAAATTAACCTTCACTTCTCCTTCCCCGAGCGTCAAAGATATCTCCAGTATGTGATCCATAACTTGTTGTTAATCCTGATTGTTGACGCACGGGGGATTTAATGTGGGTATCAGTGCTTCATTGTATCGTGGCCGGCCTGAAGGTTGTAGGCCCGTATTTGTTCTTTCAAGATGCACGAATAAAGGTTTTTTAAAAAAAAAAAAAAAAAAAAAAAAAAAAAATAGTTTTGTAAAGTTGGGCTTTTAGTGACGCAGAATAAAGAACCATGTGGGCCATTTTAATAGATTCTTGAATGCTAATAGATGTAGATAGAAGCCGGCATGACCATTTCTCATTAGTTTTATCAATATCATCTATACGATGTGCTATAAGATCCTTGTAAATAGTTCCAATACGTGATTGAGATCTAATAGCATCAATAATGCGAATTGAAGACAGCGACGTGGCACGTTTGTAAAGAAAATCACGGATCTGTAAATATTTAAAAAATTGATTATTAGATAAATCAAATTGCTGTCTAAGTGCATCAAAAAAAAGAAAAACACCCTCAGCAGAAACAAAATCACCCAGACATCTGATACCTTTAGAGTGCCAGCATCGTACAACTGAGTCCCCAAAAATAGAAGGTAAAAGAAATGGTGCCCTAAGCGGAGTGTATATCATAAGTTTGGGTATATTACACATTTTCCTAACAGATTTCCAGACATTGAAAGCAGACACGATAGTTTTAAACCGGGTGCGCTTGTAATAACTACCATCAATATTGGAAATCAGACATTTTTTTGCAATCAAGCCAAGCGTAATTTGATAGATCGAGGGTGTTTCTGCCGCATTAGACATTTCTTCACCAGTCAAGAGAATACGCATCCTTAAAAGTAAACATGAAATCTGATAAAGGGCAAAATCCGGAACTCCCCATCCACCGCGGGCAGGTGGCAGCGTCATAAAACGTGAAGCTCTACGGATTTTTCCTGGAGCCCAAAGATATTTTTCACAGACCGATTGTAACTAGCGAATCTGGCATCTAGGAATCAAAAGGGGAACAGCACGAAAAAAGTAAAGTACTCTAGGTAGTATAATCATTTTTAGTAAATTAACTCTACCAACCAGAGTTAGGTGAAGACTCTGCCATGACTCCAGTGCATGTTTGGTTTTATCCAAGATATCCATCCAATTAACACTAACCAAATCCTCCAAATTAGGTCTGATCTTAATACCCAAGTAAACCACTTCTTCCACAATCCTACTGTCAAAAACTAGCGTTTGGTCCGTACACAGACATTGTGTCTTAGCTTTATTAAGTTTATACCCGGAGTATCTGCCAAAACATTCCTCTAGTTGTTCTATAGTGGGTAAAGCAGTATTTAAATCAGACGTAATGACAGCTATATCATCCGCGTAAGCGAGAACGCTGTACTTCGTACCTTGAGCTATAAAGGGGGGGATTTGTGAGTTAAGATCAAGCATTCTAATGAAGGGATTAATATAAAAAGCAAAAAGAATAGGGGAACAAGGACAGCCTTGCCGGGTCCCTCTACTAATCTGAACCTCCTCCGATTTAAGGCCCATAGCACATATCCTTGCAGTAGGGGACCGATAAATATCTGAAGGGCCCGAAGAAAACCTGGGTTAAACCCTAAACGTACCATGACCTCCCATAAGAAACTCCATGACACACGGTCAAAGGCCTTCTCGGCGTCGAGCAGGACAAGACCCAGAAATCTGGAATCAACCTGCGCGACGTCGAGAAGTGCAACGACCCTATTAATGTGATCAACCGTCCCCCGCCCTGGCACAAAACCATGCTGCTGCGGTGATACCAAGCCAGCAACAAGCGGGGCCATACGATTTGCTAGCAATTTAGCGTATAGTTTACCATCGCAATTAACCAACGATATCGGGCGGTATGATCCTGGTTGATCAGGAGGTTTCCCCTTCTTCGGAAATATAACTACATGGGCAGCATCTCATGACTGGGGCGGAAATCCCAATCTAGCTGCCTGGAAAGTATTCAGCAGATAATCACGGAGTTCTGGAAAAAAGGTCTTATAAATCTCTGATGGAAGAGAGTCCGGTCCGGCCGCCTTACCCGAGGGCAGTTTAAACAGTGCACGCTCGATTTCTTTGGCAGAAAATGGCAAATCCAATCTTTCTGCCTCAGCAGGATCAAGCCTATCCCATTCTAGCACTGGTAGCCCGAAGTCAGATGGAAGATCACCAACATCCGGTTGGCTATACAAATCAGAGTAAAATTGATGGAAATCTTTCATAATAGCCAGGGGTTCATGAACATTATAGATAGAGTTAATTTTAGATATTTGATTTTTCGCCCGAATCCTTTGAGCTAAGTATCTCCCTAGAGATTCCCCAAACTCATACAGCTGTTTCCTGTAAAGGTGATATTTAAGCGAAATCTCTTGGGCCCATACAAGATTAATCTTAGCCTTACAACGAGCTAGTCTATCAAGGCTATCCTTAGGATCATCAGCTGCCTGTAGTTGAACTATAAGATCTAATTCAGCATTCTGCAATTGAGTAAATAGTTGTATCAAATTTTGTTTGCGCAATCTTTGAGCATGTAAGCCAAAACTGAGGACCTCACCTCTAAAACATGCCTTAAAGGAATCCCAGACTACCGCGGGTTCCGCTGAGCCACAGTTAAGATGGAAAAAGTCTGGGATCCACTTTTTCATATGATTCACGAAAGGAATATCAAGCAGCAGTTTCCTATCAAAGGTGAAAGTCTTACTGTATCTTATAGTAGCCACATTAGAAAAGGAAATAGCCACTGGAGCATGATCGGATAAAAGTCTAGGATAGACTTGAATTTGGCTACAGGAGGCCCAGGCAGCAGGAATAATAAAATAATCCAGCCGAAATACCTTAGTGTGAGGTGAGGAAAAAAAAGTATAGCCAGGTGTTTGTGGGTAGAAAAAGTTCAACCCATCAACCAAGCCATGGTCAGCCATCAAATTCTTTAAAGCCTGAAAAGCCTTAGGTTTACGACCCCTATATCACCAGGGAGAGAGGCATGCCCAATCACTATCCAAATGAATATTGAGATCTCCACAGCACACAACTGGTGAAGGCCATAAATCAAGCTCACCATTTAAGAAATCAAAAACATTTGCTTCATCAAGATTAGATCCGTATATAGTACAGAGGGTGAACCGTATATCTCCCACTGAACAATCGAGAATAGCCCATCGGCATGTATATCTGTCAAGAAACGCTCAGTTTTAACTAAAGAGGGGCGTGCCAGAATGGCTACCCCCGCGTTGTATCTGATTGTTTAGAGGCCACCAAAGTAACATACCCCAAATCGTCTAGCTTCTGCCGTACAGACCACGAAATATGTGTTTCCTGAATACACACAATATCGGGATTAATAAGTTTCAATTCAATTTGCATATTTCTTCGTTTCTCATAATTATTAAGGCCCCAAACATTATAAGTTACGATTTTTAAATTCAAATTAGCCATTAAATTCAAAGTTTAAGAGCCCTTTAGTAAACATAGTCATAAATGCATCAAACAAAAAATCACAGAAAAAAATCAACAGTTGTGGAACATATTTTTTCTTTTTTTCCCCCTCCCGCCCATACCCGCACCCCAGCAACCCATTCCTTCCCTCCACCCAACCAGACCCCCCCCACCCCACCATCTACCTTCTCCCCTCCCACCACACCCTCCCAATAATGAGACAATAGGACCGCGGTCCTGGTGATGGGGAGCTGGAAACACTCACCCGCGGTACCCCTTACACAAAAAACATAGCTATAACTATAGCACAATTTGCCACCTTAAGCCACATTATTATCTTCAACTCAACTCACAGGTGCCAACTGTTGCAAATATTCCTTAGCCAACACTTCTGAGAAAAAAACCAGTTTTGGCCCTGAACCACAACCTTTAGCTTTGCAGGGTTCATTAAGAACGCCTGCCCACCCTTCGCTTGAAACATAGGTATTAATTGGCGAAGGTGCCATCTGCGAGACACTGTTTCATGAGAAAAATCCGGCCTAACAAAAAAATGAATCCCTTTGGCCAATCTCTTACGGTTTGGCCGCGCCAGATCATAAACAGCTTCTCGTGCTAAAAAATTGTTGATTGAAATCAAGATGGCACGAGAATATACAGGTTCCAGTCCTAAGTGGGTAGCTTGTTGTTTTCTATGGAGAGGGAATCGATGGGCTCTCTGAATCTCTATCCCCCGATCCCACTGGGAAAGCTCCGGAAAAGCCTCTGCCCCCTCCGGAATACCCAACACTCGTAAATTATTCCGTCGCATCTGATTTTCAAGATCAGATAACTTCCAAGTGGCATCATCTTTTTGCTTTTTTAGTGCAGTCACCAAACCTTTCTGAGTTGATAGTTCATCCTTCAGAACTGAGATGCGGTTTTCAGTCTCATTAACTCTAGTGCCAATCTCAGCACTTGACTTATTTATGCGTCTTATGGCATTTTGTAGTTTGCGACAGGCCCCCTGTGTTCTGGCATTCTTAAGCCTAGTCTCCGCTCTGTGTGACAGCATCGTCTCATAAATCATTTCCAGCGTAATGGGTTTGGGAGGGTCAGATGAATTAAACATGGCAGGATTCCCTGGGCTCACTTCATGGCCTGAGGCGGGTGGCTTTGCGGTGGAGAATGAATAATCCCATGCCAAGTTCTCCCCTAGGGCATTAAGGGTGTTATCAGGTATAGTGCCCCCTAGATCATTCACCTCTCCACTCAAGGTCTTGTTGTTTTTCCGAACTGTACCACCAGGGGCCATATTCATATATCCACCCGTTATACAATCATCAATTTCTCCCTGCTCATACTCTGCCCAATCCCTGCTGGTCACATCATCATCAGATGTGGTAGACCCATCTGATAGAGAAAAAAAGTTATCTAATGGGTCATTATCTAGATTAGACCCGGCCTGGTCACTGCCTAAACCATCTTGTGTTACCGCCATTTTGGGAAAGTCAGTAGATTTAAGAGGGAGAACTACAGGTCCCAGCATGCATCTTGATAGACCAGCCAATGCAGTTGAAGTCTCGACATCCAAGTCCAAATTCGCAGAAGGATCTGAAGCGCTTACTATCGCTGATTGATGATTACCGTGACTCACCGGTATTTCACCCGTCGTGTCCGCTGATTTATATCCCTCCAGAGTAGAGCCGAGGACAGCGTCTGAAATCTGCTGTATCCCGCTATCAGCCGATTTGTTTGAAAGCTGTGTCGAGGCTTTGACTGCTCGTTTAACAAACAGAGGAGCCGTGTGTTTAGCAGCGGGCGAAATGACAGCAGAGGAGAAGGTCTTACCCGAAGGGGTCTTAGAGCGGGACAGCAAACTAGGATCAGAGCCATCACCCAGCCCAGCATCAGCAGCCGTTACCTTCACCTGTCCCCCGACTGCGAAGTCCGCGTTCACTGCTGATTTGCCGCTACGGGGCTTTGGATTCTATGTCAGGACCTTGGGAGCTGCTTTCGGCGGCATTCCTGTAGTGGCTTGAAAGGGCCCGCCAACCGCCAGAGCAATAAGCGAACACCAGTTGCCACAACGCGAAGGGCAAAGACGCCAGACACCTCCACGCGCCCAGATCACAGCGGATGCCGCTGTGAGTATACTCATCACCGAAGGCTTTTTCAGCCGCACACACGGGCACCGCTTCTCTCTTCCCTCGAAGGTTGCAGCGGCATGCCTTAACCCCTTCAGTGCCACGCCCTTTCCCCGCCCTGTGCCGGCCGTTACATTAGCGGGCGGGGTTTATGACGAGCTGGACTCGTCATGGGCACAGCGCAACCGCGGCCCATGACGAGTCCAGCTCGTCATGGGCACTGAAGAGGTTAAAGATTAAACCTTCTGAGCGAAATCATCTTCGTGGCACTATCAGTGAAGGGAGTCACCGCGGGGAGTGCATAGGTCCAGCTCACTCGGCCGATGCACCGGCTGCCATCTTGCCTCTCATTAAGTTATAATTCGGTCGAGATTACATTTTCCAGTTATTTCTTTTAAGTTTAGGTTTATTTTCAGTTGAAATGTATTTATATTTCTATGTTAATCTGTGTAGAATAAATTTTGGTCTTTAGTTCATGAACAATGTTTTAAAAAAAATATTTTTCATGAAGGTACTGTGCCCTTTTGTTATAGCTGCAGTAAATCTTTTCTTCTGGACTTGCATGTTGTCAAAGCAGAAAAAACCTTTTTGCGATTGGTACGTGTAATTGTAGTGTATATTACCTGTGACAAGGCGCTGAAGCATTTTGCGGACGGGTAGGGTGTTACTGTATGAGAGTCCAATGGTAGTAGTTAGACGAGTTAAAGCATTAGTTAGTAATGATACTTACATTTCGAAACATGAAATTTTAAGAATTTAATTAGAGTGAAATTGTGTTGTCATACTAGTGTCAGGTACTTGAGTTACTAGAACAATACACACTATTAGTAACATTGCTATGTAAATGGGTAATAGCTTGTCCTTAACAGTGTTCAGTCCACTATTCTGTGAGAACTAGAGAGGTTGAGAAAGGTTGTAGGTGTTCATGTTAATAGGGCTGGAAGCACAATTCCCAGATTGATTACAATTCCTCTGCTCTAGCACTTCTCTGCAACTCTAAAAAAATTGCCTGAAAATGAAACTTTGCTTCCATAGTTGCAACAGTTTCATTCTCCTTTGAGATACTGTAATAGAACACCTTTCAGGACCTGTGTGAAACTATCTGCCAAAATTCTCTAAAGATAAAGGGGCAGATTTACGAGTAAGTGCAGCAGCACGGCACCGCAAGCCCTTTGGCTGCGCTACACTGCGGCACTTCCAAAGCACAGAAATGCAACATATTTACAATAATATGTCGCATTCCCTGCGCTGGCGCACAAACTGCTGCCATGCGCTGGCACAGGCACCCTTACACCATGGTGCTAGGGTGCCTGCGTCATGGGGAGATTGTTTTTGTGCAGGAAGGGGCACCTTCCTGCACGAAAACAATCACTACAGGCATTTTCCTCTTTCAATGCATGCTATAGAATGCAGCACCCATTGAAAGAGGAAAAAACGAGGAGAAATGAAAAAATTTCTCTTTGTTGCGCATCCCTACGTCTCCCATGGGGAGGTGTAGCATCCACACACATTTCCAGATTTACGATTCCTCATAAATCTGGAAATGTGTCCTGTTCCATGGGTGTTGCGTGGAAACACCCACAGCAACACCCATGGAACGCCCCGTTCCTACAAAGTGCTGCATGTAAAGGGGCCATATTTACAAGGAGGGTGGCCTTTCCTGTCCTTGTAAATATGGGGCAGAGAAGTTCGCCACCAGTAAGTCACAAAAAGTGACGTACTGGTGGCGCAAGGGGCTTGTAAATCTGCACCTAACTCTTTAGTTGTCTTTTTAAAAAAAAATGTTTTATTAGCTCAATCCATGTCACAAATACAAATTATAACAGTTGTAACAGTTGTAACCAATACTAGCAACAAAAACAAATGTAATACAATACAGTTGGCTATTACGAAGTAAATCGACTAAAGCAACACCAGCAAAGCAGATTTCAATCATAATATCGTTACACAACCCATATCAACTGATTATTTCATATATTGTATCATAGACTCCCATATCTGCATCTCAAGTTTTTGCCGTTTGGCTGATTTTAAGGCATATAAACTATATTCCATTTTAAAAACATGATAACATTTTGCCCTCCACATCTCAAATATGGGAGCCTCACTTTGAAGCCAACATGAGGCAATACATAAACGCGCCACAGCTACGGTAATAAATGATAAGTATCCAAATGTATACACTGGTTGCTCACTTGTAATATGTGCCCATATCCCTAATAACATCATTGCCTGTCTTTGTTATTGCTATAGAGGTACCTGTAACTTCTTGCAAAAACAACTTTATTTGTTGCTTAAATTGTTACAGTGCGATACAATCAAAGAAAACGTGCACACTATCAGCTTTATCAATGCGGCACCTAAAACATTTACCATCCTTATTTCCACCCCACTTCATCATACGTTCGGGCGTGTAATATAAATCAAAAATGGTTTTAAAATGTTGCGTTTGCAAATTCGATGATAACAATATTTTTCCTGCAATATCAATAGAACTCTGCATCGCGATCATGAGCAGCCAGATCGTCTTTTTGAGACTCAATTAACATAGAATATAGTGCCCCTATCTTAGCCCTCCTCCTAATAGCCTCTACCATTGGTAGTACCGTAATTCCCTCATATAGATGTCTGACAAGATAATCACACAATTGCAGATACTCAGCTAATTCCATAAATGAGCATAACACCCCTCCCTTGAATAAGTCACCTTAATATCTAATCCCCTTCATCTTCCAACACAACATCTTATAGTCCCAGAACATTTCCGGGAACCTAACAGCTGAATCGAGAGGAGTATATTAATTCCGTTGTGGAATAGTCAGCCATTTACATCCCTTTTGCAAACCTTATAGGCTGAAATCATAACCTTGAACCTTGTTCTTTTGTAATAGCTTGGCACGGAGAATTTCAATAGCACATTTCTAACTTCTTCCCCTAGCAACAGTTAATATATTGATGGAGCTTCTGCCTCTATTACATCTTCCCCTGTCAACAGGATATGTATATTTTGCAATAGACAAACATAATAATAAAAACAAAAGTTCGGAACAGACCAGACTCCTCTGTACAGCGGTAACATCATGTATTTAAAAGCTCTCCTCGCTTTGCGTTGTCCCCACATGAATCTGTTACATATAGATTGAGTCCCTTGTATCCGTTTGTTTGTTAACACTAATGGTACTGCTATAAAATAGTAAAGTACTTTGGGAAGGACAATCATTTTTAAAACATTTCGTCTCCCTACTAAAGTCAAATGCAAACACTCAAAGTGATCCAACTGCTGCTTAACCGCTAAAATACTGCTACCCCAATTAATCTCAACTAAGTCTTGTAGGGACATTCTGATTTGGGGCAATATATAACGCAAATAGCAATGGGGAGCAGGGACATCCCTGTCTTGTTCCCCTATTTATACATACTTGCAGAGATTCCCTGCCCATAACGCAGATTCTAGCTCTCGGTGACTTGTACATACTTCGAAGTAAAAAATTCCGGCCCAAACCCCATCCCCCGCATAATACCCCACATAAAAGCCCAAGGTACACGATCAAACGCCTTCTCGGCGTCGAGAAATATTATACTAAACTTTTTATGATACACATCAGTGAAGTCTATAAGAATAATAACTCTGTGAATATGAGTAATGGTACTTCTACCTGGAATAAATCCATGTTGGGGCACTGAGACCAAGGGCGTAATAACCCGCATTAACCTATTAGCTAAAATCTTGGCGTAGATTTTCCAATTGGCGTTCAACAAAGATATCGGTCGATAAGACCCTGGTATATTAGGGGGCTTATCCTTTTTTTTTAAACACGACAATGTTCGCCTCATCCCAGGATGGAGGCGCATTCCCCAGCTGAGCTTCCTGAAAAACACCCAGCATATCGATTTTCAGCACCGGAAAAAGCAACTGATAAATTACTAATGGTAATTTATCTGGACCAGCAGCTTTCCCATGTGCTAACTGCCCTAATGCTGCATCCAATTCCTCAATTGTTATTGATTCGTCCAGTGATGCTTGCTCCTCAACACTTACCCGGTTCAGAACAAATTTTTTGTCAAAAGTGTTCAATATCTAATACTCAAGATCAAGTTGCTTATATAACTCTTGATAAAACTCATTAAAAAAAGAACATAATACCCTCTTCTGTTTCAACCGTATTACCCGCCGCATCAATCATAGCCGAAATTCTTCGAGAGGATTGTCTAACTCTAAGTCTCGGTGCAAGACACCGCCCAGTCGACTCTCCAGATTCATATCTACTTTGTTTATAGGGATTATATTGGAGGGCGATTTCCCTGCACCAAATCGCATTAATTTTGGCTTTGACACATGCTAACTTACTATGTATAGTTTACCATCTAAACCCTGTCTAAGGATCTGTATCAATTCCAATTCCGCTTCCCGAAGCTCATCCAACAACTGGTGCATTACTGTTTGCCCTTGTTTTAATTTAGCTAGCCCAAAACTAAGAACCTCACCTCGTAATCCTGCTTTAAAAGTGTCCCATACAATAGGACCCGAGGCAGATCCCCAATTTATATCAAGTTAATGCCTTGCCCACTGAATCATATGATCTCTAAATTGCTTATCATTCAATAATTTCCTATTAAAGGTAAATGTCCTTACACCCTTCCTCTGCCTAATCATATACAAATCCAGCAGTAGAGGGCCTCAGACAGAAATATGTAATCTAATCTTACCAATTTTTGTTTCGAATGTGAATAAAATGTATATCCAGGATCCAACTGGTGTATTGTCCTCCATGTGTCCACTAAACCATGATCCCTCTGTACTTGAACAAGAGCCTTAAAAACTTTGGGTTTGCGGCCCACATACTTGTATTTTCGACTTAAAAGTTGCCCCTCTAAATGGATATTACAATCTTCCATAATTATTCACCTTTACCCTCCCAGTCCCCATGATATCATCATGTACCAAAATACCTACGCCCCTATTAGTAGTGGTCTGCTTGGTTGCAGCAAGAAGTGTATACCCTAATTCTTCGATCAATTTGCGTTTGGACCAAGATATATGTGTTTCCTGGATACACAGGATATCTGGTTTAATAATACGCAATTCTGCAGCTATCCTACGCCTTTTATTACTATTGTTTAGGCCACAAACATTGAAGGAACATATACGAATTCCCTTAACCGTCATATCCCACATAGTAATCCAATAATAACTGACGCATTCTTAATCTTTACACCCCCGCCATCCCCTCACACCAAACCCACACCCCACCAGTGCCCCCAACCCCTGCGCTCCGCCTAACCCCCTCCCCACTCCCTCTCCCCTGTTTGCAGGCAAATGGGCCCATGGCTCGATTGATGCAGAGTGAGTTCTCCCCCCTGTGTTCCCCCATCTGACCCACCTCTATCTGGCTGGCACAAAACTAAATTAAATGCACTACATGGATACACAATTTACTAACATGTACTTAGTCCAAAAACCATACACCCTAACATAATACTGACACAGCCCGATTATACCAGCTATCAGGTTCTACGCCCTTGTACACGGCTAAGAGGACACTAATAAACATAAGTGCGAAAATAAACATTTATATTGAGGCCAAATGTTCTTTCGCTGTCGACTCTAAAGTAAAAAAGCGTGTTTGACCCTTAAAGATCACTTTAAAGGTGGCAGGATTCAACAGAAATGCTTGTGCTCCTTTCCCCTGAAAGGGAGTTATCAGCAGACGTAGCTGCAACTTTTTCTCCACTATTTGATGGTCAGGTCACACAAAGAATTGAGTTCCCTTCGCAGCCCTCTTTTTATCTGGCCTGGCCAGGTCATGTATCGCCTGGCGTGCCAAACAATTACTCAGACAAATCAAAATTGCTCTAGGTCTAACGTCCTTATCACCCAATTTCGTAGGTCTCTGTTTAAATGGGCCCTCTGCACTTCGTTGGACCAGTTCCAGTCTGTTAATTCTGAGAAGGCTTCTGTGAATAATTCCACAACAAATTAGCGAAAATCTTGTCCCTTAATACCCTCAGGAATTCCTAAAATCCGCAAATTGTTCCTTCTAATACGATTTTCCAAATCCACAAGTTTGGCTTGCACATCTTCTTTGTATTGCCGTGAATCATCTACCACTGCCTTTTGTCTTGCTATGTCGTCTTCTAATATGTAGATTCTTGCTTCGGCCTCATTCAGCCTTTCTGTAAACTCAGCACATGATTTCGCTATCCGCCTAACGGCGTTCTGTAGTTTTCGACAAGCGGCATGTGTTTTCGCACTTTCCGTACGTGTCTTGGCCCTATGTTCAGTAATACATTGGTAAAGTGACTCCAGTGAAATCTCCCTAGACCAGAGGTCTTCAAACTTTTGGATGCCGAGACCCCCTTGTCAACATTTTGAGGTGTAAGGACCCCATCCTGACAAAAATGTCTAAACCTGTAGACAGGGCTACTGGAATTATGAGGCAGGTGAGGACCAAATTACGCGACAGGCTTGACCAAATTGTGTGGGAAGAAAATGTAAATGATGTTATGTGATGCAGCATATTTTGGGATCGCATTGATTCGTTATTATGATATTAATTTTTTGCACACAGTAACACAGAGGAAAGATTCCACCTCATCAGTACCAGTTTATAACCAAAATACAGCAATTAACATCAGAAAGATGTCTAGTCAAACTTTGTGAATGGCCTTCCACTCCGCAGGAATACGTGCTGCCACATTAGAAGCTCACCTGGCCCGGCCGGGAGAAGCAGGGGTCCCTTAAAATCCTGGTGGTTTTGTGCAGAGTTAAGCAGTTTACCCATGCAGCCTTCCTTTCACTCACTCACTCACTCCCTTCCTTCCATCCCTCTCTACTCTCCCAAACCCGGATCCCTCTCTCACTTTGCAGGCCATTTTCTTTCACCCCTTTTTACAACTTCTGAACTCTCCCCATTCAACCTCTCACTTCACCTTTAATCGCCTCTTGCCATTCTGTCTTTTCACTGCCCTCATCTCGAACAGTCTCTCGCATTTATCTCATGGCCTCTCTGGCCCGTCACTTCCCGTGCCCCTCAGCACTTCTCATTCACCTCGTCTCTCCATTCAAATTTTTGTCCATTTGTATCTTACACCTCTCCAGTCCCCCCATTAATCTTTCACATCTACCCTTTTTTCTAACAGAAGCCCTCACCTTTGGCTCACACTCACTTTTTGCGTGTCCACACTTCTCTTCGCCACTTCACATTTCTCCTCATCCCTGACCTCTTCAATCTAAATCTCTCACTCCCTTGCTGTCTTCTCTCATCCTCTCATCTCTCCTCACCAAGCATACGGGTCGGGCCCGTATGCTCCTCTGGGCCTGTGCCAATCTGCTTTTTGTTCCCTAATTCAAGAAGGCATGAGTTGTCTGTCGCGCCGTTTTGGTGCAGGCCGCGCAGTTATGGAACTTGCATCCTCCTTTGCTTCGCTCCACCATCTATTATCCTTTAGGAAGATATAAAAACCTGGCTCTATGCTCTGTTGGTCACCCCATTTGGCTGGTTCTCCTTCTCCTTCTGTGTGTTTCTCATTATCCTTCCGGCAGCAGATGGTTATTAGCCGCAGGACATCTTTTGGTAACAGTAGCGCACTACATATGTAAATAATAATAATAGGGAGAAGCAGGGGAGCCACTAGACCAGAACTTCGGGGGGGGCTAACACTCCTAGCCAGGGCTGGTCCTAGCACTGGTCGCACCCAGTGCAACAGCCTTCTTTGGTGCCCCACCCCCGTTTCCTCCTTCGCCATGAATTCCCTCACTACCACTCACCAACAATGCACTTCATCTCTCTATATCAGCTTTCTGACAAACATTTCATTTTTTATAGCGCTACTCATACTTTAGTCACACTCATTTCTGTGATCAGCATGGTACATATTCTTTGTAGCAGGCACATTAACCCTCTGCACTGTGTGGGTGACACGAGTGCCCATGTGAGTGCACGGTGAGAGATGCAACAGTGTGAGAGTAGGGTGAGAGGCGTGACTGCAGGGTGAGTGAGGTGGCCGTACGAATTTGAGTGCGGATGCAAGTTCAGAAAGGGACGAATGAATGTATGATTACTGATGGGCTTGTTTGAGTGAGTTGCATATTGAGCAGTGAGGGGGACGGGTGAGTGAAGTGTTACAAGAGTGCAGGGTGAGTAGTGTGCTCGTGTGACTGCAGGGTGAGGTATAGGGTGAACAGCGCAAGTGCATTGTGAGTGCAGAGTGATCACTGTGTGTGCAGGGTGAGCAGTGCATGGTGATCAGTGTGAGTACACTGTGATTGCTGTGAGTGCAGGGTGAGCGTGAAAGAGAAGGGCGAGAATGATGAACGAGTTGTCTGAATGCAGGGTTTATTTCCAGGTACTTGAAGTAACTCAGCATGTTATTGGAGGCAGCGTAGGGTTTAAGATCTAAGTTAAACTATTGCTATTATGGCATCAATCTGAGGTTCGCGGGTGGAGGAAATAAATAATGTGCTGATCCTGCAACAAACTTCCAGTCCTATGGTTAGGGTAGCCAGCAGATTATTTTGATGGCCCAGTTGGTACAAAAAAAAGCAATCACCTAAAACAGTATTTTAAGCACGTATCTGTGCATACTTTGAACAGCAAATATAAATAGAAAGCACTTTTAATTGTGTTCTAGGGCTGCCGCAATGATCCATGACTGATAATTAAAGAGAACAAAGACAGAAAAGTCCCATAACGAATGAATACATACTTTTTTATTTATAAGTCTATTTGGTGTCAAGAGGAGGTCTTTGTAGGCTCTTTAAATAACACATGGCTCGCATTTTTCTTTTGGCAACCCTACTTTATATTCCTTTTTATTAAATGCATTCTCACACTACAGCAGTAAATCTAAAATAGAAATGTAAGGAATAGGCAGAGTGAGGACCCAGGGGGTACTGGAAGGGGGGGGGGGACACTAAGCCTTTGTAACCAGCTCACAAAGGCATGCAATTTGTCTTTAAAGACCTGTGAAAAACTCGGACGGGCGTGCCGGAGATAAGACTCCAGACACTGCCCAGCTGAGCCTCCAGCAGCTCGAGTTGCACTGCAGCAGCCCGGGCTGAGACACAGGACGGGGGAAGAGGGGGGCTGAATCCCTTGGGCCTCGGCAGAAGCGTGCTTGGGAATGCACGACCCCCTTTGCATCGCTCCACGCCCCCCCTGGGGGTCGCGCCCCACAGTTTGAAGACCCCTGCCCTAGACTGATGCGATGCTTGTAATCGTTCATCTCCTTCACCTCCCTTTGCCATTTCAGAAGCTGATTCAGTTGCAGTAGAACTCTGAAGGTCCCCATCATGGCTATATGAACTGCTACTTCAGTCTCCTTATGGGCCCTTTGTTTATGTACCATGGTAGTTTCAAGATTATTTTCATCAGGGTTTGAAGTATTTAACTCACTGCCAGACCTAATCACAGATCTCTTCATCTTCGTCATCATCTGATGAATGATCCGACATAGAGAAAAAATTGCCTTCCCCCGAGTCGCTCTCCCTGTAAACACCTTTGATACACAAATCAGCTGCTGCACCCAAAGTAGTCATCTCCTCTTGCTGCCCTGTTAATACCACAGCGGATTCAACCATATTCGCTGCCCCTCCTGTATCTACAGGTACAGCCTCCTGGGCTAGACCTTTTTGTCTTATATGGACTCTATGATGCTCCTTCCGCTGTGCTCCCTCAGAATACTCAATCGTTGATATTTCCTCATCGTCATTTATTTCCTTTGGCAGACTATGAGTTGACACGACTGTATGTTGGTATTTTTTTGCCAAAAATATTGGGGTTATCTGGGGTATCTTCCTACTACTCAGCTCTTGTATCACAGTCTCTGCACACACTTCATCTACCCCATCTTTTGTGCTGCTAACTGAGAGGGCAGCCCTTCTCACTGCGTCGCTATTGTCTTAGTTTTACCTCCACGTACACTTTTTGGAGGCATGACAAGCTTTGTACAAAAATAAGTGACCACCTACGGATGCCGTTATATATACTGAAGCAAGAGCATCCTTTTTAGGTCTCGCGAGCCAAAGGCTCGAAGAGACATTTTATATGTGGGATTTTCAAAGTGCTACCCACAGTCTTTTGGCTGGCCTAAACCTTGAGTGCACGAGATCACATGCACGTGCACAGCTGCTCCTCTGCTCATTGCATTCCCCCCTCCCTTCTCACCAAGCCCTTTGATGCTCTGCTTGATTACTTTCACTTTCGCCTGCTTTGACCCTTGCATTCCCCCCTCCCTTCTCACCCAGCCCTTCCCTCCTCCCTGGGCGTGAAGGGAGACAGAGCCATCATGCTTGATTAATGGCTTTTTTATTTTACTGCTTCAACAGAACCAGCAGGCCACCAGTCACCCACTTCAGCTCTGTCAGTGCCCCACGGACTTTCGGTTTATGCTGCTGAAAGAGCATACAGTGAAAAGACTATGTGCCAGCTGATACGTTAAGAGCGTCTCACTCTGGGGCTCTGTTCAGTAATGATGTAGCTTTAAATTAATGTCTGCCTCAATGAGTACTTAATAATGATGAAATACAAGTCAGATAAAAAAACTTCCGCATTTCGGTAGCAACATTATCTAAGAACACAGAAGATCGTATGGCCTGTGGAACAAAGAGTTGTTTTTGTGCGACTTCCTTGTTTAAAGCACATAGTCATGGGCTCTCAATCACATGCATGATCAAACAGGGACATGCAGCTGAAATGTGATAAAAAGTTCCACACAAATTTCACAAAAGAAAACCACAAGGCTTGCGTGCAGATCAAAGACAGTTTATATGCAGCCAAAAAGGATAGTGCTGATCTCAAGGCATATGACTATCTAATTGACTCACTCTCACTGACTCACTCTCTCTCTCATGACTCACTCTCACTGACTCACTCTCTCTCTCATGACTCACTCTCACTGACTCACTCTCACTAATTGACTCACTCTCACAGACTCACTAATTGACTCACTCTCACTCTCTCTCTCTCACTAATTGACTCACTCTCACTGGCTCACTTGCTCACAAATTGACTCACTCTCACTGAGTCACTCTCTCACTAATTGACTCACTCTCACTGACTCTCTCTCTCTCTCATGACTCACTCTCACTGACTCTCTCTCTCATGACTCACTCTCACTGACTCAATCTCACTAATTAACTCGCTCTCACTGACTCACTCACTAATTGACTCACTCTCAATGACTCACTAATTGACTCACTCTCACTGACTCACTCACTCTCTCACTAATTGACTCACTCACTGGCTCACTCTCACTGACTTACTCTCACGGACTCACTAATTGACTCACTGAGTCACTCTCTCACTAATTGACTCACTCTCTCACTAATTGACTCACTCTCTCACTAACTGACTCACTCTCACTGACTTACTCTCACGGACTCACTAATTGACTCACTCTCACTGACACACTCACTAATTGACTCACTCTCAATGACTCACTAATTGACTCACTCTCACTGACACTCACTAATTGACTCACTCACTCTCACTGACTCACTCACTAATTGACTCACTCTCACTGACTCACTCTCTCTCACTAATTAACTCACTCTCACTGGCTCACTAATTTACTCACTCTCACTGAGTCACTCTCTCACTAATTGACTCACTCTCACTGACTCACTCTCACTAATTGACTCACTCTCACTGACTCACTCGCTGATTGACTCACTCACACTGACTCACTCTCTCTCTCTCATGACTCACTCTCACTGACTCACTCACTAATTGACTCACTCACTGAGTCACTCTCTCACTAATTGACTCACTCTCTCACTAATTTCCACACTCTCACAGACTCACTCTCACTCACTCATTGGCTCACTCTCACTGGCTCACTAATTGACTCACTCACACTGACTCACTCTCTCTCTCATGACTCACTCTCACTGACTCACTATCACTAATTGACTCACTCTCACTGACTCACTCACTAATTGACTCACTCACTGAGTCACTCTCTCACTAATTGACTCACTCTCTCACTAATTTCCACACTCTCACAGACTCACTCTCACAGACTCACTCTCACTCACTCATTGGCTCACTCTCACTGGCTCACTCTCACTGGCTCACTAATTGACTCACTCTCACTGGCTCACTCTCACTAATTGACTCAGTCTAACTGACTCACTCACTAATTGACTCACTCTCAATGACTCACTAATTGACTCACTGTCACTGAGTCACTCTCTCTCTTATGACTCACTCTCACTGACTCACTCTCACTAATTGACTTAGTCTCACTGACTCACTCACTAATTGACTCACTGCCAATGACTCACTAATTGACTCACTCACTGAGTCACTCTCTCTCACTAATTGACTCACTCTCACTGGCTCACTTGCTCACTAATTAACTCACTCTCACTGAGTCACTCTATCACTAATTGACTCACTCTCACTGACTCACTCTCACTAATTGACTCACTCTCACTGAGTCACTCTCTCACTAATTGACTCACTCTCACTGACTCACTCTCTGTCTCTCATAACTCACTAACTGACTCACTCTCACTAATTAACTCACTCTCACTGAGTCACTCTCTCACTAATTGACTCACTCTCACTGACTCACTCTCACTAATTGACTCACTCTCACTAATTGACTCACTCTCACTGACTCACTCACTAATTGACTCACTCTCACGGACTCACTCTCTCACTCATTGACTCACTCTCAGTGACTCACTCTCACTCACTCATTGACTCACTCTCACTGGCTCACCATACCACAGGAATGTTCCACAGGCAAATATAAACTTTCTTTACAGTATTCTTGTTGCATCCTTTTGTAGTGTGATCGAAGTATACTACAGTTACACATATAAAGGAATCAAGGCCGAAAGCAAGTACATTAAAATGAAGTAAATATTGCCTACTTGACACTAGAGATGTGGGAAATAGTAACTGTGGTTAATTTATATAATCTATTCACATTAAGTGGCGATTAATGGTTATTTTAGTTACTCTTTTCCCTTGCTCCGTGCCATAAGCAGTGACTTGAAAAAAGATCACTTATGCCATAGGTTGACTCACTCACACTGACTCACTATCACTGACTCACTATCACTAATTGACTCACTCACTGACTCACTCACTAATTGACTCACTCAGTCACTCTCTCACTAATTGACTCACTCTCTCACTAATTGACTCAATCACTAATTGACTCTCTCACTAATTGACTCACTCACAGACTCACTAATTGACTCACTCACTAATTGACTCACTCACTAATTGACTCACTCACTAATTGACTCACTCTCAATGACTCGCTAATTGCCTCACTCTCACTGAACTCACTAATTGCCTCACTCTCACTGAACTCACTAATTGACTCACTCTCACTGACTCACTGACTAATTGACTCACTAATTGACTCACTCTCACTGACTCACTCACTAATTGACTCACTCTCACTGACTGACTCACTCTCACTGACTCACTCACTAATTGACTCACTAATTGACTCACTCTCACTGACTCACTCTCACTGACTCACTCACTGACTCACTCTCACTGACTCACTCTCACTGACTCACTCTCACTGACTCACTCTCACTGACTCACTCTCACTGACTCACTCTCACTGACTCACTAATTGACTCACTCTCACTGACTCACTCACTAATTGACTCACTAATTGACTCTCTCACTGACTCACTCTCACTAATTGACTCACTCTCACTGAGTCACTCTCACTAATTGACTCACTCTCACTGACTCACTCTCTCTCTCATAACTCACTCTCACTGACTCACTCTCACTAATTGACTCACTCTCATTGACTCACTGATTGACTCACTCACTGAGTCACTCTCTCACTAATTGACTCACTCACACTGACTCACTCTCTCTCTCATGACTCACTCTCACTGACTCACTCACTAATTGACTCACTCACGGAGTCACTCTCTCACTAATTGACTCACTCTCTCACTAATTTCCACACTCTCACAGACTCACTCTCACAGACTCACTCTCACTCATTGGCTCACTCTCACTGGCTCACTCTCACTGGCTCACCAATTGACTCACTCACACTGACTCACTCTCTCTCTCATGACTCACTCACTGACTCACTATCACTAATTGACTCACTCTCACTGACTCACTGAGTCACTCTCTCACTAATTGACTCACTCTCTCACTAATTTCCACACTCTCATAGACTCACTCTCACAGACTCACTCTCACTCAATCATTGGCTCACTCTCACTGGCTCACTCTCACTGGCTCACTAATTGACTCACTCTCACTGGCTCACTCTCACTAATTGACTCAGTCTCACTGACTCACTCACTAATTGACTCACTCTCAATGACTCACTAATTGACTCACTGTCACTGAGTCACTCTCTCTCTTATGACTCACTCTCACTGACTCACTATCACTAATTGACTTAGTCTCACTGACTCACTCACTAATTGACTCACTGTCAATGACTCACTAATTGACTCACTCACTGAGTCACTCTCTCTCACTAATTGACTCACTCTCACTGGCTCACTTGCTCACTAATTAACTCACTCTCACTGAGTCACTCTCTCACTAATTGACTCACTCTCACTGACTCACTCTCACTAATTGACTCACTCTCACTGACTCACTATCACTAATTGACTCACTCTCACTGAGTCACTCTCTCACTAATTGACTCACTCACTGATTGACTCACTCTTACTGATTGACTCACTCACTAATTGACTCACTCTCACTGACTCACTCTCACTCATTGACTCACTCTCACTGGCTCACCATACCACAGGAATGTTCCACAGGCAAATATAAACTTTCTTTACAATATTTTTGTTGCATCCTTTTGTAGTGTGATCGAAGTATACTACAGTTACACATATAAAGGAATCAAGGCCGAAAGCAAGTACATTAAAATGAAGTAAATATTGCCTACTTGACACTAGAGATGTGGGAAATAGTAACTGTGCTTAATTTATATAATCTACTCACATTAAGTGGAGATTAATGGTTACTTTAGTTACTCTTTTCCCTTGCTCCGTGCCATAAGCAGTGACTTGAAAAAAAACCCACTTATGCCATAGGTTGACTCACTCACACTGACTCACTATCACTGACTCACTCACTAATTGACTCACTCAGTCACTCTCTCACTAATTGACTCACTAATTGACTCTCACTGACACACTCACTAATTGACTCACTCTCACTGACTCACTAATTGACTCACTAATTGACTCTCACTGACTCACTCACTAATTGACTCACTCTCACTGACTCACTCACTAATTGACTCACTCTCACTGACTCACTCTCACTGACTCACTAATTGACTCACTCTCACTGACTCACTCACTAATTGACTCACTAATTGACTCTCACTGACTCACTCACTAATTGACTCACTCTCACTGACTCACTCACTAATTGACTCTCACTGACTCACTCACTAATTGACTCACTCTCACTGACTCACTCACTAATTGACTCACTAATTGACTCACTCACTAATTGACTCACTCTCACTGACTCACTCTCACAGACTCACTAATTGACTCACTCACTAATTGACTCACTCACTAATTGACTCACTCACTAATTGACTCACTCACTAATTGACTCACTCACTAATTGACTCACTCTCACTGACACTCACTAATTGACTCTCTCACTGACTCACTCACTAATTGACTCACTAATTGACTCACTCACTGACTCACTCACTGACCCACTCACTAATTGCCTCACTCTCACTGACACTCACTAATTGACTCTCTCACTGACTCACTCACTAATTGACTCACTAATTGACTCACTCACTGACTCACTCACTAATTGACTCACTAATTGACTCACTCACTGACTCACTCACTAATTGACTCACTCACTGACTCACTCACTAATTGCCTCACTCTCACTGACACTAATTGACTCACTCTCACTGACTCACTCACTAATTGACTCACTAATTGACTCACTCACTGACTCACTAATTGACTCACTCTCACTGACTCACTCACCAATTGACTCACTAATTGACTCACTCTCACAGACTCAATCTCACTGACTCACTCTCACAGACTCACTAATTGACTCACTCTCACAGACTCACTCACACTGACTCACTCTCACAGACTCACTAATTGACTCACTCTCACAGACTCACTCTCACTGACTCACTCTCACAGACTCACTCTCACAGACTCACTAATTGACTCACTCTCACTGACTCACTCACTAATTGACTCACTAATTGACTCTCACTGACTCACTCACTAATTGACTCACTCTCACTGACTCACTCACTAATTGACTCACTAATTGACTCTCACTGACTCACTCACTAATTGACTCACTCTCACTGACTCACTCACTAATTGACTCACTAATTGACTCACTCTCACTGACTCACTCTCACAGACTCACTAATTGACTCACTCACTAATTGACTCACTCACTAATTGACTCACTCACTAATTGACTCACTCACTAATTGCCTCACTCTCACTGACACTCACTAATTGACTCACTCTCACTGACTCACTCACTAATTGACTCACTCACTGACTCACTCACTAATTGCCTCACTCTCACTGACACTCACTAATTGACTCACTCTCACTGACTCACTCACTAATTGACTCACTAATTGGCTCACTCACTGACTCACTCACTAATTGACTCACTCACTGACTCACTCACTAATTGCCTCACTCTCACTGACACTCACTAATTGACTCACTCTCACTGACTCACTCACTAATTGACTCACTAATTGACTCACTCTCAGACTCACTCTCACTGACTCACTAATTGACTCACTCTCACAGACTCACTAATTGACTCACTCTCACAGACTCACTAATTGACTCACTCTCACAGACTCACTCTCACAGACTCACTCTCACAGACTCACTCTCACAGACTCACTCTCACAGACTCACTCTCACAGACTCACTCTCACAGACTCACTCTCACAGACTCACTGACTCACTCTCACAGACTCACTAATTGACTCACTCTCACTGACTCACTCTCACTGACTCACTCTCACTGACTCACTCTCACTGACTCACTAATTGACTCACTCTCACTGACTCACTCACTAATTGACTCTCACTGACTCACTCACTAATTGACTCACTCTCACTGACTCACTCACTAATTGACTCACTAATTGACTCTCACTGACTCACTCACTAATTGACTCACTCTCACTGACTCACTCTCACAGACTCACTAATTGACTCACTCACTAATTGACTCACTCACTAATTGACTCACTCTCACTGACTCACTCTCACAGACTCACTAATTGACTCACTCACTAATTGACTCACTCACTAATTGCCTCACTCTCACTGACACTCACTAATTGACTCACTCTCACTGACTCACTCACTAATTGACTCACTCACTGACTCACTCACTAATTGCCTCACTCTCACTGACACTCAATAATTGACTCACTCTCACTGACTCACTCACTAATTGACTCACTAATTGACTCACTCACTGACTCACTCACTGACTAATTGACTCACTAATTGACTCACTCACTGACTCACTCACTAATTGCCTCACTCTCACTGACACTCACTAATTGACTCACTCTCACTGACTCACTCACTAATTGACTCACTAATTGACTCACTCACTGACTCACTCACTAATTGACTCCCTAATTGACTCACTCACTGACTCACTCACTAATTGACTCACTCACTAATTGCCTCACTCTCACTGACACTCACTAATTGACTCACTCTCACTGACTCACTCACTAATTGACTCACTCACTGACTCACTCACTAATTGCCTCACTCTCACTGACACTCACTAATTGACTCACTCTCACTGACTCACTCACTAATTGACTCACTAATTGGCTCACTCACTGACTCACTCACTAATTGACTCACTCACTGACTCACTCACTAATTGCCTCACTCTCACTGACACTCACTAATTGACTCACTCTCACTGACTCACTCACTAATTGACTCACTAATTGACTCACTCTCAGACTCACTCTCACTGACTCACTCTCACAGACTCACTAATTGACTCACTCTCACAGACTCACTCTCACAGACTCACTCTCACAGACTCACTCTCACAGACTCACTCTCACAGACTCACTGACTCACTCTCACAGACTCACTAATTGACTCACTCTCACAGACTCACTCTCACAGACTCACTCTCACTGACTCACTCTCACTGACTCACTCTCACTGACTCACTAATTGACTCACTCTCACTGACTCACTCACTAATTGAGTCTCACTGACTCACTCACTAATTGACTCACTCTCACTGACTCACTCACTAATTGACTCACTAATTGACTCTCACTGACTCACTCACTAATTGACTCACTCTCACTGACTCACTCTCACAGACTCACTAATTGACTCACTCACTAATTGACTCACTCACTAATTGACTCACTCTCACTGACTCACTCTCACAGACTCACTAATTGACTCACTCACTAATTGACTCACTCACTAATTGACTCACTCACTAATTGCCTCACTCTCACTGACACTCACTAATTGACTCACTCTCACTGACTCACTCACTAATTGACTCACTCACTGACTCACTCACTAATTGCCTCACTCTCACTGACACTCAATAATTGACTCACTCTCACTGACTCACTCACTAATTGACTCACTAATTGACTCACTCACTGACTCACTCACTGACTAATTGACTCACTAATTGACTCACTCACTGACTCACTCACTAATGGCCTCACTCTCACTGACACTCACTAATTGACTCACTCTCACTGACTCACTCACTAATTGACTCACTAATTGACTCACTCACTGACTCACTCACTAATTGACTCACTCTCACTGACTCAATCACTAATTGACTCACTAATTGACTCACTCTCAGACTCACTCTCACTGACTCACTCTCACAGACTCACTAATTGACTCACTCTCACAGACTCACTCTCACAGACTCACTCTCACAGACTCACTCTCACTGACTCACTCTCACTGACTCACTCTCACTGACTCACTAATTGACTCACTCCCACAGACTCACTCTCAGACTCACTAATTGACTCACTCTCACAGACTCACTCTCACAGACTCACTCTCACAGACTCACTCTCACAGACTCACTCTCACAGACTCACTCTCACAGACTCACTCTCACAGACTCACTCACTAATTGACTCACTCTCACAGACTCACTCTCACAGGCTCACTCTCACAGGCTCACTCTCACAGGCTCACTCTCACAGGCTCACTCTCACTGACTCACTCTCACTGACTCACTCTCACTAATTGACTCACTGACTCACTCACTAATTGACTCACTCTCAATGACTCACTAATTGACTCACTCTGACTCACTCTCTCTCATGACTCACTCTCACTGACTCTCTCACTAATTGACTCACTCACACAGACTCACTTACTAATTGACTCACTCTCAATGACTCACTAATTGACTCACTCTCACTGACTCCCTCTCTCCCTCTCACTAATTGACTCACTCTCACTGGCTCACTTGCTCACAAATTTACTCACTCTCACTGAGTCACTCTCTCACTAATTGACTCACTCTCACTGACTCACTCTCTCTCTCTCATAATTCACTAACTGACTCACTCTCACTAATTGACTCACTCTCACTGACTCACTCGCTGATTGATTCACTCACTGAGTCACTCTCTCACTAATTGACTCACTCTCACTGACTCACTCGCTGATTGACTCACTCACTGAGTCATTCTCTCACTAATTGACTCACTCACACTGACTCACTCTCTCTCTCATGACTCACTCTCACTGACTCACTATCACTAATTGACTCACTGTCACTGACGCACTCACTAATTGACTCACTCACTGAGTCACTCTCTCACTAATTGACTCACTCTCTCACTAATTTCCACACTCTCACAGACTCACTCTCACAGACTCACTCTCACTCCCTGACTCATTGGCTCACTCTCACTGGCACACTCTCACTGGCTTACTCTCACTGACTCACTAATTGACTCACTCTCACTGGCTCACTCTCACTAATTGACTCAGTCGCACTGACTCACTCACTAATTGACTCACTCAATGACTCACTAATTGACTCACTGTCACTGAGTCACTCTCTCTCTTATGACTCTCTCACTGACTCACTCTCACTAATTGACTCACTCTCACAGACTCACTTACTAATTGACTCACTCTCAATGACTCACTAATTGACTCACACTCTCTCTCACTAATTGACTCACTCTCACTGGCTCACTTGCTCACTAATTAACTCACTCTCACTGACTCACTCTCACTAATTGACTCACTCACTGACTCACTCAATAATTGACTCACTCTCACTGACTCACTCTCTCCCTCTCACTAATTGACTCACTCTCACTGGCTCACTTGCTCACAAATTTACTCACTCTCACTGAGTCACTCTCTCACTAATTGACTCACTCTCACTGACACTCTCTCTCTCATGACTCACTCTCACTGACTCAATCTCACTAATTAACTCGCTCTCACTGACTCACTCACTAATTGACTCACTCTCAATGACTCAAAAATGGACTCACTCTCACTGACACACACTCTCTCACTAATTGACTCACTCACTAGCTCACTGACTTACTCTCACGGACTCACTAATTGACTTACTCTCACCGACACACTCACTAATTGACTCACTCTCACTGACACACTCACTAAGTGACTCACTCTCAATGACTCACTAATTGACTCACTCTCACTGACTCACTCTCTCTCATGACTCACTTTCACTGACTCACTATCACTAATTGACTCACTCTCACTGACTCACTCACTAATTGACTCACTGAGTCACTCTCTCACTAATTGACTCACTCTCTCCCTAATTGCCACTCTCACTGACACACTCTCACTGACACACTCTCACTGACACACTCTCACTGACACACTCTCACTGACACACTCTCACTGACTCACTAATTGACTCACTCGCTGACTCTCTCTCTCAATCTCACTAATTGACTCGCTCTCACTGACTCACTCACTAATTGACTCACTCTCAATGACTCACTCTCTCATGACTCACTCTCACTAATTGACTCAGTCTCACTGACTCACACTAATTGGCTCACTCTCAATGACTCACTAATTGACTCACTCTCACTGACTCACTCTCTCTCACTAATTGACTCACTCTCACTGGCTCACTAATTTACTCACTCTCACTGAGTCACTCTCTTACTAATTGACTCACTCACACTGACTCACTCTCTCTCTCTCATAACTCACTAACTGACGCACTCTCACTAATTGACTCACTCTCACTGACTCACTCGCTGATTGACTCACTCACTGAGTCATTCTCTCACTAATTGACTCACTCACACTGACTCACTCTCTCTCTCATGACTCACTCACTGACTCACTATCACTAATTGAGTCACTCTCACTGACGCACTCACTAATTGACTCACTCACTGAGTCACTCTCTCACTAATTGACTCACTCTCTCACTAATTTCCACACTCACAGACTCACTCTCACAAACTCACTCTCACTCCCTGACTCATTGGCTCACTCTCACTGGCACACTCTCACTGGCTTACTCTCACTGACTCACTAATTGACTCACTCTCACTGGCTCACTCTCACTAATTGACTCAGTCGCACTGACTCACTCACTAATTGACTCACTGTCACTGAGTCACTCTCTCTCTTATGACTCTCTCACTGACTCACTCTCACTAATTGACTCACTCTCACAGACTCACTTACTAATTGACTCACTCTCAATGACTCACTAATTGACTCACACTCTCTCTCACTAATTGACTCACTCTCACTGGCTCACTTGCTCACTAATTAACTCACTCTCACTGACTCACTCTCACTAATTGACTCACTCACTGACTCACTCAATAAATGACTCACTCTCACTGACTCACTAATTGACTCACTCTCACTGACTCACTCTCACAGACTCACTAATTGACTCACTCCCACAGACTCACTCTCACTGACTCTCTCACAGACTCACTAATTGACTAACTCTCACAGACTCACTAATTGACTCACTCTCACAGACTCACTAATTGACTCACTCTCACAGACTCACTAATTGACTCACTCTCACAGACTCACTAATTGACTCACTCTCACAGACTCACTAATTGACTCACTCTCACAGACTCACTCTCAGACTCACTAATTGACTCACTCTCACAGACTCACTCTCAGACTCACTAATTGACTCACTCTCACAGACTCACTCTCACAGACTCACTCTCACAGACTCACTCTCACAGACTCACTCTCACAGACTCACTCTCACAGACTCACTCACAGACTCACTCACAGACTCACTCACAGACTCACTCACAGACTCACTCACAGACTCACTCACAGACTCACTCTCACAGACTCACTCACTAATTGACTCACTCTCACAGACTCACTCTCACAGACTCACTCTCACAGGCTCACTCTCACAGGCTCACTCTCACTGGCTCACTCTCACTGGCTCACTCTCACTGGCTCACTCTCACTGACTCACTCTCACTAATTGACTCACTGACTCACTCACTAATTGACTCACTCTCAATGACTCACTAATTGACTCACTCTGACTCACTCTCTCTCATGACTCACTCTCACTGACTCTCTCACTAATTGACTCACTCACACAGACTCACTTACTAATTGACTCACTCTCAATGACTCACTAATTGACTCACTCTCACTGACTCCCTCTCTCCCTCTCACTAATTGACTCACTCTCACTGGCTCACTTGCTCACAAATTTACTCACTCTCACTGAGTCACTCTCTCACTAATTGACTCACTCTCACTGACTCACTCTCTCTCTCTCATAACTCACTAACTGACTCACTCTCACTAATTGACTCACTCTCACTGACTCACTCGCTGATTGATTCACTCACTGAGTCACTCTCTCACTAATTGACTCACTCTCACTGACTCACTCGCTGATTGACTCACTCACTGAGTCATTCTCTCACTAATTGACTCACTCACACTGACTCACTCTCTCTCTCATGACTCACTCTCACTGACTCACTATCACTAATTGACTCACTGTCACTGACGCACTCACTAATTGACTCACTCACTGAGTCACTCTCTCACTAATTGACTCACTCTCTCACTAATTTCCACACTCTCACAGACTCACTCTCACAGACTCACTCTCACTCCCTGACTCATTGGCTCACTCTCACTGGCACACTCTCACTGGCTTACTCTCACTGACTCACTAATTGACTCACTCTCACTGGCTCACTCTCACTAATTGACTCAGTCGCACTGACTCACTCACTAATTGACTCACTCAATGACTCACTAATTGACTCACTGTCACTGAGTCACTCTCTCTCTTATGACTCTCTCACTGACTCACTCTCACTAATTGACTCACTCTCACAGACTCACTTACTAATTGACTCACTCTCAATGACTCACTAATTGACTCACACTCTCTCTCACTAATTGACTCACTCTCACTGGCTCACTTGCTCACTAATTAACTCACTCTCACTGACTCACTCTCACTAATTGACTCACTCACTGACTCACTCAATAATTGACTCACTCTCACTGACTCACTCTCTCCCTCTCACTAATTGACTCACTCTCACTGGCTCACTTGCTCACAAATTTACTCACTCTCACTGAGTCACTCTCTCACTAATTGACTCACTCTCACTGACACTCTCTCTCTCATGACTCACTCTCACTGACTCAATCTCACTAATTAACTCGCTCTCACTGACTCACTCACTAATTGACTCACTCTCAATGACTCAAAAATGGACTCACTCTCACTGACACACACTCTCTCACTAATTGACTCACTCACTAGCTCACTGACTTACTCTCACGGACTCACTAATTGACTTACTCTCACCGACACACTCACTAATTGACTCACTCTCACTGACACACTCACTAAGTGACTCACTCTCAATGACTCACTAATTGACTCACTCTCACTGACTCGCTCTCTCTCATGACTCACTTTCACTGACTCACTATCACTAATTGACTCACTCTCACTGACTCACTCACTAATTGACTCACTGAGTCACTCTCTCACTAATTGACTCACTCTCTCCCTAATTGCCACTCTCACTGACACTCTCACTGACACTCTCACTGACACACTCTCACTGACACACTCTCACTGACACACTCTCACTAATTGACTCACTCTCACTGACTCACTAATTGACTCACTCGCTGACTCTCTCTCAATCTCACTAATTGACTCGCTCTCACTGACTCACTCACTAATTGACTCACTCTCAATGACTCACTCTCTCATGACTCACTCTCACTAATTGACTCAGTCTCACTGACTCACACTAATTGACTCACTCTCAATGACTCACTAATTGACTCACTCTCACTGACTCACTCTCTCTCACTAATTGACTCACTCTCACTGGCTCACTAATTTACTCACTCTCACTGAGTCACTCTCTTACTAATTCACTCTCTCTCATAACTCACTAACTGACGCACTCTCACTAATTGACTCACTCTCACTGACTCACTCGCTGATTGACTCACTCACTGAGTCATTCTCTCACTAATTGACTCACTCACACTGACTCACTCTCTCTCTCATGACTCACTCACTGACTCACTATCACTAATTGAGTCACTCTCACTGACGCACTCACTAATTGACTCACTCACTGAGTCACTCTCTCACTAATTGACTCACTCTCTCACTAATTTCCACACTCACAGACTCACTCTCACAAACTCACTCTCACTCCCTGACTCATTGGCTCACTCTCACTGGCACACTCTCACTGGCTTACTCTCACTGACTCACTAATTGACTCACTCTCACTGGCTCACTCTCACTAATTGACTCAGTCTCACTGACTCACTCACTAATTGACTCACTCAATGACTCACTAATTGACTCACTGTCACTGAGTCACTCTCTCTCTTATGACTCTCTCACTGACTCACTCTCACTAATTGACTCACTCTCACAGACTCACTTACTAATTGACTCACTCTCAATGACTCACTAATTGACTCACACTCTCTCACTAATTGACTCACTCTCACTGGCTCACTTGCTCACTAATTAACTCACTCTGACTCACTCTCACTAATTGACTCACTCACTGACTCACTCACTAATTGACTCACTCTCACTGACTCACTCTCTCCCTCTCACTAATTGACTCACTCTCACTGGCTCACTTGCTCACAAATTTACTCACTCTCACTGAGTCACTCTCTCACTAATTGACTCACTCTCACTGACACTCTCTCTCTCTCATGACTCACTCTCACTGACTCAATCTCACTAATTGACTCACTCTCACTGACTCACTCACTAATTGACTCACTCTCAATGACTCAAAAATGGACTCACTCTCACTGAGTCACTCTCACTAATTGACTCACTCTCACTGACTCACTCTCTCTCTCATAACTCACTCTCACTGACTCACTCTCACTAATTGACTCACTCTCACTGACTCACTGATTGACTCACTCACTGAGTCACTCTCTCACTAATTGACTCACTCACACTGACTCACTCTCTCTCTCATGACTCACTCTCACTGACTCACTCACTAATTGACTCACTCACGGAGTCACTCTCTCACTAATTGACTCACTCTCTCACTAATTTCCACACTCTCACAGACTCACTCTCACAGACTCACTCTCACTCATTGGCTCACTCTCACTGGCTCACTCTCACTGGCTCACCAATTGACTCACTCACACTGACTCACTCTCTCTCTCATGACTCACTCACTGACTCACTATCACTAATTGACTCACTCTCACTGACTCACTGAGTCACTCTCTCACTAATTGACTCACTCTCTCACTAATTTCCACACTCTCATAGACTCACTCTCACAGACTCACTCTCACTCAATCATTGGCTCACTCTCACTGGCTCACTCTCACTGGCTCACTAATTGACTCACTCTCACTGGCTCACTCTCACTAATTGACTCAGTCTCACTGACTCACTCACTAATTGACTCACTCTCAATGACTCACTAATTGACTCACTGTCACTGAGTCACTCTCTCTCTCTTATGACTCACTCTCACTGACTCACTATCACTAATTGACTTAGTCTCACTGACTCACTCACTAATTGACTCACTGTCAATGACTCACTAATTGACTCACTCACTGAGTCACTCTCTCTCACTAATTGACTCACTCTCACTGGCTCACTTGCTCACTAATTAACTCACTCTCACTGAGTCACTCTCTCACTAATTGACTCACTCTCACTGACTCACTCTCACTAATTGACTCACTCTCACTGAGTCACTCTCTCACTAATTGACTCACTCTCACTGACTCACTATCACTAATTGACTCACTCTCACTGAGTCACTCTCTCACTAATTGACTCACTCACTGATTGACTCACTCTTACTGATTGACTCACTCACTAATTGACTCACTCTCACTGACTCACTCTCACTCATTGACTCACTCTCACTGGCTCACCATACCACAGGAATGTTCCACAGGCAAATATAAACTTTCTTTACAATATTTTAGTTGCATCCTTTTGTAGTGTGATCGAAGTATACTACAGTTACACATATAAAGGAATCAAGGCCGAAAGCAAGTACATTAAAATGAAGTAAATATTGCCTACTTGACACTAGAGATGTGGGAAACAGTAACTGTGGTTAATTTATATAATCTACTCACATTAAGTGGAGATTAATGGTTACTTTAGTTACTCTTTTCCCTTGCTCCGTGCCATAAGCAGTGACTTGAAAAAAAACCCACTTATGCCATAGGTTGACTCACTCACACTGACTCACTATCACTGACTCACTATCACTAATTGACTCACTCACTGACTCACTCACTAATTGACTCACTCAGTCACTCTCTCACTAATTGACTCACTAATTGACTCTCACTGACACACTCACTAATTGACTCACTCTCACTGACTCACTAATTGACTCACTAATTGACTCTCACTGACTCACTCACTAATTGACTCACTCTCACTGACTCACTCACTAATTGACTCACTCTCACTGACTCACTCTCACTGACTCACTAATTGACTCACTCTCACTGACTCACTCACTAATTGACTCACTAATTGACTCTCACTGACTCACTCACTAATTGACTCACTCTCACTGACTCACTCACTAATTGACTCACTAATTGACTCACTCACTAATTGACTCACTCTCACTGACTCACTCTCACAGACTCACTAATTGACTCACTCACTAATTGACTCACTCACTAATTGACTCACTCACTAATTGACTCACTCACTAATTGACTCACTCTCACTGACACTCACTAATTGACTCTCTCACTGACTCACTCACTAATTGACTCACTAATTGACTCACTCACTGACTCACTCACTGACCCACTCACTAATTGCCTCACTCTCACTGACACTCACTAATTGACTCTCTCACTGACTCACTCACTAATTGACTCACTAATTGACTCACTCACTGACTCACTCACTAATTGACTCACTAATTGACTCACTCACTGACTCACTCACTAATTGACTCACTCACTGACTCACTCACTAATTGCCTCACTCTCACTGACACTAATTGACTCACTCTCACTGACTCACTCACTAATTGACTCACTAATTGACTCACTCACTGACTCACTAATTGACTCACTCTCACTGACTCACTCACCAATTGACTCACTAATTGACTCACTCTCACAGACTCAATCTCACTGACTCACTCTCACAGACTCACTAATTGACTCACTCTCACAGACTCACTCACACTGACTCACTCTCACAGACTCACTAATTGACTCACTCTCACAGACTCACTCTCACTGACTCACTCTCACAGACTCACTCTCACAGACTCACTCTCACTGACTCACTCTCACTGACTCACTCTCACTGACTCACTCACTAATTGACTCACTAATTGACTCTCACTGACTCACTCACTAATTGACTCACTCTCACTGACTCACTCACTAATTGACTCACTAATTGACTCTCACTGACTCACTCACTAATTGACTCACTCTCACTGACTCACTCACTAATTGACTCACTAATTGACTCACTCTCACTGACTCACTCTCACAGACTCACTAATTGACTCACTCACTAATTGACTCACTCACTAATTGACTCACTCACTAATTGACTCACTCACTAATTGACTCACTCTCACTGACACTCACTAATTGACTCACTCTCACTGACTCACTCACTAATTGACTCACTCACTGACTCACTCACTAATTGCCTCACTCTCACTGACACTCACTAATTGACTCACTCTCACTGACTCACTCACTAATTGACTCACTAATTGGCTCACTCACTGACTCACTCACTAATTGACTCACTCACTGACTCACTCACTAATTGCCTCACTCTCACTGACACTCACTAATTGACTCACTCTCACTGACTCACTCACTAATTGACTCACTAATTGACTCACTCTCAGACTCACTCTCACTGACTCTCTCACAGACTCACTAATTGACTCACTCTCACAGACTCACTAATTGACTCACTCTCACAGACTCACTAATTGACTCACTCTCACAGACTCACTCTCACAGACTCACTCTCACAGACTCACTCTCACAGACTCACTCTCACAGACTCACTCTCACAGACTCACTCTCACAGACTCACTGACTCACTCTCACAGACTCACTGACTCACTCTCACAGACTCACTGACTCACTCTCACAGACTCACTAATTGACTCACTCTCACTGACTCACTCTCACTGACTCACTCTCACTGACTCACTAATTGACTCACTCTCACTGACTCACTCACTAATTGACTCTCACTGACTCACTCACTAATTGACTCACTCTCACTGACTCACTCACTAATTGACTCACTAATTGACTCTCACTGACTCACTCACTAATTGACTCACTCTCACTGACTCACTCTCACAGACTCACTAATTGACTCACTCACTAATTGACTCACTCACTAATTGACTCACTCTCACTGACTCACTCTCAGACTCACTAATTGACTCACTCACTAATTGACTCACTCACTAATTGACTCACTCACTAATTGCCTCACTCTCACTGACACTCACTAATTGACTCACTCTCACTGACTCACTCACTAATTGACTCACTCACTGACTCACTCACTAATTGCCTCACTCTCACTGACACTCAATAATTGACTCACTCTCACTGACTCACTCACTAATTGACTCACTAATTGACTCACTCACTGACTCACTCACTGACTAATTGACTCACTAATTGACTCACTCACTGACTTACTCACTAATTGCCTCACTCTCACTGACACTCACTAATTGACTCACTCTCACTGACTCACTCACTAATTGACTCACTAATTGACTCACTCACTGACTCACTCACTAATTGACTCACTCACTAATTGCCTCACTCTCACTGACACTCACTAATTGACTCACTCTCACTGACTCACTCACTAATTGACTCACTCACTGACTCACTCACTAATTGCCTCACTCTCACTGACACTCACTAATTGACTCACTCTCACTGACTCACTCACTAATTGACTCACTAATTGGCTCACTCACTGACTCACTCACTAATTGACTCACTCACTGACACTCACTAATTGCCTCACTCTCACTGACACTCACTAATTGACTCACTCTCACTGACTCACTCACTAATTGACTCACTAATTGACTCACTCTCAGACTCACTCTCACTGACTCACTCTCACAGACTCACTAATTGACTCACTCTCACAGACTCACTCTCACAGACTCACTCTCACAGACTCACTCTCACAGACTCACTCTCACAGACTCACTCTCACAGACTCACTCTCACAGACTCACTCTCACAGACTCACTCTCACAGACTCACTGACTCACTCTCACAGACTCACTAATTGACTCACTCTCACAGACTCACTCTCACTGACTCACTCTCACTGACTCACTCTCACTGACTCACTCTCACTGACTCACTAATTGACTCACTCTCACTGACTCACTCACTAATTGACTCTCACTGACTCACTCACTAATTGACTCACTCTCACTGACTCACTCACTAATTGACTCTCACTGACTCACTCACTAATTGACTCACTCTCACTGACTCACTCTCACAGACTCACTAATTGACTCACTCACTAATTGACTCACTCACTAATTGACTAACTCTCACTGACTCACTCTCACAGACTCACTAATTGACTCACTCACTAATTGACTCACTCACTAATTGACTCACTCACTAATTGCCTCACTCTCACTGACACTCACTAATTGACTCACTCTCACTGACTCACTCACTAATTGACTCACTCACTGACTCACTCACTAATTGCCTCACTCTCACTGACACTCAATAATTGACTCACTCTCACTGACTCACTCACTAATTGACTCACTAATTGACTCACTCACTGACTCACTCACTGACTAATTGACTCACTAATTGACTCACTCACTGACTCACTCACTAATTGCCTCACTCTCACTGACACTCACTAATTGACTCACTCTCACTGACTCACTCACTAATTGACTCACTAATTGACTCACTCTCACTGACTCACTCACTGACTCACTCACTAATTGACTCACTCTCACTGACTCACTCACTAATTGACTCACTAATTGACTCACTCTCAGACTCACTCTCACTGACTCACTAATTGACTCACTCTCACAGACTCACTAATTGACTCACTCTCACAGACTCACTCTCAGACTCACTAATTGACTCACTCTCACAGACTCACTCTCAGACTCACTAATTGACTCACTCTCACAGACTCACTCTCACAGACTCACTCTCACAGACTCACTCTCACAGACTCACTCTCACAGACTCACTCTCACAGACTCACTCACACAGACTCACTCACAGACTCACTCACAGACTCACTCACAGACTCACTCACAGACTCACTCACAGACTCACTCACAGACTCACTCTCACAGACTCACTCACTAATTGACTCACTCTCACAGACTCACTCTCACAGACTCACTCTCACAGGCTCACTCTCACAGGCTCACTCTCACAGGCTCACTCTCACTGGCTCACTCTCACTGGCTCACTCTCACTGACTCACTCTCACTAATTGACTCACTGACTCACTCACTAATTGACTCACTCTCAATGACTCACTAATTGACTCACTCTGACTCACTCTCTCTCATGACTCACTCTCACTGACTCTCTCACTAATTGACTCACTCACACAGACTCACTTACTAATTGACTCACTCTCAATGACTCACTAATTGACTCACTCTCACTGACTCCCTCTCTCCCTCTCACTAATTGACTCACTCTCACTGGCTCACTTGCTCACAAATTTACTCACTCTCACTGAGTCACTCTCTCACTAATTGACTCACTCTCACTGACTCACTCTCTCTCTCTCATAACTCACTAACTGACTCACTCTCACTAATTGACTCACTCTCACTGACTCACTCGCTGATTGATTCACTCACTGAGTCACTCTCTCACTAATTGACTCACTCTCACTGACTCACTCGCTGATTGACTCACTCACTGAGTCATTCTCTCACTAATTGACTCACTCACACTGACTCACTCTCTCTCTCATGACTCACTCTCACTGACTCACTATCACTAATTGACTCACTGTCACTGACGCACTCACTAATTGACTCACTCACTGAGTCACTCTCTCACTAATTGACTCACTCTCTCACTAATTTCCACACTCTCACAGACTCACTCTCACAGACTCACTCTCACTCCCTGACTCATTGGCTCACTCTCACTGGCACACTCTCACTGGCTTACTCTCACTGACTCACTAATTGACTCACTCTCACTGGCTCACTCTCACTAATTGACTCAGTCGCACTGACTCACTCACTAATTGACTCACTCAATGACTCACTAATTGACTCACTGTCACTGAGTCACTCTCTCTCTTATGACTCTCTCACTGACTCACTCTCACTAATTGACTCACTCTCACAGACTCACTTACTAATTGACTCACTCTCAATGACTCACTAATTGACTCACACTCTCTCTCACTAATTGACTCACTCTCACTGGCTCACTTGCTCACTAATTAACTCACTCTCACTGACTCACTCTCACTAATTGACTCACTCACTGACTCACTCAATAATTGACTCACTCTCACTGACTCACTCTCTCCCTCTCACTAATTGACTCACTCTCACTGGCTCACTTGCTCACAAATTTACTCACTCTCACTGAGTCACTCTCTCACTAATTGACTCACTCTCACTGACACTCTCTCTCTCATGACTCACTCTCACTGACTCAATCTCACTAATTAACTCGCTCTCACTGACTCACTCACTAATTGACTCACTCTCAATGACTCAAAAATGGACTCACTCTCACTGACACACACTCTCTCACTAATTGACTCACTCACTAGCTCACTGACTTACTCTCACGGACTCACTAATTGACTTACTCTCACCGACACACTCACTAATTGACTCACTCTCACTGACACACTCACTAAGTGACTCACTCTCAATGACTCACTAATTGACTCACTCTCACTGACTCGCTCTCTCTCATGACTCACTTTCACTGACTCACTATCACTAATTGACTCACTCTCACTGACTCACTCACTAATTGACTCACTGAGTCACTCTCTCACTAATTGACTCACTCTCTCCCTAATTGCCACTCTCACTGACACTCTCACTGACACTCTCACTGACACACTCTCACTGACACACTCTCACTGACACACTCTCACTAATTGACTCACTCTCACTGACTCACTAATTGACTCACTCGCTGACTCTCTCTCAATCTCACTAATTGACTCGCTCTCACTGACTCACTCACTAATTGACTCACTCTCAATGACTCACTCTCTCATGACTCACTCTCACTAATTGACTCAGTCTCACTGACTCACACTAATTGACTCACTCTCAATGACTCACTAATTGACTCACTCTCACTGACTCACTCTCTCTCACTAATTGACTCACTCTCACTGGCTCACTAATTTACTCACTCTCACTGAGTCACTCTCTTACTAATTGACTCACTCACACTGACTCACTCTCTCTCTCTCATAACTCACTAACTGACGCACTCTCACTAATTGACTCACTCTCACTGACTCACTCGCTGATTGACTCACTCACTGAGTCATTCTCTCACTAATTGACTCACTCACACTGACTCACTCTCTCTCTCATGACTCACTCACTGACTCACTATCACTAATTGAGTCACTCTCACTGACGCACTCACTAATTGACTCACTCACTGAGTCACTCTCTCACTAATTGACTCACTCTCTCACTAATTTCCACACTCACAGACTCACTCTCACAAACTCACTCTCACTCCCTGACTCATTGGCTCACTCTCACTGGCACACTCTCACTGGCTTACTCTCACTGACTCACTAATTGACTCACTCTCACTGGCTCACTCTCACTAATTGACTCAGTCTCACTGACTCACTCACTAATTGACTCACTCAATGACTCACTAATTGACTCACTGTCACTGAGTCACTCTCTCTCTTATGACTCTCTCACTGACTCACTCTCACTAATTGACTCACTCTCACAGACTCACTTACTAATTGACTCACTCTCAATGACTCACTAATTGACTCACACTCTCTCACTAATTGACTCACTCTCACTGGCTCACTTGCTCACTAATTAACTCACTCTGACTCACTCTCACTAATTGACTCACTCACTGACTCACTCACTAATTGACTCACTCTCACTGACTCACTCTCTCCCTCTCACTAATTGACTCACTCTCACTGGCTCACTTGCTCACAAATTTACTCACTCTCACTGAGTCACTCTCTCACTAATTGACTCACTCTCACTGACACTCTCTCTCTCTCATGACTCACTCTCACTGACTCAATCTCACTAATTGACTCACTCTCACTGACTCACTCACTAATTGACTCACTCTCAATGACTCAAAAATGGACTCACTCTCACTGAGTCACTCTCACTAATTGACTCACTCTCACTGACTCACTCTCTCTCTCATAACTCACTCTCACTGACTCACTCTCACTAATTGACTCACTCTCACTGACTCACTGATTGACTCACTCACTGAGTCACTCTCTCACTAATTGACTCACTCACACTGACTCACTCTCTCTCTCATGACTCACTCTCACTGACTCACTCACTAATTGACTCACTCACGGAGTCACTCTCTCACTAATTGACTCACTCTCTCACTAATTTCCACACTCTCACAGACTCACTCTCACAGACTCACTCTCACTCATTGGCTCACTCTCACTGGCTCACTCTCACTGGCTCACCAATTGACTCACTCACACTGACTCACTCTCTCTCTCATGACTCACTCACTGACTCACTATCACTAATTGACTCACTCTCACTGACTCACTGAGTCACTCTCTCACTAATTGACTCACTCTCTCACTAATTTCCACACTCTCATAGACTCACTCTCACAGACTCACTCTCACTCAATCATTGGCTCACTCTCACTGGCTCACTAATTGACTCACTCTCACTGGCTCACTCTCACTAATTGACTCAGTCTCACTGACTCACTCACTAATTGACTCACTCTCAATGACTCACTAATTGACTCACTGTCACTGAGTCACTCTCTCTCTCTTATGACTCACTCTCACTGACTCACTATCACTAATTGACTTAGTCTCACTGACTCACTCACTAATTGACTCACTGTCAATGACTCACTAATTGACTCACTCACTGAGTCACTCTCTCTCACTAATTGACTCACTCTCACTGGCTCACTTGCTCACTAATTAACTCACTCTCACTGAGTCACTCTCTCACTAATTGACTCACTCTCACTGACTCACTCTCACTAATTGACTCACTCTCACTGAGTCACTCTCTCACTAATTGACTCACTCTCACTGACTCACTATCACTAATTGACTCACTCTCACTGAGTCACTCTCTCACTAATTGACTCACTCACTGATTGACTCACTCTTACTGATTGACTCACTCACTAATTGACTCACTCTCACTGACTCACTCTCACTCATTGACTCACTCTCACTGGCTCACCATACCACAGGAATGTTCCACAGGCAAATATAAACTTTCTTTACAATATTTTAGTTGCATCCTTTTGTAGTGTGATCGAAGTATACTACAGTTACACATATAAAGGAATCAAGGCCGAAAGCAAGTACATTAAAATGAAGTAAATATTGCCTACTTGACACTAGAGATGTGGGAAACAGTAACTGTGGTTAATTTATATAATCTACTCACATTAAGTGGAGATTAATGGTTACTTTAGTTACTCTTTTCCCTTGCTCCGTGCCATAAGCAGTGACTTGAAAAAAAACCCACTTATGCCATAGGTTGACTCACTCACACTGACTCACTATCACTGACTCACTATCACTAATTGACTCACTCACTGACTCACTCACTAATTGACTCAGTCACTCTCTCACTAATTGACTCACTAATTGACTCTCACTGACACACTCACTAATTGACTCACTCTCACTGACTCACTAATTGACTCACTAATTGACTCTCACTGACTCACTCACTAATTGACTCACTCTCACTGACTCACTCACTAATTGACTCACTCTCACTGACTCACTCTCACTGACTCACTAATTGACTCACTCTCACTGACTCACTCACTAATTGACTCACTAATTGACTCTCACTGACTCACTCACTAATTGACTCACTCTCACTGACTCACTCACTAATTGACTCACTAATTGACTCACTCACTAATTGACTCACTCTCACTGACTCACTCTCACAGACTCACTAATTGACTCACTCACTAATTGACTCACTCACTAATTGACTCACTCACTAATTGACTCACTCACTAATTGACTCACTCACTAATTGACTCACTCTCACTGACACTCACTAATTGACTCTCTCACTGACTCACTCACTAATTGACTCACTAATTGACTCACTCACTGACTCACTCACTGACCCACTCACTAATTGCCTCACTCTCACTGACACTCACTAATTGACTCTCTCACTGACTCACTCACTAATTGACTCACTAATTGACTCACTCACTGACTCACTCACTAATTGACTCACTAATTGACTCACTCACTGACTCACTCACTAATTGACTCACTCACTGACTCACTCACTAATTGCCTCACTCTCACTGACACTAATTGACTCACTCTCACTGACTCACTCACTAATTGACTCACTAATTGACTCACTCACTGACTCACTAATTGACTCACTCTCACTGACTCACTCACCAATTGACTCACTAATTGACTCACTCTCACAGACTCAATCTCACTGACTCACTCTCACAGACTCACTAATTGACTCACTCTCACAGACTCAATCTCACTGACTCACTCTCACAGACTCACTAATTGACTCACTCTCACAGACTCACTCACACTGACTCACTCTCACAGACTCACTAATTGACTCACTCTCACAGACTCACTCTCACTGACTCACTCTCACAGACTCACTCTCACTGACTCACTCTCACTGACTCACTCTCACTGACTCACTCACTAATTGACTCACTAATTGACTCTCACTGACTCACTCACTAATTGACTCACTCTCACTGACTCACTCACTAATTGACTCACTAATTGACTCTCACTGACTCACTCACTAATTGACTCACTCTCACTGACTCACTCACTAATTGACTCACTAATTGACTCACTCTCACTGACTCACTCTCACAGACTCACTAATTGACTCACTCACTAATTGACTCACTCACTAATTGACTCACTCACTAATTGACTCACTCACTAATTGACGCACTCTCACTGACACTCACTAATTGACTCACTCTCACTGACTCACTCACTAATTGACTCACTCACTGACTCACTCACTAATTGCCTCACTCTCACTGACACTCACTAATTGACTCACTCTCACTGACTCACTCACTAATTGACTCACTAATTGGCTCACTCACTGACTCACTCACTAATTGACTCACTCACTGACTTACTCACTAATTGCCTCACTCTCACTGACACTCACTAATTGACTCACTCTCACTGACTCACTCACTAATTGACTCACTAATTGACTCACTCTCAGACTCACTCTCACTGACTCACTCTCACAGACTCACTAATTGACTCACTCTCACAGACTCACTAATTGACTCACTCTCACAGACTCACTAATTGACTCACTCTCACAGACTCACTCTCACAGACTCACTCTCACAGACTCACTCTCACAGACTCACTCTCACAGACTCACTGACTCACTCACAGACTCACTGACTCACTCTCACAGACTCACTAATTGACTCACTCTCACTGACTCACTCTCACTGACTCACTCTCACTGACTCACTAATTGACTCACTCTCACTGACTCACTCACTAATTGACTCTCACTGACTCACTCACTAATTGACTCACTCTCACTGACTCACTCACTAATTGACTCACTAATTGACTCTCACTGACTCACTCACTAATTGACTCACTCTCACTGACTCACTCTCACAGACTCACTAATTGACTCACTCACTAATTGACTCACTCACTAATTGACTCACTCTCACTGACTCACTCTCACAGACTCACTAATTGACTCACTCACTAATTGACTCACTCACTAATTGACTCACTCACTAATTGCCTCACTCTCACTGACACTCACTAATTGACTCACTCTCACTGACTCACTCACTAATTGACTCACTCACTGACTCACTCACTAATTGCCTCACTCTCACTGACACTCAATAATTGACTCACTCTCACTGACTCACTCACTAATTGACTCACTAATTGACTCACTCACTGACTCACTCACTGACTAATTGACTCACTAATTGACTCACTCACTGACTTACTCACTAATTGCCTCACTCTCACTGACACTCACTAATTGACTCACTCTCACTGACTCACTCACTAATTGACTCACTAATTGACTCACTCACTGACTCACTCACTAATTGACTCACTCACTAATTGCCTCAATCTCACTGACACTCACTAATTGACTCACTCTCACTGACTCACTCACTAATTGACTCACTCACTGACTCACTCACTAATTGCCTCACTCTCACTGACACTCACTAATTGACTCACTCTCACTGACTCACTCACTAATTGACTCACTAATTGGCTCACTCACTGACTCACTCACTAATTGACTCACTCACTGACACTCACTAATTGCCTCACTCTCACTGACACTCACTAATTGACTCACTCTCACTGACTCACTCACTAATTGACTCACTAATTGACTCACTCTCAGACTCACTCTCAGACTCACTCTCACAGACTCACTAATTGACTCACTCTCACAGACTCACTCTCACAGACTCACTCTCACAGACTCACTCTCACAGACTCACTCTCACAGACTCACTCTCACAGACTCACTGACTCACTCTCACAGACTCACTAATTGACTCACTCTCACAGACTCACTCTCACTGACTCACTCTCACTGACTCACTCTCACTGACTCACTCTCACTGACTCACTCTCACTGACTCACTAATTGACTCACTCTCACTGACTCACTCACTAATTGACTCTCACTGACTCACTCACTAATTGACTCACTCTCACTGACTCACTCACTAATTGACTCTCACTGACTCACTCACTAATTGACTCACTCTCACTGACTCACTCTCACAGACTCACTAATTGACTCACTCACTAATTGACTCACTCACTAATTGACTCACTCTCACTGACTCACTCTCACAGACTCACTCTCACAGACTCACTAATTGACTCACTCACTAATTGACTCACTCACTAATTGACTCACTCACTAATTGCCTCACTCTCACTGACACTCACTAATTGACTCACTCTCACTGACTCACTCACTAATTGACTCACTCACTGACTCACTCACTAATTGCCTCACTCTCACTGACACTCAATAATTGACTCACTCTCACTGACTCACTCACTAATTGACTCACTAATTGACTCACTCACTGACTCACTCACTGACTAATTGACTCACTAATTGACTCACTCACTGACTCACTCACTAATTGCCTCACTCTCACTGACACTCACTAATTGACTCACTCTCACTGACTCACTCACTAATTGACTCACTAATTGACTCACTCTCACTGACTCACTCACTGACTCACTCACTAATTGACTCACTCTCACTGACTCACTCACTAATTGACTCACTAATTGACTCACTCTCAGACTCACTCTCACTGACTCACTAATTGACTCACTCTCACAGACTCACTAATTGACTCACTCTCACAGACTCACTCTCAGACTCACTAATTGACTCACTCTCACAGACTCACTCTCAGACTCACTAATTGACTCACTCTCACAGACTCACTCTCACAGACTCACTCTCACAGACTCACTCTCACAGACTCACTCTCACAGACTCACTCACACAGACTCACTCACAGACTCACTCACAGACTCACTCACAGACTCACTCACAGACTCACTCACAGACTCACTCACAGACTCACTCACAGACTCACTCTCACAGACTCACTCACTAATTGACTCACTCTCACAGACTCACTCTCACAGACTCACTCTCACAGGCTCACTCTCACAGGCTCACTCTCACAGGCTCACTCTCACTGGCTCACTCTCACTGGCTCACTCTCACTGACTCACTCTCACTAATTGACTCACTGACTCACTCACTAATTGACTCACTCTCAATGACTCACTAATTGACTCACTCTGACTCACTCTCTCTCATGACTCACTCTCACTGACTCTCTCACTAATTGACTCACTCACACAGACTCACTTACTAATTGACTCACTCTCAATGACTCACTAATTGACTCACTCTCACTGACTCCCTCTCTCCCTCTCACTAATTGACTCACTCTCACTGGCTCACTTGCTCACAAATTTACTCACTCTCACTGAGTCACTCTCTCACTAATTGACTCACTCTCACTGACTCACTCTCTCTCTCTCATAACTCACTAACTGACTCACTCTCACTAATTGACTCACTCTCACTGACTCACTCGCTGATTGATTCACTCACTGAGTCACTCTCTCACTAATTGACTCACTCTCACTGACTCACTCGCTGATTGACTCACTCACTGAGTCATTCTCTCACTAATTGACTCACTCACACTGACTCACTCTCTCTCTCTCATGACTCACTCTCACTGACTCACTATCACTAATTGACTCACTGTCACTGACGCACTCACTAATTGACTCACTCACTGAGTCACTCTCTCACTAATTGACTCACTCTCTCACTAATTTCCACACTCTCACAGACTCACTCTCACAGACTCACTCTCACTCCCTGACTCATTGGCTCACTCTCACTGGCACACTCTCACTGGCTTACTCTCACTGACTCACTAATTGACTCACTCTCACTGGCTCACTCTCACTAATTGACTCAGTCGCACTGACTCACTCACTAATTGACTCACTCAATGACTCACTAATTGACTCACTGTCACTGAGTCACTCTCTCTCTTATGACTCTCTCACTGACTCACTCTCACTAATTGACTCACTCTCACAGACTCACTTACTAATTGACTCACTCTCAATGACTCACTAATTGACTCACACTCTCTCTCACTAATTGACTCACTCTCACTGGCTCACTTGCTCACTAATTAACTCACTCTCACTGACTCACTCTCACTAATTGACTCACTCACTGACTCACTCAATAATTGACTCACTCTCACTGACTCACTCTCTCCCTCTCACTAATTGACTCACTCTCACTGGCTCACTTGCTCACAAATTTACTCACTCTCACTGAGTCACTCTCTCACTAATTGACTCACTCTCACTGACACTCTCTCTCTCATGACTCACTCTCACTGACTCAATCTCACTAATTAACTCGCTCTCACTGACTCACTCACTAATTGACTCACTCAATGACTCAAAAATGGACTCACTCTCACTGACACACAGTCTCTCACTAATTGACTCACTCACTAGCTCACTGACTTACTCTCACGGACTCACTAATTGACTTACTCTCACCGACACACTCACTAATTGACTCACTCTCACTGACACACTCACTAAGTGACTCACTCTCAATGACTCACTAATTGACTCACTCTCACTGACTCGCTCTCTCTCATGACTCACTTTCACTGACTCACTATCACTAATTGACTCACTCTCACTGACTCACTCACTAATTGACTCACTGAGTCACTCTCTCACTAATTGACTCACTCTCTCCCTAATTGCCACTCTCACTGACACTCTCACTGACACTCTCACTGACACACTCTCACTGACACACTCTCACTGACACACTCTCACTAATTGACTCACTCTCACTGACTCACTAATTGACTCACTCGCTGACTCTCTCTCAATCTCACTAATTGACTCGCTCTCACTGACTCACTCACTAATTGACTCACTCTCAATGACTCACTCTCTCATGACTCACTCTCACTAATTGACTCAGTCTCACTGACTCACACTAATTGACTCACTCTCAATGACTCACTAATTGACTCACTCTCACTGACTCACTCTCTCTCACTAATTGACTCACTCTCACTGGCTCACTAATTTACTCACTCTCACTGAGTCACTCTCTTACTAATTGACTCACTCACACTGACTCACTCTCTCTCTCTCATAACTCACTAACTGACGCACTCTCACTAATTGACTCACTCTCACTGACTCACTCGCTGATTGACTCACTCACTGAGTCATTCTCTCACTAATTGACTCACTCACACTGACTCACTCTCTCTCTCATGACTCACTCACTGACTCACTATCACTAATTGAGTCACTCTCACTGACGCACTCACTAATTGACTCACTCACTGAGTCACTCTCTCACTAATTGACTCACTCTCTCACTAATTTCCACACTCACAGACTCACTCTCACAAACTCACTCTCACTCCCTGACTCATTGGCTCACTCTCACTGGCACACTCTCACTGGCTTACTCTCACTGACTCACTAATTGACTCACTCTCACTGGCTCACTCTCACTAATTGACTCAGTCTCACTGACTCACTCACTAATTGACTCACTCAATGACTCACTAATTGACTCACTGTCACTGAGTCACTCTCTCTCTTATGACTCTCTCACTGACTCACTCTCACTAATTGACTCACTCTCACAGACTCACTTACTAATTGACTCACTCTCAATGACTCACTAATTGACTCACACTCTCTCACTAATTGACTCACTCTCACTGGCTCACTTGCTCACTAATTAACTCACTCTGACTCACTCTCACTAATTGACTCACTCACTGACTCACTCACTAATTGACTCACTCTCACTGACTCACTCTCTCCCTCTCACTAATTGACTCACTCTCACTGGCTCACTTGCTCACAAATTTACTCACTCTCACTGAGTCACTCTCTCACTAATTGACTCACTCTCACTGACACTCTCTCTCTCTCATGACTCACTCTCACTGACTCAATCTCACTAATTGACTCACTCTCACTGACTCACTCACTAATTGACTCACTCTCAATGACTCAAAAATGGACTCACTCTCACTGAGTCACTCTCACTAATTGACTCACTCTCACTGACTCACTCTCTCTCTCATAACTCACTCTCACTGACTCACTCTCACTAATTGACTCACTCTCACTGACTCACTGATTGACTCACTCACTGAGTCACTCTCTCACTAATTGACTCACTCACACTGACTCACTCTCTCTCTCATGACTCACTCTCACTGACTCACTCACTAATTGACTCACTCACGGAGTCACTCTCTCACTAATTGACTCACTCTCTCACTAATTTCCACACTCTCACAGACTCACTCTCACAGACTCACTCTCACTCATTGGCTCACTCTCACTGGCTCACTCTCACTGGCTCACCAATTGACTCACTCACACTGACTCACTCTCTCTCTCATGACTCACTCACTGACTCACTATCACTAATTGACTCACTCTCACTGACTCACTGAGTCACTCTCTCACTAATTGACTCACTCTCTCACTAATTTCCACACTCTCATAGACTCACTCTCACAGACTCACTCTCACTCAATCATTGGCTCACTCTCACTGGCTCACTCTCACTGGCTCACTAATTGACTCACTCTCACTGGCTCACTCTCACTAATTGACTCAGTCTCACTGACTCACTCACTAATTGACTCACTCTCAATGACTCACTAATTGACTCACTGTCACTGAGTCACTCTCTCTCTCTTATGACTCACTCTCACTGACTCACTATCACTAATTGACTTAGTCTCACTGACTCACTCACTAATTGACTCACTGTCAATGACTCACTAATTGACTCACTCACTGAGTCACTCTCTCTCACTAATTGACTCACTCTCACTGGCTCACTTGCTCACTAATTAACTCACTCTCACTGAGTCACTCTCTCACTAATTGACTCACTCTCACTGACTCACTCTCACTAATTGACTCACTCTCACTGAGTCACTCTCTCACTAATTGACTCACTCTCACTGACTCACTATCACTAATTGACTCACTCTCACTGAGTCACTCTCTCACTAATTGACTCACTCTTACTGATTGACTCACTCACTAATTGACTCACTCTCACTGACTCACTCTCACTCATTGACTCACTCTCACTGGCTCACCATACCACAGGAATGTTCCACAGGCAAATATAAACTTTCTTTACAATATTTTTGTTGCATCCTTTTGTAGTGTGATCGAAGTATACTACAGTTACACATATAAAGGAATCAAGGCCGAAAGCAAGTACATTAAAATGAAGTAAATATTGCCTACTTGACACTAGAGATGTGGGAAATAGTAACTGTGGTTAATTTATATAATCTACTCACATTAAGTGGAGATTAATGGTTACTTTAGTTACTCTTTTCCCTTGCTCCGTGCCATAAGCAGTGACTTGAAAAAAAACCCACTTATGCCATAGGTTGACTCACTCACACTGACTCACTATCACTGACTCACTATCACTAATTGACTCACTCACTGACTCACTCACTAATTGACTCACTCAGTCACTCTCTCACTAATTGACTCACTAATTGACTCTCACTGACACACTCACTAATTGACTCACTCTCACTGACTCACTAATTGACTCACTAATTGACTCTCACTGACTCACTCACTAATTGACTCACTCTCACTGACTCACTCACTAATTGACTCACTCTCACTGACTCACTCTCACTGACTCACTAATTGACTCACTCTCACTGACTCACTCACTAATTGACTCACTAATTGACTCTCACTGACTCACTCACTAATTGACTCACTCTCACTGACTCACTCACTAATTGACTCACTAATTGACTCACTCACTAATTGACTCACTCTCACTGACTCACTCTCACAGACTCACTAATTGACTCACTCACTAATTGACTCACTCACTAATTGACTCACTCACTAATTGACTCACTCACTAATTGACTCACTCACTAATTGACTCACTCTCACTGACACTCACTAATTGACTCTCTCACTGACTCACTCACTAATTGACTCACTAATTGACTCACTCACTGACTCACTCACTGACCCACTCACTAATTGCCTCACTCTCACTGACACTCACTAATTGACTCTCTCACTGACTCACTCACTAATTGACTCACTAATTGACTCACTCACTGACTCACTCACTAATTGACTCACTAATTGACTCACTCACTGACTCACTCACTAATTGACTCACTCACTGACTCACTCACTAATTGCCTCACTCTCACTGACACTAATTGACTCACTCTCACTGACTCACTCACTAATTGACTCACTAATTGACTCACTCACTGACTCACTAATTGACTCACTCTCACTGACTCACTCACCAATTGACTCACTAATTGACTCACTCTCACAGACTCAATCTCACTGACTCACTCTCACAGACTCACTAATTGACTCACTCTCACAGACTCACTCACACTGACTCACTCTCACAGACTCACTAATTGACTCACTCTCACAGACTCACTCTCACTGACTCACTCTCACAGACTCACTCTCACTGACTCACTCTCACTGACTCACTCTCACTGACTCACTCACTAATTGACTCACTAATTGACTCTCACTGACTCACTCACTAATTGACTCACTCTCACTGACTCACTCACTAATTGACTCACTAATTGACTCTCACTGACTCACTCACTAATTGACTCACTCTCACTGACTCACTCACTAATTGACTCACTAATTGACTCACTCTCACTGACTCACTCTCACAGACTCACTAATTGACTCACTCACTAATTGACTCACTCACTAATTGACTCACTCACTAATTGACTCACTCACTAATTGACTCACTCTCACTGACACTCACTAATTGACTCACTCTCACTGACTCACTCACTAATTGACTCACTCACTGACTCACTCACTAATTGCCTCACTCTCACTGACACTCACTAATTGACTCACTCTCACTGACTCACTCACTAATTGACTCACTAATTGGCTCACTCACTGACTCACTCACTAATTGACTCACTCACTGACTCACTCACTAATTGCCTCACTCTCACTGACACTCACTAATTGACTCACTCTCACTGACTCACTCACTAATTGACTCACTAATTGACTCACTCTCAGACTCACTCTCACTGACTCACTCTCACAGACTCACTAATTGACTCACTCTCACAGACTCACTAATTGACTCACTCTCACAGACTCACTAATTGACTCACTCTCACAGACTCACTCTCACAGACTCACTCTCACAGACTCACTCTCACAGACTCACTCTCACAGACTCACTCTCACAGACTCACTGACTCACTCTCACAGACTCACTGACTCACTCTCACAGACTCACTAATTGACTCACTCTCACTGACTCACTCTCACTGACTCACTCTCACTGACTCACTCTCACTGACTCACTAATTGACTCACTCTCACTGACTCACTCACTAATTGACTCTCACTGACTCACTCACTAATTGACTCACTCTCACTGACTCACTCACTAATTGACTCACTAATTGACTCTCACTGACTCACTCACTAATTGACTCACTCTCACTGACTCACTCTCACAGACTCACTAATTGACTCACTCACTAATTGACTCACTCACTAATTGACTCACTCTCACTGACTCACTCTCACAGACTCACTAATTGACTCACTCACTAATTGACTCACTCACTAATTGACTCACTCACTAATTGCCTCACTCTCACTGACACTCACTAATTGACTCACTCTCACTGACTCACTCACTAATTGACTCACTCACTGACTCACTCACTAATTGCCTCACTCTCACTGACACTCAATAATTGACTCACTCTCACTGACTCACTCACTAATTGACTCACTAATTGACTCACTCACTGACTCACTCACTGACTAATTGACTCACTAATTGACTCACTCACTGACTTACTCACTAATTGCCTCACTCTCACTGACACTCACTAATTGACTCACTCTCACTGACTCACTCACTAATTGACTCACTAATTGACTCACTCACTGACTCACTCACTAATTGACTCACTCACTAATTGCCTCACTCTCACTGACACTCACTAATTGACTCACTCTCACTGACTCACTCACTAATTGACTCACTCACTGACTCACTCACTAATTGCCTCACTCTCACTGACACTCACTAATTGACTCACTCTCACTGACTCACTAATTGACTCACTAATTGGCTCACTCACTGACTCACTCACTAATTGACTCACTCACTGACACTCACTAATTGCCTCACTCTCACTGACACTCACTAATTGACTCACTCTCACTGACTCACTCACTAATTGACTCACTAATTGACTCACTCTCAGACTCACTCTCACTGACTCACTCTCACAGACTCACTAATTGACTCACTCTCACAGACTCACTCTCACAGACTCACTCTCACAGACTCACTCTCACAGACTCACTCTCACAGACTCACTCTCACAGACTCACTCTCACAGACTCACTCTCACAGACTCACTCTCACAGACTCACTGACTCACTCTCACAGACTCACTAATTGACTCACTCTCACAGACTCACTCTCACTGACTCACTCTCACTGACTCACTCTCACTGACTCACTCTCACTGACTCACTCTCACTGACTCACTAATTGACTCACTCTCACTGACTCACTCACTAATTGACTCTCACTGACTCACTCACTAATTGACTCACTCTCACTGACTCACTCACTAATTGACTCTCACTGACTCACTCACTAATTGACTCACTCTCACTGACTCACTCTCACAGACTCACTAATTGACTCACTCACTAATTGACTCACTCACTAATTGACTCACTCTCACTGACTCACTCTCACAGACTCACTAATTGACTCACTCACTAATTGACTCACTCACTAATTGACTCACTCACTAATTGCCTCACTCTCACTGACACTCACTAATTGACTCACTCTCACTGACTCACTCACTAATTGACTCACTCACTGACTCACTCACTAATTGCCTCACTCTCACTGACACTCAATAATTGACTCACTCTCACTGACTCACTCACTAATTGACTCACTAATTGACTCACTCACTGACTCACTCACTGACTAATTGACTCACTAATTGACTCACTCACTGACTCACTCACTAATTGCCTCACTCTCACTGACACTCACTAATTGACTCACTCTCACTGACTCACTCACTAATTGACTCACTAATTGACTCACTCTCACTGACTCACTCACTGACTCACTCACTAATTGACTCACTCTCACTGACTCACTCACTAATTGACTCACTAATTGACTCACTCTCAGACTCACTAATTGACTCACTCTCACAGACTCACTAATTGACTCACTCTCACAGACTCACTAATTGACTCACTCTCACAGACTCACTCTCACAGACTCACTCTCACTGACTCACTCTCACTGACTCACTCTCACTGACTCACTCTCACTGACTCACTAATTGACTCACTCCCACAGACTCACTCTCAGACTCACTAATTGACTCACTCTCACAGACTCACTCTCACAGACTCACTCTCACAGACTCACTCTCACAGACTCACTCTCACAGACTCACTCTCACAGACTCACTCTCACAGACTCACTCACTAATTGACTCACTCTCACAGACTCACTCTCACAGACTCACTCTCACAGGCTCACTCTCACAGGCTCACTCTCACAGGCTCACTCTCACTGACTCACTCTCACTGACTCACTCTCACTAATTGACTCACTGACTCACTCACTAATTGACTCACTCTCAATGACTCACTAATTGACTCACTCTGACTCACTCTCTCTCATGACTCACTCTCACTGACTCTCTCACTAATTGACTCACTCACACAGACTCACTTACTAATTGACTCACTCTCAATGACTCACTAATTGACTCACTCTCACTGACTCCCTCTCTCCCTCTCACTAATTGACTCACTCTCACTGGCTCACTTGCTCACAAATTTACTCACTCTCACTGAGTCACTCTCTCACTAATTGACTCACTCTCACTGACTCACTCTCTCTCTCTCATAATTCACTAACTGACTCACTCTCACTAATTGACTCACTCTCACTGACTCACTCGCTGATTGATTCACTCACTGAGTCACTCTCTCACTAATTGACTCACTCTCACTGACTCACTCGCTGATTGACTCACTCACTGAGTCATTCTCTCACTAATTGACTCACTCACACTGACTCACTCTCTCTCTCATGACTCACTCTCACTGACTCACTATCACTAATTGACTCACTGTCACTGACGCACTCACTAATTGACTCACTCACTGAGTCACTCTCTCACTAATTGACTCACTCTCTCACTAATTTCCACACTCTCACAGACTCACTCTCACAGACTCACTCTCACTCCCTGACTCATTGGCTCACTCTCACTGGCACACTCTCACTGGCTTACTCTCACTGACTCACTAATTGACTCACTCTCACTGGCTCACTCTCACTAATTGACTCAGTCGCACTGACTCACTCACTAATTGACTCACTCAATGACTCACTAATTGACTCACTGTCACTGAGTCACTCTCTCTCTTATGACTCTCTCACTGACTCACTCTCACTAATTGACTCACTCTCACAGACTCACTTACTAATTGACTCACTCTCAATGACTCACTAATTGACTCACACTCTCTCTCACTAATTGACTCACTCTCACTGGCTCACTTGCTCACTAATAAACTCACTCTCACTGACTCACTCTCACTAATTGACTCACTCACTGACTCACTCAATAATTGACTCACTCTCACTGACTCACTCTCTCCCTCTCACTAATTGACTCACTCTCACTGGCTCACTTGCTCACAAATTTACTCACTCTCACTGAGTCACTCTCTCACTAATTGACTCACTCTCACTGACACTCTCTCTCTCATGACTCACTCTCACTGACTCAATCTCACTAATTAACTCGCTCTCACTGACTCACTCACTAATTGACTCACTCTCAATGACTCAAAAATGGACTCACTCTCACTGACACACACTCTCTCACTAATTGACTCACTCACTAGCTCACTGACTTACTCTCACGGACTCACTAATTGACTTACTCTCACCGACACACTCACTAATTGACTCACTCTCACTGACACACTCACTAAGTGACTCACTCTCAATGACTCACTAATTGACTCACTCTCACTGACTCACTCTCTCTCATGACTCACTTTCACTGACTCACTATCACTAATTGACTCACTCTCACTGACTCACTCACTAATTGACTCACTGAGTCACTCTCTCACTAATTGACTCACTCTCTCCCTAATTGCCACTCTCACTGACACTCTCACTGACACTCTCACTGACACACTCTCACTGACACACTCTCACTGACACACTCACTAATTGACTCACTCTCACTGACTCACTAATTGACTCACTCGCTGACTCTCTCTCTCAATCTCACTAATTGACTCGCTCTCACTGACTCACTCACTAATTGACTCACTCTCAATGACTCACTCTCATGACTCACTCTCACTAATTGACTCAGTCTCACTGACTCACACTAATTGGCTCACTCTCAATGACTCACTAATTGACTCACTCTCACTGACTCACTCTCTCTCACTAATTGACTCACTCTCACTGGCTCACTAATTTACTCACTCTCACTGAGTCACTCTCTTACTAATTGACTCACACTGACTCACTCTCTCTCTCTCATAACTCACTAACTGACGCACTCTCACTAATTGACTCACTCTCACTGACTCACTCGCTGATTGACTCACTCACTGAGTCATTCTCTCACTAATTGACTCACTCACACTGACTCACTCTCTCTCATGACTCACTCACTGACTCACTATCACTAATTGAGTCACTCTCACTGACGCACTCACTAATTGACTCACTCACTGAGTCACTCTCTCACTAATTGACTCACTCTCTCACTAATTTCCACACTCACAGACTCACTCTCACAAACTCACTCTCACTCCCTGACTCATTGGCTCACTCTCACTGGCACACTCTCACTGGCTTACTCTCACTGACTCACTAATTGACTCACTCTCACTGGCTCACTCTCACTAATTGACTCAGTCGCACTGACTCACTCACTAATTGACTCACTGTCACTGAGTCACTCTCTCTCTTATGACTCTCTCACTGACTCACTCTCACTAATTGACTCACTCTCACAGACTCACTTACTAATTGACTCACTCTCAATGACTCACTAATTGACTCACACTCTCTCTCACTAATTGACTCACTCTCACTGGCTCACTTGCTCACTAATTAACTCACTCTCACTGACTCACTCTCACTAATTGACTCACTCACTGACTCACTCAATAATTGACTCACTCTCACTGACTCACTAATTGACTCACTCTCACTGACTCACTCTCACAGACTCACTAATTGACTCACTCTCACAGACTCACTAATTGACTCACTCCCACAGACTCACTCTCACTGACTCTCTCACAGACTCACTAATTGACTAACTCTCACAGACTCACTAATTGACTCACTCTCACAGACTCACTAATTGACTCACTCTCACAGACTCACTAATTGACTCACTCTCACAGACTCACTAATTGACTCACTCTCACAGACTCACTAATTGACTCACTCTCACAGACTCACTCTCAGACTCACTAATTGACTCACTCTCACAGACTCACTCTCAGACTCACTAATTGACTCACTCTCACAGACTCACTCTCACAGACTCACTCTCACAGACTCACTCTCACAGACTCACTCTCACAGACTCACTCTCACAGACTCACTCTCACAGACTCACTCTCACAGACTCACTCTCACAGACTCACTCACACAGACTCACTCTCACAGACTCACTCACAGACTCACTCACAGACTCACTCACAGACTCACTCTCACAGACTCACTCACTAATTGACTCACTCTCACAGACTCACTCTCACAGACTCACTCTCACAGGCTCACTCTCACAGGCTCACTCTCACAGGCTCACTCTCACAGGCTCACTCTCACAGGCTCACTCTCACTGGCTCACTCTCACTGACTCACTCTCACTGACTCACTCTCACTAATTGACTCACTGACTCACTCACTAATTGACTCACTCTCAATGACTCACTAATTGACTCACTCTGACTCACTCTCTCTCATGACTCACTCTCACTGACTCTCTCACTAATTGACTCACTCACACAGACTCACTTACTAATTGACTCACTCTCAATGACTCACTAATTGACTCACTCTCACTGACTCCCTCTCTCCCTCTCACTAATTGACTCACTCTCACTGGCTCACTTGCTCACAAATTTACTCACTCTCACTGAGTCACTCTCTCACTAATTGACTCACTCTCACTGACTCACTCTCTCTCTCTCATAACTCACTAACTGACTCACTCTCACTAATTGACTCACTCTCACTGACTCACTCGCTGATTGATTCACTCACTGAGTCACTCTCTCACTAATTGACTCACTCTCACTGACTCACTCGCTGATTGACTCACTCACTGAGTCATTCTCTCACTAATTGACTCACTCACACTGACTCACTCTCTCTCTCATGACTCACTCTCACTGACTCACTATCACTAATTGACTCACTGTCACTGACGCACTCACTAATTGACTCACTCACTGAGTCACTCTCTCACTAATTGACTCACTCTCTCACTAATTTCCACACTCTCACAGACTCACTCTCACAGACTCACTCTCACTCCCTGACTCATTGGCTCACTCTCACTGGCACACTCTCACTGGCTTACTCTCACTGACTCACTAATTGACTCACTCTCACTGGCTCACTCTCACTAATTGACTCAGTCGCACTGACTCACTCACTAATTGACTCACTCAATGACTCACTAATTGACTCACTGTCACTGAGTCACTCTCTCTCTTATGACTCTCTCACTGACTCACTCTCACTAATTGACTCACTCTCACAGACTCACTTACTAATTGACTCACTCTCAATGACTCACTAATTGACTCACACTCTCTCTCACTAATTGACTCACTCTCACTGGCTCACTTGCTCACTAATTAACTCACTCTCACTGACTCACTCTCACTAATTGACTCACTCACTGACTCACTCAATAATTGACTCACTCTCACTGACTCACTCTCTCCCTCTCACTAATTGACTCACTCTCACTGGCTCACTTGCTCACAAATTTACTCACTCTCACTGAGTCACTCTCTCACTAATTGACTCACTCTCACTGACACTCTCTCTCTCATGACTCACTCTCACTGACTCAATCTCACTAATTAACTCGCTCTCACTGACTCACTCACTAATTGACTCACTCTCAATGACTCAAAAATGGACTCACTCTCACTGACACACACTCTCTCACTAATTGACTCACTCACTAGCTCACTGACTTACTCTCACGGACTCACTAATTGACTTACTCTCACCGACACACTCACTAATTGACTCACTCTCACTGACACACTCACTAAGTGACTCACTCTCAATGACTCACTAATTGACTCACTCTCACTGACTCACTCTCTCTCATGACTCACTTTCACTGACTCACTATCACTAATTGACTCACTCTCACTGACTCACTCACTAATTGACTCACTGAGTCACTCTCTCACTAATTGACTCACTCTCTCCCTAATTGCCACTCTCACTGACACTCTCACTGACACTCTCACTGACACACTCTCACTGACACACTCTCACTGACACACTCTCACTAATTGACTCACTCTCACTGACTCACTAATTGACTCACTCGCTGACTCTCTCTCTCAATCTCACTAATTGACTCGCTCTCACTGACTCACTCACTAATTGACTCACTCTCTGACTCACTCTCTCATGACTCACTCTCACTAATTGACTCAGTCTCACTGACTCACACTAATTGACTCACTCTCAATGACTCACTAATTGACTCACTCTCACTGACTCACTCTCTCACTAATTGACTCACTCTCACTGGCTCACTAATTTACTCACTCTCACTGAGTCACTCTCTTACTAATTGACTCACTCACACTGACTCACTCTCTCTCTCTCATAACTCACTAACTGACGCACTCTCACTAATTGACTCACTCTCACTGACTCACTCGCTGATTGACTCACTCACTGAGTCATTCTCTCACTAATTGACTCACTCACACTGACTCACTCTCTCTCTCATGACTCACTCACTGACTCACTATCACTAATTGAGTCACTCTCACTGACGCACTCACTAATTGACTCACTCACTGAGTCACTCTCTCACTAATTGACTCACTCTCTCACTAATTTCCACACTCACAGACTCACTCTCACAAACTCACTCTCACTCCCTGACTCATTGGCTCACTCTCACTGGCACACTCTCACTGGCTTACTCTCACTGACTCACTAATTGACTCACTCTCACTGGCTCACTCTCACTAATTGACTCAGTCTCACTGACTCACTCACTAATTGACTCACTCAATGACTCACTAATTGACTCACTGTCACTGAGTCACTCTCTCTCTTATGACTCTCTCACTGACTCACTCTCACTAATTGACTCACTCTCACAGACTCACTTACTAATTGACTCACTCTCAATGACTCACTAATTGACTCACACTCTCTCTCACTAATTGACTCACTCTCACTGGCTCACTTGCTCACTAATTAACTCACTCTGACTCACTCTCACTAATTGACTCACTCACTGACTCACTCACTAATTGACTCACTCTCACTGACTCACTCTCTCCCTCTCACTAATTGACTCACTCTCACTGGCTCACTTGCTCACAAATTTACTCACTCTCACTGAGTCACTCTCTCACTAATTGACTCACTCTCACTGACACTCTCTCTCTCTCATGACTCACTCTCACTGACTCAATCTCACTAATTAACTCGCTCTCACTGACTCACTCACTAATTGACTCACTCTCAATGACTCAAAAATGGACTCACTCTCACTGACACACTCTCTCACTAATTGACTCACTCACTAGCTCACTGACTTACTCTCACGGACTCACTAATTGACTCACTCTCACCGACACACTCACTAATTGACTCACTCTCACTGACACACTCACTAAGTGACTCACTCTCAATGACTCACTAATTGACTCACTCTCACTGACTCACTCTCTCTCATGACTCACTTTCACTGACTCACTATCACTAATTGACTCACTCTCACTCACTAATTGACTCACTGAGTCACTCTCTCACTAATTGACTCACTCTCTCCCTAATTGCCACTCTCACTGACACACTCTCACTGACACACTCTCACTGACACACTCTCACTGACACACTCTCACTAATTGACTCACTCTCACTAATTGACTCACTCTCACTGACTCACTAATTGACTCACTCGCTGACTCTCTCTCTCAATCTCACTAATTGACTCGCTCTCACTGACTCACTCACTAATTGGCTCACTCTCAATGACTCACTCTCTCATGACTCACTCTCACTAATTGACTCAGTCTCACTGACTCACACTAATTGACTCACTCTCAATGACTCACTAATTGACTCACTCTCACTGACTCACTCTCTCTCACTAATTGACTCACTCTCACTGGCTCACTAATTTACTCACTCTCACTGAGTCACTCTCTTACTAATTGACTCACTCACACTGACTCACTCTCTCTCATAACTCACTAACTGACGCACTCTCACTAATTGACTCACTCTCACTGACTCACTCGCTGATTGACTCACTCACTGAGTCATTCTCTCACTAATTGACTCACTCACACTGACTCTCTCTCTCATGACTCACTCACTGACTCACTATCACTAATTGACTCACTCTCACTGACGCACTCACTAATTGACTCACTCACTGAGTCACTCTCTCACTAATTGACTCACTCTCTCACTAATTTCCACACTCACAGACTCACTCTCACAAACTCACTCTCACTCCCTGACTCATTGGCTCACTCTCACTGGCACACTCTCACTGGCTTACTCTCACTGACTCACTAATTGACTCACTCTCACTGGCTCACTCTCACTAATTGACTCACTCTCACAGACTCAATTACTAATTGACTCACTCTCAATGACTCACTAATTGACTCACACTCTCTCTCACTAATTGACTCACTCTCACTGGCTCACTTATTAACTCACTCTCACTGAGTCACTCTCACTAATTGACTCACTCTCACTGACTCACTCTCACTAATTGACTCACTCTCACTGATTGACTCACTCTCACTGATTGACTCACTCTCACTGATTGACTCGCTCTCACTGATTGACTCGCTCTCACTGATTGACTCGCTCTCACTGATTGACTCACTCACTAATTGACTCACTCTCACTGACTCACTCTCACTCACTCATTGACTCACTCTCACTGGCTCACCATACCACAGGAATGTTCCACAGGCAAATATAAACTTTCTTTACAGTATCCTTGTTGCATCCTTTTGTAGTGTGATCGAAGTATACTACAGTTACACATATAAAGGAATCAAGGCCGAAAGCAAGTACATTAAAATGAAGTAAATATTGCCTTCTTGACACTAGAGATATGGGAAATAGTAACTGTGGTTCAAGCATGAAGACAGCGGGCTTCTTTGCAATTACATTAGAAATGCTAAATTAACAAGTATCAGCAGGAAACAGACCAGAGGCGCCACTAGGGCAGAAGCCAGACAGAACCATCCTCCTTGATTGCGGTTTCCCCTCAGAGGTGTCCGTGCTGCATATACTTAAGGAGCCTGCGAGGTTAATAAGGTCACATTTAAAATTCTGCTTTGGCTTACAGCGCTTCATATTTCACTGCTCCCACACGCAGGGGGCCAGAAGCAACGGATATGGTGTGATACATAGAAGTAAGAGGGAACAACTGTCAAAATTGAAATGACAAAAAAAGGAGTTTTAATAAAGGCGCGTTGTTAGAAACCTGCATGCCACTGTACAACATAAACGTTACACAAATATACTAAGAAATATACAATTTTCTTTGTACAATATTTCTATAGTGGATTAAAAACTTTAAAGTTTGGTGAATGGGAGCCCCACCATAAATCAGTGTGACTCTGGCCACACCTAACACATGGCTACCCTGCCTCGTCTAACATATAGGAAAACATCTACAAAAAATGCTTTCATTTATTCCAAATTATAAACACTTAATTCTGATAACAGAAATCTACACATTTTTTTCATACGGTACCATACGAAAATGCACCTCCTTATAAACCTTCCGTTTTCCTTCTGCCTACATGGAATGGTCTTTTCCCTGCTCCTATGGGACAGAACAGCAACTTCTCAAGGAGATAGCAATCTTAAGTGCCAGGCCACATGTCTTTTATTATGCTGCCACAGTCTAAACAATTGGAACTTTTGACACTACGCCAGACTTCTTGGGGCAGGGAGGAACTGATAACAGTCAACAGTTGTACACTGGCTCAGTTACTGCTCACACATTAAGCCACGGGTCACGACAAAGGAACATGGAGCTTTGTTATACCCTACATCCTTATATCCCAACTTTTAAGTGTGCTGCCGCAGTCTCTAACAGAAGTACATTTAAGAAACAATTGCAACATTTCACACCACGCCACACTGCTTGGCACATGTTTATTTCTTGAAGCACAAGGTGTGAATACATTTAAAACAGACTGAACTGATAGAATAGCCTAAAGGCAGCATTACGTTTTTAGCCAATTACAACGCAGCTTTCTAAAACAAGCATTTGCAAAGCAATATGTATCGCATTTGCGAGAGTTTAAGCTTTTAGCATTGTAAATGGCAATGCTTTTATTTATGTTTTAAATACCAAAAAATAAATAAGAGGCATTTTCATATACAATGCCAAGAGCTCAAACTTGCGTAAGTGCGAGACCTATTGCATTGCAAATGCTTGTTATAACAGTGTCTGAAGTCTCTAGGGTCTCTGGCGGATAAGACGGCACAATGTAGCGATCTAGAACTCCCTTTGAGGCGTTATTACTGCTACAATTTACCGGGTATAAATCGCCTTACCCAATTGTCCACTTATATCAATTCTCACTGGGAGTTTTCTCAACTCCTCTCGGGCCAGTCACAATACAGCCGCCAACTACGCTCACCGCCATGGTTTTGCAGCCTCTGCCTCGGCTATCCCACCAAACCGAAAGTCACAGGCGGTTAGGGCGACACAATGTAGCAGTCCACAACTCCCTTTAGCTCCCTTCAGCTCGTTGTTACAGTTACAGTTCTTTGTCGAGTAAAAATCACCTTGTCCAAATATGCGCTTTTATCTGCTCTTACTGGGAGTTTACTGCTCCTCTCGAGCCGTTACAGTCTCCCTTTCCCGTAGTGCTCCCTTCAGCAATACTGCTGCTGCCGACGACCACAGCTGAAGTGCTCACACACTGGAATGCTGAAACGCTGAAACGCTGAAACGCTCACAGCCGGGGCTTCTCAACCTCGGCACTACCGCTGACCTGCCAGCAGCCGATCTGCTGATCCATCGAACCACCAGAACGCCGTGAGTAAAAACCTTGTGATATTATGGTTTATCTGCACAATGCCAGTTCTTGATTCAATCTGCATATGCAGTTAAAATTTTCCTTTATCGCCGCTACTCCTCTGCTTAAGCTCAATGCCCCCTCGGCCGTGCTTCTGTTGGAAGGGAGAACAGCTCCGGAGCTCCTCACTCACACGTCCTGCACGGACGCCATCTTGCCTCACACAACTCTTTTTGCCAAAACTCTCAAAAGATGAACTCTTTAGTTGTCTAATGTTGATTTTTTCCATTAACCTATTTAGGACATTTTTGTTTGAACTAAAAACAACTTGGCAGACAACTTCAATTCTTTGATTTGTTAATACTTTTTAAGGAAGTTTCCTCACAATCTGGAGTCTGGCTTCACACTTGTCCTGTTTAGTTTATTATTCCTGGACTGGCTGTTGAACTGGCCATCACAGGGTACTTTGCTAATGAATTTCATTTAATTTTTGATCCTTTTGTTTTCCTAGGAGAAACTTTCGTAATGTTGCCAGGAATGCCTGGCCCAGCTTTACTAAGTGCTGAAATCTCTTCACCTCTAGAGCATGCTGAACAATCTTAGTAGTGTTGGTTCAGACTACTTACTCACTAAGTCTGACAGTAGCCATAATACACAAATATAACCATCCTGGCTCATCTGGCATTCAGATGAAGCATGATATGCTGAGAGCTTGCAGATTTTCCCCTGGTTTAATCTTGATGAATCTGTGTGAGACTTTGGTTATCTTGGTGGAGTAGCTTCATGCAGAACTGTTGTCACACAATCACCCAGCCATGTTTCAGTAGGAACTTAGGTTGCAGAGGTCAGTGCTGTGGTGTACTCAGCATTCTCAGAGTACTTACTTTTCTGCTCAAGGAGATTTTAGGAGATTTGGTAGAGTTAGTGTGGGTCTTATTGTTCAAATCTTGTGTTTTGAATCCAGCTGGAGCGATGCACTGTTCTGTCTTTCATTGCTTACACCGATGGTCACATACAACAAGAATATGCCATGTTATGTTTGGAAAGTGACTGTGATCAAAAACAAGATACGATTGGCTGTCTTTCATAGATAAATATGATTTTTCTGTTTTACAGGAGACATGGGCAGTATCACCTATGACGTGCAGAGGATTTTCATGTTATTCATGTCCTGCCACGACGTCACCCCATGGGAGAGCGAAGGGGGGGGTCTCTCTAGTTGGGCAAAATTTGATCTCAGGATTAATGTCTCTGTTGTCAATACAGCTAGTACAGCATACCCGGTTCTGCTATTAATGATTGTATCAGCTCATTTAGTTTTTTATTTGGTTGATTTTTACAGTAACGATTTCAGCAGCTCCCATTGTTGTTTGTTTGATGAGTCATTTCAATTAATTATGGGCTTGAAATCTTTGTCGAAGTGCAACATCTCCCAATTACGAGTTTTAATAAGTGGGGATTTTTATGCAAGGTTTGTTAATGAGCCAACAGATATTGATTCTTTGAGCTTAGCTCCTGATATTGTATTATGAGATGCCATGGGATTATAGCTGAGGGACTCTGTTGCATTTTTGGATCTTGTGCATGTAGCTAATTATTTCCAGGGTTCTTGTCCAAATAACCCAATGTACAGAGGAGGGGGCCGAACATCAACTATCGATTATATATCTGCTTACGAATATTTCTTGTAGTGGAGTCAATCAATCAATCATGAAATTTGTAAAGCGCACTAGATACCCGTGAGGGTCTCAAGGCGCTGGGGGGTGGTGCTACTACTGCTCGAAGAGCCAGGTCTTGAGTAGTCTCCTGAAGGTAAGTAGGTCTTGGGTCTGCTGTAGGAGGATGGGGAGTGTGTTCCAGGTCTTGGTGGAGAGGTAGGAGAACGATCTGCCGGTGGCGGTCATTCTTCGGTTGCGGGGGACGGTAGCGAGGGCGCGGCCGTCAGAGCGGAGCTAGCGGTTCGGGGTGTAGAAGGTGAGTCGTCTGTTGAGGTAAGCTGGTCTGGTGTCATTGAGTGCCTTGTGTGCGTGGGTGAGGAGTTTAAAGGTGATCCTCTTGTTGGCGGGCAGCCAGTGCTGGTCTCTCAGGTGGGGTGTGATGTGGCCATTTCGAGGGATGTCGAGGATCAGGCGGGCAGAGGCGTTCTGTAGGCGTTGCAGTCGTTTCAGCAGTTTGGCCGGGGCTCCCGTGTAGAGGGCGTTTCCGTATTCCAGCTTGCTGCTGACGAGGGCCTGGGTGACCGTTCTCCTTGTATCGGTTGGGATCCACCTGTAGATCTTCTGTAGCATGCAGAGGGTGTTGAAGCAGGAGGATGAGACGGCATTGACTTGTTTGGTCATGGAGAGTGTTGAGTAGAGGATGAACCCCAGGTTGCGTGCGTGGTTGGTGGGCGTTCGTGCTGCTCCCAGGGCAGTCGGCCACCAGGAGTCGTTCCAAGCTGAGGGGGTGGAGCCTTGGATGAGGACCTCCGTCTTGTCCGAGTTCAGCTTCAGACGGCTGTTCTTCATCCATTCGGTGACGGCTTTCATTCCTTCGTGGAGGTTGCTTTTGGTGATGAGGGGGTCCTTGGTGAGGGAGAGAATCAGCTGTGTGTCGTCGCGTAGGAGACGATGTTGAGGTCATGCAGTCTGGCGACGTGGGCGAGCGGGCCATGTAGATGTTGAACAATGTCGGGCTGAGGGATGATCCTTGGGGTACGCCGCAGATGATCTTGGAGGCCTTGGACTCGGTACAGAAGGCAAAAAGGGCAAAAAAGGCAAAAGGGCACAGTAATGGCACAAGAGGGAAGGAGGATTAACAAAATAAGACAATAAAACAAATAAAGCAAATTACAGAGAGCACGAAAGCAAAAAGGGCAAAAAAGGCAAAAGGGCACAGTAATGGCACAAGAGGGAAGGAGGAATGACAAAATAAAACAGTAAACAAATAAAGCAAATTACAGAGACCACAAGCAAGAGCAAACCTTTGGCCTACCACTGCCACCAGGGATGAGGCGCAGGTGGTAGCCTGCGGGTGGAGGAGGGCCTCGAAGTCTGTCAGCAGCAGCTAGGCTAAGGGCACGGGCACACAGGTGGTGCTGTGCGGTATGGGGAGCGACCTGCCTAAAAAGGGTCAAGGGTCGCTCTCCTCACCGCGCAGTGGCTGCCATAAGAAGGGGAGGTGGGAGGGAGGAGCAGCTGGGAGGTGGGAGCGGACAAATGGGAGAATGGGGGGGGCGGGGACGCAGCATCGGGAAAACAGGAAAGCGGGAAAACAGGAGTGAGGAACGGCAAAAGGTACAGAAGGCAAAAAAGGCAAAAGGGCACAGTAAGGGCACAAAAGGGAAGGAGGAATAACAAAATAAGACAATAAAACAAATAAAGCAAATTACAGAGAGCACGAAGGCAAAAAGGGCAAAAAGGGCAGAAGGGCACAGTAATGGCACAAGAGGGAAGGAGGAATAACAAAATAAAACAGTAAACAAATAAAGCAAATTACAGAGAACACATGCAAGAGCAAACCTTTGGCCTACCACTGGCCACCAGGGATGAGGCGCAGGTGGTATCCTGCGGGTGGAGGAAGGCCTCGAACTCCATCAGCAGCAGCGGCAGCTGGGTTAAGGGCACGGACACTCAGTTGGCACTGTGCAGCGTGGGGAGCGACCTGCCTAAAAAGGAGTCTTAATAGCTTTGTGACAGAGACCCAATGTGGTGATCACAATGCACTGTTAGTTGAAGTAGCTCTTCCGATAGGTAGGGACAAAACAGCGATAACTTGTGATGGTATTAATCATTATTCTAAAGACGTCCTTCTACATCAACCATAGAAATTATTGTTTATGTGTAGGTTTTTCCTCCGTAAAAACAATCCTGCTTACAACGCAGACACACTTGCACCATGGTGCATTGGTGCCTGTACCACTCTAGGCAGCCATTAACGCGGCAGCATATTGAGAATGTAGGACATAGCTTATTAGATAAGGTACATTCCTGCTCTCCCCATTTGACGCAGCACAGTAAGTTCTCTTGCTGCTTTGTGCTGAGTCAGATGTTAGTAAAATCTGCCCCTTAGTCTTCATCAAGTGGGCAATTTCACACATGCAGGCATTGAACCTGATCCGTGTATTGTGCGTCTTGGCCAGTAATGAGGGAAAAGGAATGGAATAAGTGTCATGACACTTTACTCCTGGTAAGATATGGGTGCACTGTGGTTTTGCTTGCACAATAGTGTTCTGCACAGAAGACTAAAATCATGTCCTACAACTTAATGATATCATTATTGTACTCACAACTGAACTGCCTCAGCTTGGTGCCAACTCGTTGATTAGGCTATGATATTATTGTTTGGTAATCCATGTACTTATTACTTGTGTGCATTATTTCCCTTTTTATTTTCAAGCAAAAAGCGCCCTGCTGAACGTTATTTTACTTTTGGTGAAACATCACACTTGTGCAAGACTTTGCCTTCAGGACCGTTATTTCCCTAAGCGGCCGCCGTACCTGCATTCTTCGCTATGTAAAGCACACCCTGCAGATTATTCTGGCATCTTCCCGGAGCGGTTCTCTGCTCGCGTCTTTCTGAAGAACTTGGTTCCCGGTAAGATCTTCCCGATTGTTATTGTGTACAGCTGCCATCGATCCCAGGTAAGGAACTTCAATTCCTTTCAACATTGGCAGCCTTTCTTGGCAGTTTTACTGTGACCTTGACCTCGAATGGTTAAGAGGTTTCAGGGCTCATCAGACTTTGGAAATTCTTAAACAAAAGGAACATAACAAAGCACATTCTTTCATACGTGTGTTTTTATCTGATTAACCCTTCAAAGAAACATTACAGAGTCCATTCTCATTTGCAAGTTCATTTCTGTGGAAACAATTGTATCAAGAATTTTGGTCTAAGCATTTTAAGAATAATAGACATTCAATATTCAGCAAGACTATTGCGCTTTCATGTATGTTTGTTTTACCTTTTCATAATTTGGCTTCTTTGTGAGACTAATGACGAATATTCTCGGACAATGGAGAATTGGCAAATTAAATCTTCTATATCTTGAACAGACTAAGACAGTGTAATTTTGTCTTAAGGAACTTTTAGTTGATCCTTTCAAAGTAAGCAAGATACTCACAACTCAACCTTTAAGCATTTAATATTCAATATGATAATTGTTGCATGCATTAGAAATAAGGGCTGAAGATTACCAACTCAACTGTCATCGTACTTCCATTCCAGACCTCCCTTCCGGCAGTACCCTCCCTAATTCCCTTCCCCCCATCTGGCCGTCTTGATACTCTGGTGTTTTTTGCGCACAGAGTCATGGCTGCCTGAAGGTGGGCTTCTTGAGGGTACTGCTCCTGAGGAATCGGACCTGACAGAATAATCTGCCCACGAAATACATTACTCCTGAGCGGTATCGCCAAGATGGCCACATTAGAAGATTTGCATAAAATGTTAAGCAACATGCAGAAAGAGTTAACTGCAGCTAGGCTGGAAACAACCACCTTGGCTAGTCGAGTATCACAAATACAAAGTCAACTCCCGACAAGCCTTACGACTTCTCTCATTTCTGGAGGAACTTCCACAGGGTCAACTCCTACAGTGTCTGTTCCTTCACCCATACCTCTGGCTTCTCCCGAAAGATTCGCTGGCGACCCAAGTAAAGTTCAGCCCTTTTTTACCCAAATCCAATTACATTTCATGGTGAAACCAACCTCTTTCCGAGATGCACAATCACGTATTGCTTTCCTGATCTCATATCTTAGTGGATATGTGGCCATGTGGGCAATGCCCTTGGTTAACTCTGACGATCCTTTACTTTATAATTGGTTAGAAAAGGTGTTTGACAGACGCACAATCAATGGATCAGCAGATCAAGAACTCCTCGAACTAAGGCGAGGAAATAAAGATTTGATTAGTTACTTAACACAGTTTAACCGACTAATCGCCTAAAGTAATTGGAAAAGAGAGCAGCACTTTTTTTATCAGGGGTTAAAAGATGATCTTAAAGACTTAATAGCCCTAAAAGATCCTCAACGCCGAGATTGCACGGAACTAATGTCTCTTACGTTACGATTAGACCATCGGTTATCTGAAAGGAAAGGCGAAAAAAGAAAAACAGATTTTCAAAATTCAATATGCCTCAGAGAAAGAGTTACTCCGCCTGCCCTAGATCATAGTGAACATATGAAAATTGGTGGGTTAAGAATACCACTTACTCCGGAAACAAAAAGATGCACGACGCAAATCAGGCTTGTGCCTATATTGCTGAAAGAAGGGACACTTTGTTAGAGAGTGTCCTATCAAATCCCAAAGGTTTTAAGTCAACAAATGCAATGATCTGCAAACAGGAAAACTAGAAGGCTTGAGGAAGGAACAGGGGACTTCCTCGAGTAGAAATACCTATTTGTTGCCATCGTGCACACCTGTGTTTAGATAATTCAAATTTCCAGTGAGTCAATTTTCAATGCTGTGCTTCGAACACCCTGACGCCTGTCCGTGGTGCCTTGAAGACAAATTCAGTCAAGAGTGCAAGGGAACAAGACTTCATGCGGGTGTGAGCACAATTTACTGTAACACAAATGCTATCCACTGATTCCAAATCATACATTTTGAAATAAAGTTAATACGCTTCAAATATGTGATAACCATTCATTTTATACTGAAATCTTCATAGAATTGCATTCAACATTGTGCGAATTCTTCCATTGCAAACAATAATGATCATGTGCGTATATTGGTTTTAATCCATAAATTATTTAACACAACCCAATGCATTTTGGGCCTGGTAGCGACCCTTCGTCAGGGGTCCTTCATTGCAACGTTAAAAAGAAACAACAGGAAGGAGTTCAACTATGAGTCCTGTGAATGTTGAGTAATATTAACATGAATACAATGATGGATCAACATGTCAAAATCAAAAAAACGTGAACAAAAGAAATATGTGCATCTTCATACCAGACAGTGCAGAAAACCGCCGAATGACGCTGTGTTTAGCAAACATAAACAAGATAGAGAGCATATTACAAAAAATATCCGGCAGATGATGGAATTCATCCAGATTAATCCATTAAGGTGTATGAGCAGTAGGTTGCAACAGCCTCCAAGAGGAAGTCATTGATATTGTCAGAAAAGAGAGTAGCCATCCATTCCAGCAAAGAGAGTGAACATACATGTTCATCAACAATGGGAGCTTCTAGCACCATCTGAGGACAACGCAAGAAAACTTTGTTGTAGGAAATCATGTGCAGCTGCACAGACATCCCATTCCGCTAAAACTCCAAGCGCAGCAGTGCAGGCCATAATCCCAACACCAGAACATACCAGCTCATGCGCCACTAGAGGACTCATTAGCAGGTCATAATCCGGGTCAGGAGACACCATATTGGAGAGGCAAAGATCCAATGCCCATTCAAATGAACCTTTCAGGCAGTGGAAGACTGGTTGCACGCAAGTGAAATAACCAAAACGAAAGGATAATACATAAGCCACGCTCAGAGTGGCCCGTGGTAAAGTATCATAGCACTCAAGCATACGACTACGAAGCAGCAGCAGCCGGTCCTGGCTGTAGTGGGAGATCTGTATTAAGAAGCGCATATACCTCTGTACGGGTGTTAGCCACGTGAAGGACGGAGGTCTCACAGGCAGATGTGAGAGCAACTTCTTTTTGGGACAATAATGCTCTTACTCTGCTCAATTTGTTGAACTCTGCCTTCAAAGTCAGAATGGAAGGCCAAATCGAGATGTCCAGCCTCCCACACGGGAGTGGAAAAAGCTAATTTTTACAGCAAACCACACGCTGCAAGGGATGCCAGCTAGCATGCCGCAGCAATCTTCATTATTTAAAAGCAAATAGCTAACGTTTGCTAGCAGGGTAAACTTAGGTGTGATAGCTGGTACTGGATGACCCTTCAAAATACACGCCAAATTCGGCGCTGTTAAATTACACACACTGTGCAATTTTATATTCTTATACACCAGAGAATGCTCAGGTGAGGAATCACACAACTCCCCAGTGAGGTACACCTCTTTGTCATCCCATAAGCATCTGTATGTGATTGGTAAAGACCACACCTCATGAAGAAATGCACTACCTAAAGGTTCATAGCGGCCCAAGGGATAATGTTTCATACATGAACTAAATTTAAACAAGGAAAATGGCAAAGTTATTACCCCATGGATGAGCCACACTGCAGAATTCGTTTCAGCAACTGAAAAAGGCAAAGGTTCTAATTTTTCAATATGTAACAGAGTGAATGTGGAATTCTTCATGGACATAAACTGTTGTCTATTTGTCAAGTTAAAAGGCGTAAATAACGATGAAGTGTTCATGTAATCCCATGGAACTTTCCCCATCTTCAAAGTTTGAAAAGTTCAGAAAAACTGCATAATTGAACGCAATTGATTTTGACCATGATACAAAACAGATACTTCATCATGAACAATATCCACAACAGATGAAACAATATTGTCTAATGTGTAAATACGGGAAGAAAGAGTGTTAATACTATTATCAGCAACAGCAAGCACTTTTTCTAAATTAGCTTGGTCTATTGCCTTTAGACGCGAAGCAGCTTCAATTTGTGATAGCTTCCAGATTTCACTATAAGTAGCATAAATAAATCTTTTTGATCTAAGCCCAGCATGTCCTTTTATAAAATCTGTCAAGTCACCGTCACCTGACAATAACGACAAATGGTGTTTAAGTGACGTAGGCGTCGAGTGTTGTAATCAATTTTGACATAATGTTTCTACTGAATAGGTAGTTACCGAATGGGAGTCAGAAAAACGTGGATCAGGTCTATCCTGAATGTATCCTGGGGCCTTGCCTAGAAAATAGCATTGGTAAGAATTTGAACTTGTTTGCCAAACTAACCAACCCTGGGTGTCCAGGCTAGAGATATTAAAGTATTATTGGTAAGCAACAATTGCAAATCCTCAATGGCCAAGTCTGTATGATTATCCCAGGTGTCATAAGGAGCCAGTGTAGGTATTTTAGGTGCATTCATTTGTTTTGCAGTGGGTAAACCTAAACAGGTAGTTTGATTAATTGAACTGTTCAAAAATATAATTTGTATTGGGATAAGGCGCGCACGATGCAAAGCTTCAGAGCCTTGCACCTGCCAGAATTTAGTACCCCAAACAGACTTAAGGTCTACTTTATCCTGCCATAGTTCATAGCTACCCACTGCTAGTTGATTAATAAATAATTTAGAATACACTAATTTAGTGTGGGTGAGCATGACTTTAGAATTGGACGTAGTATTCAATTTAAAATAAAATTAATCCGGATTGGATTTATTAAAATCTGTGAAATATACATATTTCTTCAAAAGGGTTTTCGAACGGCCTTCAATGGGAGCTGGGCAATGTTCCCATTGTGTGTAATTAAAAACATTTCTAAATGTATTAGCTTTATGCAGGTAATGATGGCCAAAATGCTGGTAACAAAATAAATCAGCATAATTTGCAGTATTTAAATACAAATCCTCAGCATCAAATGCAGCATAATACTTTAAATCAGAAAATAATGATTCAATGGCTTGTACGTCCCAATCATCAGAGCGTATATTATGTTTCACTACATCCCCCATAGAAACACGAAGTACGTTGGGAACATTAACCACCTCTGCGGGGCCATGAATTTGGAAGTTTACTGCATCCCACACTATTCTATCCGCAACTGGCAAGGCAGATATATTGACAAAAGTTTGGTCCCTTTTCATGATGTGTGATGAGGAGTGCGGTGCCAAAGTTCCATCAATTATTTTAACTGCAGAGCGTTCAGTGAGGTAGTGACCATTTATTAAACTGGAAGAAAAATGTCACAAAATCCAATCGACATGAACAAAAAAATGGCGATGAGCACCAGCGAAATGTTTGTCCAGGGAGAGATCAAATAATTGCGTTTAAACCAAGTGACAAAAATAGAGAATTTGGACGAGGGACTTGATGATATGGAGTTAGAGTCAAAGGAAAAATGTGACTGGCTTAGTGTGTTGTCTTGCAAACCAGGCAATGACTCTGTAGCGGGATACATTTCTTCAGTTTCTTCATGAAGACTGCAAGCCGTAGGGTTTAGCAAAGGATCAGTAACAGCGGTCATCTCCATGGCAGTGCCGGGCCTGATGTTGTTGGAATTAGTCAAGACTGGATTCCTGAATATTGTTGGACAGGAAGCAGCAGGTGTTATACTATGTAGAATCGGCTAGGCGTTGTAATTTGACATTGTCCACTGAGATGTATCTGTTATCTTTGTGACCAGGAAGTGGTGGTAAAAGACTGTATGAGTACCCTTCAAGCCAAGCACTGGGACAGGTGCATAATAAGAGGGGCCAAGCTCTTTCATATTTTCCACCTTCTCATGGACTAGGTCCCCGATCTTGGGTAGCCACCCGACTATTGGAATCTGCAGCGCCGCTTCAGGGGCGGAGGGAAAATGTACCTTTGCAAGACTGTCTCGGGTGTCTTGTAGTTTCTGTAACACATCAGAATGATTATCTACGTCAAAGGATGTGGCTGTCGCCAGCATGTCTGGACCATCAAGGTCCGGAACAAACATCTTCATGCCAAAGAGCATTTTGTATGGGGTCCTTGTTTGCCTGGACTTCGCCGTGGGCTGTTCCCTGCATCTGTGGTGTTTTTCTTCTGCCGCAGCTCCTTGCCGGACCCGCTCCGCGGGTCCCGCTTCGCGGTGTGGAGAGAGGCGCCTTGAGCATAGAGGGGCTCTGATCTTGGACACCGGACTCTGGGCTTTGGCAGGCAAGTACAGGGCTGCGAGCGGACCCGCAGGGACTCCAACTCCCAGGAGCCCCTGCGTGAGGTCAACCCACAACACCTGGGTCGCTCTCCCTGACTGCCACGCCCCCGCCCTAGCACTTGAAAGCAGCCCCCTTCCTGATCGACGTGGGATACCTTGTTTGCCTGGACTTCGCCGTGGGCTGTTCCCTGCATCTGTGGTGTTTTTCTTCTGCCGCAGCTCCTTGCCGGACCCGCTCCGCGGGTCCCGCTTCGCGGTGTGGAGAGAGTCGCCTTGAGCATAAAGGGGCTCTGATCTTGGACACCGGACTCTGGGCTTTGGCAGGCAAGTACAGGGCTGCGAGCGGACCCGCAGGGACTCCAACTCCCAGGAGCCCCTGCGTGAGGTCAACCCACAACACCTGGGTCGCTCTCCCTGACTGCCACGCCCCCGCCCTAGCACTTGAAAGCAGCCCCCTTCCTGATCGACGTGGGATACCTTGTTTGCCTGGACTTCGCCGTGGGCTGTTCCCTGCATCTGTGGTGTTTTTCTTCTGCCGCAGCTCCTTGCCGGACCCGCTCCGTGGGTCCCGCTTCGCGGTGTGGAGAGAGGCGCCTTGAGCATAGAGGGGCTCTGATCTTGGACACCGGACTCTGGGCTTTGGCAGGCAAGTACAGGGCTGCGAGCGGACCCGCAGGGACTCCAACTCCCAGGAGCCCCTGCGTGAGGTCAACCCACAACACCTGGGTCGCTCTCCCTGACTGCCACGCCCCCGCCCTAGCACTTGAAAGCAGCCCCCTTCCTGATCGACGTGGGATACCTTGTTTGCCTGGACTTCGCCGTGGGCTGTTCCCTGCATCTGTGGTGTTTTTCTTCTGCCGCAGCTCCTTGCCGGACCCGCTCCGCGGGTCCCGCTTCGCGGTGTGGAGAGAGGCGCCTTGAGCATAGAGGGGCTCTGATCTTGGACACCGGACTCTGGGCTTTGGCAGGCAAGTACAGGGCTGCGAGCGGACCCGCAGGGACTCCAACTCCCAGGAGCCCCTGCGTGAGGTCAACCCACAACACCTGGGTCGCTCTCCCTGACTGCCACGCCCCCGCCCTAGCACTTGAAAGCAGCCCCCTTCCTGATCGACGTGGGATACCTTGTTTGCCTGGACTTCGCCGTGGGCTGTTCCCTGCATCTGTGGTGTTTTTCTTCTGCCGCAGCTCCTTGCCGGACCCGCTCCGCGGGTCCCGCTTCGCGGTGTGGAGAGAGGCGCCTTGAGCATAGAGGGGCTCTGATCTTGGACACCGGACTCTGGGCTTTGGCAGGCAAGTACAGGGCTGCGAGCGGACCCGCAGGGACTCCAACTCCCAGGAGCCCCTGCGTGAGGTCAACCCACAACACCTGGGTCGCTCTCCCTGACTGCCACGCCCCCGCCCTAGCACTTGAAAGCAGCCCCCTTCCTGATCGACGTGGGATACCTTGTTTGCCTGGACTTCGCCGTGGGCTGTTCCCTGCATCTGTGGTGTTTTTCTTCTGCCGCAGCTCCATGCCGGACCCGCTCCGCTGGTCCCGCTTCGCGGTGTGGAGGGAGGCGCCTTGAGCATAGAGGGGCTCTGATCTTGGACACCGGACTCTGGGCTTTGGCAGGCAAGTACAGGGCTGCGAGCGGACCCGCAGGGACTCCAACTCCCAGGAGCCCCTGCGTGAAGTCAACCCACAACACCTGGGTCGCTCTCCCTGACTGCCACGCCCCCGCCCTAGCACTTGAAAGCAGCCCCCTTCCTGATCGACGTGGGATACCTTGTTTGCCTGGACTTCGCCGTGGGCTGTTCCCTGCATCTGTGGTGTTTTTCTTCTGCCGCAGCTCCTTGCCGGACCCGCTCCGCGGGTCCCGCTTCGCGGTGTGGAGAGAGGCGCCTTGAGCATAGAGGGGCTCTGATCTTGGACACCGGACTCTGGGCTTTGGCAGGCAAGTACAGGGCTGCGAGCGGACCCGCAGGGACTCCAACTCCCAGGAGCCCCTGCGTGAGGTCAACCCACAACACCTGGGTCGCTCTCCCTGACTGCCACGCCCCCGCCCCACCTCATTCTCTTTTATTTTTGCACTGGGATCCCGCTGCGCGGGAGTGCGCGGGAGGGCGCCGGGAGAAGCCCGGGACAAGGGCGGGGCCGTCTGTGGCCGTCATAGGCCGGAGTAGGCCGGGCTGGGCCTACCCTCTTGGTTCTGCCGTTTGCCATCAAGTCCCTAGCACAACAAGCTGATAAATTGCCCCATAGCTATCATTACACTCTAAGATACCATGCCGTCCCCGGTAAAGGAAAGTACCCCCATAAGGCAGGCAGGAACAAAAAATATGACCTTAGAGAATTACTTTCCTCGGGCGGGGGGAGATGGGGACAAGGAGAACACTTTAAGCCGGCTCAGAGCTGAGCGGAGACGCTCTATAGATAATTTGAAAGGTAGACCTCTAGGAGACTATCCTCCCACACCTAGCGAAGACTTGACACTAAATGAAGATGTTCCGATCCTGTTTAGGGATGTTACAAAAACGCCCCCAGTGGTACTTATGAGCTCAACCCCAGTGAGTAGCACAAGCCCAAGTAGGGGGACGATTGACTTAATTTCTCAACCGCCCCCAGCATCAAAGTCTAGGAAAGCCAAACCTAAAATAGTTGTAGCACAAGGGGTTTTTGGGCCCCCACCAAACAAACGTAGGAGGAAGTCGAGGGGTGCCCAGGCTAAAAACAAACCAAAGATCCCTCATTCTGATTTTGGGAAGTCATCCAAACCCTCCATATCAACTGTGACAACGGTGGCTGACTTACATTCTAAACCCGCTGCACAGGATGGTGTGGCTCCCGTCCTGACTAAAGAGACGGCTAGCAACATTGTTAATGCCCCCCTCTCTGCTGCTCCGCTGGGTAATTTGGAATTCCTGCTTAGGTCACTTTTGTTACCAATTAGTGAAAGCATCAAAAAAGTGGAAATCAGACTAACCATTCTTGAGGCTACACTAAGCAGTATGAAAAATCCGGCCAATTCTCATGAGAGGGCTCCTAAACCTATTGCCACCCCAACAGCTCCAAAAAGTGTTATGCATCTTGCTCCCTCACAGGTTGCAACTGCGGCCGCCCCACCACAAACCCAGAGGAATAACCCTGCCCCAAATAAGCCACCTAACCCCATAGGACCTATACCCCCTGCAAATGCTGTTCCCCCGGTACAGCCCCCAGATAGTGTTGCACCGACTCCACTAATGAAGCTTCCCCCCAGGCCACGTAGACCCAATTTACCACCAGAGGCGAATGACTTTACAGTAGTCATGGCGGGCGTCCCACCACTAGAGGCAGGTGAAGCCGAGGATTTCTGTGCTCTGAAAAGTAGGGTGATTAAGTGGCTAAATTTGAATAGACCCTTACCCGTACACTTAAGCAATGAGATCATAATGGTCAGAAGGGTGCCTTGGATAGGGAGAACACGCAAATCCATCATAGGGGATTGCATATTGGTGAGCTTCAGGGATGCTGGAACAGTTGCTCACATATGCCAGGGAAAGAATAGATCACAGGTAACAACAATTCAAACACTTCATGTGTCTTTCTTCTTTCCCCCCACCCCAGCCCCTGTACACGTGACCCGTTCATATGACAACTGGGAAAGGGTGGGTCGAAGGGGTGTTCATCACGAGTTCAATCCCAGGCCATTATTTAGCCGCCCAGAGCTACCCTTCCATACATTCAATCGGTTCCACTGCCTGGATGGTCTTGAGGGGGTAGATTGACAAAGAGATAATGGTATATGGGGTATAGGGGGTAGAGGGGTTCCAAATGCTGAGTGGGAGAAGCACAGCCCCGAGGCAAAACAAAAGTCATCAAGTTGCGCCCGGAGTTATGTGCTGGATGAACCTAGGGTTGTAGATATTGCATGTATAGGTGACGCACAGGGACCGGAATTGGAAAAACAAGTGCGAGAATCACCTGGTGGGTCACAGGGAGGAGGGGTCCAGGGGGGTGAGGCACTAAAAATCATCTCATGGAATATAGCTGGCCTGGCTGGGAAATTTAATAACAAAGAGTGGCTTGACTATATCAGAAAATTCCATGTAATTTGTCTGCAGGAGACCTGGGCCCAGGAGAATAATTTCCATCTGCAAGGGTATAAGTGTTTTTTTGTTCCTGCTCAAAAATCAAGATCAGGGAGAGCCATGGGAGGTTTAGCTATTTATATAGATCTGAGCCTTCCGGGAAGTTACACTTGCCTTGATTGGAATTCCCACAGGATTCAGGCAGTCAGGTTCACTGGGAAAGGTCTTAGATTTGTTGCAGTAAACCTTTATAACAACGAGATAGCGGGATCTAACATCTCTCTTGTTACTGAATTAGATAATAGGTTGGGCCAGGTCATAACAGGCCAAAAAAATGGGCAGCCACATGGGTTGGTGGTTATGGGTGATTATAATTGCCACTTGTGCCCGGTACTGGTCCAAATAAGCACAGATTGGTCCCGATGCCCTATGGAGAAGGGACCGCATTTCTCTCATACGCCGTTGGGCTCAGCTTTCAGGATGTTACGGTTTAAATATGACCTTGAACACACCATTAATATGGCAGGGATGCAGGAGGATGGCACACTCCCCCCCACATTTAAGGGTAGAGGATGCTCTTCCTTCATAGATTACATTCTGGTTTCAAGGTCCTTAATTAATAAGACAACTAGTGTAGGGATCGAATGGAGTGGCTTTAGTGACCATAACCCTCTTGTTTTGGAGCTGCAGTATATGGTGGGTCTAAGTATTAGAGTTCAACGCACCTTCACTGAGAGAGCAACAGACCAAGGCAGGAGACTAAAATGGGCTAAAATAGACAGGGAAAAGTTCTACAAGGGCCTGGTGGACGCAGGCATACTTGCTATTAATGATTGTTTGGACACAGAAGTCCGCGGACCGAGGATAATGGAAGCTTTCGACCAGATCGCTAATCTGGTCGATGGTTTGCTAAAGACTGGTGTCCCATTTAAGAACCACGGGAATCCCCGATGGTTCGACAAAGACTGCTCTAAAGCTTTGAGGGAGCTGAAAAGCTGCCTTAAAACTAAACCAAGGGTCCCCCACAAAGTTAAGGTGTGCAGAGAAATTTATAAAAAGGAAATTAAGAGGAGGAAACTTGCCTTGCAGGCGGAAGCATGGGCAGATTTACGAGAAGCGGGGGAAAGAAAGGACCTAGCAGGCTTTTGGAAAATAATTAATAACCCAACTTTCCAGGAAAAAGATACCCCGGATATAGGGGCTAATATTCTCCCAGAGCAATGGGTCAACCACTATAGGGGCCTGTACAATCATGAGCCTGGTTCTACTGTTGACCTACCGGCCATTCCAACTGAGGCTCCACTGGTAGAATTCTCCATTAAGGAGATCATTGCAGGGATTGAGGGCCTGACCAAAAATAAAGCTCCGGGGCCTGATGGAATCCCCCCTGATCTGTTTTTGAGTAACATCGAACTCTGGGCTCCCCTAATGACAAGGGTTATTAATACTGCTATCATCTGTGGCCTGCCCCCGTCTTGGTCCACGGCAGTAATTGTGCCGATTTTCAAAAAGGGCAACAGGGATGACCCAAAGTGCTACCGCCCGATCTCCCTGATTGATGTGTCAGCAAAACTTTTGGGGAGGGCAATTCTTAATAGACTGTCCGAGTGGACCGAGGAAAAAAACATCTTCTCGGACACTCAATACGGATTTAGGGCAGGGAGGTCCACTAGTGACCAGTGCCTGAACCTTTATTTGCTGACTGCCAAGTATACCATGGCTAGTGATGAATCCATTTACATGGGTTTCATGGATCTGGCAGCAGCATTCGATCACGTCAATAGGGAAAAATTGTGGGGCATGATGCTTAGTATGGGGATAGAGAGTGGTCTAATTAATATATTGAGGGAACTGCACAGTGACACCACCGCCAAAGTCCGCTTTAATAGGGAGGGGGGGCTGACTAGTTCTTTTCCCTGTAAAAGTGGAGTCCGACAAGGCTGCATTCTTGCTCCCTTTTTGTTTTCCCTTTATATTAATAATTTGGAGCAGTTTCTGTTGGGTCTGAAGGCAGATTGCCCAAGGGTTGGGTCGCGTCATATTCCTGTTCTGCTTTATGCAGATGACGCGGTACTGATCGCACGGACACCAAGGAGCCTACAAATCCTGATTGATGGTTTTGTTAGGTTCATGAGTGCCTTGGACCTTTCTGTAAATCTGAGTAAATCCTATGTGCTCCTGGCGGGGAAAAAAACCACCTCTAAATTTACATACAAAATAGGGAGCCACATTGTGGAAGAGGTCAAAACTTTTCCATACCTTGGTGTAACATTCGATGGTGCCCTGCGGTTTGATACCCTGGTGGAGGAACGTTGTGGTAAAATGATTGCATCTAACGGGGCAATTGCTAGCTATGGCAGGAGGCTAGGAAGATGGTCCCCGGAACAGGTGATAAATCTGTACAGCTCAGTATCATGCTCCAAGGTAATTTACGGGGCAGAAGTATGGGGCTTTGTCAATACCACTAGTATCCAACGTGAAGAAAATAAATATCTGAAATCACTCTTGAGGGTACCACAAAGTACTGCTGGTTTGATTGCCCATAGGGAGCTAGGGAGACCATATATAGAAGATTTGATAAAATTGAGGCCTATTATCGCTTGGTTAAAAATCTGGTACAATCCTGATGCGACACTTAGTAGAGAAATCTTATTGGACTGCCTAAAAAGGGACAAGTGTATGCGCATCCCCTGGCTCCTTTATGTGAAGAATACCCTGGAGGAGCTATGTTTTGGGAACCTCTTTACTCATCCTGTAACTATTGTAGCCCAGAATAAACTGCATGTAGGGAGAATTTTTCTTGAGCGGAAAAACCTACGCAGAGATGAGGCTGAAGGGTGTAAAAAGACAGTGAGGGCCCATCACCTAGTGAAGAGCGTGGAAGGTATGGAGCCATACTTGTTCCTCATGTACAATGCACAGGATAGGTTCCTGATGTGCCGTTTCAGATTGAACCTTCTCCCATTTATGTTGGCATCACCAGCGGGGTTTGCTACATCAATAGAACAGAAGGGGCCCTGCGGCTGCGACAATAGGTCTCCGCAAGACTCCCTTCATTTTGTTCTACACTGCCCCTTTTACTCAATGCCCAGACGCAGATACCTTGTAAATATTTTGAAAAATGCTCATTTGGTCCACGCTAGGGAGGCACTTGTATTCTTACAGAAAGCTGAGGAACCCCAAACACTGTGTAGTATTATGAACTTTATCAAGGTAGCACTTCGTTTAAGGCTTACTAGAGGAGAAGACTGAAATGTTTTTACTTTAACTTTTGAGTGTTAACCCCTTCGATGCTGCGCAGATTCCGCCGCTGTGCTGACGGAATCTTGCGCGGGTGTGGTCATGACGGAATGGTTCCGTCATGAGCACAGCTCAACCGTGGGTCATGACGGAACCATTCCGTCATGAGCACCGAAGGGGTTAAATATGGCTATATTGTGTATTTATGTCTTGTTAATTCACTGTACAAAGAACCCTGAAATGTTTAATGACTTATTAACATGTAAATATGAGTGTGCTTTTATGGTGTTTTTTAATCACCGAATAAAGATTCTTTGACTTGACTTGAGTACCCTTCACGCCAAGCACTGGGACAGGTGCATAATAAGAGGGGCCAAGCTCTTTCATATTTTCCACCTTCTCATGGACTAGGTCCCCGATCTTGGGTAGCCACCCGACTATTGGAATCTGCAGCGCCGCTTCAGTGGCGGAGGGAAAATGTACCTTTGCAAGACTGTCTCGGGTGTCTTGTAGTTTCTGTAACACATCAGAATGATTATCTACGTCAAAGGATGTGGCTGTCGCCAGCATGTCTGGACCATCAAGGTCCGGAACAAACATCTTCATGCCAAAGAGCATTTTGTATGGGGTCCGCCCACCCAGAGATATTCTAGGGAGATTATTTAGTGCACGTTGTACGTTATACAAATGGGCGAACCAGTTCCTGCCAGTACCTATAACTCTAGCTGTCAAGGACTGCTTTAAGTCACGGCTCATTCACTCCACAACTGAGTTGCCCTCAGGCCTGTATGGAGACGAAAATTTGACTTGCACCCCCAAAGACCTCATGGCATCCCTGTACGCCTTAGTGGCGAATGCGGGACCCTGGTCAGAATGAAAGGTGCCACATGCAAAAATTCCCACAAAGACACGCAAATCCCTGATGACAGTTCGTGTGTCAGCACTGCGTTGTGGCCAAATCCAAAGAAAATGTGAGCACGAATCAACTGCAACCAAGATGAACTTTTACGCAGTATCAGAAGGAAATGGACCGCAGTGATCTAAATAAACCCAATTGTATGATTTATAAAAAAGGTACAGCTGTGTTTGTGGTGGGTGTGCTGCCGTTGAAGGTTTAATCTGCTGACAAATGTCACAAGAAAGCACATAATTACGGGTTTGTTTATAAAACCCACGCCACCAGTAACGTTGCTGCAAGATAGAGACAGTCGCCGAAACGCCTGCATGAGATGAGGCCATGCCTTCGTGCGCGGCTGTTATCAAAGCTAGTCTGCGGTCCTGGTTGGGAATCAACCTGTCACCAACGTCATTAATTCTCACATAGGGAACTTTATCAGGACTTAAATGATAAGAGTATTTTGAAGGGAAACCCTGTGGGTACTTACTTGCCTTCTCTGAAGCAGCTATAGCTGCCAAGATGTCTTCATCAATCTTAGTCATGGATCTTGTAACTGCTGCTACTGAATATGTGGCTACTGCTGTTTTAGCTTCTTCATCAGCCAAACTGTTACCGACCACCTGTACTCCTACGCGCTGGTGGCCAGGAGTATAAATGACTTATGTGAGAGGCAGACGTTCTTTAAGCTCTGCGACTCGAAACCAAAGCATTTTATGCTTCATTGCGCTGCCTTTGGAATCACGATAGTCATTCTGAGACCAAAAGAATAAGTTGTCATTAAAAGATTGCACACAGTAGTAAGAGTCACTTACAATCAAGTCTGTCACACTAGGATCAGCAAACTCCAGTGCTAGCACCAGAGCATGCAGCTCTGCTAGCTGGGCAGTACAGTCCCCTAGTGCCTGCGTGTGCACAATACTGGACTTGAACTCACCATTCACTATGGTACCTGTCACTATAGCACATGCTGCAGAGTAAGAATGTTTTGATCCGGTCGCCGGTTGTGCAGAACCGTCAGTATAAATGATACAATGGTAGTCCTCGAGGGGGCACATTGACAGAGGAGCAGGATGAACAAATTCATACTGTAAGAACTCCTGAGTTTGCAATGAGGATTCAAAGATATAGGTGACATCAGATGATGTCAACGAAGTAGCCCATTGTATCCAACATGGATGTAAAGCTTTTGAGTTTGGAACACTGGCTTTTGTCGCAGCCTCAAGAACCGGATATGGTGTTACAACCATCATGCGTTTTCCTTTCGCCAGTTTACGTTCCTTCAGGATCGCCATCTGGACTGTGGTCAATACTTTTTCAACTGCTGAAAAACGCAGTTCAGCCGAAGTGTACAAATGTGACTTGTAAGCAATATGCACTGTGTCACCTTCATTAAATGTCAAGTAGGTGAAATCCACTGCCCCTGGCAAAATTCCTATCACCAGGTGTGTGGTTATCATGTGTTAACAAGTATTTAGATTCAATAAACTCAGACTGCAAAGATTGCAGAATAGCTGAATGTTCCGGGAGCCAGCAGGCTTTTGTAAAGGTAGGTTGTATCAAGGCATACAGCGGCTTGATACGCTGGGCATAATCGGGAATGTAAGTTCATCCGAAGTTTAAAAACCCCAGCAAGGATTGCAATTTTTTCATGGTTGTAGGAAAGCGCAAACTTGCACATTTCTCCAAGAAGTGAGGCGCCAGTCCTCTACCTTCAATATTGAGCTCATGGCCCAGAAACAACACTGTGTACTCTGCAATGTGTGATTTTGCAAAGATAAATTTGTAACCTTAGTCCGCAAGCAAAACTATGATACGGTCACGCGACAAAGATGCAGCCATAATTCGTCATCCGTGAGATAAATATCATCAACATACGAGTACGCATCAGGGTCTATGTCGTCCAACAGAGAGACAACAGGTGCTGCAAAAATGTCCGGGCTGTTTTTGTAGCCCATGGCCAATCTTGTAAATTGTTTTTGTTTACCACCTAGGGTGAAGGCTGTCATTTGACTACTTATAGAGGACAGATTGTGGCTAAAAAAGCCATTGGAAATGTCAAGTGTAGTTTTATATTTCTTACGCACAAGACTATCAACAAGTCCTGAGCTATGGGTATTCTGAACCGCACAGTTATGACTATGAGAGTTCAAATGTCGGTAATCCAAAACTAAGCGGTACGACCCATCTGGATTGGTTACTGTAAAAAGAGCGTTATTCATCGGTGACACACATGTCTCAATCACTCCTTGATACGCTAATTGTTCAAAAATTTCATAAACGGGAGCTTTTGCTTCCCACCTGAGGGGATATTGGGGTTGTGGCTTGGCATAGACCGCAATGGTCTCTCATGAGGCGGAGAGGTTTTATCCCAGCCCACCTGAGTACGGTACAGGGCCAGTGAAAGCACCAAAGCCCACTCTTTTGCAAAAGCCATTGCTTGCTCCTTGGCTGCGTTGTGTGAAAACCTAGGGAGGATTAGCTCCTCCCCCCTCGGAGCGGCTAAAACAAAAGGCGGCGGCCAGTTTGCCTCAGCTAACAAGATGTAATACGAAGATGTCAGATTCTCCCAAAAAATCCCTTTAATAACATGTTGTATATAACCTTCAATTAAAAGCACAATTTCATATAATCTATCAGGGGGAGCCACTCGGGTGTCAGCAGTTTCTACTGTGATAAAAGTGTCAGTTGCTGTCGCCTTCAGAAATGGACGCAGTGCTTGCCACACTAAGGTAACCTCCGCTGCGCTTTCTAGCAGCGTTACTGCCTGAATTAGATTCCGAAGGCGGGTTCTCATCATCCGTGGCATATCTTGCTGTTAATGCAGCAACTTTCTTTTTCTGAAATCGGGGGTGTTGACGAGGAAAATCATCCTGCTTTCCTTTACCGTAAGTATGACGAGATTGCTCTCGTCCTTGCGGGGCACCTCGACCTCTTCCGCGATCTTGGCGATCTCCTCCACCGGCTTGTGAGCCCGATGTTTCCTGTGAAGAATGAGGAGAATGCTGGTCAGGGACATGAAAACCTGTAAGGAGACCTAATTCTCGCACGGTCACGCAAATCATAAGTGCGCTCAGAGGGTTAGGGTGCTGGTGACGCTGCACATGACCCTTGTTTCTGTTGTTACTTCCCCTGTTTTTTATTTTTCCAATTCTTTTTAGGAAAAATTGGGCAGTCGTCTTTATTAGACTGTGCCGTCGGAATTTGCTGTTGTGCCGGTATTTTAGCAAAAGGCTTCAAACCCAAACTATTACCATTAACATTATTAAGCTTTATTCGACATAATCATAAAAGCATGTTAAAAAAGTATTCCATAATTAAATTGAAACCTATTTTGGAAGATGTGATTAAATGCATATGTCGACTTTCGATGAAACGAAACATTAATTTAAAAAAAACTACATATTATTATATAAAAAAATTCATGCACAATTCTCAATCGGAGGATCAGAACAAGAGTAGCTTCTTCTTGGAAACATTTACACTGAGGAAGAGACCGGATACATTTAGGTAGATAAAAATATTTGCAGCACTAGATCAATATTTTCAGTTAGGCATACACATTTCATGATGCCCTGCACCCATCTAATTTTGTGGAAGCCATCAGATTTGATTACGTCCATAAAACCTGCGGCATATGGCATCAGTTCTGGTGTTGTCCACAGCCTGCACCAGTATAACACTGGGTGTAATTTTACAATATCAGATAACAACTTTCTTCCAAGATCATAGTGTAAGGGGCACAATGGCATACTTTGGGGGAGGTTGGTAATACTACGTAGGAACTTATTCTCTGACACACTAAGTTTGGACATGTTCTCAAACCCCCATAATTCTGCCCTGCAAAGGGCTAAGTTGACCACTTTCATGTCATAAAGTTGGAGCACAGGTCTGATAGGTTTAGTAAGTGATTTTTGGTGCTCCAGTTATATTGCTCCAGACAATTGCTGGTGCTTGAGTGTTGCCAAGTCGATTTGCTGGTTCCACTTTAAGTTACTCTGTATGTTTACCCCCAGATATGTGAACGCTCTAACTTGTTCCAATGGTTGATTGTTCATTGAGATGCTACCTTTAAAAGTTCTATGCAGGTTAAAAGTCATAAATTTCATTTTCGTCACATTGACTTCGAGACCACGAACAGAACAAAACTTTTAAAAAATTAACAGGGCTCGATGGATTCCACTTATGGTCTTTGAAATTATCAATGTGTTGTCTGCGAACATTAAAATAGGAATTTTAACACCTGCTAAAATAGGGGCATCAGTATTCACGGGTGACATACAGTCAACTATTCCATTAATTAAGGAAAAATAAAGTAGGTGCCATGGCACAGCCCTGGCGCACCCCTCATTCTACTGGGAATGGGCTGGTGACCATGCCCTGGGATCCCCGTTGAATTTTAGCGTAGTTGTCCTCGTGCAGTCTCATTATAAGTGTGAGGAGTTCTTTGGGCAACCCCAATTCCTGCAACGTCACCCACAAGCTGGAACGGGGTACAAGATCGAACGCGGACTTTAAATCTACAAAGGCAGCATATATACTGCCTTTGCCCAGGACCACAGTTTTCCATAATAATAAGATAAACCGGAACACCTGATCAATGGTGCTGGTGTATGCCCGAAACCCAGCCTGCAGGGGGGTCAGTATACTATGTTCATCTATCCATTTGTGAATCTTATTGAGGATCATTCTCCCCACAATCTTTTGCAATGAGTCTATCAAACTGAATGATCAGTAATTCCCCGGCAATGATTTATCTCCTTTTTTGTACACAGGGATTATTTCGGCTCCTTTCCAGGAGTCCGATATGGGGGCGCCTTTAGCAACTGCGTTGGCCAGTGACACAATATATCTTCTCCATCTTGGTTTGTCATGTAAAAACAATTCGGCGGGAACGCCATCAGGACCAGGTGCTCTTCCGCCTGCTACTGCTTCAAGAGCTAACACAACATCATTAATGTTAAAAACTTCTTCTACATAGAATACATAACTGGGGTCATCCATGTTTTTCTCAATTGGACGTGCATATTGTGGTTTAAGATGTTTGTCCCAGTCTTCCTTCATAGCGTGGTTTGCGGTTGTTCGGGTTGTCCCCCTCGATCCCATTTAATAATATTCCAGAACAATTTACTATTATTCTGGGTGCTAGCCTCTTTGAGGTCCTGCCATCGTTTCTCATCCCAAGAGCATTTAGCTTTATGCATAGAACTCTTGTAGGCCTGCCTAGCTGTACGTACCAGGACAGGTTCTCCATCTTTGATTGCATTCCCAAGGAGAGCTCTTGCCTGCCTACATTCCTTGTGATACCAGTGGCATGACTTCTGTCTTATTGGTTTCTTTGGCTTACAATACTTAACAAAATACGTTCTCATACAATTGAAAAAGTTTTCATGAGACTGGATGATGAGCTCCAATGGGACACTGACGGACAAGATATTTTCTAACTCTGATAGGGCATTGTCAACGTCTTTGGGGATACTATCCAAGGACTCGGGATTTTCAACTATTCTTTCCCATTTAAGCCGTCTCATGTCATTGGTGGGAACTACATCATGAGAATGCAGTTCAGCCTCTCCACCATACAGTGACTCATGCTTCCAACATCTAAAGGTTGCACACAGGGAATTATGATCGCTTTCGGGGCGGTCCCTAACAACCATGTCGTTGATTGTGTTCCAAAATTACAAACTCATAAGGATATATTCTATTCTGCTCTTGCAATATCCGCTGTTGCATGTATTTGCCCCCAGTCTATCTTGAGGTGTTCTGCCATTTAATGCCCTTAGCCCCTTCTCTAAACAGATGGAATTAATCTGAATAACTACCTCCGTCCACTTCTTTACTGGATCCAGTTCCAGTTTCGGAATTTCCCACTGGGCATCTTCTTCGTTAGTGAGTTGCCATTCTGCAGTAGCAAGTGGCTCAAAAGTTAAATTAAAATCACGCGCAATAATAACATTGGTATCCATTGAGTATAAATCGAGGAGTTCATCCAAAGCCACTAAAACTTGGGATTTACCTCCTCTGGTTCCTCTCACATAAATGTTATAGATGCCAATGCTCTCAAGCGGGTCTAGCTTTAGCCTTAATACCTAGATGTCATTACTCTTGGAGGGCAGCTTCTTTATACTAATATCTATTTCTTGGCGAACCCATATGGTCAAGCCTCCTGAGAGCTGACCTTTTACTCCTTTTGTTGCTGGAATATGATAATTTAAAAAACCTGCACAGTGCTGTGGTGCCAAGAGCCATGTCTCCTGCAAGAGACAAATATCGAAACAATTGATAAAAGCAAGCCATTCCGGAGACATAGTTTTAGAACTCATCCCTGCAATGTTCCATGATATCAGTGTGCCTCTTCTAGAAGTGTGGTAGGTACTCAATGGGCCATTTAGTTCCGCTGTGGGGATTTGACTAGACTCACTCTGGCACGCTAGCTATGGTGTAGGTGTGGATACCATTTGGATGGACTTAGCAGATCTAATGGCGCAGTTGGAAATCATAACTGTTTGGCTTCCCTTGGGAGCTATTAAATTACCAGCACTACCTCTTCCAGAAGTGTGGCAAGTGGTCGTTAGGCCATTTGACTCCACTAGGGGAATTTGACTAGCCTCATACTGGCACGCTAGCTGGGGTGTAAGTGAGGGTGCCGTTTGAATGGACTTAGCAGATCTATTAATGCAATTACAATTCACAAATGTATGGCTACCCTTGGAGACTGTTGGTTTACCTGCGCTACTATGGTGTAGACCGAGCTCTCCTACCAGTCAGTCATTACATTCTAGTGTGGAGCTACCTATTCTACCTATTTGGAGCTGCCCATGATGGTGAGTAGTCTGGATTACGGACGGGAGCCTCCTTAACTGGATGGATGAAAAATCAGGGGAACAAGTTCTAAATTCAAGGGCAAATAGGTTTTTGGCCATCTCCTCCCTCTGGAAAGTTAATTCTATACAGTCCAGGCAAATAGCGGGGGAGGTAAGTTTACGCGCCTTAATGATGTCTTCTCTAATCACAGAACGACATCCCCTTCCATAACGTATCCAGTGGATTGCCTTATTGGTCAATGAGTCCGCACTTTCTATACTTTTATTAGGATCCAACTTTGGAAAGTTCACCATGTATTTTCTATGTCTTTTATATGCCTTGGCAGTGTTCTGGTCCTGTCTCCTTTCTTGGGTACTATCTTGTGTATTTGTAGGTATGAAAGTTTTAATGCTCCCATCGTGCAATGAATGCCCTTTAGATGTTTCTATATTTCGCGACCTGGGAATGTTACAGGTAGGGGAGGTGCATTATTTATGATTGGAAACGGTGGTAAGGACTTTTTCTGTTTAGCTACCTCAGGGTAGCTTTATACTGACCAACTGTGTTTTGGGGGGCGATTGATTTTGGCTGGGCAGTTAGTTGGCTAAGTGGAGGGGAATTAGTAACTCCGTGGATTACACAATTTGGTCCTGAGGACCTTCCTTCTGTCAAGAGCCCAACCACCGCAGTCAAATTCTCTATCAATGTCCTCATAGTCCCTATTTCGTCATGCAGCGAATACACCACATGGAGTATATCCTGCAATTCCGATGATTGGTTTACAACCGGCTCTATGATGTTGTCTGGGGATAGTGCGGGTTGCTGCATGTTTCCCTCCCCCTGGATGGTTGACAGTATAGCATACCTGTTAGTGCATGTTACTATGGGCTCATGAATTTGGGAATGAATACCGTCTGACTCTGTGGGGCTGGAGGTGCTAGGAGGGGAATCATCCACCCTCGCTGAGTTCTTTTGACTCACTCCCTTGGTAGCTTTGGAACCTTTTTTGCATGTTGTGAACAAAGCAGGGATAGCGGGACACTTAGTCAAGCCTTCACACAAAGGATGGGCTATGCAGGAGGGAGACTTGTTCCCATGTATATTCAAATTTGGCTCCAATACTAGTATATCCTCACATTCTACAATTAATGTATCTATTCTGTCCAGTATGCAATTGTTATCAGAATGCTTGGTTGTCTTCATTGCCTTTTTACCTTTATTGGTTCTACCCGTATTGCCACTAACCACCCCTCCTCCACCTTCCATCAACTTTCTCTTCCCCATATCAAGGAGAATAGTTGCAATTTCGTAAATTAACTCTTCAAACTTTCCCAACTGAGATTCAGCCAATGTCCAACTTTAGGCTATGAATGAGTACAAGTAAGGAGGGAGAACGCACAGTACTTCTCTGTCCGGGGTTAGACTCTCAGAGCATTCCAACTCCAGATGGCAAACAAAAGGGGGGGGGCCCTGCCCTGCCTCTTCCTGGTGATGACGGGCAAGGGCAGGCCAGCCCATGGCATGGGCTTCGTCCGAGCGCGTCCCCCATGCGTCCAGCGCCGCGGGGGGAGAGGCAGCACTATAAGCGTGATGGAAGGCGCCTCCCCCTCACTAGCGGTAGCTGGGGATATTGCACTGCTCTCTGGGACTTTGAGTCCCCTCTGATGATGGTTGGTGCTGTGAAGGGCAGGAGCAATCTGCTTCCGTCGTGCCCTGGGACTCCGTTCCTACCAGGGCTCGAAAGCAGGCAGAGAAGACCCCCGTAAGCAAGGGGGTAACAGGGCAGGCATAGAAATCTACAGGAGAGCGTCCCCAAACTATTGCATCCAATGGTCTTATAGGCCTTGGCAATAATTTATGGTAACGCTCAGGGTTTCTCTTCTTCCGGGACAAGACGCAAAGCATTAAACACTTGAAAGTTAACCGCATCCCCCTTGACGTTCGCAAGTATGAGATCTGCAACTACGTCAAACACTCTGACAAGCGTCATCCCCAACTCAGCTGCCACCTCCGGGCCGTGCTCATCCTGAACACGCTTAATCATGGGGTGTAGAACAGTCATAGAAGGTGTGCCAAAACACTATGCATACACCACTGCAAACACTGTACCCCAAGTCTCACAATCGGTTACCTCTGGTATTAAGTCTTTCTGAAAACGTATTCTCAAGATCCTGTGTTTCTCCACAGGAGAGGTATTAGGAAATACCGCTTCCAGCTGTACAAGACATGCAGTTCGGCTAAAGTAGCTGCTAGATAACGTGGATGTGGTGTGTACCCAGCCAAAACTGGCCAAGTGGCCCTTGGAATTGACAAAGAGCCTAACCGGACCAGAGTTACGGTGTAGGGGAGGGCACCATTAAACCAAATATGGTGTTGCCATGCTGAAATTGGAACCTTGAGAGTCGTATATGGCCGATACACTACAGGTACTGCAGTGGGAGTGTTTGTATGGAATAAATTATCATCACCGTTCACTCCCGGAAACGTTACTCAAGAGTAAAATACCTCAAGTGGAAACCTGGATCGGCTCCAACCACAAAGATTAGTGCGATAACATAACATAACACATGTATTTGGAAAGCGCACGTTCACCACTACAGGTATCTTGGCGCTGAATAACAGATGTTTATTGTTACCCAACTCAATGGTACTCATTTTATCGACCTCAGATGGATGAAAGGCTGAGTGGACCCGCCGGGATTTGAACCTGTGACCATGAGGTCGAACACAGGCCCCTGCAGCAGACGCATTAGTCCACTGAGCCACCAGACCCGGCGATACCAGCGTCTGGCACTCCATATGCAGCCAAATGTTGACAGACTGGGGTGCGGCTATGAGCCGCAATATCGACATCAGCCATAACGACTAAGAAAAGGAAAACAACTTAAAAGCGTGTCTGCTCAATAGGTTCGTAATTCAATGTATGAGAAAACCTTTTTATTATATCAAGCTTGAAAGACCTATAAAGTATCAATACAGGTAGGTTATGCTGTCACCACTGTTTATCGGAAAACAGGAGTGAGGGTATTGTGGACAAGTAGAAGCTCTACTAAAGCGTCTCGTAAATAAGTACCAGACCAAACGTTAAGGGCACCATGTTGCATGGATTCTGCTCAGGCACAGAACTATACGCAGGAAACCAGCACCTCGGTGTATTGTTGTGTACCAAAAAAGCCACCTCAGTCCCCAGAACCCCAATCCGACTAGCATTAGTGTCTCATTCGTTCTACGTACTACAACGAAGCTACCATTGATTAGACAACCTAGAACATGCGACTTACTAAACTCTCAGGAATAGTGGGAAACAAGAACACTTTTTCGTTTATACTCATGCTTGTCCACAACGTGAGTAATCAGAGACACTGTATAGTTTAAAATGTTTATTTTTAGCTAACGTGCTCTAAGGTGCAGTACTCTAGCCAATACGAGCAGTATAATGCATAAAAACAATCTAATTAGCATAGTTACAATTCCATAAAGCACAAAAGAAGAAATAATATTATAATGATAGTGGAAACAGGACTATAGCTCCTTTTAACACCCTACCCGTGCTCATGAGCTAGTTTAGAATAATTATAGAAGACCTCTGGGCTTTGGCAGCGAGACCCCATACCTTAGAGATCAGATGTAGTGAATTACATCTTAGGATCAGCACAGCTCTTCTATGTTGGAAAAGTTTTCTCCATGTGCCTTCTCATGCATGTAATGCCATATTAAAAGCACCCGAGTTTCAGTTGGGCTGCTGGGCTTCATGTTATATCTATGTGTGTGGGACTGACAAAAGTGAATCAACAGCATACATTGATATTCGACCTTAAACAGGCTGTACAGACAGGGAGCGCAGTGCCCCCCTCGATATGTGAAAGGTAGACAGTTCTCATGTGAAGCAGCCCCAGCAAAGTATTTCACAAGAACAGAGCCATGTAGTGTTGTGTGCAAAAGCGGCAGAATGGCAGCCAAGCATATACTGCTTATGCTCACTTAGCAATGCCTGCAGTTAACCCCATTTCCTCACTACAGTCTTAAAACGAGAAGTACTAGTTATGGTGGACTCAGGAGCCACTGGAAACTTCATTGACGTTAACTTCTGTTCTAAGCTACAAATTCCTACCACCAAAAAGAGTAAACCCGAAGCAGTACTTGCAGTTGATGGTACGGTTCTTACCTCAGGTTTGATAACGCATACTACCGTTACCTTAACCATGATCATTCACTCAGCAAAGTATAAGCATACAGAACATCTTCGTCTTGATCTAATTGATGCACCACAGTTTGGGGTAATCCTCGGTATGCCCTGGTTAATTCAACATAACCCCAGCATAGATTGGGATAAGAGAAACATTACATTTGATTCTGAGTGGTGTCATCAAGAATGTCTTTCATCATTAACACATCTGTTAGACCTGGCACCATTGGCGTGGGTCACCCTTCCATTTTTTGTCTGTGCCTCAATGTATTTTTGTGCTGGTGTTAGCTGCTCAGGGCCCTGTGACACTGCCATCCAGTGCCACAGGGCAAGTGCTCCCTATGGGAAAGTGTATTATGCGAATTGACTTCCATGTTTGGCTATTTGGTTTACTATCAGTCCCTAGTAGAGTGCACCAGGGGTGCCACGGGCTTGTATATCCAAATGCTGCTAGTGGGCTTGCAGCACTGGTTGTGCCACCCACAGAAGCAGCCTGGTAAAATGTATCTAAGGTCTGCCATTGCAGAACCTGCATGCAGTCTGGTACTGTCATGCTGACTGGGCAAGTGTCCCCACTTGCCAGTCCCTAAACCTTCCCTTACCTTCATATTAGTCACCCCTATGGTAGGCCCTAGGGCAGGGTGCATTGTAAGGATAAGGTAGGACATGCCCTGAGGTGTGTGGCATGTCCTAATAGTGAATTACAGCCATTTTCGTTTTTCACTATTGTAAGGCTACCTGCTCTCCATAGGCCAGAATGGGCTGCTAGATTATAACACTCTATAATCCTAGCAAGCTCAGGAAGCATGGTAGAAATTCATGTTTAGTATGCCTGAACTCTGAATAATAAAATACATCTTTTAGCAAAGATATTTTAATATCCTGGGTTTACAAATGCTACTTTTAGAAAGTTAGCCTTTGCGTGCCTAACCATCTCAGTCCGCCTCAGGAGGGGAGGGCTATCTTCTTTGTGTGTAGCTTGAGTGACAGGGCTGGGAAGTTCCAGGAGACAGGCTGTTGCTATCAGGTGGTGAATAGAGAGATTACACCAGGATGGGTGGGAGGAGTGCACCATGACTCTGAATAGGGCAGTGCTCTGCCACCACAATGCTGGCTCCACCCCCTGGGGAGCGTCTGATGTCTCTGCCCTACCTGCTGAAAGAAGAAGCCAGAGTCCCAACAACAAAGTGCTCCTCACTGAAAAGAACTGGACTGGGATTATGCAAAGGCCCCCCTCGCCTGCAAAGACAAAAGAAACTTGGTATAAATGTAGGAGCCCTGCTCCTAAGAAATCAGATCCTGCTTGAACCACGAAGAAACTCTGCCTGACTAGAAGGACCTGGAAGAAGCTGAAGGAGGAGTAACTTTCCCTGACCTGGGGGATTGGCCTGCAGTTGTTGCCTTGCTGAGAAAGGAGAGGAAAAGACTAAGAGAGACTTTGCACTTTGTTTTTCAACAATCTCCAAGGGCTTGGAAGAAGAGCTTGCCTCCCTGAACTGAGTCCCAGGACCATTGGACTCATCTGCCTTCTAAAACTGAGTTGCCTGGACAATTCTTGCTTATTTCCCGCTGGATTTGGCCCCAGTACCCCTCGTACCCCATCCGCCGCGAAGCCGTGTCTTTGCCGCCCGGCACCGTGTGTCTACGCTGATCCAAAAGCGCTAGTACGCACCGTATTCCTCCCGGCCGCATCGCTCCTAACCTTCCCCGCCGATTCGAGACGTACAACACTGGCTGCCTAATCCTGTACGCCGGACCCAAGCTTCGCTGTCCCGCAGGTACGGTCCGTACGCTGCCAACGTACTACACCGTGCAGTACTCAGAGCCGAGAAGCCGCATCACGCTGATCCTCCCCGTACGCTGTACGGCGGCGAGAAGTGTCGCCGCCTATCCGCACCGAAGGTACGGCTCGAACGCCGAACGCCACGGACTCTGCAAGCTGATCCGGGCCATCCGCACGTATCCCTGAAGGTCCCGTACCCACGCCGCGTACCGATGCCGCGAACCGACCAACATCTGAATACGCTGCCGAACTACGACCCGGACCCATCAACTTGTCCCGCACTGTCCGTCGCGGACCCCACGAACTTAAGGTACTTTGTTCTGTTCGCACCGCAGCGTGCATGTTACGGACCCCGGAGTCCGCACCAATTGTTTGACTCGTACTTTCCTTGTTCTTAATGCGGACGAGTCACACATCCAGGTACGAACCGTACAAAGCCTGAAAAGAAGCATAATTGACTAAAAGAAGCCTATTTTTGTATTTTAAGCCTTTTTACAAGAACATTGAACTTTAAAATAATACTGTGGTCATTTTATTTTGTTATTCTGGTCTTGTGCTAAGCCTTATATAAAGAAACCTATTTTTGATACAACCTTGACAGGTGTCCATTTGTGGTGTGTCATTGTATTACTGTATGTGTTCACAAATGCTTAACCTATGACGCCCTGAGAATAGTCTTGACTGCTTGCGCCACACTACCTAAAGGGTGAGCAGGGGTTATTTGAAAGGGTGATCCCCTTACTCTGACTTAGAATTGAGAGTCCAGGCTTGTCGCAAGTGCATACCTGTGCCAACTAGAGATTCCCAATTCTAACAACATCAAACACAGGAAGAACAAATCCCAAATGAAAAACAAACTGGAGCACATTTTATAGCCACTGCTGCAGAGCAAGACATTGAGTTGCCTACTCAATATGCCTCTTTTACAGATGTTTTTTGTGAGAAGAGTGTGGAAACCTTGCCACCACATCGTGAATACGATTGAGAAATTGAACTAATCCCTAGGGCCTAGATAACATGCAGTAGAATATCCGCTCTCACCAAGATGGAAAATCAACATCCGAGGGATTATTTGGATAAAAACCTGAAAAATGAGTTTATAAGACCATCTAAATCGCCCGCCGCCTCTCCTCTTTTCTTCGCACCAAAAGCTAATTGCGAACTTCGCGCTTGAATTGATTATAGAGCACTGAACAACACCACGGTAAAAAACAGGTATCCATTGCCACTTATCCGACTGCTCCTTGATCAGGTTCGAACGGCCCAAGTGTACACTAAACTGGACTTAAAAGGGGAATACCATCTAGTTAGGGTTCGTCCTGGTGACGAATGGAAGACGGCCTTCCGTACTCGGTATGGTCTCTTTGAATATTGCGTAATGTCATTTGGGTTAATCAATGCCCCTGCGCTTTCCAATTTCTTTTTAAATGACGTCTTAAGAGAATATTTGGACAAATTTGTCATCGTCTATGTTGACGACATCCTGATTTACTCCAATTCACATGCTGAACATGAACTTCATGTAAAGACCATCTTAACCATGCTAAGAAAACATAATCTCTATTGTAAATTGTCCAACTGTGAATTCCATGTTAACAAAGTACAGTTCCTAGGCTTTATTATCTCCCCTCAAGGAATCATCATGCACAAATGGCCTTTCAGGATTAAAAAAAGGCCTTCATGATGGCCCCAGTACTGAAACACACAGATTTGTCAAAACCCTTTATTGTTGAAGCTGATGCTTCCAACACTGCTATAGGGGCCATACTATCACAAAGAGAAGAAGGTACCAATCATCATTATCCAGTGGACTTCCTATCAAAAAAGTATTTGCCAGCAGAAAGAAATTACACCATAGCAGAAAAAGAATTGGTGGCCATACGATTGGCATTCAAAGAATGACGTCACTATTTGTTAGGAGCACATCATCCTATTACTGTATACACTGATCATCGTAACTTGCAATTCTTACGTTGTGCAAAAGCCCTAACCCTTCGGCAATTACGATGGACTCTTTTTTTTGCCGAATTCGGCTTCACTATTACCTTTAGACCTGGTAGTTCTAATAAAAAAAGCAGACTTCCTATCTCACTACGATGAAGTAACTCAGCCCAGTACTCAACAAGAAGCTAGATCCATGATACCCAACGATCATATCATTGGAGTAACTATGTCTTGACAATTCTTGAACAAAATTCGAGATACCATGCATCTCAATAAACGCACATCTTGGAAAGCCTTAGATAAAAAAAGAACTATGCTTGATGGACTTCCTTTTCAGGGTAATTTGCTTTACGTACCAAAGAAAATACTACAAAGACAAGTGTTACTATGGTGTCACACACATCCTTTAGCCGGTCACCCTGGATGTACAAAAACCCTGGAGTTGGTAATTCGAAACTTTTGGTGGCCCACTTTGAAAAAGGCTGTCATCACGTATGTCAAAAACTGTGAAAGCTGCAAAAGAGCAAAAACTGATCATTCACCCAAAAAAGGATATTTACTACCCCTACCAACACCAACTCACGTATGGGAAGATATTTCCTTAGATTTCATTATGAATCTACCAAAAGACCACGAAAAACCAGTTATCTTAGTCACTGTAGATCGTTTGTCCAAAATGGCAAATTTTGTAGCATGTGACAAATTACCTACAGCAGCAACTCTTGTGGATTTATTACTATATCACATAGTACGTCTACATGGATTACCACGCTCTATAACAACCACTCGTGATTCACAATTCACTTCTAAATTATGGAAAGAATGGTGTAAGGCCTTACAAATTCAGCGGAACTTATCCACTAGTTTCCACCCTAAATCAGACGGACAAACCAAACGAGTTAATCAAATACTGAAACAAAATCTTCGGAGTTATTTACCTCACTCTCAAACTTCTTGGGTGGAAATGTTATGGGAAGCTGAGTTTGCGTATAACAACTTAATGCATTCTTCAACCAAATGTCACCATTATTCGCTACACATGGATGGAATCCCAGATCTTTACCTTTACTAAATCAAAGTACAATACAAGTTCCTCATGTAACCACCAAATGACAACAAATTAACTCTCCATCAGAACTTTAAAAAGGCTAAAACATCGTAGAAAACATTTGCTGACAAAAAAAGATGACCTGGTCCCAACTATCGTCCAGGAGACAAAGTGTGGTTTTCTACACGAAACTTACAGTTTAAGTACAAATATCCTTTCAATCCACGATTCATAGGACCGTTCAAAATCCTTAAGTGCATCAACCCAGTGTCTTTTAAATTGCAACTCCCACACTCAATGCGAATTTATCCAGTGTTCCACACATCATTATTAAAACCAACTACCTCTAATGTCCGGCCCAACCCCCTCCTGTGATTATTGGAAATCAACCGGATTATGAAGTACGACAGATAAAAGACTGCAAACGAAGAAACGGCTAACTTTGGTATTTGATCTCCTGGAAAGGATATGGGCGTGAGGAGGATTCCTGGGAACCTAAAGAGGCAATTCATGCCCATCGGCTACTCCGTCTTTTCCACCAACGGAATCCAAAAGCGCCCCGCTCATGAGAGTGTGTCTATTTTTGATGGGGAGGACTGTCATGATCCTCTAGCCTACACACTCTACTCCTGGTAAGATATGGGTGCACTGTGGTTTTACTTGCACAATGGTGTTGCACAGAAGACTAAAATCATGTCCTACAACTTAATGATATCATTATTGTACTCACAACTGAACTGCCTCAGCTTGGTGCCAACTCGTTGATTAGGCTATGATATTATTGTTTGGTAATCCATGTACTTATTACTTGTGTGCATTATTTCCCTTTTTATTTTCAAGCAAAAAGCGCCCTGCTGAACTTTATTTTACTTTTGGTGAAACATCACACTTGTGCAAGACTTTGCCTTCAGGACCGTTATTTCCCTAAGCGGCCGCCGTACCTGCATTCTTCGCTATGTAAAGCACACCCTGCAGATTATTCTGGCATCTTCCCGGAGCGGTTCTCTGCTCGCGTCTTTCTGAAGAACTTGGTTCCCGGTAAGATCTTCCCGATTGTTATTGTGTACAGCTGCCATCGATCCCAGGTAAGGAACTTCAATTCCTTTCAACATTGGCAGCCTTTCTTGGCAGTTTTACTGTGACCTTGACCTCGAATGGTTAAGAGGTTTCAGGGCTCATCAGACTTTGGAAATTCTTAAACAAAAGGAACATAACAAAGCACATTCTTTCATACGTGTGTTTTTATCTGATTAACCCTTCAAAGAAACATTACAGAGTCCATTCTCATTTGCAAGTTCATTTCTGTGGAAACAATTGTATCAAGAATTTTGGTCTAAGCATTTTAAGAATAATAGACATTCAATATTCAGCAAGACTATTGCGCTTTCATGTATGTTTGTTTTACCTTTTCATAATTTGGCCTCTTTGTGAGACTAATGACGAATATTGGAACATAAGTATTTCTTTATTGAGCAGTCGGACAATGGAGAATTGGCAAGTTCAATCTTCTATATCTTGAACAGACTAAGAGAGTGTCATTTTGTCTCAAGGATCTTTTAATTGATCCTTTGAAAGAAAGCAAGAAACTCACAACAGCTCAACCTTTATCAGATCAATCGCTGCAACTATACGTTTGATCTTTTCCTTTACAGTTAAGAGTTGCTGGGTTAAAGTCCAGTTTTTAAATATAAGAACTCAAGAGCGGGAAGATGAGGAGCTCACAAAAACATCAGTAAGGGCTCATTTTTTACTGATATCCTCTCCCCAGATTGAGCCCTACCTTAATCTGGTCAGGAATCACCATCATCGCTGGTTGCTGACCAGATTCCGTTTCAACCAAATTCATTTTGTTTTAGGGAGCGTTGAGGGATGGAGCAAACCTATAGATGCAGCTTTTTGTAATTGCGACGGCCATTCATTTCAAGATACTGCGCACTTCACCTTTTTTTGTAAATATTATGTTGAAAGCAGAAGGAAGTATATCATACCATTGTTGCGAGGGAGGGGTTTTTATCAAGTTAAACCTGCTTTGATGTATCTGCAATTATTAAATTCTCCCTGGATTATTTTTAACATTGCTAACTTCCTGGTTGCTGCAGCTCGCGCAAGGAAAAAAATTTGATGTACAGCCTACCTTATGAATTTAGTGTTATTTGTATTTGTCGGGATGGATTTTTATAATGTTGTTATTGTATTGTACTTGTGTTTTTAACAATGTGTAATACTGTGATGTACTTTTATGATTTTAATTAATCGATTAAAGTGGTTTTGATGATGATGATGATGATGAGTTGTTTGTAGAGCATTTAATATTCAATATGATAATTGTTGCATGCATTAGAAATAAGGGCTGAAGATTACCAACTCAACTGTCATCGTACTTCCATTCCAGATCTCCCTCCCCACAGTACCCTCCCTAATTCCCTTCCCCCCATCTGGCCATCTTGATACTCTGGTGTTTTTTGTGCAAAGAGTCAAGGTGGGCCTCTTGAGGGTTCTGCTCCTGAGGAATTGGACCTGACAACAAGAGAGAAAACAGACCTTTGCCTTAGCTGCATCTGTCTGTAGTCATCTTTCTTTTCTAGGATGTAAAACCTGTTATTCCTGAAATAAAAATGTTGCAAGAGATGAGTAACTTAGATATGCATTCAACACACTATCTCAGCTTCATGATTGTAGATTCTCTGTGGAAGATGGGTTTGCATCCTGCTTGACGCTTGTGCCTCTGCAAAAATTATCTAAGAGGCATTCATATTTTGTGGCCCTTTCCTTAGCAAATCTTATATTTTTTAGAATTTTTAGAATTCAGAATTATTTACGCAGATCATATTTACAGATCATGTGTAAGTGATTTGCTCTTACAGTTATCACAATTCTGTCACAGCATCAACCCCAGGTGTAATGCCACAGTCTATACAGCCGTAAAAATGTTCAAAGATATATGGGCAAAATTGATCAAGTTCATTTTTACAACACAGCTAGACATTCAAAATAGGTCTCTGCCATCCCAAATGTCATCCAACAAACTCCAAAGTTAGCAATTGGTCTTTGCAAAAAGAAATAATAGGTCTGCTTAGCAAGGTCCTGGCTACAGCAACAGTGCATCATGATTGCCAAGCAAGGATGCCCTGCAATATGAAGGAAGTTATACCTTGTGCGAGTGTTCAGGGAGTTTTGAGCGATGTAGTTCATCATTGCCATCATGTATTGACTTCTGTACATTTATGAACGTAGATGTGAACCGTTTCATTCTGCTTTCACTGTACCCCACCTATCTGGCTTTCGTATGCCACAATGTTCTTGTTTGCAACTTGTGACTCTAGGTTATATTAAGAGTGTCAGTTTTAGCATGTATTGTGGCTCTTAAGGTCATCTTTTAGGGTGCTTATGGAGCAGTTCCAGCAGGAACATAGTACATTATAAATATTGTACAGTAGTGGACCTTATGTTCTAAATTGCTGCTTCAGCAACTGAGGAAAATAGGGTATGTCTGTAGTGGACCTTATGCAGAGTTGTATAGGGTCAATAAAGGGGTGATTTTTTAGAGGAGTCCTACAAGATGTATGGTATTCGGGTGATTTAGGTGTGAAGGTTCTAGGCAGACCCTTGCAAGCCCAAACGAGAAATTCCCTTAACCTAACACCCATTACCTGGATGCCTGTGTTAAACACCTCGGCAAGAACTGTGAAATAAATCAAGTGGCTCTGGGTGCCTCTTCAGTGACAATGTCAGTTATGTGACTAAACCCAAACCTCCCACCCCCTACCTGCACTGTGAAAGAGAACAGTGAAGTGGTGCAACAAAGCAGACTGGTGGCCATTCAAGGGTGGCATGGAAGATAGAAGCAGGTAGGCTAGAGGATAGCTGTTCTCAATACACAAATAAAAGCACATGCTTATAGTAATAACTATGATGGCAACGCTGCATTTCTCCTTGCTATGAGATCAGACAGTGAAAAATACCTTTTTTGGGGACTTTACATACACAAAAAGGAGTTGATAGGAATGCTTGCAATTGGCCTAACCACTGGCAATTGCTCGGGCAGTGTTTCAACCCATTATTCTTTTGCTCACCGTGCCACCTCAGATTAGACTGAGCCATATGCAAATTAGTCTGGGTCATGCTCCAGCAGGAACAGTCCAGTGAGAACAGCCAAGTCAGGACCCAAGTAACCAGAAAAACACCAGTTTCTACTACACAGTTCCAACTGTGGGTTCCTTTGGTGCCAAAGTTTAGCCCCTTCTCCTATGTACTATTTTGCTAATGGGTGCTCGCAGTAAGGGCCACTCAGATTAAGGTAACTTATGTACTATTCCCCTAAGGTCCCTGGACCCCGGGACTTACTTCCACTCCTGTTTTGGGAGAGTGGCTGACCTCACATGGTTTTGGCTCACAGTTCACTGCATGTTGGTGTGTATTCCCCAGCAGGCTCACTGCTGAACCCTGAGCAGGGATTGAGACCATGGTAAGAGGCCCTATCATGATGTCACCATACTTCACTGAAAATGAGAAATAGCTTTACTTTCTGGAGGTTCAGATACCATGAGCTGGGGCAACAATGATCAGTATACAATGCCTCCACATCTCTTCTGCCAGACTCTGGGCACTGTACACAGATTGAGGTGAGATGAGTAAAAATTTCTTCCAGGGATGTACCAGTGAAGCAGCACCTTGATTCCGCCTAGACTGGCCTTATAAAGGGCCTTGTGTGCTATACAGAGGGCCTTATACATACTGCGATTTTTTATAGTGCACCAGTGCAGATCAAATAATCCCTTGGACACCGACTGCCTTTTATGAATGTTCAAGGTAAATCTTACCAACACGTTCTTGTAGGAAAGTGCCCCCTTTTGCATTGTTGCCCCCCGCCATCGCACCCCACCTCCGGAAAACCATCAACATCTCCTTTGAGACAGCGACTTTCCCGGAGAGCTGGAAGCACGCAGAGATCAACGCCTTACTCAAGAAACCCAAGGCGGACCCCAAGGACCTCAAGAACTTCCGACCCATTTCCCTGCTACCTTTCCCAACGAAGGTCATCGAAAAGGCCGTCAACAAACAACTGACCAGCTTCCTTGAAGAAAACAACATCCTGGACCCGTCCCAGTCCGGGTTCCGCAGCAAGCACAGCACCGAAACTGCCCTCATCGCCGCCACCGAGGACATCAGGACCCTGCTTGACAATGAAGAAACCACGGGCCTCATCCTCTTGGACCTGTCAGCCGCCTTCGACACGGTCTGCCACCGCACACTAAGAACACGCCCCGGCGACACCGGAATCTAATAGAAGGCCTTGGCCTGGACCACCTCCTTCCTCTCCGGCAGAACTCAGAGCGTCCGCCTTCCCCCCTTCCGCTCCAGAGCTACCGAGATCATCTGTGGCATCCCCCAAGGCTCATCCCTCAGCCCAACATTGTTCAACGTCTACATAGCACCGCTCACCCACGTAGCACGACAACACAACCTCAACATCATCTCCTACGCCGACGACACCCAGCTGATCCTCTCCCTCACCAAAGACCCCCACACCGCCAAAACCAACCTCCACGAAGGAATGCAGGCCATCGCCGACTGGATAAGAAACAGCCGACTGAAGCTGAACTCGAACAAGACAGAGGTCCTCATCCTCGGACCCACCCCCTCGGCCTGGGACGACTCCTGGTGGCTGACTGCACTAGGAGCACCCCCTACACCCACTGACCACGCATGCAACCGAGGGGTCATCCTTGACTCCACCCACTCCATGACGTGTGGTAAATATTTCATTACCGGTACTATTTTTTATGCGGTAACGTCTAGTAAGAATAACTCAGTAAATATAAGAGGCAGAATCCGTGGTATTAGAGGTTCTAAAAGGCTTTATTCCTATACAAAGGAATACAATTCGAATTGCAGGCTTCTATTCCATCACCACGAAAGTTCAGGAAGGAAGGGCATACATTATTGACAGATAATTAGTTTTATAGGAAATGCATTACAGTGAAACAGATGCAAGAGGCGTAACAGCTGATAATACAGATAAAATGTGCATACGTAACTAATAGAGGCGGACATATGGGCGTAATTTAATAAACCTCATTATACATGATGTCACAAGTGGGTGGATCCATAAAAGAATCCTGCAATGTCAGCAGAAATATTTGGCAGAGATGCGCGCGCAGCCGCATGACGTGTGATTGACGTGCAACTAGAGGGTGAAGGGGACTTGACATTTAGCTCTACATGTGGAGACAGAAGTCTGGGGGTCATGTCAACCTAATCCCAAATCATATCTAATATCCTATGTTTAAAGAACTGTGTTATCCAAAAGGAAAGGTCTCTAGGATAGAATCTATTCTATACTGACTGTTAGTGCGTGTACAAGCGTCTAAGTGTCTACATGAGATGCGAGGGGGTAGGAATATTCCATGGTAACGGGGGCTATGAATTACTTGCATGTGGACAGCGAGGCCTGGCCCTTTGCACGGTAGCTGGAGGAATGTTTACCTAAACTACTAGACAGGAATGCATCGGATGAGGAGCGGAGCAGATAATCTTGAAGGTGAAATACAGTTTTTGGCAGGCAACAGGCTGGATCAGGCACCGTTAGCCGCGCAGGGAGTAGGGCAAAGTTCATGGGTACAGATGCAGGCTCAGACTGGAGCTTTTCAGAGGCAGAAGGCAGGAAAAGGCTTGATGACAGAATTCAGGGCCTACTCGCCTGAATCTGTAAAATGTGGAAAGTGAACCACATAAAGTCGGTGGCCTTTCATACTTAGGAATGGAATATCTGACCCGTTCATGGCGGATCTGAAAGAGGACATGTTGACGGTGGACGCACATATATTTGCGTCTTCAAAACTGGAACTGGAGGGAACATACATGTACTTATAGCATGCACATGGAGCCGTTGGGGTCTACGATAGGGGACATAACTGATCACAAAATTCATATTTCCTCATTCCCTCCTTGTCCCCTACGGACCCTCAGGAGATATCGATCTTCATCAATCCATCGATCTGTTCATATAGCATCATTTGTTCTTCTTTCTTCTTCCGGGATCTTGAACGAGAACTTGGATGTGGGATACACGATGTGGCACACAGACCACAAATCGCTGGCCCACATTGTAGACATAAGCAGCAACTGAATATTATGAGAAAGCCAATACCTAGGAAGGATAGGATTCTCCATCCCCAGGCTGACAACACGCTCCAAAACCAACCGGACCAAGTCCAGGTGCCTGGATTCTGGTGTATCTGGCTCATAATCTTATGAAGGCGGGTTATGGCTTTATATACTGACGGCGAATTTTCTGGTATGAAAATGCAGCAACTTGATCCGACGACCCTACAAGCTCCGCCCCTATCGGCCAGGATGACGTCAAGGACAAGACGATTTTGAAGCACAACAATCCGCATAGCAGACTGCTCTTCTGTTAAATTGCCTAAGGCGGAAGTAGTCTCGTTCACTACTGCTTCAAGGGTTCTGGTTAATCTACGTATCAGCTTACTATTAGTGACTGTACCTATATAGGGAAAGAAACCTTTATTGAAATCCGTGTATTGCTCCCATGCTGTTTCAGTGTAATCGACAATTGGGAGATCTCTCTGCTGTCTATTGTGTACTAAATGGGTATTTCTATGATAATCAGGAGGAGCTAGGAAAACAGGTGGTAGAAGGAATGCTATGTAACAGGTACCATCCCAGTCTAGAGGTAGACGTATATATGCGGTCTGGCCACATATGAAGTAGGAATGACGAGAAGCTCTAAATGTAGACTTGCCTTGATCACTGAATTTTATTACAGTGGTGCATTTACTATGGCCCATGTGTATGGAACCATTCTTTCTTACACATAATTCCCCTTTTACTGGGAATACTGACATGGCGGGCAAGATTGGTGTAGCTTCAGATTCAACGTTCAGGATCATGAGGTTAAGTGTAAAATTACCTAATCCATATACTTCATTTTCTAGATCAGTTCCTGTTCTTTTGGGAAGTCCCTCCTTGTTAGGGTAGCAGACTTTAAGCAAAACTAGGTTCAGGTTTCCCCATACCCAGTTGTCTTGATAAACTGCGGAATTTGAATCTAGGGAATTAATCAAACTAAACCATGCTCCACAGGAGCCATTGTGTGTGAACGGATAGGGAAAGAGGGGCAAAACTCCCTTATAGTTCTGATAGGGAGGGAGTCGGCCACATATCCAACAATTTGTGGCATTGCTGGTCTGATGGGAATGATGTAACATACTAATGAATGTGTTGTTGCGCAGCGCAAATCTATAGGACAACTCATGCGGAGGTAATTCGCTAAAAGAATGTTCTGCAGTTACATTGTAAACACGCTTAAAAATAGGGTAATACATGTGCAATAGTATACTGGAAATAATGATCAGAAGACTTAGAAAAAACAAAATTAATAATGTTACTGTGCAGTGACTACGAAGTGATTTACAATACGCATGCTTTTTAAGCTGCATCTGTTGATTTCTTTCTCTATTCCGGTCTAGAGGATACATGTCAGAGACAAATTCAACCGATTCACCTTGGAGAGGACTTAAACAATCAAATTGTCTGACTTGCTAGACCTTAATTTTAGTTTGTAAAGTTCTGGTTTTGACTGCTCAACCAAGGGGAGCTTTGAGTCTGTCTGTGAGGGAATACAGGGTTGAGTATTCACACTGGATGGTAGTCCATAAAATTTCTTGATATGACTCGAGTGCAACCACCCTTTACGTCCCTCGATCTTCACGGCTGTCCTTGTAGTTAGTAGAACTAGCTTCGGCGACTTCCACCTAGGCTCCAGTTGGGTCTTCCGGTCGAAATTCCGGACCAGAACCAGGTCACCAGGAACCACGTCATGGGGCTTCACCTCAGTATTATCGGGAAAAGCTGCAGCTACCTGTGAACGACAAGATTGTAGTGCAGACATCAAGGAAGCCAGGTAATCTGTCAGCATATTACAGTCAACATCAGTGATTTTGCGAGGTATAGGCGTCCCCCACATATTTGGTGGTCTACCGAAGATCACCTCGTACGGGGATAGCCCTGTTCGAGAATGTGCTACCATTCTCATGTAAAAGAGCGCAACTGGTAAGGCTACTATCCAATCGACACCTTTTTCCCTACATATTTTGGACAATCTAATTTTCAGAGTTTGATTATGGCGTTCCACGAGACCTGCTGCCTCGGGATGTCGGACACAGTGGAATTTCCATTGGTAGCCTAACAAAAGGGAAACGTGTTTCATTAGTTCGGATGAGAACGGCTGGCCGTTATCTGAGTAGACAACACGTGGTAAACCGTACCGTGGGAAGAATTCTCGGACTAACTGTTTGGCAGTAGTCGGGGCAGTGTAATCTGAAACCGGGTAGGCCTCTGTCCAACGGGAAAGAGCACAGACAACTACGAGAACATATTTGAATCCTCGACATCGTTCCATCTGGATATAATCCATCTGGAGGACTTCAAAAGCATGATCGGGAGGTTGAAATCCACCCTGCTCTACAGGGATGCTTTTACCTGGATTAAACTGACAACATATCATACAGGTACGAATTTTTTGTTTAGCTGCTGTTCGCAAGTGTTTGTTGAACCAAATGTGGTGAATGCTGTCTAGCATAGCTTTTTCTCCTAGGTGCGCTGGACTATGTATTGTGTTAATGATGACTTGAACCATGGAGTCGGGAAGAAACCATATAGATTTTTCCTTCGTCATCCATCCTTGATCCGTTTGGATCCCTCCTAATTCAGTCCATTTCTTTATTTCTTCTGGTGTAGCATGTGTCTGTATGTCAATTACATCAAGGGTGGGATCCTTAACTGTCATGCAATGTGTTGGTGTCGGAACTATTGTCTTTGTCGTGTCAGTTGTGTGAGTCTGATTCTGAGCAGTCTGTTTAGCTGTTCTGTCAGCTAGGTCATTACCCTGAGAAATGATATCGGTAACTTTTGTATGGGCTTTGCATTTCATAATCGATATTGCAGTAGGTAGATGAATCGCGTCTAATAGGGCTTGAATGAGGGGTACGTGTTGGATGTGGGCACCGTGAGAAGTTAAATAACCTCTCTCTCGCCACAGTACGCCGAAGTCATGGACGACTCCGAATGCATAATGTGAATCTGTGTATATGTTGACTTTCTTATTTTTGGCTTGAATACAGGCTTGTGTCAGAGCGATGAGCTCTGCTGCTTGAGCTGACAAAGTGTTAATACAATTTGTTTCAATGACTTCAGTGTCTGTTGTGACTGCGTAAGCGGCCACTAACTCTCCTGTACTTGTTCTCATACATGACCCATCTACATATAATGTCAAGTCTGGATCTGACAAAGGGATATCCGTCAAGTCTTGTCTGGGTTTCGTCGTGATAGTAATGACTTCGACACAATCATGTGCCAATGGATCTGTTCCGCCTACTGGTAACAGTGTGGCAGGATTTAACGTATTACAACGTCTGATTTCTATGTGTGGCTGAAACAATGTCAATTCGTAACCGGTGAGTCTCGCTATAGTCAAGTGTTGTGTTTGTGTGCGGTTCAAGAGAACCTCTACTGCGTGTGGTACTTGTACTGTCAATTGGTGTCCTAACACTATGGCATCGCTTTGTCTGATTGCTAAAGCTGTTGCTGCCACCGATTTCAGACACGCAGGAAGAGCCTGAGCTACTGGATCTAATGTACTAGAGAAATAAGCACATGGTTTGTGTGATCCTGTTTGTTCCTGAGTGAGTACTGACAAGGCAGTACCTTCGCGTTCTGTAACAAAGAGTGTAAACTGTTTACTGTAACATGGTGTTGCTAAAACAGGTGCTTGGCATAAAGCTTTCTTTAAGCTTTCAAAGGCGTGTGTATGTTCTTGAGTCCAGGGGAGGACAGTCGATGTGGCTGCCTCCTGTGTTGTCAACTGGATGAGTGGCTTTGCTAGAAATGCATATTGAGGGATCCACTGCCTACAGTATGAAGTGAGACCTATAAAAGCCCGCACCTCCTTTTGTGTCTTGGGTGGTGGCATGTTAGCAATTAACTGGATGCGGTCGGATGTAAGCTGCCTTCCCTCCTTGGACAGCGAGTGCCCAAGGTAAACAACTCGCTGGACACAGAATTGCAGCTTAGAAGGGGACATCTTGTGCCCCTTGTCGGCCAGAAATTTCAAAACCGTCAGTGACGCTTTTTCACATTCAGGTTCGCTTCGGGCGGTGATCAGCAGATCATCGACATATTGAAGCAAGGCAGTGTTAACTGGCATGTGGATACTGTCAAGTTCTCGTTTCAGTGCTTGGCTATAGATGCTGGGGCTTTCTGTAAATCCTTGAGGTGCGCGTGTGAATTTAAAACTTCGTCCATTTAAACTGAATCCGAACAGATATTGACTTTCCGGATCTATTGGGACGCTAAAGAAAGCATTTTTGAGATCAATTACAGTGAAGAACGTTGCTTCTGAGTCAATAGCTGTTAGTAATGAAGAGATATCTGGGACCACAGGGTATTGTGGTACAATACATTTATTCAATTTGCGCAGATCAATAACTAATCGATATACTGGTGGTGCTTTTGGATCCGTTCTTTTAAGAATCGGAATTATCGGGGAATTACATACATTGGAGTCGGTTTCGACAACCACTCCTTGTGCAATGAGCTCGTCAATGATTTGCAGCAAAGCCACAACAGCATCTTGTGGTAACTTGTATTGTCGCATTCGTGGTAGTACTACTCCTGTTTTCAGTGTGACTCGATATGGTGTAATGTTCATGCAACCAACATCAGTGGGGCCTTGTGCCCATAAATGTGTAGGTAAATTCTGTAACCGGTGATCCATGTCTCTAGACACGTAGTGACCTTTAAAGTCACGCAAAAATAATCGTACTCCTTCCGGAGAACAACATATTATAGCTCCTAGAGCTTTCAATGTTTTTATACCTAACAAGTTTTCTGGACATGATTTAGTAAGCAATAAATCTGTAGTACGTGTCAATGGACCAACCGTCAGTGGAAGAGGTTGTGTTACTTCATTAATGATAGGTTTTCCTGAGAATCCAAGGGAAATATTCTGTGAGCCTGAGAGGGGTGCCCCTGGAACTTCACTGCGTCTTATAGTTGTTCTGCTTGCCCCTGTATCAAGTAAAAACTTTCTGTCTTCCCCTAATAGTTCACTATGTACATAAGGTCCCTCTTGGTCTACAGGAACCTCTATAAGGGGTAAGCCAACTTCCCTCTCTTAGGCTATTTCATGTGTATCTGTGATAATCGGGATAATCTGCTTGTGCATACTGATACATCTGTTGTGTTGTTGCTTGTGTTGCAGCAATAGGCTGCGTTTGTGGTGGTGCTACGGTCTGTTGTGGAGCTAGTTGTTGCGGAGCTAATCTAGGTGGTGCATGCTGAGGGATTTGTTGTTGATTCTGATCCTGTCTAGGTGGGCGTGGTCTTTCCTGGGTTCTACCTGTGGCAATATTATGTTTCAGGACTGGACAATCGTGTATATAATGACCTTGTTGTTTACAATAGTTGCATGTCCCTTTCGTTGGACCTGCGGAATCACCCTTTTGATGACCATCAGCTGGAACTGATTGTGCAACAAGCATTTTCATTTTTGTATCTTTCATACGTCTTTGTTCATGTTCTTGTTATTCTCTAATTCTATTGTGGTGATATTGTAACATCTGTAACATCTGTGATGGGGTATTACCTTGCCAGGTACTTTCGAATTTCAATACTCTATTCTTGACTTGCAGCAGAGAATTTTCAACTAATTTTGTCACAAACAGATGTGGATATGACTCGCTACTTGCTTTTATGCCACTATTTATACCAAAACATTTTTCAAATCGGGAATAGAAATCACTAGTGTCTTCATCTGGCTTTTGTTTACAGGCTGATATTGCACCCCAGTCTTCCTTTTTCGTAGTTAATAAACGTGGCAGTACCTGTACTAGTAATCCTGGTAATGCTGTAGTCTTTTCCCCAAGCCCTGCTCCTGCAGCTCGGGCCCTTTCTTCGTTTTCTAATGCTGTCCAATCTATCTTTTGGTCTCCCACCTCCCATTCCTTTTCTTTGAGTTTCTCATAAACACCGGCGGGTAATAGGACTTTTAATATTTTCATAATGTCGGGGTAGGTATACTCTCCCATGAGTAACATGTCTTTTATCTCGCGGTGGAAACCTGCTGGGTCCTTGTCATGGCTGGGTACTACTTTCTTCATTTCTAATAATTCCAGTTTAGTTATAGGCGTGTACACAAACACGCGTGTAAAGTTATTACCGTCACCTCTGATTGGGTGTACTTCGCGTAACGGATTCTGTCTATCTATGTGATACATTTTTCTTCCCATAATGGGAATTGGAACGTGTTCTGGGCATACGAAAGTTAAATATTGGTTTCGAAATTCTAGAATTTCTTTAATCAAATCAGTACCTGACCCTCTCCATATATTCGTGAGTAGTTCTGTCAATATGTCAGGCAAGGGTCCTGGATCGGAGTGTTGGCTTTTATATAATATAAGGAGGTGTTGAATCATGTATATACTAGCTAAACGCTGTTCGTATGGATCAAGATTCAGAAACGTGTGTGCAAGTACATCATCATTGTATTCGCTGGGACTGTCAGCCCATTGTACTGCTGACCTGGCTAATTCTTGTTCGTCCATGGAATCGAGCATGTGGTACCCCCTTCGATCTCGGAGTAATTTATCAACGGCTTGGAATAGGTGTTCAGGGGATCTTGTATTTAACATAGGGGTTTGAAAATGTCTATTACATTCTGGACGTGTCGGACGTATCGGGTCATTAAAACCTCTGGTATTATTATGGGGTCTTCCTCTACCTACATAAGCTATCGTTTCTAATTGTTCTGATTCTTGCTCCTCCTCTTCTTCTGATTCTACTCTGTCTGTTTCTCGTCTTTCTTTATGTATTCGTTCTACTTCCTTGCGGATCTTTCGACACATGGCGATTATACACGCCTGTCTATCATGTTTCTCTTCTGATATGTTCTGACCCCATTTGGCAAGTCTTTGCATGGTATCATGATCTGCCCCGGGCCTGTCTTGATTCCTAATTACACAATTTATGAAAAAACGTAGTAGTTGTCTTTGTACATCCACTTTCTGGTATTCCATAGCTTCGTTAATACTCTCTGGACCTCGCCCTGTTTGGACAAAGCGATATATATTGTCTAGGTGTTCAATCATTCCTGGTATCGTCATTAAATATAATGTAGCTCGTCGTATACGTAGTGATGATATGAGCAATTTGTCCTGTCTACCTGGCACTGGATCGTATCTACAATCCACAAGCTGTTCTTTAAACATGTCGGATGTCGCTAATTGAGGTGTACGTTGGAGTGCTAAATCTCTAAGGGTCTGTTTATTTCGCGGCGGGGTGGCAAACATATCTGTCGTACCTCCTGTAGCACCATCTGAGGTGCTGGGCAAGAAAGGATTCGTTGGACGTAGGATAGAGATTGGAGATGCGGGAAAAACTGTAGAAACGGACGGACCTGTGGGAACTTGCGTAGGAGTTTGTAGTTGCGGGGATACAGACGGATGCTCTTGGTGTTGAACACCATCGGCAAGCGGTATGTGTGGTATGGCATTAGCATACTCGGGAGCTACGTCATCTAAATAGGAGGAAAGGAAAACGTCCTTTGCTGTTTTGGGATGTGTTTTGGGATGTGCTTTTATCAGGAGCAATGGAGGAGTCAAGTCTTTTGGTATTTCCGGGATAGCCTTAGGTAACCCTTCGGCCAGAAGAGGATACATACCATTCATAAGAGTGTTTCTTTGTCTATCTACTTGTTCTGATTTTACTCGGGTACCTTCCTCAATTAATAGATTTTCTCGGGTTTTATTTGAATTCTCTCTACCTTTCTCTTCCTGTCTGAGCGCTTTTTCTGTACGTCTATATGATTCTTTACGCCATAATTCAATGGCATCTTTCTGTGATTGTCTGGCTTTCTTTTTCCATAATTCTTCTTCTACTCTCATGATGCAATCTGCATCCCAGGTCCCCGCTGCGGGCCATCTCTGACTCTCTGGTAACTCCTTGGTGTAGTCCACCCATAAATCAAGAAATAATACGGCATCTAGGCCATGTTTATGATACATAAAGTACCCTGGAGTGTCCCTAGGTGGAATGGGAACAGCTTCTTCGAGTACCCCTTTTCTAGTTTTGATCTGTCTTAGTTTCGAAAAGAGCGGCATTTTTAGACCTTATTACTAGAACACACTTTATACAATAAACACAATAATGAACAGTCATTCACACCACAATATATAGAACGTATTAAAACATTTAACACTTAACAGTTTTACGAACGATGATAACTAATAGAAAACTAGTTACTGACATAATACTGACACTAGATAATACTTATTTATATGCTAGACATACTATATATACTGCTAAACAGTACAGATACACTGCTAAAACAGTGCAGACCGGATTTGTGTACCCAAACCCGTCTTGACCGGCACAGACTATGTGCACGTTAAATGCCTCCCCGGTAATGGTACTCACCGGGTAGCTCGGAACGGAAGGCCTCGGAACGGAACTGAAACTGGACCGGACTGGACTCGACTCGACTGGACTCGGAACTTCGGAACCTGGTGGGCCTCTGTATACCTCAGATCTTGCTCTCTCAGCTAGGCTCTGGTCGGGATACTTCGCACTTCTCACCGCCTCGTCTGGGTGTTGGTCGCAGCCTCAGTCGCCCCCGCTTGGCCGGAGGGAGATACAGGAAATCCTGCAGGTACGCGTTTTTGTCCGTTCAGCTGTGGCAGGAGACCGGGCCTGCAACGCACCTCCGGCGCGTGAGATGAGAAAGTGTCCCTGTTCGGGCGCCAATTTATGTGGTAAATATTTCATTACCGGTACTATTTTTTATGCGGTAAAGTCTAGTAAGAATAACTCAGTAAATATAAGAGGCAGAATCCGTGGTATTAGAGGTTCTAAAAGGCTTTATTCCTATACAAAGGAATACAATTCGAATTGCAGGCTTCTATTCCATCACCACGAAAGTTCAGGAAGGAAGGGCATACATTATTGACAGATAATTAGTTTTATAGGAAATGCATTACAGTGAAACAGATGCAAGAGGCGTAACAGCTGATAATACAGATAAAATGTGCATACGTAACTAATAGAGGCGGACATATGGGCGTAATTTAATAAACGTCATTATACATGATGTCACAAGTGGGTGGATCCATAAAAGAATCCTGCAATGTCAGCAGAAATATTTGGCAGAGATGCGCGCGCAGCCGCATGACGTGTGATTGACGTGCAACTAGAGGGTGAAGGGGACTTGACATTTAGCTCTACATGTGGAGACAGAAGTCTGGGGGTCATGTCAACCTAATCCCAAATCATATCTAATATCCTATGTTTAAAGAACTGTGTTATCCAAAAGGAAAGGTCTCTAGGATAGAATCTATTCTATACTGACTGTTAGTGCGTGTACAAGCGTCTAAGTGTCTACATGAGATGCGAGGGGGTAGGAATATTCCATGGTAACGGGGGCTATGAATTACTTGCATGTGGACAGCGAGGCCTGGCCCTTTGCACGGTAGCTGGAGGAATGTTTACCTAAACTACTAGACAGGAATGCATCGGATGAGGAGCGGAGCAGATAATCTTGAAGGTGAAATACAGTTTTTGGCAGGCAACAGGCTGGATCAGGCACCGTTAGCCGCGCAGGGAGTAGGGCAAAGTTCATGGGTACAGATGCAGGCTCAGACTGGAGCTTTTCAGAGGCAGAAGGCAGGAAAAGGCTTGATGACAGAATTCAGGGCCTACTCGCCTGAATCTGTAAAATGTGGAAAGTGAACCACATAAAGTCGGTGGCCTTTCATACTTAGGAATGGAATATCTGACCCGTTCATGGCGGATCTGAAAGAGGACATGTTGACGGTGGACGCACATATATTTGCGTCTTCAAAACTGGAACTGGAGGGAACCTACATGTACTTATAGCATGCACATGGAGCCGTTGGGGTCTACGATAGGGGACATAACTGATCACAAAATTCATATTTCCTCAGACGAAGCAGGTCAACGCCATCTCCTTCTCCTGCTTCAACACCCTCTGCATGCTTCGCAGGATCTTCAAGTGGATCCCCAACGAAACAGAAGGACGGTCACCCAGGCCCTCGTCAGCAGTAGACTGGACTACGGCAATGCACTGTACGCAGGAGCCCCGGCCAAACTCCTGAAACGGCTCTAACGCATCCAGAACGCCTCCGCACGCCTGATCCTCGACATCCCTCGCCACAGCCACATCACACCCCACCTGAGAGACCTTCACTGGCTCCCCATCAACAAGAGGATAATCTTCAAGCTCCTCACCCACGCACACAAGGCACACCACAACACCGGACCAGCGTACCTCAACAGCCGACTCATCCTCTGCACCCCCACCCGCCAGCTCCGCCCCACAGACCACGCCCTCGCCACCGTCCCCTGCATCTGAAGAGTGACCGCCGGCAGCAGATCATTCTCCCACCTTGCCCCCAAGACATGGAAAACCCTCCTCATCCGTCTGCGGCAGACCGAAGACCTTCTAACCTTCAGGAGACTTCTCAAGACCTGGCTCTTCGAACAGTAGCAGCGTCCCTCCCCCCACCAGTGCCTTGAGACCCTCACGGGTATGTAGTGCGCTTTATAAATACTATGATTGATTGATTGATTTGCCTAAATGTCGATGTACTTTGATTGAGTGTGCCCTGGGCTCCTGCTAAACAGGGACCCAGGGCCTATGTTCTTTCCCTAAACTGTACTGTTGCAATACCCTATTGGCAACTCTCTGGCCACATGTAAGCCCCTTTTAAAAGGTACCATAGGTACCAAGGGCACTATGACCTGGGAAGACCTCTAAGGGCTGCAGCACATATTGGTCCTCCCTTAGAGGTCCTAAACCTTTACACACACACACTGCCATTGCAGGCTGTGTGATTTGGAACAGAGCAAAGTGAAGAGTCGACATTGCACACATCCCTGTGAGCCATGCCTACAACCCACTGCTCTGGCATAGGTAAACAACTCCTCTAGCTGGGTGCATTATACTAGTGGTGAGGGTATAGGTGCATGAGCCCGGTGCCCCTAAAGTGTCTAAGCCAATTCATAGCCATTGTAAGTGCAGTAATGCCATAAAGGGTATATGGTCTGGGAGTTTGTCGTTACGAACTCCACAGCACCATAATGGCTTTACTGAAAACTGGGAAGTTTGGTATCAAACTTCTCAGCACATTAAACCAACACTGATGCCCGTTTGAGATTTAAAAGCAGTCAGAGGGCATCTTAGAGATGCTGCCTGAAAAACTACCTTAATCTGGTGTCCTGGCTGAGTGGCTGCTTCCCAGCTGCCACCACCAGACATGTTTGTGAACCCCTGGGTCAACAGCCTACCACTCTCGGGGTCCTGAAACTAAGCACATCCTGGTACAAAGGTGCCAAGCCTCCTCCCCAAGGATAGGCAGGATCCACGAAGGGGAAGCTTTCAAGGTGTGCCACCTTTGTGAGCTACCCCAGCCATTTCCTGTTCCTAGCAACTGGCCTCTACCAGTTCTGACCCCCACTTTGGGTGGGAGAATCAGCGGGAAAATCAAGATAGGAAGAGAGGTGTTCCCACCTTTGCCAACCCTACCCTTCAGGTGGGGGAGGCAAGGAGAAGCACAACTCTCAGTCCCTGCCATCTTGCAGATGGGGGACCCAGCCAACCAGAGTGAGGCTCATTCCTCCCTCCCACTGCACCCACCCCAAGGAAGGGACCCACTGATCTCGACCTGTACCTACCTGTAAAACCCCTAAATTTAGTATTTAGGGGCAACCCTGAACCTAGCCTCCTCAGAATAGAGCCAGACAAGAAGAAGCCGGAAGAAGAAGGACCGAGCAGCCATGTTGAAAGAAGAAGAGGAGGACACCCACTGACTTTTCCCCAGCCCTACCGGCCTGTCCTGACCTCTGACTCCTCCAGCAGAACCTCTGTGTGTCCTGCAGCAAGCAGCCCTTAAAAACCCAGAGGACCTGTACTGCCTTCGCAAATCCAAAAGACTTTGTCTCCCGTGAGCACCTACACTGAGTCCGGCTGACTCCCTTGAGTCTTCACCACTCTGCTCCCGGCACCCCAAGCCCGAGTAACCCAATACTTTAAAGAGGTCCCCCCGGCGATCCTAGCCGTGATCCCTGAACCTCTACAAATTCCTAAACCAAGTCTTAAGCCCTCCTCTGGGAGGTACCCTACGACCGCAGGTGACATCCCGACCGACTCCGTAACTGAATCGGTCCAAGAAGACCAACTGCGACCGCCCGACTGACTCCATCTACGAATACTGCGTCACAAACAAACAACTCCCAAAGACCCCAATTGCCTTCAGTCGTCGTCTGCCTCCCAGGAATCCTGACCAAATCTGCAGCAGAGACCAAGATCGATGGGCTCCACTGAGAAAACCTTGGGGACCCAAACGACCGCATCCTACACCTGGCCCCCTCTTTTCCGCTGGCGGTGTAGTTCTTGTGCTGGCCACTGGGCCCCAGAGTGCTGACCTCAACCCCAGGAGGTTTTTTTTTCCCCACTTGGTGGCCTGCTCCCCGCAGTCCCCAAACCAACGACCGTGCTTAGCCGGTTGGCTAACGTGTAGTCCCGGCACTCTGCACCCGGCCGTCTCTGTGACGCTGGTGGTGCGGCACGAGTGCCCACCTGACCGAATCCTACTCACGGACTCATAACTTACATTCTGTTCTCCCAGGACTAAGTGTGTACCGTGAGTAATACTGCAAAACTATAACCATATTGCAAAACATATTATATTCTTTTCCTTCCTCCTAGGAAATGTACCAGCATGGTATCTAGAGATACCTTGCTGTGTAAGAAAAAGTAACGTACAAAGTGACCTCAGTAGTAACTGAAAAGTAATTCCACCTGTTTTATGAACAAATGATGTACCTGCAACCAAACCAGTTGCATTCAACTGCATTTAAACTGCATTTAACTGCATTATTCTTGCAAAGTATATTTATATTACCTGCACCAGGCTTGGCTTGGTTCACGAAAATAAAAATACAACAAAATAATATTTTTATACAACCAAATTGGTGTGAGTATAAGTCTTTGAGTGTATGGCATAATTTCCTGCCTGAGTGTGGACAACAAATGCTTAGCACTACCCTCGGAAAAAGCCTTACTGCTCGCCCACACTACCACAAATAGGGAGTAAGTATTATCTACTTTCACCTCTGGCTACCTTTGGGGTTCCACTGGACACTGTGCACACCATACCTTACATTGGTATACTATATGCAGAGCCAGCGTTCTACATTTCTGCATTAATTGCAGTTTGGCTTGGGTGCAGTTATTAGTATCCAAATAAAGCACATTACAACAGTCAATTCTTGACTTAACCAATGCCAGTGTGACTTTTTTCCATGACGAGAGGGGGATAAAAGGAAAGATTTTCATCAGAATTTGATAAGCCAGAAACAAGTCGAGGTTGTGGAGTTGGCCTGGAAGTTCAGTGAGAGTTCACTGTCCAGTATCACCCCTAGATTCTTCGGCTTCAGTGTAAGAGCTGGCAAGATGCCGAGTGTATCCAGCCACCACGTGTCGTTCCAAATGGAGGCCTGAGCCTCAAAGAACATCGCCTCAGTCTTCTCTCATTAATCTTCAGTTAGTTTCTTTTCATCCACCCTGCTACTGCTGTCCTACAATGGTTAACTTTGGCTGCGGTCGCTTTCGTGTCCTTAGAGAGGATCTGAGTGTCGTTAGCATACGAGCAAGTGGGGAGACATAGAAGTAAAAATCATAGGGCTCAAAGATGAACCCTGCGGCACCACAGATGGCATGGAGAAGAGTCCCACTGGAATTGGTTCACCATTACCCTTTAGGAACTATCCCTGAGGAAGGAGGACAGTAGTTTCAGAGCCCTGTCTGTAATACTCATTTCCTGTAGGCGTTCAATCAGCAGGGATGGGAATAATGATATCAAAGGCCGCTAACAGATTCAACAAGTTCAGAGCCATGCCCTGCCCTTCATCCACAAGCCGCCTAATGCAGTCTGTGGCAGACACCAGTGCTGTTTCAGTTCTGTGATTTTTCTGGAACTGTGACATGTCCAGCCAATTTTGTTCTTCCACAAATGCCATCATGTGGCTATTAAGATGTTTCTAAAATTTCCTAGCTGGAACTGGAATTGAGAGACAGGACGGTAGTTTTTTAGTGTCCAAGTTGGGCTTTTGAAGAGTGGCTTCACTGCTGCCTCCTCCCACCCAGAAGAGATGAAAGTGGGTGTGCCACAACTCCGGCTACCACGTGCAGATTATTAGGTTCAACTGGTTCAAAGGTAGACTCCACCTTGTTGCTAAGAAAGTGCCACTCACAAGTTTTGTGGTAAGGAAAGAAAAGCCTGTGAGCAAAGTTGCAGTTTTTTTCTTATATTCCAAGAATCTAGGAGATTCTGACTGAAGCTCTGTTCTTGCCAGCATGTGTTGTCTTTTGATGTTGACTCTTCTAGCTCTTTATAAATTCTAGAAATTTTAAGTTGAAAAAAGTTGGGTAACTGGTTGCAAGGCGATTGAGAGCTTTCAAATTTTGTGGATGCCGGGGGAGTGGATAACTGCTGCAAAATCTTTAAAGAGTTTTCTTGAGGATTTAGTTGCTTCAATTTTGTAGGTTCCAATAACTTGTGAACAGCTTTCTCTTGCACTTCATAGTTTCTTTCTCCAGGCACACTCCTGGCAGCGACAAGCCTGCATAAGCAACCTCAGTATGTCTCACCATCTAGACTTTCCATCATAGGAGCCACCATATGTGCGGCTGCTGGGACTCAGGCTCTGCCTTTGTCTCCTTCCTTTGTTCTAGGAGGACGGGGGGGTGATCCATTGGCGAACCACTACAAAGGCCACACACAACCAGCCTGAGAGGTCCTCCGCCCCTTTGTCCATGTCATCCTGAGCAGCAATGGAATTACTGATTACACCCGCTGCAAATCCCTTCTGTAAAGTTTACTTTTGGAAAGTGTGTCCCTCCCATGGACAGGAGGCAACATAAGTGAAAAGTAAAATGCCCTATAGTCTGAACAGGCGAGGGAAAGTAGAGTCTGAAAAGACACTTGGGAGTAATTAGAAAAAATGCTGTTTAGGGTGTGTCCAGCAACATGGGTGGAATTGTGACCAGCTGTGGCAACCCCAGGAAGGCCAAAGTCTTTTTTCAGAGCAACTGGATCTCTATTGGCGCAATCCTTGAGATGAAAGTTAAACTCCCCCGAAATGGTAATATTCCCATTTACTATGAAGGCTTCTATGAGATTCAATTAGGAAGGAGGTCCTAGGTCCAGGGGGCCTATAGATTAGTGTTCTGAATATGGAGCTGATAGGGGATAATTAGGCTTGAAATACAAAGCTTCACACAAGGTACTCCCCAAGCTAGACTCTAGACATTGGTACTGAGCCTCTAAAACAACCGCTAGTCCTCCTCCTGGCCTGCCAACTCTATCGAATCTGAGAATCAAAAAGTCTGAAGGAATCGCAACCATTAGTTCATGGCCTGAGGCACCATTGCACGTCATTCCTTAATGAAGACCCAGTCCGGGTCATGAGCAGGCTAGAAAATCTGTGCATCCAACTTTATGTTTCATTGTGACTTTGCAATAATTCAGGACCCTTTAAATGTCATGCTTCCTAAGGCATCCAAGCTGTTTTTATACTATTATCAGGGTTGTGAGGTGTGCTAAACAGATGAGTAGGATGCCTTAAAACTACAATTGTTGCTCATGCATGGTCTTAGATCATACATGTCAGCGAAGCCAAAAGGCAGGCTAACCCTCCCACTGTAGCTTTAGTAGTTGTTCTCTGGGATATCCAGTGAGTGGGGCATATCCAGGCCAGCAGGACCAGGGCTCCGGGCGCTGGGCGCAGTGCGGATGCAGACAGGCGCAGACAGACTTGCCTTTGGCCCATGTTCACGCACACATGCCCCTTAAGTAGAAACACTGGTTCAAATGACTAGAACGCTAAATTCCAAAATGTCCCCCTCTCCTAACAAGGAAGAGGGCAGCATCTATCTTTTCCTCCGCTCAATTGGTTGCATATGGACTCTGGTGGACCAGGGAGAAGGTATTTAATATTCAAAAATAAAAGTTTGGCTGGAACTCAGGAGAATGCTTTAAAACAAACAGCAATTAAAAAATACTTCAGCGCTCTGCCACCACCGCGCTAGTCTAGGTGCTGCAAACAGTACAGCTCAGAAGCATGAACAGGTAACCGCTATGTGCTGCTTAATATGTACTGCAGACAGAGCGGTTTAAGCCAAAAGAGGTACATGGACCCCTCCTGAGCTTGTACACATCATGCTATTACTCTACCACTTCAGCTGCTTTTTCATAAAACAGTACTGTTTACACTCTCCAAAGGCCCTGCAGCTGATAGTGTGCACATAAATTCCTTTGCAGGCTTCTCCCCTTGTTACTAGGCAGAAGCAGGACAATGTACAGATCTAATGGCTTTAATACATTTAGCAGGAAAGCGTTTTGGGTGCCTTAAAGACAAAGAATAGGGTGGTTTGACAGTGGCGTGAAATATCCAAGCACCCCTCAATGTACATCTCTTGTCCACTGTAAAAAGTCTTAATTCAGACAATTTTTGCTATTTGTGCAAATAATTGAGCAGCAGTCAAATGTGCTAAATGCCCATCATTACCATTAATCTACATTTTGTGTCGACGATTCGCCATCCATGCCTAGCCTTGGCATGGAGTGTGGCTGTCCTCAAGGTAAGAGGAGTTTGAGTGCTGGAAAATGATACAGGAATGGAGGAGAGAGAAATAATAAAACATTACTAGAAGGAAAAATGTAAAGAAATGCTATAAGGTAGAGAATATAGTAAATAACTGACAATAGGAATGAAATAGTGAGGGGATAAAAAAAAGCAAAATCATTTTTGGAGGAGAAAAAAGAGCAAACACTCATCACCACTGATAATTGCAGTTTTCCGAAAAAAGGAAAATACTGAAAAAGCTCTGCTGAAATACACAACAAATCATAACGACAAATAGGAACATATAGAGATACAGACTCCATTGACAACCGTTTTCAGAGAAAAACATCTGTTATTGATCCTCTCGTAGGCTGGTCCCATAGATCCAATGAGCAGGAAAAGAAGAGTCAGGCACAACATGAAGTTCCTCTGTAATCTCTCTCACCTCTACTCAGAGGCCACACTCTTAGGGCAGGTGATGTGCTGGCAGCATCTCTGTGTCAGAATCCCTGTGGGTGTTGTCTTTATTGCTGTCCAACCCAACAGTGTTCACCCAGCACAAATAATACACAGTGCATGTTGGCTCAAGTAGTCTAACAAAAGGTGTTGTGTTTGCCCTCAGAAGGCTGATGCTTCTTCAAGCAGCAGTGGGCATGCGGTGTATGCATGTTAGCATGGCTTAGGCAGTACTTGAGATTAGGCCTGGAAAAATCTAGATGGGTCCATTCTGAATTACTTTAGTTAGGTCTTAGTTATTTTTTAATTTCTTGATACACCTATATTTGCTGGTGATTCCAGGTTTCAGAAATTCTCAAACTGCTTAGTGATTTATGATGACCCAGTAAGAGAATGATAAGGACCAAAGGGATAAGGATGACAGCAAAAAGGCGGAGGGGTAGAGAAAGAGCATAGAGAGACACCACTAAAACTGGACCAGTGCTGAAAAAGGGGGGAACATAATGAGCAGCTAGCCAACCAAATAACTTGGTTGGTCCAGAAGTGACTGTGAGACCAACAGCTCACAGTATAATGTGGCAGGTGCAGAAGTATATGAGGTGAATGAATTCTGAGATGGGGCTCAGGAAGGTTGGCACCACCACCCACTCACCGCATAAAAATAAATGTTGAGTTTTTGTACGCATCACAATCTGTTCTTACTCAATAATGCATATAAACTTTGACCAGAAGTTAGATGGGCCCTGAGATTCAATGTTAAAATTACTTATCTACAGCCTCGTTGATAGCAGCAGGGGAGTCAAACGCCCTCTAACATTACATACCCTTGAGGATAATATTTTTAAAATCAGAATGACAAAGGGCCTTATGCTGAGCTAACAAAGGTTCTCATGCTGAGCCTGTGCTATAAGTTAATAAGCCCCTTCAGGTTATATAAGGTTCGGATAATTCTCTAGTCATTCCCCTAGCACATATGACAGTATCAAAATGTGAGAGCCCAGGCTATCATTGAAAGTAACAGTGCAATCCTTTGCTCATTCTTGGCTTTTATGAACTCTGAGTTGTTTTAAGTAAATATCTCTGCAGAACAAACTGTGATTGCTTGACAGTCCACTTCCAGCTACAACATGTTCTGTGCCCTCTATTTAAAACATACCTACTTGTGTATCCTGGAGGTGAAGTCAGTGAGTGGCAAAAGTTCCTATTAACCCAATTAATGGCTACAAAAGTGGCTAATTTATGAATTGGGGCAGTTGTGAACTTGCAAAGACACACCATGTAATTGTTTTGCAAGGTGTGGAAGAATGTATGCGTTTGAGCTTGCTGCAGGAAATGTTTGTTTTAATATCAGGGAAATCAACAGTAAAAACTGGCCCAGTAGACCATACAACAGGCCCGCAAACAGCCCAAACAAATGGCCCACACACTGATCTGGGAGACGAGCCCTACAGGCACTGCCTGATTGCCCTACAGGCTAGTCCAACTCTGATCACGGATTGCAATAATCTAAATCTGAAGTGTGACCACATCATATCACAATGGTATTTGACTCTCTGAGAGGAGAAAGCCAGCTCCAATATGTCAGGTCCTGAAATAGGAAATTGAATTCTAGCCTACAGCATGAGCAAATCAGACACGCATCAAATCAGAATTAAAAAGCACTGGTCCGGCGCAGTTTGAGTGCCAACTGCATAAGTTATCTTTTGTGTATTTGTAAAGCACGCACTAACACCTATGAGGGTATCCTGGCGCTGAGCAGGTGTGTGCGCCTTGCCCTGCCTATGGTAGGTCGGTTACTTGAAAAATCAGGTCAGGAGAGGAAGAGGATCTGATGTGAAGTGGGAGTCAATTCCATGCTTCAGAAGTGATGTAATCATCGCTCTAGGATGTTCAAGAAAGGACTCCAGACCTGGCTTTTCGAACGAACAGATCACCACGAAGCAGTTAGCAACTCTAGCACCTCAAGACCCTCAAGGGTGATTTGCCATGCTATATAAATCCCTGATTGAATTTAAGTGAACGCTTGTCATCTAAATGGCCTTCCTGCAACCAATGTCAACCTGAACTGTATCTTCATTCAGTCTGTTGCAGTGTGCTCAAACAGATTTGGTGCAAATTCAAGTATACCACAAGTGGATTCAGCCAATCTGGTGTCTAGAAGCAGGGCTGGAGGAACGTCTCATCACTTAAGATATGGTGAGTTTAGGGAAGCAATACTCTAGACTTGCTCACACTGAGTTCATTTTAGGGAAAGAAAGGCTGGAAGTACTTGCAGAGTGTGGGGCAGTCTGGAAGGAGACTTGTCTTAATGTTAGAGATACATGGCTGATTTGGAGAATACACTCAGCAACAGTGCATCTACAACAATCTACATTTCCCCGGAGACATGGTCACCATCCTGGATATCTAGGTATATTTTCCATGTGACCCATTGTGTCTTTGCAAGGCAATTGCGATACTACAGCCAGAACTTTGCTAAGAGGATGTAGGATTTCTTTGCAAAGAAGAGCAAGTTACTTACTCCTTTTCAGGTAGAGACGCAATCTAACCCCATATTCCGCACCATGTGAATGTCTCCCAGGTGGCATATCGGTTGGGTAGATTTCAATAGCAATTCCTTTGTGTATCATGACATGGTGTCGTAAGGCTCCATTCCAGATTCATTCCTGCCTAAAATGCAAAGTCGGGTCACTATATCTAATTCAACTTCATGTGTTGACTTCAGCATCTTTCTAATCTCTGTCTGTGCAATCTGCTGTGGAGCCCTTATAAACCAAAATTTAGCAATGTGCAGATTGCTAGCTTAGCTTTGTGGTAAACTAGAATATGTACCAGAAAAGACATTACTGAAGGGAAGTAACTTGTTCTTCTGAAAGAGACTTCTAACCACAGATTCCCCACCTTGTGAACAGATACCAAGGCAGTACCTTTCAAATTGGTGTGTCTGTAGAATGGCACATACCTGTAAGTACTGCAGGACAAATCTGGGAGGTTCCCACCAAACCTGGCTATGCTGCCAATAGTGCTTTGTAAATATGCGGAGGAACATCCACGTAGCTGCCTGGAAAATGTCCAAGACTAGCACACCACATTCCATTTCATTTGTAGCAGCCTTTTTTCTGTGGAGTGAGTGTGCAAGCCTTCTGTGGACTGTTTCCCAGCTAGCCCATAGCAGAGCTTAATGCAAAGGACAATCCATGGAGAGATAATTATCTTTCGCGCTGCTTTCCCCATTTTAGCACCAGAGAAAACAAAAAGCAGAACATTGTTTAGAAAGTGATCTCTGGTCATAATGTAAAAACTGAGGGACCTTTTTGGATAAAGCTGAGGAAGCCATTCTTCTTTCTAGGATAAATTAGGAGGGCCATAGTAATGGATTATCGAAGGCTGCAACTACCTCAAGCAGGAATTCTGCTGTCATCCAGAGGACACGAAACCAAGTATCACATAACATGACCCACCAGAAGCATGTAGGAAGCCAAGAGGCCAAGAGGTCAAGAAGCCCTCACCCTCATTGCAACCCAGGACAAAGGCTGAAACATCAGAATCAGAGCCTGAATCTCCTGGATTTGTTGTGGTTAAGAGAATGCACGGGAAAGCACTGTGTCCCAGATTGCTCCATAAATGGGGCCATTGGGAATGAGTTTGGTGTGACTTTGACACGTTGATGAAACAGTCCAAGGATATCCTCAGGTCAGCTGTCTGGAGTTGATTTACAACCATTTAAGTTGAGTCAATCTTCAGTAGCCATTCATCAATGTACGGGAAGGCAGGTATTCCCAACCTGCGCAGACTAGCTGCAACCAACATTTTTGTGAACCCAGGAGGTCTGCTGGTAAGGCCAAAAAGAGGGCACAGTTAACTGAAAGTGCTCTTGGCCTACCTGAAACTGCACGTAGCTTTTGTGGGATTGCAGGACCGTGCTGTAAAAATAGGCATCCTGCAAATCCAATGTCATTCTCCAGTGTCGTCGGTCCTGGACCACTCCACAAAGGCCTTAGGAGACCGGCCCCATTAAAACACGTTTGGCCAGAGAGGCACATGTTCCCAAAACACCATAAATTCAGATGCCATAGTAAGTTAGGAACACTCAGCTAATCAGAACACAGCATGCACACTACCTGCAGTGATCACATGCTCCCGATGCCGGACATCTGGAAATGTATCCACTGGCCCCACATTGTGTTCATGCAAAGTTGAGACCCGTCTGCGCTTCTTATCAAATGACCAGATATTATTTGCCCATGACTAGGCCCAGATTTCTGTCTCCGTAGGATTGTACTAATTACTTTATAACACTTCATGTAATGTATAAAATGACACACAGTCTTTAGACCCTGACTCTGTTGTCTGCTTTCCCAGCCGCTGCATTTAAGTAAACACATTTCCAGATATTGCCAAACTTCTCTTGTCTTTTATTTTTTCAGGGTATATTCACATTCAAGCAACATCTTGCTGAGCCTGATAGGGGAGATTGGTTCATCGAGCCTGACTGCAGCCAGAGAAACAGGACCCCACACACACTGATTTATATCTGTGCAGCAAGAACGGTGAGCAGGCTACGCAATTGATTGGACGTTCGGCTGAATTTGCGGGACAGAGGTCTGTCCTGGAGCAGCTGTCAATGGGTAAAAGACTATATCTGATGCTTACTCCCAGCATTTGACTTATGGCAAACTAGAAAGAAGCACCAAAACCTAACCTGAACACCCTGACACTAACTGAAACCTGACATATTGCCTAGTTTATGTGTCCAAGTAGTCGAATCAGGGCAATCCAGCGGAGGTCAATTTTCGTTTATATTCAGCAGGCAAGGAATACCAAATACCAAAATGAGTAAGTGCCTTTTGTGAATGCCAAAATGAGTAAGTGCCTTCTGTGAATACCAAAATGGTAGTAAGTTTAGGATTTTGTCTTAAGTTAGTTCTGTGAATCGGGCCCAATATTTCGGCCTCGTTTCTCCCTCCTTACTTCACCTCACCTCTTCGATCTCAACCCTCTCTCTCACGCTCTATCTCCATTTTTTCTAAGGTGTTCTAAGGGTAACGCTACCATCAAGTTTAAGTGAATTTTTCTTTATTGCTAAAACCCTGCCACATGCAGGAATAGAGTTGAGGAGATGCAGTTGGGCCAAGAGCATTCAGTAACTGCCTCAAAGCAATCTAGAAATACACATAGCTAAGAAGTGACACTTGCTCATATGAACCAAACCTAAAAAAATAACGCCCTTCCTTTTAAGTTTAAAAAAATACAGTTGGACTGTGTTTATGCTCCGAAAGTCTGACACTGAGATCCTGAATCTTCAACTTGCTCTACCATTCTCCTGGTTAAGAAAGGGAGTAGTTCTTTCTCCGACTCCCACCCAAACAATGACCACATCTTGGCCTTTATGAACACTCTACCTCGGAGCAAAGCACTCTCAGTTTTAACAAATTATGAATCCTTGTAACCATAACCCTGTTATCTCATGAAGTAGGTTCCAGTGCATTTTGAACGTGGGTTAATCCTACCAACAGAATTAAAGAAATTGGGTGAAACAGATACTTATTTCTGCTTTTTTTATGTTTTCCTACTTTTCGCAACCTTTGTGCAAAGCTAACAGCTGCCCATTAGTAGACTGAGAAGGATGCTTGCCACAAAGATCTGCAGTACAAGAGGACTGAATCTGAGGAGAGCGATAAAGTTTATTGTTTTGATTGACCCTTTCGTGTTATCTTGTACAGTGGCGAGCAGCATGACTCGTGGGTGGCCGGGCGGGGGAAAATGCGGGGAGGATGGTCGCTGGTACAAGGGGGCCCATGCGAGGATGTGGAAAACTAAAAAAAAGGAAAAGAGAATAAACATACCTTCCCACCGGGTTCTGCGTCTCTGCTCCTGCTTTCCTCAAGAATCAGGAAGCACAGCCAGGCCCCACTGACCAAGCACAACGCTGCAATGCAACGTTGTGGTTGGTTTTTAGCATCCTGGTTTGATGCTTAACCAGGGAATGAGGGCCTGGGCATGTTCTCTATGCAGGCTGCAATGCAGCGTGCATGGAGAATGGAGAAAGTGGGCATGACTGGTTTGGGTGGCCCGGGAGGGCCGACCAAAGAGTCATTGTGCACTTAAGAGTGGTTAAACCACAAATACCCTGCCCTGCTTCAAGAGCAGAGCAGCCCCAAGCAAAGAAAACATAAAATGATATTAACTTCTTGCACTGCTTGAAAGCAGTGGGGTGACTCTCCTCCGCCATAGCGTACAGTATACAGTATACAGTTCCCCGAAACAGGGGTTGAAAACGGACAATGAAATGCACTACTTCCTGTACGGGATATGTATTACTGATGTAGATACATAGTGCAACAGACCACAATAGCAGTAGCCCCTGTTAGAATGCCCATGTTGGAGCTACCTTAATTTCACTCTTTAAGACCTGTGGGATCTGATACACTACGGGGAAGCAAGTGTTTGCCCGAGTTACGATACCATCGCCTACTGAATCCTGTCCAAGGACTTGGCTTGTGGTGGTAATACCTAACTCCCTTGTGCTACAACATATGAGTCAAGGTATATAACTGAGCAGTGTCAACATAATAAGACATATTTGTGGCTATTATATTTACAATTGTTGTTTTTTTGCATTTATTATACTGTCTGGGACTGAACTATGCCACACAATTTGAGCCATGTCCCATTGCTATAGAGTTAAGCTCTTGCAATAACAATTGAGTTTTGTTTTGAATCTGCAGTGAATTTTAATCACTTTGCTTAAACAAGAAAAAATGCGTGTACTAGAGGCTGTGAACTTTTTTAATCGCCAAACAGGAACTAATTAGTCCTGTATATTATAAATTTCTTTGTTTAAAAGTGTCATATCATGTAAACTAAGGACTGAATATGTAATAACTCAAAGCCTTTATACATAATATGTGAATATTCTTTATGCTCTTTTGTGTAATATACTGTCTATATTTCAACAATGTTACGACATTTGAATCTTGTCCCCCCGCCATAGGGCTAAAATTTCAAAAAAAATACGGTGTTGTGTTTTGAGTTGTTCATTTTTTCTCAGCGAATAAGAACTGATCGGCTTGGATACTACTGATCTCTCTGTTTGAAGCTATCATTATGTGCAATTTTTGGGGCTTAACATGTAATAGCCCGATGATTATGTTGCCGCAAATGGACTATGTTTGTTTAAATTTCGCTATAACATCATACGCAGAAGTCTCTAATAATTTTTTGGAGAATAGAGTTTCCTTTTTCAATCCCTTGCACTCTGCTTCTCTGACATACCACACAGTCATCGACGTATGTCATTTTATGAGGCACTAGGACTTAGCCTCCTTTTGGCCTTGGAACGTATCGGGCATGGCTAGTATGAGGATAAGGTAGGTTTTTGTTCGACTGTCAGGTTCAGACTGTGAACAATAAAGAGTCAGGACGTAATACTGAACCAAGATTAAGGGGCATATCACCAAGCTGGCGATGAAAAATTATCGCCGCTTTAGCGTCCGTTTTCGGACGAAAAGTGGCAATAATTTTATCGCTTAATCATCAAGGTCACGCTAACGCGTGATTCCTTGCTTTAGCTCCCTTTCCCATAACGCCCACCTTTGCATCTCTAATGAGATGCAAAGTGAGCGTTCCGTCCCAAAATAACTGGAGAAATGTCGCTAAGCGACATTTCTCCAATTATCAAGGGAATCACTAATTGGCATAGTGATAAGAAAAGTAGCGCTAACCACAGGTAACGCTACTTTCCTTACGCCTTCTTTCACCGTGACTTAGCCATTATATCGAATCTAAGGTGGATATAATGGCTAAGTATGCCCTGCCTTATCAGCAAGCTAACGCCAAAATGTGTGAGATTATCGCTGGATTTCCAGCGATATTCTCACTTTTGGCTGTTAGCGCAAGGAATTTTATCGCTTTTGAGATAAGTGTTGCTGATAGCACGCTATCTCAGCGATAAAATTCCACGCTAGCCGGCGATAATTATCCTAGCGCTAAGTGCGCTTAGCGATAATTATTGCCGACCCTTTCTGATATGCCCCTTAGTACGTCACGATAGTAGTTATGCCTGGAGGTCTAGTGTTGCAAGGAACTCATACACAAGCACGTAGCGACTTCCGGTAGCCTGGAATACTTTAAGTTAGGTGGGTAGACAGGAAGAGTTGAATGACTTTTTTGGGACATGGGGCTAACCCGATAGGAATACTTGTAAGTATGTTTTCAGAATATTGCTTTTTCCTAACTGATCATGTCAATGCAGATCGGTTAAGGGGTTGGAATATTGGCAAGAGAGTAATGTATATTTGGATGCCGCAATTGGGTGAGGGTATTTTTTTTAAAACAGTTTCCCTTTGACTTTAAGTTTGTTCCCTGACACTTTTGATTTGGGCTTGGGTCGATTATATTTAGTCAACGCTCTGGAACATATTAAGGTACTCTGAAGCTCACTTGGTTAACCGCAGCAAGCGCATCTCAATTCTACTTCTTTTTTAAAAGGGCTGCCAATTGACTTTAAGGGGCATATCAGCAAGGCTAGGCGATAGAATTATTGCCGCTTTTGCGGCTGATTTCGGCCGAAATGCGTTGATAATTTTATCGCCTAATTAGCAAGCTCACGCTAACGCGTGAAAACTTGCGTTAGAGTAGGAATTCCTAACGCCCAGCTTTGCATCTCTAATGAGATCCAAAGTGGGCGTTCCTGACCTGACATGACAGGACATGACATGACATGACAGGAGAAATGTCCCTAAGCGACATTTCTCCTATCATCAAGCCCCACGCTATGAAGCATAGCGGCAAGACAAGTAGCGATAACCCCTGTTATCGCTACTTTCCTTACGCCTGCTTCAGGACTGACTGGCTAAGTTTGTGAGTCCCTATCATCAAGCTAACGCCACATTGCGTGTCACTTGAAATCCTGATGCCAAAAATCTCCCCCTTGTTGGCAGCTGTCCAGATAATATTTTATGTTATGTAGAAATCCCATAGAAGATTGGTAATGACAGTGCATTCCCATTGCTGTAAAGCTATAAGGATTAGTATAATGTTTCAAAAATGAAATAAGGTGCATGCTGTGTTGAATAATGCATATGTTCTCAGGGCCACCACCCAATTCCTTGACCTAGGTTTCCAACTAGCCAAGCACCAAATTACACACAAATGGAAATCACCTGCCCTCCTCCATGTCCATGTGGGCTCAAGCACTACAAAAAGAAGATACATTGAGATTGAGCAAGTATCTCCTTGCACCCTGCTATGATACTATAAGGACTCATTTCCAAGCTGCTATTCTACACTCAGTTACATCCCCTAGACGATCATTAAGCACTGCTGCAGACATAGGCCCACTAGCTGCACACTGATTGCAGAATATACTATAAAGACTACTTACCATTTGCTCTTTTGTTTACCTCTAACTGATCTTGTGTTGCAAATGGTTCATTTCAGCTTAATGGATAGGTGGAGAACTGTTCCCTGGTTAAATTTTATTGTCCTTGTTTCTTTCCTTAGATTTGTTAGATTTTTTTTGTTGATATGGATCAACCACACTGACTTACAATTTGGGGTACTGCCCATACAATGATCTGTTCCCATAAGCTACATGTCCTGTGTTCTGCGGAAGGCACTGATTAACATACCTTCACATGCTCCGTTGTATTTATTTGCTGGTCAATAAGGCATGTTGATTTATGGTTCTATGCCTGTTGAAACAACTATATTGCTATCTAAATAAAAATGTTCAATAATTTCCAAGTCAATTAATACATTTATCCTGGAAACCAGAGAGGTGCATTCCACAACAGTCTGCGTCATGACAGCCATATGCTCTTTTTGCACCATATTCTACACTATAGAATGTCTTAGAATGACCACGCTTCACCATTACAGCACTCCATCATTCCAGCCCCATAATGCATCCCACTTCTTAAACATGAAAAATTAAGAAATACTAGTTTATACCATCAATGATGAAAAAGGGAAAAAATTGTAGAGATCGGGGAACAAAGAACAAGTCATTTTGCAAAACAATCCAAGCAAGAGAAATAAAATGATAAGAGAAATAAAGAAGTCTTTTTTCTTTCAATCAGAGTTGCAAAAAAGTTGCATTTGGGCTGCATTAAATCTGGCTCTCCCTGTGATTTCCTTCCTATCTCTGTGCTGCAGCAGTTTGACCTGTCAATGCTTACAATCATTATGGAACTCCTAAATACTACTTTAAAGCAATCCCTGGTTCGTCTCGAATGGAAGCACGCAATGGTTATTCCATTATTGAAAAAGGCCAACGCTGACCCTACTGTGTCGTCTAACTATCGGCCAATTTCCTTGCTTCCTGTATTTTCTAAAATCTTGGAGAGGCATATTAATGGTCAACTATCTTAGTTCATTGAAAAGAACAAGATTTTACATTCCTCTGGTTTTCGAACCGGTTATTCTACGGAGACGGCTCTTCTTGGCGTAACCGAAATGTTGCGCCGAAATCTGGATGCAGGCAATATGGTCGCACTTGTCTTACTGGATTTAAGTTTGGCCTTTGATACGATGTCCCATGCCATCTTGATAAAGGCTCTACAATCTATATGGGTCACTGGTTCTGCACTTAGCTGGTTAACATCTTTTCTTACTGACCGTACGTTTCAGGTTTTTTCTTCTGCAGCAAATTCCAAGACTCATTCATCCCCATATGGAGTCCCCCAAGGGTCTATTCTTTGTTCTTTAACATATATGTTAGACCCCTGGCAACGGTTGTTGAAGAAGCTGGGTTGTCGTTATTTTCATACACTGACGACACTCAGATTATTTTTTCACTTTCTGCAGGAAAAAAATCAGAGCCCTCTGCTCTTCGGGCCGGGTTGAGCAAAGTGGCATCCTGGATGCATGCCAATTTTCTCAAGCTGAATGGTGAAAAAACGGAGGTTTGGGTAGTGGGGAAAGATAAAGAGCTGTGGGGTCCTCAACATTGGCCCACAGAAATGGGTGCAGTACCTCAGCCTTCTCATCATGCTCGCAACCTTGGCTTTATTATTGATGACTCACTATCTATGCGTCATCAATCCACGAAGGTTGCTGCAACATGTTTCACAATTCTAAAGTGGCTGAGAAAAATTGTGTGGATGCTCCTTAGCCCTACTCAGAGAACCATAGTCCAGGCTCTTATTACATCTAGACTGGACTACAGTAACATCCTCTATCTGGGAGCCAATAAAGATGTTATCCGAAAGCTTCAGAGAGTACAAAACTCAGCGGCCAGATTGCTTTGTCGCACTCCGAGAAATGCTTCTACTTCTGCTTCTTTGAGAGATCTTCATTGGCTAAAATTGAGAATCGGATCAAATTTAAAGCTCTGAACTATCTGTTCAGAATTAAACACGGCACAGCTCCTATCTTTGTGCAAAATCTGGTCCATCTTTACTTACCTTCTTGCACTCTCCGATCTACTACTCAGGTTACATTTCAGGTGCCAAGGATTCGACTTGCCCGCATGGGCGGCCGTTCCTTTTCATATTTGGGCCCTGTTCTATGGAACGCTCTTCCGCTGTTTCTTCGTACTCAGATGAATGTCACATTATTTCGCAAATCCTTAAAAACCTGGCTTTTCAATAAGTAAGCTCCTCTCTACTATTCTGCTGTTGCCTCCGTCGGGCGCCGGGAAACCCTTGCGGGTAGCTGTTGCGCCTAGATATACATTTAAATAACATAACATAACATAATATGCCCCAGGGAATTTATTTGAAAAAACTCACTTGCAATAGAAATCAAATATTAAAAGAAAATACAAGATATGTACAAATGTTGCTACATCACATGGAACTGTTAAGTCCACCTTGTCTCTGCGGGCCTAGTCCTTCAACTACTCATGTGGATTCCTACTCCTGTTATAGTCTGTGATAAAGTTATCCTTTTGGTCCTGATCACCCCCATTTTTGCTTGCTACTGGTGGTAATATTCTCCCTCGTCTATGCTTTCCAGAACCAGGGCCAGTGCACTGATATGAAGGCTATGCAAATTAAATCTAATTATATTATGTACTGACAGACTAGTTGTAAGTCCCTAGTATATAATAGGCCATGTAGGTTTAGAGACCCATCAGACTTAGTGCACTAAAGTGTCCACTACTGTGTTCTCTGCTGTCATTTTAAAGGCAGGACAGCCTTTCAGGATGCCTTAACATTACATGTATATGCAAATTCACTTTGGATTTAAAGGTAGTCTCAATCTACCTTATCTTTACATATATGTCACCCTAAGGTCTCCTCCAGATGCTCCAGGAGTCGGGTGCCTTATAACAATAAGCACAGACATTATAAACAATGTTTTCTAGGTCCCGGTGAGGAAAAAACTACCAATTCCGCTTACCCCATTGTTGTGAATGGCTCCATAGGCTAACATTGTAATATTTTATTTAACTATAAATATTGGTCGGAGCCATGGAAAAATATACTTAAGCAGGATGTGGGAAGGTATTGTGCCACTGTTAGATTTATAATAACTATTACAGAAAATAAATTATTGAACTTTCTTCTCTGAGATCCAAAGCCCAGCTTTCCAGCTGCTTTCTTCTGATTGGCTAGCTGCCTCCCAAGTTTTGGCAGTGCTGCCTGGTGAGGTTAGAAGTGTCCTATCATAGGACACAATAGGTTTCCTTTGGGAAGAAAAATACAAGCTGCAGAACAGATGACAGGAAGGGGGTGAGGGGTAGCCTAACTGATCTTCAATGGGAGAATGACATTTTCGGACACGACAGACCCACCCCACATCCTGCTATCTCAGTCACACAGGAGCCCCAGTTATAAGATTAAGGTGAGGGTTGGAAAGGGAGTGTTTAGGAAAAGTAGACACACCAGTAGGTTGGGTTAGCCTAAACCAGCTCCCTTGGAGAGATTTTCTCCATGTTGGATTTTGAGAAAATTGTGCTTTCTGGAACAACAATGTGCCACACTTTGGAGGAATTGGTCCTACACCTGGGTGGCACCCTGATTCTCATTGGTCAGTGGTGCCCGCTGCTTGATGCCCATAAAGCTGGGAATGAATAAGGGAGAGCTCCATAACTCCTCCGATCTAACAAGAAGAAGAATGACTGCCCTGCAGACTCCATGGCCTACATCAAGAAGACTGCACTCACCAAGACTGCACCTGCTGCCCACTGCGGAACTCAGCACCAGAAGGACTTTGCCTGACTCTGAAAGTCTAAGGAGTTGACTCCCTGGGAGATACAGGTCAACAGAGCCCCCCTGCATCATCTCCACCAGGAGTACCCAGCCTGGAGTGCATCCAACAGACTTTTAAGGATTTGGCAATGTGCATTGTGGGTATTGTAGTTCAGAAATTCCAACTACTATTTAGGAAATTCCAGACCCTTCTATTTGTGTTTTGGACACTTTGAACCCTGAAGGGTAACTTCATGAAGTCATTCCAAAAGTTTGGAGAAGTTTAGACCAATGTTTGGAAAAAGCTCCATACTGTGACCGACCCAACATTGAGAGTCAAGCCGGCTACCTTCAACTGCGACCCAGCCTGGAATTCAGGTGCGTCCCAGTGAAACTCAGGAGCTCTAGGATTTGACTGGGGCCTCACAAAAAATGGAAACAGCAAACCCACACCGAATCTGGCCTGATGAAGTGGCTTGCTCGACGTCAGGGAAAAAGTGTGCTGATCAAATTTTGACCAAGGCCTCCCGCTTAGTGTATTTGACTAGGCACCATCACATTCATCCTCAAACTTTGACCTTGTACCAGTCAAAGGTGACCAGATGTCCCAAGGTGGTGATACATATTCTTTAGCACTAGAAAGTGTCTATTCTTTAGCAATTCATATCTCTGGTTCCCTAAATTGGAGTTTTGTTGTTTTGGTGCCTATTTGTTCATAAAAACATAAGCTATTTTTATAAGTGGAAGTTGGATTTTTATTGTGTGTTGTGTCTTAATAATTTAATATATTGGTGTTTCTTAAATGCTCCTAAGTTACTCCTGCCTGCTCATTACCAACTACCAAGGGTTGAGCAAGTGAGTAATTTATTGATACCTTTACATACCCTTCCATTGGGCTTGTTTCATTATTACTAGTGGTAAGCCACTACTTATCACTACTAATACTTTACTTTCTAACACTAATACATACTTCATTGCATAGGTGGTGTCCCATTCTATTCCCTAATTCTATCTTCAAAATAAATGTATTTTCAACTGCCATCAGATCGTCTAACAATGTAATCAAGGTGTCACATTTTACCATCACTGCATTCTACAAAATGGTCACCACTTCCATGGAATAAAAGCATTTTACTTTTCACCTCTGGAAATTGGCCATGTTCTTTCACATGATCCTTCTGCCTGAGCTGGATTTCAACATCCTTGGAGTTATTTTCTAAATATTTTGCAATTGGGTATTTGTTATGAGATTCCTTTATTTTGCTGCATATGGTTTCCAGAGACCAGTGTTTAACATTTGCCTTGAAAATCTATACTGGATTGTAATTAGTTCTTGAATTCCATCCATCATAATGATGAAAGGAGTCAAATCAGTGACCTCATTCTTGAAAATTGTAAGCAGACACCATTTTATCAACCTGTGTTTTCCAATCAATGTTGTTTTCTAAGGCTAATTGAAGCAGATCAATTAACTCTTGCAATTAGACCTTTTGAATAGTGCTCCTACAGGACCCATATTGTCATCCGCCATACACTTCCAAGGGAACATTGGTGCCATTCTTTCACTGTGGGGGATCTCATCATGCCTAATGACTTGCCAGCTATAAAGCAGCAAGTACACTCTCTCAATAGTCATTTAATTGGCAAGACTACACCAGCCACCAAAACAGATTTTTTTTCAACACGTTTTGATCTGATGATGCCAAAATAACCTTTGTGTCCCTAGAGGAATAACTCTATCACCTCTCACAAACATGTGATTTTTCAATGCTAATTCTGACCTAACCTCCCAATAAGGTTTAACCAGGTTGTCCAATAACGCCTTACATGGTCAGCCCTTACCCACATAAACCCATGACCCATTGCAAAATATCATCCTTGCTGTATTCGCTACACCACTTCACCCTACTGATAGCTGGTAACCCACCATCATGCACAAACGTCCCCAGATATTCATTCCATACTTCATCTTCACATAAACATTTCTGCTACAGGTTGATTAACACGTTTTCCAATCTTACATCATTCTTATGTTTGCGTTTGCCAAATAATAATAGGTTGTCCTGAATGAACATAATGACTCTTTCCTTTACATGAAAGAGGTTGAACCTCAACAGCTGAAACAATGCAAAAGTCGATACCAAGCCATTCATTTAAACTGAAATCTGGTCTTAAGCAGAGAATAGACCTATCATAGAAAACCACTTGTCATCCCTGACCAAGGTCTTCATTTAATTAATTTTAGATAGGGAGGCCAATATTATTGCTAAGATGGTGCTGTGCCACTAAAAACGGGAACATCCTTCAAATGCGTCAATAGGCTCAAATAAATCCAAAAATACAAACTTCTTCCTATTCCTTTGACACTTCATTCTTAGCATTATTGGAATATTCCTGATTTTGTGAACTTTCCAACACATATCTACCTTTAAAATAATTTTGTGCACAAACCCAAACAATTTCCCCATTGTCTTGCTAAAACGTTTGAGAAATGATTGCAATACTCCATTACCTACAGTATCGACATTGACAACCATCAAAACGTAATCCTTATTATTAGGAGCAAACTTTGGACCTAATTTGCAAATGCTAGTTACACTTTAGAGTACGGCATATTTTTAAGTAAGTTGACTGCTTTTTGGTTATTTCCAAAATATGAGTGTAAATTTACATCAAAAGTGTAACATACCTGGATTTTGTAAATAGCCAAACGTACTCAAAGGTGTAAATTACTCAAATGTGTATAGCCCCAATGCCCTTTAATTTGGACTTTTGGAGTAAATTTACACTCTGATTTTGTGAATAGCCAAAAATTAAACATTCTCAAAAATGTAAATTACTCAAAGGTTTACCTTTGTGAAACAGGCCCTATAGGTATAAATATTTGTGATCAGACCATCAAAAGACTGAAGGGCCTTTCTGCCTACATACAAATTCCAATATATTTGCCTGTAATTCATGTTGAACCTCAATCATCGAAAACCAAGCATAGCAATCTGCTTACCAATATTACCTTTAGGATTAATTTCCATTTTCAAATGTGTTGTTCGCCTCACAAACACATTTATTCTTTCAAACCTCCTCTTTAATAATTGTGTTGGGAGACCCGGAATCAGCTAAAATGTTTAGGATGTCATCCAAAACTCTGAATAGTGTCTGCATCCATCACTGCCTTCCACATTCAAGACTAAATTGCCTCTGAAACTCATAACATTCTCACTCACATCAGCCTCATCATCCTCCTTCTTTCATTCTCAACCCCCACACACTTAGGGCTTCATAACGATGTTGGTTGGAAAGGCTTCGAAAGGCATTTGGTTCGTCCAAATCCGTGTCCGAAGCCTTGTTTCCGACCGACTCAGAAACATTTCCTACTGACCTATTACGATAGTCGGAAACCGTTCGCACTTTCCATCTCGGTTCAGACTCGCGTCTGAAAGGCATTCGGAGAAACTGAGTCTGGTCACAGCCAACTTGTACGGCTCCACGGACCGAATTTCCAAAAGAGCAATTACGAAGCCGGATTCAGACAGCCTATCTGAATCAGTTTCTCTGACACAGATCGGCTGTCAGAATCTGACTTTGGGAGCCCATAGCAGGCCCCCCCCTTCACCCAGTGCCCTCCGAATGGGGCCCATGTTGGCACCAAAGGAAACCCCTTTTAAACTTTGCACAGTGTGGCAGGCACCATGGGGTTCCCACCAAAGGGTTAAAGGTTTTCCTCAGCCACCCCTTTCTGCAATGGGAGCCTGTGTTGTTGGTTGGAACACAGGATCCCATTGAAGTCAATGAAGTACGATCGAACGGTGATCAGAAACATCGTAATCTGTCGGTCGGACTCCCCAAATCCGATTCAGTCGGAAAACATTCTGAGACCGAGTCGGTCAGAATGCTTTCTGACCGACATCATAATGAGGCCCTCAATATTTTCCACCCACTATTACAAAGTGGCCCACAACATGACTGCACTGCATGTTTGCTTCTCTGCTCTGCTGGACATTTGTTGCTAGAAACCTACTGTTTCTTGATGTCACAACAGTAACACATGCACTGCTCCTTGTATTCCATGTTTCTTTAACATACTTTGTGTTGGGTCTACTCTCTATTGTGCATTTCATTTCACTAATGACCTCACCAACTTTGACATCAAGTTTTAAGGCACAAGCACACCTTCCAGATATTTCCTCCTTATGGATGATGGCCAATACATTCTCTTAGGCGAATTGCAATTTACCCATAAGAGTTCCTGCATGACAGAATTATGTGTGTGCATTACCGCTTGGTCCCTAATTAAGTAGTCGTGCATGGTGCTGAATTCACACTCAAATGCCAAAGTTTTTACCTCAGTAATTTATACATTAATGGACTTGTGGTAATCCTGTTTCTTTTGGAAAATCAAATTTATCTGATTATGCCAATGCAGACTTTGAGTGCAAGATAATGATGTAATATTGCAGAATTGAAAACATTAACACCACCCAGATTAGCTAGTTTATTCATTTGATTGTACATCTTCAGCCCCTGTGGACCCAGGTAATGTAATAAAATTCTCTTCTTTAGCTTGGGAGACATACTGCCTAGTTAATCGATGACACTTAAATAATTAAAAAAATATTCTTTTCATTCCTCCCACAGCTAGGACGGTTCCACTCCAGCCAGCCAGAAGGCTTGAGGGACACTTATTGTTAAATTGTGGTTGCTCATGTTTGTACACTCAATGGAATTGTCCAGTTTCCACACTTCACTAGTGTATTGAGCTATTTCACTATGCACTATTCACTATTAATGCTACACAGCATTGCATATTGCCCACAATATTCTAGAAATTGCAGTAAGCTTGTTTATGTGTCAATCGTTAAAAAGTACTGCGAAAAATTAATCTTTTCCTTTTTTCCAATTAAATTAACAAGAATGCAGACTAGTCTTTTGCCCAACCAAAGATTTGCAGAGGAAACTCTTATCTCTTATGGATAGCAGACTGCATGAAATTCATTGAAGAAGTATTAACTGTGGACGGTGTAGAATACAAAAAAACATGAATAAATCTATTGTTTATGGCTTGCCTGACATGCATCACACCACATGAAAATTCAAACTGGCCATCATGTAAGGTCATGCAGAGTGACCATACGTGAGTCAAAGACTTTCTGGCCTCTGACATTGTATCACTTATAGAGGTCGGTGTTTCAAAAGCCAACACTGTTGAAACACAAGCTCAAGGCAGCTTTCCAGTGGTTTCTGAGGCTGCACAATTCATCAACTGGCTCTTTTACAAACTGCTACTGTGTTTTCCTTGATATGTGTATAGCAAAAGCCTATAGCGTGTTAAATCTGCTGTATCATGTCAGCAGTTACAGCATGAAATTACAAATGGTGATTTCTGTTCCAGAATTCTTCCATTACCACACTCCGGCTATATAAAATAGCACCATAGATTTCTTACTGCATGCATGAACACCTCCCAAGAAGCAAGGCCAGTGGTCACCACAATGTTGCATTGAATACCACACATGTATTTTCTAAGTTAAGCAATGAATTTATTATGGAAACCCAGAAAGCATCTAACCACTGCAGCCTGCTTCATGTTAATTCTCTGCTCTCTCCGCCCCATGTTCCACCCCATGGCATGGAATATACTTCCTCTGTGTCACCACCACAACATTCTAATATTCTAGCCTGATAGCTGTGTGTTGGTTTTAATCATTTGAACTGCAGAGTTTATGTTAATTGTGTGTATATTGAGATTACAATTTAAAGTTATTTTTAATTTTTTTTAGGTTCAGGTTTATTTTCAGTTGAAATGTATTTTTTTTCTATGCTAATCTGTGTAGAATAAATTATGGTCTTTATTTAATTAATAATGTTTAAAAAATGTGTTTTCCATAAAGGCACTGTGTCCTTTTGTTGTAGCTGCAGTAAAACTTTTCTTCTAGACTTGTACGTTGTAACAGCATAAAAACTGTTTTGCATTTGGTATGTGTAATTGTAGTGTATATTACATGTGACAAGGTGCCGAAGCACTTTGCGGACACTACTCTATGACAGAGTCCAATGGCAGTAGTTAGACGAGTTAAAGCATTAGTTAGTCATGATACTTACACTTTGAAACAACCAATTTTAAGTATTTAATTAGAGCGAAATTGTGCTGTCATGCTAGTTTCAGGTATTTGAGTTACTAGAATACTCCACACTATTAGTAACATTGTCATGCAGATGGGAAATATCTTGAATAACAGTGTTCAGTCCACCATTCTGTGAGAACTAGAGAGGTTGAGAAAGGTTCTAGGTGTACATGTTAATAGGGCTGGCTCACTGCTGACCCCAGATAGCACAATTACTCGTGACAGTAACTGACTCTTTTAATATCGTTGCTAATCTTGTTATGAATAAACATCAATCCAGAGATATAAGGCACAAACCTTTAACTCGATGATAGTGAAATGACTTTTACTCCTTCATCCCCCAATGAGAACATGCAGCCAGTGCAACAACTACAGACTATTTAAGATATGCGCAGGAACCATTGTTTTACACGTCCTTCACTCCCATGAGGAAGTGGCACTATACTCACGGTCGCCTGGGAAGGACGAGCAAAGTGGCTTTATGGAGGAAGCACAATTTCCAGATTGATTACAATGCCTCTGTTCTAGAACTTCTCTTCAACTCTTAAAAGTTGCCTGAAACTGAAACTTAGTTTCCACAGTTGCAACAGTTTCATTCTCTTTTGAGATGCTATCACAGAACACCTTTTAGGATCTGTGTAAACCTATTCGCCAAAGCTCTCAAAAGATAAACTCTTTAGTTGTCTAATGGTGATTTTCTCCATTAACCTATTTGGAACCTTTTTGTTTGAACTAAAACCAACTTGGCAGACAACTTTAATTCTTTGATTTTTTACATTTTTAATGAAGTCTCCTCACAATCTGGAGTCTGGCTTCACACTTGTTCTGTTTAGTTTATTATTCCTGGACTGGCTGTTGAACTGGCCATCACAGGGCGCTCACCAGAATTTACTAATTCATTTAACTTAATTTTTGACCCTTTTGTTTTCCTAAGAGAACCTTTCCTAATGCTACCAGTGATCCCTTGTCCAGCTTTACTAATTGCTGAAATCTCTTCACCTCTAAAGCATAATGGATGACCCTAGTAGTGTTGGGTTAGACTACTTACTAAGTCTGACAGTAGCCATAGCTCACAAATTCAAACACCCTGAGCCTGTATGGCAGTCATATGAAGCATAATATGCTGAGAGCTTACAGATTCTCCTCTGGTTTTATCTTGATGAATCTGTGTATGACTTTGTCATCTTGATGGAGTAGCTTCATGGAGAACTGGTGCCATGCAATCACCCAGCCATGTTTCAGTGGGAACTGAGGTTGCAGAGGTCAGTGCTGTGGTGTACTCCGCTTTGTCAGAGTACTTACTTTTCTGCTCAGAGAGATTTTAAGAGATATGGTAGAGTTAGTGTAGGTCATATTGTGCAAATCTTGTGTTATGAATTCAGCTGGAGCGATGCATAAGAATATGTTATGTTATGTTTGGAATGTGACTGTGCTCAAAAACAAGATCTCTAAACCCGATTGGGGGTCATAGATAAATATGATTTTGCTGTTTAGGCAGTATCACCTATTACATGCAGAGGATTTTCATGTTATTCATGTCCTGCCATGACCTCACCCCATGGGAGAGCTAAGGGGGAGGGGTCTCAGGATTAATGTCTCTGTTGTCAATACAGCTAGTACAGCATCCTAGGCTCTGCTATTGATGATTGTATCAGTTAATTTCGTTTTTTATTTGGTTAATTTCTATAGTAACGATTTCAGCAGCTCCCATTGTCGTTTGTTTGATGAGTTATTTCAATTTATTATGGGTTTGAAATCTTTGTTGAAGGGCAACATCTCCCAATTATGAATTTTAATATGTGGGGATTTTAATGCAAAGTTTGTTAATGAGCCAAGAGATCTTGATTCTTTGAACTCAGCTCCTGATATTGTATTATGGGATGCTAGGGGGTTGAAGTTGAGGGACTCTGTTGCCTGGTTGGATCTTGTGGATGTAGTTAATTATTTCTGGGGTTCTAGTCCACATAAGCCAACATACAGAGGAGGGGGATGAACGTCAACTATCGATTATATATCTGCCTCCAAATATTACCTGTAGTCGTGTCTTAATAGCGCCATGATAGAGAACTAATGTAGTGATCACAATGCTCTATTAGTTGAAGTAGCTCTTCCGTTAGGGATAAAACAGCGATTACTTGTGATGGTATTAATCATCATTCTAAAGATGTCCTTAGGTTAGTGTGGCATCTTAAAGACCATATTGCAATGCTGGACCGTCTTCTCAAAAATAATTCATGGGCTTTCTTGGGGTGCTTAGATGAAGGCTCAGGAGATGTTTTATTTTCTTGTTATCAGCACTTGTGTGCTTCCATTAAGAATTCTTTGATGAAACCCCTCGATCCTGTCTCAGAACACCAGGGCTGGTTTGATGCAAAATGTTCAGCTGCCAATCGCCACCTGAGAAAGGTGCTGGCTGCGATTCCTAGGGATGCCAGGGTGATTTGGGAGGCCAGACAGGACCATAAGCTGGTCATTAAAGAGAGGAACATTTTCTGCATCAAAAAGATTGGGACACTCTTGAATTTGCAGCTGCCTGGAATTGCAGTAAGTTATTCTGGGAGGAAATCAACAGTCTTCAGCAGCGAGACGCTTCACGTAATCAACCCCAAATTTGTAATACCTCAGGCCAGGAATAGGTTAACCACTTCACCTATATATCTCAATTAGAGAAATATAAGGAATGTGAAGGTATGCTACAACAGTATTTTACCCACACAACTCTTCTCCAAGTTACTCTGCAGGAAGTAGAGGATGCAATTCAATCCAGTGTATGTGGTAATGTTCTGGGCCCCAACGGGATCCCGATGGATCTACTTACATACTATAAGGACATATTGGTCTTTTACTCACAAATTTATTTACCAACGCTTTGTGTAGCAGGATTCTTGAGTCCTGGACCCTCTCTACAATCATGTTGATTTTCAAGAAAGGTGATAGAGGTTCGCCGAAATGTTATATACCAACCTCCTTTGTTGATAGTTCTGGGAAGATCCTTGGGAGGATTATTTTTAATTGACTGCAGATATGGGCCATTATGAACAAAATGTTACCCCCTTGCCATAGCTTTTATCCTGTGCTAGGGACAGTGGAGCAATGCTTGAATTAACACTTGATGGTGAGTAAGTACACAATTGCTAAGCACTGCCCATTGTACCTTGCCTTTATGGACCTGTCATCTGCTTTTGATTGTGTAAAAACGAGTAAATTGTGGCTAAAGTTAATCAAATTAGGGGTAGTGGTCCCTTTATTTATATTTTTACACACCCTTCATGAGGAACTAGGGTCAAGGGTATGGTATGAAGAGTTAAGGGAATTCTTGGATGGCTTCCCGCTAGCAAGTGGGGTGCCTTTGGGAACCCCTGCTTTTTATCTCATTTATTAATGCTTTGAACACTCTCTTAACTACCTGTACTTGGGATGGGTCTAAAATTGTAAACTCTGCTGTCCCTGCATTATTACATGCCAACTATGTGTTTATGATGGCTAGGACATCCCATGCTCTGCGTACTTTAGTCAAATATTTTGTGTCATTCATGGGTAACCTTGATAAGAAACCTAATTTTGGAAAATCCCATATAATGGCCTGTGGGCTGGTAGGAACATCTTGACATCCTTAAACCTGAATGAACAACACCTTAGAGTAGTTCCAAATGTTTGTTATTTGGGTATGGTGTTCATTTAAGGAAATTACAGGCAGCCACAAGTGAAGAAGCACATCTGAGACTTGGAAGAGTGGCAGGTTCTCTTTGTAATCAATCCAAGAAAGAAGGTAGGACCACCATCTCTCCCTATTTTAAAGTCTATAAAATGCAACATATGGGGCAGGTGTGTGGGGACATCTTAATATTTCTGCCACCGAGATAGAAGAAAATAGAACTTGCAGGCGGTTCTTGAATCTCCTGCTCTATAATGCTAATTTAATTTAGATTGTATTTCAGATACCATCAAACTGGCTCCTCTCCTGCTTTGGGTGTGTTTATGGGGTAATAATGAAACAGGTTTTAAATGATCAGTGATAGTGAATTGTTTTGGCCAGGATAAGGGACTGTCAATCCTGTGGTTGAAATATGTCAGTAAATATTTTTCTGACAATTGTCTCCCTGGATTGTTTAGTGCCCTTGGTTCTATTATTAAATCTGATAAAAGGGTAGTCAAGTCCAGGTGTACTGAATATTTTTCCACACAAAGAACCCATGAAGCTCTTAGAAAACATACAGTTTGTAACCATACTCTTGTGGCAGGAGATATAGTACTATACCCTACTTTGGAGCTCACATATTGGTAAAGGTCCATTCTTTTAGATTTAGGTCTAGAGCGGTCAGGCGCTTAATGTGCTTTTCTGACAAGACAAAGGTGTGGGGCAGTTTATTACCTCCTTGCCCCTGCAATGGAACGGCAGAGCAATCTTTTTTGCATTTTACCGTCTTTTGCAGCTTTTATCACAATTTCTTTCAACTGTCTCACACCCACTTTGAAAGCCTTACTTAATTGCAGAGTGGCATTAATTTATCTTCAAATGCTAAATAGTCCAGTTATCTGCTACAGTGTTTGTTGTTTTCTGAAAATGGACATCCAGTGCAGAAAGTCAATTGGGGGTGTTAGGTGGGAAGGTCTGCTGTGTCTGCTTGGTAAATGCACTTTAATAACAGCCCGTAATGCACAAGTATATGTATTTTTAAACAACTGTTCATGATTTTTAATGTGTGCATAACATGGGTATATTTGGATGGATTGTTTGTTATTTATGACAAATGTTTTTAAAGTTATAATGTATTGTTGCATTTTTTATGAGCTTTTATTATCTTTTTCCCAAAGTTAAATGTTATGTTATGCAGATTTGTAGAGCACCTTATCACCTGGAAGGGTATCCTGGTGCTAAGTAGGTGTGACTCTAGGCATACCTACGGCCTAGGGGATTACTTGAAAAGCCAAGTTTTCAGCACCTTGCAGAATTCAAGAAGTGAGGAGGATGCTCTCATGTGTAGCAGCACGTCATTCCTCACTTTAAAAGCAATGTCAGAGAAGGCTTGACTGCCAGATATGGTTTTCCATATGCATTGTATTTGTGCAAGTAGGGGTCCAGACGAGCGTATCTGTTTGCAATGTTTGCGAAAGTAGATGCAATGGTTGAAGTCTGCTGGGCCAGTGCTATGTAGTACCTTGAAAGTGTGGGTGAGGATTTTGAATTGTGCTCATATGTGACTATTGTGCCAGTGGAGCTCCTTCAGGTGTTGTGTGAAATGAGTGTGACGAGGCGAGCCACCAAGTTCTTAATGGTCTGCAGCCTTCTGGTGAGTTTCTATGTTGATACCAGCATAGAGTGTTCTTGTAGTCCAGCTTGCTTGTAACCAGGGTGTGTGTGACAGTTTTCTGGGTACTGATTGTGAGCCATTTGAAAATCTTCCTTAGCATCTTCAGAGTATAGAAGCATGAGGCAGTGACAGCCTAGGTTCACTGATGATGATCCCTTGGTTCTTGGTGTGAGTGGTGGGGTGGGTGTTGGCCCTAGCTCCGTTGGCTACCAGGTGGAGTTTCATGGTGATGCACTCTTCCCAAAGATCATAATTTCAGTCTTGTCAATCAACCAATCAATCAGTCAGGGGTTTATAGAGCGCGCTACTCACCAAGAGGGTCTCACAGTTCTGGGGAGGGCAGGAGGTACAGCTCTGAATCAGCCAGGTCTTGAGGTTCTTCCTGAAGGTGTGCAGAAAGGGGGAGCATCTGATGTTGACTGGGAGCTGTCAGTGTTCAACTTTAAACAGTTGGACCCAAGATTACTAAGGTCTTGCATTGCTTTTGCATCATGCAAGGTGACGTAAAAGCAACGCATGTCCTTAACTGAGATTTACTATGCCACACAGAGTCACCTTACAAGGTGCTGTTTGGCATAGTAAATCTGGAGTAATGCAAGGCAGTGCAAGTTGCTGCCTTGTGCTACTCTGCCCTGGGAAGACGTTCCATGTGTGAAGCATGGGTGTTCCCATGCATCCACCCATGGTTGTTGGTGCAGTCACAGATTTACTAGCAATAGTAAACCTTGGAATGAGTCAAAATGTTACTCCTTAAAAGGGCTCTTTTTTCCTCTCTCTACATCAAATGTAGAAAGAGGATAAAGGAAGGGTGCCTGCATCACGCTAGACAGCCATTAGTGCACCAACATATTGAGAACGTAGGAATACACCATTGCTTAGTATATAGGGTGCATTCCTGCTCTCTCCATTTGACGCAGCACAGAAAGTTCTCTTGCTGCATTGTGCTAAGTCAGATTTTAGTAAATCTGCCCCTTTGTATTCGTCCAGTGGGCAATTTTTTACATGTAGACATTGAAGCTGATCTATGTACTGTAATAGAAATAAGGAAAATGGAATGGGATAAGAGAAAAGAGATAAAACAGACACCCTGGACTCAACCACTATGGCTTATACATAGATCAGCTTCAATGTCTACATGTAAAAAATTGAAACTAGACATTCACAACAGGTCTCTGTCTTCCCTAATGTCATCCAACAAATTCCAAAGGAAGTAATTGGTCTTTCAAAAAAGAAATACTAAGTCTGCGTAGCAAGGTCCTTGCTACAGCAACATTGCTTCATGATTGCTTAGCAAGGATGCCCTGAAAAATGAGGGAAGCTATACCTTATGTGAGTGTTCAGGGAGTTTTAAGAAATGTAGATCATCATTGCCAGCACATATTGTATTCTGTGCATTTGTGAACATAGATGTGATCCGTTTCATTATGCTACCACTGTGCCCCCGTATCTGGCTTTGCTGTGCCACAATGCTTTTGTTTGCAGCTTGTGACTCTAGGTTATATTATGAGTGTCAGGTTACCCAGGTGTGCTGATCTTTTTAACCATGTGTTTTGGCTCTTAAGGCCATCTTTAAGGGTGCTGATGGAGCAGATCTAGTGGAAACATAGTACATTATATATATAGTACAGTAGTAGACCATAAGTTCTAAATCGCTACTTCAGCAACTCAGGAAAGTCGGTTATTTCTGTTGTGGATCTTATGCAGAGTTGCATAGGGTCAATCAAGGGGTGATTTTTCAGAGGAGTCTTTTTAGAATGGCTGAACAACTGGAGGAGATTTTTTAGAATGGCCGAACCACTACAGCAGCAGCCACACAAAACCAGACTGAGAGGTCATCCGCCCTTTTGTCATTGTCATCCTGAGTGGCAATGGACTTACTGCCTAAGGCATAGATTCTGCTTACATCCGCTTCAAATCCCTTCTGCAGATTTTAATTTTGGAAAGTGTGTCCCTCCCATGGACAGGAAGCAACATAAGTGAGAAATAAGAAACAATGTTATCTAGGATGTATCCTGCAACATGGGTGGAGATTGTGACCAACTGTGGAAACCCTAGGAAGGCCAAAGTCTTATTCACTGCTACTAAATCTCTATTGGCTCAATCCTTGAGATGAACATTTAAATGGTAATATTGCCTTCAGATTCAATTAGGAAGGAGGTCCTAGGTCCAGTGGGCCTATAGTTTAGCATTCTGGAGATGGACCTTATAGGGGATATTTAAGCTTGAAATACAAAGCTTCACACAAGCTTCTCTCCAAGCTAGACTCTAGACATTGGTACTGAGCTTTTAAAACAACCGCTAGTACTCCTCCTGGCCTGCCTACTCCATCTACGCTAAGAATCAAAATGTCGGAGGAATCGCATCCACTAGATCAGGGCCTTAGGCATTGTTGCCCGTGATTCTGTAATGAAGACCCAGTCTGGGTCATGAGCAGCTAGAAAATCTGCGCATTCAACTTTGTTTTATTATTGACTTTGCATTAATTAGGAAACCTTTAAATTCCATGCTTCCTAAGGTAACCAAGCTGTATTTATACTATTATCAGGGTTGTGAGGTGTGCTAAATAGGCGAGTAGGATGCCTTAAAATCACAAGTGTTGCACATGCATGGTCTTAGATCATACATGTCAGCAAAGCTAAAAGGCAGACTTACCCTCCCAATTAGCTTTAGTAGTGTTCTCCGGGATATACAGTGAGTGGGGCATATCCAGGCTAGCAAGACCAGGGATCCGGCTGCAGTACGGATGCGGACGGGCGCAGATGGAGTTGACTTTGGCCCATGTACACGCACACATGCCCCTTGTCACTAGTTCAATCAAATAGGACACAAAATTCCAAAATGTCCTCTCTCTCATCCAGGAAGAGGGCAGCATCTAACTTACCCTCCACTCAATCGGTTGCAAATGGACTCTGGTGGACCAGGGAGAAGGTATTTAATATTCAAAAATAAAAGGTTAGCCAGAACTCATGAGACTGCTTTAAAACAAACAGCAATTAAAACATACTACAGCACTCTGCCACCACTGCACTAGTTTAGGTGCTGCAAACAGTACAGCTCATAACAATGAACAGGTAACCACTACGTGCTTCTTAATATGTACTGCAGACTGAGCGGTTTAAGCCAAAAGAGGTGCATGGACCTCTCTTGAACTTCATCATGATATTTCTCTACCACTTTAGCTGCTTTTTCATAAAGCAGCAGTGTTTACAGACTCCAAAGGCCCTAAAGCTGATAGTATGCACATGCATTCCTTTGTAGCATCTCCCCTTGTTACTAGGCACAAGCAGGGCTATGTACAGATCTAATGGCATTATTACATTTAGCAGAAAAGTGTTTTTTTGTGTCTTAAAGACAAAGAATAGGGTGGTTTGACAGTGGTGTGCAATAACCAAGCACCCCCTCCATGTACATCTCTTGTCCAAAGTTGAAAATCTTAATTCAGATTATTTTTCACATTTGTCTAAAGAATCGAGCAGCGGGCAAATGTGCTAAATGCCCATCATTAACAGACCTCATGCAAATTAATCTACATTTTGTGTAAATGATTCACGAACCATGCCAATCCTTGACATGGAGAGTAACTGTCCTCAAGGTAAGAGGAGTTTGAGTGCTGGAAAATGACACAAGAATGGAGCAGAGAGAATTAATAAAAAGTTACTAGAAGGAAACAATTCAACAAAAGGTTATAAGGTAGGGAGTGAGAAGCAGGAACATAGTAAAAGAATTGACAATAGCACTGAAAGAGTGAGGGGATGAAATAAAAGCAAAATACTTTATTTAACAGCACTAGTAAAAACACCTTCCCCATTATTTTTTGAGGTGAAAAAGGAGCAAACACTGATCACCACTGATATTCACATGTTTGCAAAAAAAATGAAAACACTGAAAAAACTCCACTGAAATACACAACAAATCAAAACTATATATAGGAACACATAGAGTTATAGCCACCATTGACAACCCTTTCCAGCGAAAACACATCTGTGTTTGATCCTCTCATATGTTTGTCCCATTAATTAAATGCGCAGGAAAAGAAGAGTCACTCTCAACATGACCTTACATTCCTGTGTATTCTCTCTCACCTCTAATCCGAGGCCATAATTGTAGGGCAGGTGATGTGCTGGCATCATCTCTGTGTCAGAATCCCTGTGGGTGTTGTCTTTATTGCTGCCCAAACCAACAGTTTTCACCCAGCACAAATAATACACAGTGCATGTTGGCTCAACTAGTCTAACAAAATGTGTTGTGTTTGCGCTCAGAAGGCTGATGCTTCTTCAAGCAGCAATGGGCATGCAGTGTATGTCTGTTAGCATGGCTTAGGCAGTTCTTGAGATTAGGCCTGGGAGAACCAAGAAGGGCCCATTCAGAATGTCGTTTGTTAGGTTTTAGTTGTTTTTATTCGTGATTTTCTCATATTTGAGGGTGATTCCAGGTTTCAGAAATTCTCAAACATTTTAGTGATTTAGTTTAAGTATCAACCAGCCCATAAACAAGAGGGTGCAGGTGGTTCTCCCAAAGAAATAGAAGTTCGGATATGGGGACCCAGTAAGGGTATAATAAGGATTTGAAGAAGCACAGTAACAAATGGACAAAGATGACAGCAAAAAGATGAAGAGGGGGAGATACACCATAGAAAGACACCACTGAAACAGGAGTGGTGCTAAAAATGTGGACAACATAATAAGCCGCTAGACAACCAAATAGCTCGGCTGGTGCAGAAACATTTGGGGTGAATGAATTCTGAGATAGGGCTCAGGTAGGTTGGCACCACCACCCACTCACTGCATACAAAAAAATGTTGAGTTTTAGTACACATCACAATCTGTTCACATTTACAAAGTGCACATTTTTTATATTGTTCATGGGACCTCCTACTCAATAATGCATATAAAACTTGAACAGGGGTTAGATGGGCCCTGAGATTCAATGTTAAAATTACTTATCTACAGCCTCGTTGATAGCAGCGGGGGAGTCAAACTCTCACTCTCACTAACATTACATATCGAAGAAAACAGAATCCTGGACCCTTCTCAGTCAGGGTTCCGCAGCAACCACAGCACCGAGACCGCCCTCATCGCTGCCACTGATGACATCAGGACTCTGCTGGACACCAGCGAGACCGCAGCACTAATCCTCCTAGACCTCTCCGCCGCCTTCAACACCGTCTGCCACCGCATACTACGCGCACGTCTCCACGCCACAGGAATCCGTGACAAGGAGCTGGAATGGACCACCTCCTTCCTCTCCGGCAGAACCCAGAGCGTCCGCCTGCCCCCATTCCGGTCCGAAGCCTCCGAGATCATCTGCGGTGTACCCCAGTGATCCTCCCTCAGCCCGACACTGTTCAACATTTACATGGCCCCGCTCGCACACGTCGCCCGACAGCACGACCACAACATAATCTCCTATGCCGACAACACTCAACTGATCATCTCCCTCACCAAGGTCCCCATCACCACCAAAGCCAACCTCCACGAAGGAAAGAAGGCTCCCGCCGACTGGATGAAGACCAGCCGTCTGCAGCTGAACTTCGACAAGATGGAGGTCCTCATCCTCGGCTCCAACCCTTCAACCTGGGACGACTCCTGGTGGCCGACAGCACTGGGAGCAGCCCCGACACCCACGGACCACGCACGCAACCTGGGAATCATCCTCGACTCAACTCTCTCAATGACCAAGCAGGTCAACGCCGTCTCCTCCTCCTGCTTCAACACGCTCCGCAAGATCTACAGATGGATCCCGACAGATACAAGAAAGACAGTCACCCAGGCCCTCATCAGCAGCAGACTCGACTACGGAAACACCCTCTACGCGGGAGCCCCAACCAAGCTCATCATACCACTACAATGCATCCAAAACACCTCAGCACGACTGATCCTCGATGTACCACGCCACAGCCACATCACCCCCCACCTGAGGGACCTGCACTGGCTCCACGTCAGCAAGAGGATATCCTTCAAGCTTCTCATCCACGCACACAAGGCACTCCACAAGACCGGCCCAGCCTACCTCAACAGACGGCTCTCCTTCTACATCCCCAACCACCAGCTATGCTCCGCCGACCTCTCACTCGCCACCGTCCCGCGCATCTGAAGAACAACCACCGGCGGGAGATCCTTCTCCTACCTCGCCGCCAAGACATGGAACACCCTCCCACTGAGCCTACGACAGACCCAAGACCTGCTGACCTTCAGGAGGGTGTTCAAGACCTGGCTGTTCGATCAGTAGCGCACGCCCCCCCCCCCCCCCCCCAGCGCCTTGACACCCTCGCGGGTATGTAGTGCGCTTTACAAATGACTGATTGATTGATTGATTGATTGATTGATTGATATAATTTTTAAAATCAGTACAACAAAGGCTGTAAGCCAAGCTAACAAACGTTCTCATGCTGAGCCTGTGCAACAAGTTAATAAGCCCCTTCAAGTTATATGAGTTCAGATGATTCTATAGTCATTCCCCTACCACATATGATATGATCAAAATTGGAGAGGCCAACCTATCATGGAAAGTAGCAGTGCAATCCTTTGCTCATTCGTAGCTTTGTGAACTCTGAGTTGCTTTAAGTAAATATCTCTGCAGAGCAAACACTGATCTCTTGACAGTACACTCCCAGTTACTAAATGTTCTGTGCCTTCTATTTAAAACCTACCTCCTTGCATATCCTGGAGGTGGAGTCAGTGAGTGGCAAAAGATCCTATTAACCCAATTAATGGAAAAACATTTTTTGAAGCCATACATATTAACAAATAAACCCCAGCTAAACCAATGCATCACAGACGGGGACTAGGACATAATATACCCCAGGGCACCGAAATAAAAGTGGCCCACATTAGTGAATAAGAAAGCTACTAAAGTGGCAAATTTGTTAATTAGGGCAGTTTTAAACTTGTAAAGAAACACTATGTAATTGTTATGCAAGGTATGGAGGAATGTATGCATTTGAGCTTGCTGCAGGAAATGTTTGTTTTCATATCAGGGAAACCAACAGTAAAAACTGGCCAAGCAGACCATACAAAAGGTCCACAAACATCCCAAAAAAGGCTCACACACAGGCCCACAGATTGATCTCCGGGTGGAGAGGGTGGCCTGTTGCCACACTCACATCAAGACAACACCTCTTTAGTCTGTACCTAATTAGGATAGGCCTGAGTGGTGACAACAGGTTACACTCTCTCGCCGGAGAAACAATGAAACAGCGCTAAGGCATTATTTATACAAGCAATGGTTGTGCTTTAATTGAAAAGAAATAGGAGTGGAACCAGGGAACTGGATTCCCTAGGTCCTGATGAAAAGCCAATTAGGGGTATGGTTTGAAACATGTTGACCTTTAGGAAATCAGTATCATAACTTGCTGTTTTCCTAATTCTCCCCCTATTACGTAATCCATAGGTCGCAGCACACCCCAATCCGTAGCGAATCAGGATGAACCCAATGACTACAACACTTTTATCCTGTACCAAAAATTAACTTGTGATTGATACATGTATTCAATATGGCTCATAACATCTACATCATTGAAGTTTCAGTGGCAACAAATGCAGATTTGACAGATGATAGAACAATCATTCTTAGAATAACCATCTTCTAACACAACATTTATCACATTGTGACTAACCAAAACAATTGCGAAAGGATCTTGGTATGATGTTAACACCATTAGACTGTTTATTTTTCTAGGAAGCATGAATGGAATCATACATATTGAACTAGCATGAATATGTTACTGCATCTCTTTGTTTAACATCCTACTGACATTGAACACCACTACACATGGCCATTTCTGACATGCAACGTATTTTCCAGTGGCTGGACTAAGAACTAATGCTTCTTACCTATTTACGTCTTAATGGTAGCCACTGCAATGTTGAGGAGACAAATGTGTGGTGGATAGGACTATCACGCTACCGCTGCTGGTCTAGTTCAACTGCTGCACGTTCCTTTTTAACATTTTAACATTGTCAGAGCACTTTGCTCCTTTAACAATTCTGATTGTACTGTACTGTGATTTTGCCAATTTTATCTTCCCCACTCCCCCTCATGCCCGCATTGCTCGCACTTTAAATTGAGACTCACAAGACTCACCATCTGGGTGATTTTCGCGCCGCTTTGCTCCCGACTGCCATCTTGTATGTGTGTTTGTGACGCTCCCAAGACGCCTCTCGGTTTGCGTTCTAGTCTCGACGCAGGTCCTCTGGTAAACTCTATTTAGGGGACCAGTTGATTGCGTAGGGATAACAGATTGGACTATCACGCTACCGGTGCTGGTCTAGTTCAACTGCTGCACGTTCCTTTTTAACATTTTAACATTGTCAGAGCACTTTGCTCCTTTAACAATTCTGATTGTACTGTACTGTGATTTTGCCAATTTTATCTTCCCCACTCCCCCTCATGCCCGCATTGCTCGCACTTTAAATTGAGACTCACAAGACTCACCATTTGGGTGATTTTCGCGCCGCTTTGCTCCCGACCGCCATCTTGTATGTGTGTTTGTGACGCTCCCAAGACGCCTCTGGGGTTAGCGTTCTAGTCTCGACGCAGGTCCTCTGCCACACACTATTTAGGGGAATAGCATGTGAGCACGCAGCGCACGTGCCGGAGGAGCGCCAGAGGAAAGCCCGTCTGCGCCCGTCCGCGCCAGAACGGGCCCAGGGGCCAGGTCCCTTCGTCCGCCTCTACTATATACTATGGATTCTCTCCGGGCTCTACGGCCAGGTATTACGGGGCTAGACACTGTTACATTAGCTAAGTTGCAGGAAGAATCTTTACTGCAGGGAGTAGGTGAACTTTCTCGATCCTTGTGCCCGCCACACCCACCGAAGCTTCCTGGGCTAAAAATTGCTACGCTCAATAAGCGCTCTTTACAAAAACACCACTTAGAGGTCTTCACACTCGCTGCTGGCAAGATTGATATCCTTGCCCTTACAGAGACCTGGTTAGGTTCTTCATCTACGCCAGATATACTGGCGGCACTTCCTCCGGACTATGATGCGTTATGGTATAATCACCCTAATAATTGTAGAGGGGGGGGTGTTGCCTTTTTGTTTAACAAAAGTCTCAAGGTAACACAAGTGGTGGCTGAAAACTGTGACTGTGCAGAGCTCCTCGGGATAAAAATTTCACTCAAAACCTCCTGCATCTTGCTGTTGGCTGTGTATCGCCCACCCCAGAGCTCGCCAGATTTTAATGATACTTTTCTCGAGCTCTTGGTTAACTTGTCCTCTAGATACAAATTCCTTATGGTGGTAGGGGACTTCAATTACCACTGGGATAAGACACCTAGAGACCCCATAGTGGGCGAGTTTGGAAATAATCTTTCCTCACTTAACCTACAGCAATTAGTTGTAGGACCTACACACGAGAAGGGCCATACACTTGATTTAGTTTGGTCCTCTATACCCCAGACAGAAATATTTGAAGTCAGTCCCTGTATATGGTCAGACCACTTTTTGATCAAGTGCTGGGTCCCAGGAGATCCCCCACCCGCAGGGTCGAGTCAACTGTGGTGGAAGGTCCGATCGTGGAAAAAGATAAAGGCAGACTCCTTACTTGCCACGCTGCTTTCCACCTCACCTCCTATGGTGAGGGAATCAAATCTGGATTCTGATACCACAGCCCTCATGGCCTGGATCCGTGCCGCTCTGGACAAATTGGCTCCCGAACGGCTAGAAAAGACCAGAGCTAAAGGAAAGGGAGCACTGTGATTTGATGCTTCACTTAGAGAACAAAAACAAGCTCTTTGCAAGGTGGAAAGAAGGTGGAGACTTAACTACAGTCTTGCGGAGGCAGAAAATTATAAAAAGTCTCTCTCAAAATACAAGGCGGAGATTCTGGTGAGGAAGTCAGCCTTCTATGAAAACAGGATCAGAGTAGCTACGAATAAACAAAGAGAGACCTTTGCTATCTTAAGGGAACTAACGCAGCTGGATGGGAGGATTCCTGCTAGCAACCAGCCTGACTGCGACGCCTTCCAAAGGTTCTTTCTTCAGAAAGTACAGGACATCATCAGGGAAATCACAGCGATCTCAGCTGATCCTTCGTTGTCTTCCTGCTCGGCTAGTCAGGAGTTGTCAGGGACATTGAGCGATTTCCCTTGTATCAACTTGGAGAGCCTGGCCGTGCTTGTTGGTCAAGTTAAGTCAGGGTCCAGCACGGACCCATGCCCCCCAAGGATTTTCCAAATGGCCCTGCCGGCTATTCAAACTCAGTTGCTGAGTTTTTTTAATGAGTCGCTAAAGGTGGGTTATCTCCCAGTCCAGTTGAAGGAAGCCTGGGTCTCTCCACTGTTAAAGAAAGCAGGTACAGACACCAAGGCCTTAAAGAACTACCGGCCTATCTCACAACTGCCATTCCTGGGCAAAATCCTGGAAAAGCATGTTTTTAACACTCTGGCTAGCCACCTAGAGGATCATGGCTTACTCCACCCCAGGCAGGCGGGCTTTCGACCCCAACATAGCACTGAGCTAGTAATGGCCGCCGTCACTGATGAGCTGAGAATCAGGGCGGATAATAAACAGCCTTGTGCCCTGATTCTTTTAGACTTGTCAGCAGCCTTCGATACGGTCAGCCATACCATCTTACTGGACCGTATCGCAAGGCTGGGAATCACAGGACAAGTGCTTAAGTGGCTTGAGTCCTTTTTGACGGGTCGTACCCAGAGAGTGCAATTGGGGGACCAGTTATCCGAGGCAAGTGCTGTGACCTGGGGTGTGCCTCAAGGGTCCGCTCTTTCGCCTCTACTTTTTAATATCTATCTACAACCTTTGGTGGAGGAGCTAATGCATAGGAATTGTCAAATCTTTAACTATGCCGATGATACCCAGCTTTTGTTCCAGCTGGAAGACTCAATGGAAGCACAGGAATCGATAAGGAACCTGCTTCGTTTCACTGTAAACTGGATGACCAATAACCTTCTGAAAGTAAATGCCGAGAAGACAGAGGTTTTGGTCATCACAAATCAAGCTAACCCCTGGTGTGACCTGTTCTGCCCTCCAGAACTTGGTACAACTCCCATTCCGGGTAGGGTGGTGAAAAGTTTAGGACTAAAGATCGATGCAGACCTCTCTATGGCCCCCCAAGTCTCTGCAGTGGTGGGGTCATGCACGGGGGTGCTGAGGCAACTGCGCAAGTTAGTTCCTATTCTTTCTGCCCCCACCCTGCAGTCCATTGTGTCCGCCACAGTTATCTCAAGGCTAGACTATGGTAATGCCTTGTATCTTGGCTTGCCACAGAGGTTGTTGAGGAAACTACAGGTAGTGCAGAATGACGCTGCTGGGTTGATCTATTCCTTACCTCGGAACTCGCACGTCACCCCTCTCCTTCGGAAGTTACACTGGCTGCCTGTCAAGTCCAGAGTGCAGTTTAAATGTCTTTGCATAGCTCATAAGGCAATTTTTGGCAAAGCTCCAGACTACATTAAGCAGCGTCTGAGGAAGTACATTCCAGGCAGAACCCTGCGCTCAGGTACGGCCTCCAACCTCTGTCAACCTCGATTTAAGCTAAAACCAAAAGGGGGCAGAGCTTTATCTGCACTCCTCCCGTAATTGTGGAATGAGTTACTAGCCAGCCTGAAGGCAGACCCGCAGCTACTGTCCTTCAGGAAGAACTTGAAGACTCATTTGTTTAAAAAGATAATATCTTCATCCCAAGTAGGACGGCTGGCGGAGTGATTTAGGCGCAGTTGGTTATGTTCTTTCTGTGTAAGCGCTTAGAGACCGATGGTGATAGGCGCTCTACAAATTGACTCTAACATAACATAACATAACATAACATTCAGAATCAGTTATTCACAGAGTGAAACCGTTAATCCTCCAACACCCATTAACAGTCCTCAACATTATATCATTTGATCGAGCACACACACACACACAAAAGGAAGGATGGACTGGGGCTTGTGAAGGGCAAGAGAACAAGTAATTGACATGCAAACAACTCACCATATTACATCTTCTTCCTCATATCAATGGCTCATTCCAGTACACAGTCATTAAATAGAATAGGAGTAGCAGTATTTCTTCTGGCACATACAATAACATTGACATTGGTTCATTCACTTGGCAAGAAAACATTTTTGGAACTTTTAGCACTTATTGTCACACCATCAACTCCACTGTGCACATCGCTTTTGGTACTGTCTACAACTTCAGGCATTCCATCATGATCGAACCTTGATTTGCCTGAGGGTTCAATGGGTTTCATGATAACAATATTACACCCATTCCATCACTGACCATTGTCTAACAAGACTGCTGCACCTTTAGTTTTGACTACCTTCCTGATTTCACTTTATTTGTTCATTTTGATTTTCTTTTTGGAGTATCTTACCCTCACTTGGTTACTAATTTGCACTGACATCCTCTATACAGCATTCCTATCATCATAGTTGCTACTCATATAGTGGTGCCATTTTCAATCCATATTCCGCAATTGGACATCTTTACCTGCTTGAGTCTTACTTTCACACTTTTTCCATGCCAAGGGTCAGCACGGTACCAATTTTGTAATGGCCGTTCCAGCCCTGAGTAATGCAAATAGGGTTCTACCTCTGCTGTTATGAGGGGTGGTGAGGTATGAGCACAATCTCAATCTACGTGCTGCCTGAATCTGAATATATGACTTTAAAACTATTTGGATGGTTTTTTTGATTTAACAATTTGGTCGTTTGACCCGACCAACACACGGGGATGGTATCAGGAGGATTTTATATGTGTATCGTGGTCCATCGAGGGCTATAACTTGACAGCGTGTGAGTCATGCACATGTGCGCACATACACTCACACACAGACACACAAGGAAAGGACTGAGGCTGGTGACAGGCAAGGGAACGAAGTACGTATTGGCATACAAATAACATTTAAAAATGTGTTTCAATCTAAAACAAAGGTGGAGAACATGGAAAGGGGGCATGGTAGAGACTTCCTGACCGCCTAGTCTTTGTCAGGGAGTGAAAAAAACGAAAACATTAAAAAAAAATTAAAAAAACATGCGCGCGGTAAAAAAAAAACGAAAAATAGATTTTAAAAACAAGTTTTTGTGTTTAGATTTTAGGTGGCTCTAAAAAGAGCACTTGTGTTAATGTAGAGACAGAGGACCAGAAAAACGAAAAAATGAAAAAAACTATGGCTGCTCTAACTTTCTCTCAATGAGATCAATACTGGTTTAACCAATAGAAATAAGAGCATGACAGTAAACGCACCATGTATACAGCCTCCGAAAAGCAGGGCGTATATCCAGAAGTAAATAAGTAAGTGAAGGCGCCACCGTAGAAGAAGTACTCGGCTGAGCTGCCAATGATGTGCTCGGCTGAGCTGCTGCGGATGTGCTCGGCTGAGCTGCTTGTGAGTTTTCACTAGCAGCTCGAGCAAAAGACACAGGATGTTGTCCTTCAACGTGCCTTAACATTGTGTGAATACTAAAAGAGTATTTCTTATTAGCATTTCCATGTGATAAGGTCCGCTTGCAAATAATGCAGGTGACTTTGGGAGCATTTACCTTCTTCTGCCCCTCTGGAAAAGTGAAAAACTGCCATATGAAAGAGTCTTTCTGCTTCCTCTGTCTCTGTGGAACAAGAGTCTCCTGATCACTGCTAGAAGATGGCCGCTGCTCTGCCATTGTATCTCAAAAACAGATCAGCTCCTTCTTCCAGAGAATCAGAAGTAATAATGAGGGGAGTGGGTTTGGTATTGGAAGAATCTGGAACTGAAACTAATAGGAACCAATGAAAAGTGTTGTTTCCTAATCACATGACTTGCCTGGGTGTGGTGTTGGAAGAATCTGGAAGTGAAAGTACTATGAACCAATCAAAAGTGTTCTTTCTTAATCACATGACTTACGCGCACGGCGCATGCGCGGAGCACGCACGACGTACGCATGCGCACACAAACAACGTATGCATGCGTACATAGTGCGCGCACTGAGCACGTACGAAACACGTGCGCATGCGCAACCGTAGCACGCTGAGTACACACGACGTACGTATGCGTACGTGGAGAACGTACGCATGCGCACACGAACAACGTACGCATGCGCACACGAACAACGTACGCATGCGTACGTAGTGCACGCACTGAGCGCATACGAAGCACGCGCGCATGCGCGAATGTACCGCGCGGAGTACGCACGACGTACGCATGCGTACGTTGAGAATGTACGTACGCGCACAGCACCGAGCGCGTACGATGACGTAGCAATCACCGTGCACGCACCGAGCGCGCACGGTAAAAACCCATTAAAGAAAGATTTAAAGTGTTTATAAGTTAATAGAAGATATTAACTATGCTGTTAATCTTTATCAAAAAATTTTTTAAAAAGCAGAGCCATTCCAAATTAAAGGATAGAGGTAATCTATAACTATAGACATAGGTAACTTTTTATAAAAGAAATTTATTAAAAATATATTAAAAAATACATAAATTAGCATTAAAAAAAACCTTTGAAATTCACTGAAAAAGCCATAGGTTTCACAAACGTTATAGTTAGGAATTAGCATTTACAAAACCTTGTAAATTCACTGAAAAAACCATAGGTTTCACACACGTTATAGTTAGCTGGAAATTTCACTCGTACAAAACCATTGAAATTCCCCCGTTATAGTTAGTTCAGCTAACTATAACTCGCGCGCCCGCAATCCACTGCTGATGACGTCACATATTACATCACTCATGACATGGTCAGTGACATCACTCATGACATCACTGATGACATCTCAAATGACATCACTCATGACATCACTGATGACATCATCCATTGAGTATGTGTTTCTGAACAATTTTAATATGTTTAATATATATAGGGAAAGGCCTGTTGAAGAATGAGTGGGTGTACAAGTGTGTAAATGGATGCTTTTCTGTGGTGCGTAACTGACTCTATAATTGAGTCATTAAATGTATCTTACTGCAGACTAGTGACTAAACTGTGTAAATGTCTGTATGTTTCTGTTTGTTGGTGTATAAGTGGCTGCATGGAAAGCACTCCAACCAAACCAAAATAAAATACATTTAATATACATTTTAACAAATAAACATAATTAAAAAAAGATAAACACACAAACATAATAATTTATACATTTATATATTTATATCAATATATGTATATTTACTTAGAAACAATTAATAAACTATCAGTTTTAATTTATCTTAAAACTCTAAAATTATATAAAAATAAAATATATATCAATAATTTACAATATAAGCATTTTTTTTAATAATAAATTAAAACATTAGACTATTAAAAGGTATATAAATTTCCCAATACAGTAAAAATTAGGGAAAGTGTTGGATAGGGGAGAGGTAAAAATTATTCTTCCCACTCCAATAACTACAACAGTAGGGAAATTGCTGGATAACGGAGGGGTAGAAATTACTGTTCCCACTCAAGTGAATGCAACCGTAGGGAAAGTGTTGGATAGCTGAGGGATCACATTTACTATCCCAACTCCAGTGAGTGCAACAGTAGGGAAAGTGTTGGATAGCGGAGGGGTAAAAATTGCTATTCCCACTCCAGTGAGTGCAACAGTAAGGAAAATGTTGGATAGTGATGGGATAAAATTTCTATTCACCTCCAGTCAGTTCAAAAATAAAAACAAAATAAATATTTACAAATAAAAAAAATAATATTAGAAAAAGGAATAAACAAATACATTTATAAATATGGTAAAAATTAAAATACCAACATATTTAATGTATAAAAAGAAAACATATTATAATATTAATTACATTTAATAAATACCTAGAAATAATATATGAAATAAAATAAGATGCATTTCCATAGAATAGATATTTTCAACTAGAAAATATTTACAAACAGAAACAAGAATTATTACATAAATGTATTTATTTCATGTCCTACCCTATAACACCACACAAACAACAACACACATCTACATTTTTTTAAAAAATATGCTTTGTTAATCAACATAATTATCAATTAAAAATATTATTAATAAAAAAGTTAATAAAAATGTATTAACTACCCACACTTTAACCCTATAATCCCCACAACACACACCTAAATTAAACTGTAAAGTAATAAATTACACAATTAAAACTTATTTTAAAATTACAAACGATTGCTATTTATAAACTAATCATAAAGTAAGTAAAATGTATGTAATACCCACCCTTCACTCCTTTAAAAGTAAAAAAAAACACAAAAGAAACAACTACACAAAATTCATATCCAATAATTAAGATTAACAACTATATAGTAATTAATTAAATACAAATTACTTCTCACTGTTTACCCCTTTAAACACCACAACACATATCGAAAGTTTATGACACAATTACCATAAATAATTACCAATGAATTAATAGTAATTAACAACCAATTAATAATTAATTAATAATATAATTATTTACACATTTAACTCTATAGCATCTCAATTAAATAAATAATCAATAAATAAAAAAGTATGGTAATGTAATATAATTAAATTACTTCTCACCCTATTCTCGTATAAACCCACAAACCGCTAACAAACTAAAAAACACAAAATTCAAATAAAAAAATTTATACCTACTAAACATTTAACACATATATTAAAAAATATAAAGAATTCTTCTACACAAAGATACATCACATACATTTAAAATATATTCTAAAATACATACCATTAATTAAAAAATTGATATTTTCAACAACTATGGGGTCTATAACGATGGCGGGCAGACAAAGTCCGCCCGCCACCGTAACAGAATGCTTGACCGTCCGCCAGGGGTACTGCAGTGCCAGGGGTACTGCATTTTGGATGCCACCACCACCGTGGCGGTGGCATCCCCCATTCCCATCATTGTGGCGGGCAGAGCTCACAGCACCGCCCGCCACAATGCTGGTAATGCACGTTGTGCATTGACATACACAAGGTGACAGGCACCGAGCTGTGCCTGCCACTTTGTACATGTCAATGCACGGGGGTACCATAGGTACCCCCCATGTGCACCCCGCACCAACCAACACCCTGGGGGCACGCTACAGGTCCCCGACAGCGAAGACCGCATTCCTTTCCATGGCTGCAATACTGCCATGGAAGGGCTAATTTCTGCATCATAATATGGATTGTGGTGTCTTGCAGACATCGCCACCATATTATGCATGTTTTCCACCCGGTCGACGAGTGGACTAGTGGAAAAGCAGCGGACGGTCTTTCCATCCGCCGTGGACCCTGCTGCCATTCTAATATGGCGGATGGTCTTTGAAGTGTGGATGGTGGGCGGTTAACCTCAGCCAGGCCAGCAGTGACTGCCACCGGCCCGGTGGGGGCGATCCGCTGGCCATCCTAATGGGCCCCTAAATTATTAAACACTTTTTAAAATCGATATTACTTACCTTACATCAATATTCTTGACCACAATATTATTGCTGTCGATATTACTCACTCACGATATTTGTGACTCTGTATTTCTGCCAATCGATATTTAAAACTCAATATTCTGTCACATCACCAGCACAAGTCTCCACTGTATGTTTGCTGTTAAAGTAGCGCTGTGAAAGCTTTGTGCTGCTCCACTGTACTTTGCCTCATGGGGGGCATTCTTGGGGTGGTAATTTGTAATATTTCAGTCATTCTTTTTGAGCTGCACTGTACCACACACATCAAATGTGTGTATTTATTCTTGTCTAGGCAAAGGATTCTGTTCTGGAAGGGTATACTTCTTGTACTAGATCTATGCTAGATTCCATGCACACACCTTTGCACACGGTAAGAGAACAGCAGAAGGCCATATTTAGTCAAAAACGCTCTACACTTCTCCTTTCCTCTAGCACAACTCAGTATAGCAACTTAGGTTGCTACTCTGTGATGATTCATTTTTTAATAAATCTACCCCCTACAGGTTACAAACATGAGCAGCATTGTGGTAAAAGTAATAGTAAAAGTGACAGCGGTGAGTAAAAAATGAAATAAACCATTTGAGAAGGCACATTTAAGAGACAGGTGGCAGCGCTTACTAAATCAGGCTATGGAACAGAGACAGTGGAACAATGGTTTTAATCACAAAAACCTTTTTTTTATTTTACTGGGTTTCCTCACAAAAACCTTTTGCTTATTTTACAGGTTTAATGGATGTCAATAAGAAGTGCTCGTCTACCTGTGCACGATCCACTGTCCCTGGTGTTGTGTCTTTGTGTTGTGAAAAACCGTTATGCAACAGGATACCCGGAAGGATGAATGGGCACAAGAAGAATATGGCCTAAAAAAGGAGGACTTGTCATTATGTACCCACACGAAACTGAGCATAAGCGGTAAGGATGGCGCTGCAGCCTCTTCTCTCCTCTGTACTTTTGGGGGTCGAGTCACAAAGGTAAATCATGTGTAAATCTATTCCTGCACCTTCGTGCGAGTCTCCTCTGGACACACAGGGCTCAATTCATGGTAAAAGTGGCAAAATCTACACTTCTTAGGAACTCCATAACCCATAGTGCAGGGTGCTGTGTAACTAAAAGGATGCACATGTACATTTAAGTTCCTGGTAGTGAAAAACCCCAACATTTGTTTTTCACTATTGTCAGGCCTACCCTTGCCACAGGATAGCATTGAGGATTCCTAGTTATACCATTAAGCTGTAATTTCAAATTTCGTGTCTATGAAACTGCAATGACAAACCCTTTTTAACGGTAAAGCTAAATCTTTCATTGCAATTTTGGCAGTTCAGGCTAGACTGTTACCATGGAGAGACGGTCAAGATTGATAGGCATATGGCTGTGTCAAAATTAGGGATGGGCGGTAAATTCCATTCCACTCACGGAATTTGGGTAATTTCGCGTTCCGCAGAGAACGCGAAATTGCCAAAAATTCCGCGATCCGCGGCTTCGCAGAATTTTTTGCTTGTGTGTGCTTTCAAAATGCATGTTTGCTAGATATTTCCTCCCGAGCACGCAAACAGTGTTCGTGAACAGGAAAAAAGCATCGCGAACAAGCAATTCCACGTGTTCGTGGAATTTTTGCATGCTTGCGGAGATTTTTTACCGTTTTGCGGAGCTTTGCATAGTGCGACTACGCAAATTCCACCCATCCCAGTCTAAACTGGAATGGTGTGAAGGTAAAAAAAATGATGGATTTCACCCAGATCTGTGACTGGGGGTGAATGTTAGTTTTTTTCAGAATTCCATCCATCACCTGTTCATTTTGCATATGTTACCCTACGTGGGAAGGGTATGCCCAGATGTGACTCTCATGCTCGCTACACCACTAGAGTCAAGATAGCCTGGCTAATGAGAGGTGATACCCAGTAATGATCCCAGGATGATTGTTTCTGGTCCAGGGAGGACCTGGCCTGGTAATTTGGGCTGGACTGTTCCCACGGGGAACACAATCAAGACTGATTTGCATATTGCTGGGTCTAAACAAGAATGGCGTAGCGTGCAAAAAAACAATGGATTTAATCCAGATCTGTGACTGGGGGTGAATGTTTGATTTTTTCATCATTCCATCCATCATCTGTTCTTTTTGCATTTTTTGCCCCAAGTGTAAAGGGTATGCCCAGACGTGGGTTCCATGCTTGCGACGCCACTAGATTCAAGCTAGCCTGGCTGATGAGAGGTGATACCAGAAATCGGTCAGATGAAGCCTGTTTCTGGTCCAGGGAGGACCCGGTAAAGCAATTAGGACTGGACTGTTCCAATAGGGAGCAGAGTCAAGACTGATTTGCACATGGCTGGGTTTTAACTGGAATGGTGTGAAAAAAAAGATGGATTTAAGCCAGATCTGTGACTGGGGGTGGATGTTTGATTATTTCAGCATTTCATCCAGCATCTGTTTTTTTTACATTTGTTGCCCCAAGTGGAAAGGGTATGCCCAGACATGGGTCTCTTGCTCCCTACGCCACCAGATTCAAGCTAGCCTGGCTGATGAGTGGTGATACCCCAAAACCAGTCCCAAAATGCTTGTTTCTGCTCCAGGGAGGACCTAGTCTGGCACTTCAGGCTGGACTGCTCCCACCGCAAGCAGGATCAAGACTGATTTGCATATGCCTGGGCTTAAACTAACTGGAATGGTGTGGCATGCAAAAATACTATGGATTTAACTCAGATCTGTGACTGGGGTTGAATGTTTTATTTTTTCAGCATCCTATCCATCATCTGTTCTTTTTGCATTTGTTGCCCTAAGTGGGAACGGTATGCTCAAACATGGGTTCCATGCTTTCTACGCCACCAGATTAATGCTAGCTTGGCTGATTAGGGGTGATACGACGAAACTGGTCTCAAGATGCTTACTTCTGGTCGTCCAGGGAGGACGTGGTTTATCTGTTTAGGCTGGACTGTCCGCATTGGAGCAGGGTCAAGACTGATTTGCATATAGCTAGGCCTAAACTGGAGTGGCATGGCGTGCAACAAACTGATGGATGTCGCCCGGATCTGTTACTGGGAGTGAATGCTTGATTTTTTCAGCATTATGTTTATCATCTGTTCTTTTTGCATGTGTTGCCCTAACTGGGAAGGGTTTGTGCAGATGTGGGTACCGTACTCCCTACGCCGCCAGATTCAAGCTATCCTGGCAGATGAATGGTGGTACCCCGAAACTGATATCAGGATGCTTGTTTCTGGTCCAGGGAGGACCTGGCCTAGCAGTTCGGGCTGGACTGTTTCCATAGGGATCATGGCCAAGACCGATTTGCATATGGCTGGGCCTAAACTGGAATGGATCCGTCATCAGTTCTTTTTGCAGTTGTTGCCCTAAGTGAGAAGCATATGCTAAAACCTGGGTTCCATTCTCTATGTTCCATCAGATTCAAGCTAGCGTGGCTGATGAGGGTTGATACACCTAACCTGGTCTCAGGATGCTCGTTTCTGGTCCAGGCAGGACCTAGCCTGGCAGTTCAGGCTGAACTGTTCCCATGAGGAGCAGGGGCAAGACGGATTTCAATATGGCTGGGCCTAAAATAGAATGGCATGCTAAAAAAGATGATGGAATAAGCCTAGAACTGTGACTAGGGGTGAATGTTTCATTTTTTCAAAATTCCGTCATTCATCTGTTCTTTTTGCATGTGCTGCCCTAAGTGGGTAGGGTATGACCAGATGTGGGTCCGTGCTCGCTACTCAACCAGATTCCAGCTAGTGTGGCTGATGAGGGGTGATACCCCAAAACAGTTTCCAGGATGTTTGGTTCAGCCTGAAGGAGGACCTGGCCTGGCAGTTCAAGCTGGATGGTTCCCATGGGGAGCTGGTCAAGACTGATTTGCATATTACCGGGCCTAAACTGGAATGGAGTAGCATGCAAAAAAAAAAAATAGATTTAACCCAGATCTCTGACTGGGGGTGAATATTTGAGTTTTTTAGCATTCCGTCTGTCATCTGTTTTTTTTGCATTTGTTGCCCTAAGTGGGAAGTGTATGCCCAGAAGTGGGTCCTGTGTTCACTTCGCCACCAAATTCAAGCTACCTGACTGATGAGGGTTGATACCCTGAAACCGGTCCCATGATGCTTGTTTCTGGTCCAGAAAGGGCCTGGCCTGGCAGTACAGGATTAACAATTCCCATCGGAAGCAGGCCAAGACTGATTTGCATATGGCTGGGTCTATACTGGAATGGTATGGTGTGCAAAAAAGCGATGGATTTAACCCAGATCTGTAACTGGGGGATCATTTCAGATTTTTTCAGCATTCTGTCCATCATCTGTTCCTTTTGCATTTAGAATATTGGCATGTTCCTGCTCTTAACCCTTTTGTGCCTGTGGCCTGTTGTGGGTCATATGTCTAAGTGGAGCTGACAGATAGACTTTGTGAATTTCTCCCAGACAATCAAACAATAGAAGGATTAGGTGTGCCTCGAAGGGCCAGCTGCTGGCTGGATGGCGGGGGCTGAGCTGAGCACAGCCCAACTTAAAACTTAATAGAATGTGCTCTGCCTTGACACTTATGGCCTAATGACCCGCCATTGTCACTTCAGCCAGATTGGAGTCAGCTCAGGGAAGGCAGGAAAATCCATGCACTTCAAAGACACTGTCTAGAATCTCCTTCCAGAGCCTGGGTACCAGGGTATAAAACTCGGACCACTGATACCAACTCTTCAGTACACTTCTGGATCAGTGGATACTCTGCAAGGAAGAAGGACTGCTGTGCTTCTACAAGGACTGCCACTCCACTGGACTGCTGGGCTAAGGGAACTGCTGTCCTGCCCTGCTGCCCTCTTGCGTGGAGAAGGAGAACTGAACCTGCAACTTTATGTTGACCAAGGACCCCAGAGTGACTCCAAGGACTAGACTGTGGGCCTCCTAAGCCAAGCCTCGGGGACACATAAGGTTCTCTAAACAGCTCATAACCACCCAAATTGTGATCCTCAGATTCTGAACCCTTGTTGTGGCTCAACAAGCTTAAATAAAGCTTTGGGTTCTTTGCCACCATTGATGAGTCAGTATGCACTGAGACTGTGTCTCTTTCACCTAAAATCAGCATAAGCTACCGCCAGTAATTCTCTTTGCAGCACAGCATTGACTGCAAGAATGAGATCACCACTGAGAACCTCTCGCCCACAAGCATGTATGCAATGCCTGGTCTGCACTTCCCGTCATGCTGACGATCACCCACGATGCTCTCCTTGCTCCTAATTATACTCTCCAACACGAATGGGACATTTGGCATACAACTTGAGATAATAAAACTTCAACTGTACTAATCTGGGACTGTATCCAACCTGCGCTTCATCACGGTTGCACTGAACCTTTGACTTTGACCTGATCTAGTTTGACTAGATAGCTGCGGTTGGAACTTTATGCTTTTAGGCAATCTTATTTTTTAATTCATGACTCTGGTCCTACTGATTGTGTTGGTCTTGTTTCATTTTTTAATTTTTTACTCTCACTTTCTAACTTAGTGTGGGTTCCTTTTTGTGTGATGTTTTTACTGTTTGAAGTGTTGCACAAATACTTTGGAAGTTGGAATATCACGCACACCGTTTTTGTATCCAAATGTAGATGATTCTTGAACAGGTAATGGCGTGCTGAGAGAGGAGCGACCTCTAAACCAAGGTCGGTAAATGACAGTAATTGTTGCACTATCCCATCCTGGGTAGTGTCCCTCTGTACGCACAGCGCTAGTGGGTAACGAATACTTTGCACATTGCCCCTAAGTTAAGCCTAAATGCTCCTTGCCCTGCTATCAGGAGGTTGATCACAGTTTAATTTGTCGCTTGTTTGAACCTTACCCTTACAAGGATTGTGATTGCTGCTTGATCAGGGCTCACACCCCAGTCAACCAACAACCCAATTTCTCACAACGGTTGTGCGTGTTGTGTAACAAATAGCTTTTATACTGGAAGGGGGCCCTTCCAGTAAAAAAACTATACTTTAACACTTCTCCTGCTTCGTATGTGTGTTGCATAATGCAGCATGTATGCAAATTAGTAAAATCTGTACGGCTGCCTTAAGGGGTTGTAGGATTTTGTTGCAAATCTCTGTCTATAAATGTTTCCAGAAAGAGATTTGCAGTACAACCCTTGGGTCATTGACTGGAAACTTCCATTCGATTGAAACACCCAAAAACTGTCCAAAGAATGCCCTTTGCCAAAAAAATGCAAAGAAGTACATAGTGCAAGATTGCATCACTTTGGGAATCTATGTAGTACAAATCCTGATTCGTGTTGGATAGTAAATCCTAGAAAAGCACTTTGGGCTGGATTTGTGTTACAAAAGTAACAGAAACTCAGTGCAAAGCATTAGTAAATTGAGACTACGGGGTCGATTCCGATCCGGGTCGGAAGGACACCGAACGCGATCCGGCCGGAAAAACTACGAGGCATACGCGTGTTTTCCGCCCGACTCGTACAGCTGTACGAGCGAGCCAGTACGATGCGAGCTACATGAAATTCACCGACCGAGTCGTTTTCGGGTCCGAACCGCTCCGTATGTCTCGGTCGTAAGCTAACCGTGGCGTACAATGGATGTGATTCACGACCGAGCCAGTACGATGCACGCGTCGGACAGCCTGTGCGAGCCGCAGTGTCCGGCTCGCAAAAGCTCCCGGAGTCGGACTTTGGGGGTCCGCGTCAGAACCCCCCCTCCGACACCTGCAGCCATACGACTCGCACACAGGGGGAGACACATGGGACTCCCCCACACAGGCATGTACGGCGCGGAAGGCACCGATGCGTACCCACTGTTGGGGGTGCACTTGTTCGAGATGTACCCATTCAGTCAATGTACGCGTCGTACAACTGGCTCCCATTGACTTCTATGGGAGTCTGACCGAACCGAGTCCAACAGCAAACGTGCGCATGGTACTCGCTCGGTCGGACTGTAGGGGTCCGGCTCGGTCGGAGAATACTCTGGATCCGACTCGGTCGGAGTGCTTTCCGACCCGGATCGGAATCGGCCCTTTAATGTTGAAAATCTTGTAAATCATTTTGCCCATCCTTGAAGCCTTGCATTTAAAATCAGGCAACAAAATGGCTCCTAAAGGCCATTTGTAAGGGAATGTAAGTAATTACAAATGAATAGTTCTCTGTTTACAAAAGGACAGAGTTGTAGTCAAAGATGGTCAATATTTTGTGACATACATCGGAATACGTCAGGAGGGTTATGGGCAATGTTTGGGCAATGTTTCAGTTTCAGTTTATTGTGCAATTAATTAAAACCTTTACAATCATACATTACATTTTTTTTTTCCCTTATACTTAAAATTAATTGTTGTTAAAACACAATAAAATGAGAAAATCACAGTAACAGGAAAGCCCAAAAGTAACATTAGGTTTGCAAAATCTTGAAAAGCTAGTGAGGAGGTATGCTTGAGGTGAGGCCATGTTGTAGGTCTGTAGGGTGAACCAGCCGTGGGAGCGCTCTGACAAGGCAGCTTTATCCAGTATAAGTGACTCTTTTTTTATCACTTTATTTACAATTTTTTTTAAACTAGCAGTCGATGTTGGTAGCTCCCAGAGTTCCTGCAGTCCCAGTTGGCTGAGTGATTTGTCCAGATAGTTTCAGGCTGGGCATCTCCCCTTGTTCTTCAGTTCTTTCCACAGGTGCATGTTTAGTGAGTCAGACGGACCCCTTTTGATTTTAAACCAGCTTTTAATAAATGCCCCTCAACAGGCAAGCTCTTGCCTTTGAAACCCAAACTCCAGCCTCAATTGTGCGGGGGATGTGTACCTTGGTAGCCCAAAGATCATTCGAATTGCTTTTGTTATTGTGTGGTCCAGTATATCAGCATCTCTCCCTCTCATGGCTTCGCTTCCGTAAGTTATCGACGGTAAAAGTTTTGCCTGGATCTCTCTAATTAAGGGAAGGAGGTTTGGACCAGCGATGTTATTCTTAAGGTTCCTTAGCGCCACAGCGATCATTAATCCCCTTTTTTTTATGGCCTCAGTTTGCGCTGTGTACTTCCCTTTATCGTCAATCATGATTTGAACTGCCTCCAGTTTCCGTGACGCCAGATACCCTTGCGGTTGTTTCTTTTTTTTGCGCCAGTTTATTACCCTCAGAGTACTGAGTTGTTGAGTCGAGCAAGCGCTGTAAACCCACCGGTGTCTGACTTATTAGTACCAGGTCGTCTGCGTAAAGTAAATTAGATAGCTGGAGCCCACCTATTTTTGGTGCATGCGAGTTATTTTCGTTTAGGGTAGTTGAAAGCTCTGCCATAAAAAGATTAAAAAGTAATGGGGCAAGTACGCAGCCTTGCTTTAATCCGATGGTTGTTGGGATCCTTTTTGATAAGTGGTCTCCTTTGCCCAGTTTGACTTGCACCCAGGTATTACTATGCAGGAGGACTAGCTGTTTTAGGAGTAGTGATGGAATGTTCTTTTTTTCCAATTTTTGCCACTGTATGTTCCTATTTATGTGATCAAATGCGGCGCTATAATCAATAAAACATAGATATAGGGGCTGTTTTTTGGCGAGTGCAGCATCTATCACTAATGAAAGGGTCATGATGTTCGTGGTAGTGCCCATGTTCTTGCAAAAGCCTGTTTGATTTAACGGGATTGCATATGTTTCCGCCGCCCAAGTTGTTAGTTCTTGTAGGAGCAGTCCTGCGTAGTATTTTGCTTTGTTATCAAGCAGAGCTACCAACCTATAATTTTTTGGGTTGTCCCGGTTGCCGTTTTTATGGATGAGGGAAATGATCGAACCCCTCCATGAAGATGGTATCGTAGAAGTTCGCAAGATTGATTCAAAGGTTGGTTTTATTATGGATGCCCAATATTCTGGGTCTTGTTTGTATAATATGGGCGGGATCCCGTTTGGGCCTGGGGCACCCTCGAGCCTGCCTTTTGAGATTCTTTTGCAGATGTGTTTACGCGTAATTTTAAAAAATTGTTCTGGAATTGGATTAGTAGACAGTTGAGGTGTTAATACTGTATGCCTGGCTATCTTAATAATGCATATTCCTTTGAAATTGTACAGATTAAATAGTAATTATCTCAATTATACTAAAATGTAATTGTCTCATTTCTCTTTAGGTTAAAGCTTGAGAGTAGTGATTCACCCGCACCACGTAATTGATGACAACAGATGTCTGAAGTGTACCCTGACAGACCCTGCAAGAAAAGAGTGTACTTCCAAATGCAATAAATAAAGATGCATATAGATAATGAACAACTTTGGAATATGTTAACAAAATGTTTATTTCACTCTTACTTGTGTTTTTCACGTTAATGCACAGTCATTGCAGCACATTTGATGCATGTTACATAATCAAGATTTAGGAGAGGACCCCAAATCGCTATTAGGATGACTGCTAAATACACTCTAGACTTGAAGCAAGTCCTATACCCTCCTTCATTTGGCAAATTGTATAGTACAGAAACTACCCACCACACCGCAAGGCAGCCAGCAGTAGCAGCTGGCATCTATGTGGTAGGGGGCACATGCATGCAAAACTTAAAGAAATAAAAAAAGCATATTAGGTGAACGCAACATCCAACGGTCCGGTCCTCCACAGGACCTGGAAGCTGGAGCCTGAAACTCCATTGACCAATCAGGGTGCTGCTCTCAGGCTGTGAAATCAGCACCCTGATTTGGGGGAGCGACCCCACTCCGCGCCCCACAGCGCCGTGGAGGCCTGCACTGATTTTAACCCAGCTGTCTTATGACAGCTGAGTTAGAGATGTTTAAAGTGCACATTTGTGGCTGGCTGTCTCAAAACAGCCGGAAAAAAAGACATGCACACTTTAAACAAAAGTGCATAGATAGCCCACCCTCCTCCCAGCGTCTGTCACTCAGCAGTGACCCTCCCCCATCCTGATGCTTCGCTCGGAACGGGATGAAAAATAAATGGTAATAAATCACCATTTTATTTTTCATGGGGTTTTGGGGGTATTTTAAGTAGGGCAACGATTCTCAGCTCCAATGGAGGAGCCACATCTGGCAGCAAGCTGCAACTGAACTCCCTGAAATTCCCCAAAACATGTTGCAACCATCCAGAGGTTCCACATTAAACAGCATAATTACTTCATGACTCAGACCCTAGATCAACTACAACAGCCATGTTGTGTGATGTTTTGGAACAGTGCTTGAGGTGGAGAGCATGCATGCTGCTAGACACGGTCCCCTGACGCACGCATGGCCAAGCATGGCCACAAATGTGGAGATGGCGGCTGTGGCAGCTGTTTTGTTTGCCAGCAGGCCATATCACTACAATGGTAGAGGGACACTACTGAGAATGCCACAGGTGGTGTGTGGACGTGCACAACCTCAAATGCATGTACCCTTGATGCAGCGCTTGAGTACGACTGATGGATCCCACTGGTGACCGGGGGCCAGATTTCTATTTGCTGAGGGCACATCTGACTCGGTGAAGCCTGTTTGGGATTAGGAAGCATTGTGCAGCTTCTTAACCATGCTCTCCTGGTGGCCTCTATCTGTGCGATACATACAGCTCTCTCTGGGGTGCAGGATTGTTGTTGCAGGGTTGGGTTGCATTACAAGGGCAAGGGCACACCCAAGTTTGCTCGCACAGTCGTCATTGCAGCTGTCACTAGTGTTTTCAATGCTCAGCCAATCCGAGGCCGTAATTTGCAACAATCCCTGTACTACACTAGCAGCTTTACTGTAAGTGATAGCAGTGGCAGCTGCTACCACAACTATTTGGTACAGAAACCAACCCAATAACATAAAGAACTGGGGAGGTCACTGTACCATGATAGAAAATTTCCCGGTGTGAGCAGGCCTGGTTCTAAAGGGTGAGTCACACCCTCCCAAGATAGCCCTGTGGCCCAGCCAAGGCCTATCCACCAGCAGTAAACTATTGTCTGTTCTTTTTCTGATGAAGAAAATCACACGGGCATGTAGGTTAGCAATAGATACATTGTGCAACTTTCATTTTGTAACACCAGTGCCTTGGAGTACTTTAAGTGCCTGGAGACAGGGTTTTGCATTTTGCATTTCCTTGGGCTTTCCTGGTTGCTCCAGACGTGGCCTGACTCCCTTCCAAGTGGTGAGTCCCACAGACCTTGCTGGTCTGCACCGAAGCATCTCTCTTGTTTCTGTGTGGGTTGCTGTTGCAAAGGTTTGTTTTGTTGAATCCGGGCACAAACACTGCAGCACTCGACATCCTTTGTGGGACAGCTCAAATCCAGCTCCTGGTTGTCCTTGAAGCCTCCTGGTCTTCGTGGCTGAAGAGTCAAGCTTCACCTCCTTCACCTGAAATCACCCAACATCGGTGGGCATCTGCTTATTGCCTTCCTGGTCACTGGCAAGTGACCCAGACTATGTCCCCTCTGCTTTCAGGTTCTTCTCATCTTCGATCCAGGCTTGGATCTTTTCGGACACTTCGCATCTTCACGGCAGCAGCACTTCTTCACAAGCTCCCATTGAAATCAAGTACGCGACCCGGGGGCGCTAGGTGGCGCCAGACCAAGATGGCCGCACCGCTGTGAGGCTCTGGTAGCCTGGCCCGAATATCCTGCATTTATTTGCCTTTCGCACGTTTCCCGTGCGTCATGAAGATGAGCCTGTGTAGAGGGTGATTGCCGCCACCCTCGGTCCAAGTTTCGGCCCGATTGAAGGAAGGGCGGAGGCGCGGTGACCTCGGACGCTCTGTGCGGAGTGGGACTGCGATCTGCCCTGGAGCGGTGAGGCGGGCGCTGCATCTGCGCCAGTCCGGTGCGGCCATGAGGGGCTAGGCCACGGGATACCGGAGGGTCGTTTGTATCCTGTAGCGCGGGGCCGCTCAGATATTGACCGACGGGCGGCTGGCTGTGCGCTGCTCCTGGGAGCCTGAGGGCATTGATTTGTGTGGTACAGCCCCGGAGGCGTGATTCAAGACTCTGCCCTCCTGCGTCTGGAGCACTGAGGCGCAGCTGGAGCGCTTCCCGTGGGCCGCTCTTCCTCGGCGGTCAGGGGGACTCCCGTGGACGCTGGGGGAGATGCTGTAGGGGCTCCGTGCTGCCCGCGACGGCAGAGAACCGCTGGGAACAGGCTCGCTACGGGGGCTGATTCTCGCCTGCCGCTGTGTGTGCCCCCTCTGTCTCCTGTGGCGCTGGAGCTAGCTGGACATCCTTGCTGCGAAGCCTACCGTTTGGCCTTGGAGCCTTCTCATCCTTTGGGTGGCTGTTGGCGCCCCTACGCTCCGGTGAGCCGTCTGCTGCTTGTGGCGCGCTCTGGGACACCGCAGCGGGGTATGTGTGCTCACTTGTGCGAGGGATGATCTGCTGCCTCGCCTTACTGGGAGCCTTGAAGTATAACTTGCAGCGCTGCCGCACTCTGTGAGTTTCCCCTGCGGCCTCTGTGTGCTCTCCTGTTGTCTCCCCCTCCGCTGTATGGTAGACCTGGGTTGCTTGTAAGACGCGGGAAGAAACGAAGAGGCTGACATTGACCCTACAATTTACCCGAGACGGATCACGGGGCCGAGGTGGGGCTGGCTGCGGAGGTCGCCCCCGGGGTCGCTGGCCTGTGGCGGAGGGCTGCCCCTGTCCCCCCCCTGATTGGACGCAGTGCGCTATCGTGGGTCCTGTGGTGCTTGTGGAGGGGGACCTCTGTTGTGCTGTTCGGCCCCGGGGCGCCCGGGGTCCGGCGTCCACATCTGCAGGGCATAGTATTGGAGTGAGACGGACAGCTTATAAAGCGCTGACACCCCGCCATAAAGGGGGCCCTGACTGGCCTGGGCTCGCCCGCCGCGATGGGGAAGACGGATGGCCGGCAGCAGCGGCTTCACTTCGAAGCTAAGAAGGTGGGCACTCGTTCAGTGTCGGAGGAGCCCCCCGGGCTTGAGCGTGAGCCGACGCCCGGCCCGTCGGAGAGCCCGGAAAACGAGGTCAAGGAGATGCTTAAACTGCTGCAACAGAGTATGAATGGGCTGTCGGGGAAGATGGATACTATGAACAACAGGCTTGACTTCCTCGTGTTAAAGGTGGAAAAGCATGACGAACAATTGAAGGAAATGAAGCAGCGCATTTCGGACAACGAAGATCGCACAGGTACCATGGACAAGCAGTTAACGCAGATGGACCGTCTCCTGAGGGTGATAGCGGCAAAGAACGAGGATTTGGAGGCCCGCAGTCGCCGGAACAACATACGCCTCACTGGGATTCCGGAGAGTGCCAATACTGGTCGGATGGAGGATTATGTGGAGAAGCTCCTCCTGACGACGTTTGGAGCTGAGGCATTCTCGTCCCATCTGATTGTTGAGCGGTCCCATAGATCGCTTGGTCCTCGGCCACCGCCGGGCGGGCAGCCTCGGCCTATTGTGGCCCATATACTTAACTACAGGGACAGGGACGTGGCCTTGAGGAAGGCGAGGGAACAGCAAAATTTGCAGTTTGAGGGTACTGCGTTCTCCATCTTCCCAGACTTCACCATGGCTGTGCAGGAGGCGAGGCATAAGTTTGTGGCCGTGAAACCAAAAACTGCGCACAGCTGGAGTCGAGTATGCCCTGCTGTATCCGGCGAAGCTGCGCCTTAGACACCAGGGTCGCACGACTCTGTGCTTGACCCCCCAGCAGGCGGAGGAATTTCTAAAGACTCCGCGGCGTCGCTCGCCTGGCCGGGCCGTGGATGAAGAGGGAGTGCGTCCCCCCTTGCTTGCCCTCGGGGCGCGGGGGGAGGAGTGAGCACCTACTGGCCCATACTTTGGCGCTGCCTCCGCTGCTGGATTGACTGTTGCATAGTTGCTGGAGGTGAGCGGAAGTTTCGGGGTGGTATGGAGGACTCCTAGATGTATAGACTCAGACTTCCACTCTTACGGGGGAGGTTATCAGTGAATGTTCCTTCTGCCTACACACTTTGGACTGTCCCCAAGCACTCCCCCTATTGCACACTGGATGAGATAAGGGAAATGTGTGAACTTTGATGTATAGCCAGGTCCCCTCCCAACACTCCCTCTCCAAGCTCCTGCCTTCTTGTGGGGTAGTTGGCCACCATACTGGGAGAGGGGGCAGGGAGGGTTATCTGGGACCACAGGCGCCCCCATCATGGGCAGTCCCCTACAGGGTGGCAATGTTATTGTTTTTCATTTGACCCATCTGTTGGTGTCACCAGGGGGTTGGGCTGGAGCGGGATGTATTGATACTGGCACGGTTGGGGTGCTGTTGTGGGTGGGACGGGACGTCATAATTGGGATGTTCGTTTCTTTGGGTGGAGGGTGGAGCGTTGGGAGGAACTTGGCAATTGTTCAGGCAACTAAGGATGTTGGCAATCACGAAATTCATGGTACCCATTCACTTGGAGGGGGGATGGCACTGGGAGTTTGGCCCCTAGACAGTAATCCCTTGGGTATTTTTAAAACAGTATGCACGCACACCCTGCTCTGACCAAATTCAAATTATTGACCTGGAATGTTAGAGGGCTAGGGGACCCCCGCAAGCGGCGTCAGATACTCTCATACCTGGACAGGCACCATGTCAGTGTAGTGTTCCTCCAGGAAACCCACATGGACCCTAGGGCTGACCCTACGTTTGGGAGCAAATGGGCTTCGGAGCGAGTGTTCTCGTCCTATTCCACGTATGCCAGGGGCACAGTGATCCTCATAAAATGTGGCACTCCGTTTGTATGTGCGGGACGGAAGCGGAGTAGAGATGGGAGGAGTTGCATGCTGTGGGGCACGCTGGGCACGCAGTCTGTTGTGCTGGTGAATTGCTATGGTCCTAACGTGGATGATCCCGATTTTCTGCACTCACTCTGGGGACAGATCACGGGTGTGGGGGTCACACATGTACTATGGGCTGGAGATTTTAATACTGTGTGTGATCCCCGGAAGGAAAGATCCGGCACACTGGCGCACCATTACACCCATAGCCAGGCGGCGCTAGCCGGGCTTCTTACACACGAGGGACTTACCAACCTCTGGCGATACGCTCACCCGGAAGGGAGAGAGGGTATGTACTACTCGTCGGTGCATGCGGCCTGGTCGAGGCTGGATTACTGGCTGGGGTCCAGGGGGTTGTGTCACTGGGTTTGTGCGGTGGACCACCTTGCACGCCCCTTTTCGTTCATTCGCCTGTGTGCCTCACACTGGAGATACCTAACCTTGTTGCCATTCCTAGAAGCTGGCGACTGGTCCCCGGGGCGCTTTTGGACGAGGTCTTTAAAACTGAACTGGAGGAGGAGATAGTGGATTTCCTAGACCGCAACAAGGGGTCGGTGGCGCAGGTGGGCACACTCTGGGAGGCCTTTAAGGTCACAATCCGGGGCACCTGTATGGCAAAAAGCTTTGGGGTGTTGAGGGACATGCGTCGGCGCCTTCACTTGCTTGAGGGACAGGTAAAAGTTCTGGAGCGGAACCTCTGGCACGAGGAATCGGGCGAGGGAAGGGCTAAATTGCGGGACACCATTACCGACTACTCTTCCACTGCTGAACGGGAGGCACGGTTTAGGGGGAAATATGCTACTGCCAGACGCTATGGCGAGGGTGGCAGGCCGGGGCGTGCTCTGGCTCAGGACATCAGGCGACCACGGTACACCAATTATGTGCTTGAGATAGAAGATGCGCAAGGGGATAGACACAGGGATGGCTTGGAGATTCTGAATACCTTCACGGCATTCTACGAATCACTGTACTCGTCTAAAGGGGTGAATACACAGGATTTAGCTGCGTTCTTTGGGGACATAACTTTGGGGTATCTTAGTGGGAGGCAAAGGGAGTTTTTAGCTACCCCATTTACGCTGGAGGAGATTCGGGAGGCAATTGCCCAGTTGCCGGCGGGGAAGGCGCCCGGGCCCGACGGCCTGCCGGCGGACTTCTATAAGATATATATGGACCATCTCGCACCGGTGCTGCTAGCGGTCTATTCTGAGGCGCTGGAGGCGCAGGTGTTGCGCGCTACCATGAGGGAGGCCCTAATTATATCTCTGTTGAAACCCGGGAAGCCCCCTGACAAGTGTGATTCCTACAGGCCCCTATCGTTAATCAACGTGGATATCAAAATCTTAACTAAAATGGTAGCGAATCGATTGAATCTCCTCATGGACAAGCTGGTGCTGCCAGACCAGGCAGGATTTATCCCCGGGAGAGCGAAGTCACATCATTTGCGCACTCTTTTCTCTATTATGCATCAGGTGGCTCCGCACCTCCCTCTGGCCGCTGTTCTTTTGGACGCCACCAAGGCGTTTGACTCCATTGAATGGGATTATCTTCATGCGGTCCTGCGCAACATGGGGTTCCCGGTGGGTTTTACTGCCTTGATACGGCTGCTGTATACCGCACCAGTAGCTAAAGTAATGGTAAATGGTCACACCTCTCCTGCCATCTCACTCTTCCGGGGTACTAGGCAGGGGTGCCCGCTGTCGCCTCTGTTGTTCGCGTTGGCGATAGAACCTTTGGCGGCGCGGGTGCGGCAGTATCACCGGGACAAGGCGCTCAGCTGCCCTTTGCGTCCCATCCTCATTGGATGATATGACTCTATATGTAAAGGACCCACAGACTAACTTAAATCCGCTGCTGCGGGAGTTTGTGCGATTCGGAGAGCTTTCGGGTATTCATATTAACTGGGCTAAATCCCAGATTTTCCCACTTACGTCTGCCGTCTCGCGCTTCCATGCTGACTTTCCGTTGGAATGGTGCGACTCCACCGTACGGTACCTCGGGGTGCAGGTTTCTGCGTACCGGGAGGAACTTGTGAGAGACAACTATGGGCGGGCAATCGAGGCGCTGAAAGACACTATAACACGCTGGATTGCCCTGCCGCTGTCCCTTGCGGACAGGATATCCCTGATAAAAATGGTGATCCTTCCGAAAATGCTTTACTATTTCACTAACATCCCCCATCACCCGGGAAGGGTGTTTTTTGCAACCCTGCGCACTGAACTTTTGCGGCTGGTGTGGGGAGGGAAGCAGGCCCGCATCAGATGGGATGACCTGGCTCGCCCATATGCGGCGGGTGGCTTAGACCTGCCAAATTTTGAGCTGTATTATCAGTGCGCCCAGGCCCATTATGCGCACTATTGGACGGGTGGACCACGATACACGGCGCATGTGGCCACGGAGCATTGGCTTGCTGAGCCCGTGCCACTGGATGGGGCATTGTGGCGTCGCACCTCCCAACGGGACCGCAACCCTGATACTGTGGAGTGCACGGGCCGTGCTTGGGAGTGCATCATGAAGCGGACGGGAATGGCTTTGATTTACTCCCCGCTGCTCCCGCTCGTGTATCACCCCCGCATGCCTCTGTTGCAGGAGGGAGTTTTCCACAAACTGAAGCAACATAGAGGGCTAAACACGTGGGGTGACTTATACAGGGATGGCAAATTCATCACGCTGCAGCAGCTTTGCTCCGACCCTCCCCCTAGTGCCATGGAGACCTTCCTGTACGTCAGGCTCCAAGCCGGAGTTCAGGCTGTCACGCCAGACTATCCCTTAGAACCGGCGATGTCGCCTCAGTTGCATGCGGTGCTGCGGGCTACTACCGCCTCTCACCTGGTTTCGGCCCTATACCAGTCAATATACTCGGGGACGGAGTATGCGCAATGCACTGCACGTGGCAAATGGGAGGAAGAATTGGGACAGCCGTTGACTGACCGCGATTGGATGTTTAGCTGCAAACAGACGGAGCAAGTAGCTGCTAACAGTAGGCTTTGTGTTACACACTAAGTTCATTCAGCGTTACTACTACACCCCTGTGAGACTGCATCGGTTTGGGCTGCGGGAGGACACTAGGTGCGATAGGTGCGGGGTCGAGGGGGCGGACATGCTGCATCTGGCGTGGGCATGCCCCTCTGTGTATGCGTTTTGGGCTTGGGTGTTTGATGCGGTGGGGAAAATGATTGCTGCCCCTCTGCTGCCGACCCCACAAATGGGTATCTTGGGATGTACGGAGAGCATTCCGGCTTCCCATAGAAAATTCAGCTCATTTTGTTTTCTCCTCGCCAAGCGCAGTGTGGCCTGCAGGTGGGGGAGAGGGCGGGCCCCTAAGTTTAAGAGCTGGCTTGAGGATTTGATACGTTGGCAGGAAGAATTAACAGTGTATGCGGACCTTCTGCCGGCCGCCTCCAAGCCCCGGGACATTTGGGACCCTTTAAGGGGTTACCTGCTTCAGTCCCCTCTGACACAATTAGATACCGAAGCCTCTGCGTCCTGATCTGGCCGTGAGCCGGGGCCGTCTGGGGCGCGATGTGGGAATGGGCGGTCCCTGCTGCTGAGTCTCTTCTGCTTGTGTGGACTATCTGGGCCCCTATGGACTATTATTGATATTGCAGTGTGTGACTGGCGGAGGTGCGGAGGTATCGTTTGGCGCCCCGACGGAGGCGCGGGATGTGTGGCTGCTGCGCCTCGCCTACCTAGCGGGGTCCTTTGTGCGGGCGTGCCGGCGGGGGTCAGGCCTCAGTGTCTATGTACTAGCCGAACCCCTCCCTATTGTATTTTCTGATATTCTTCTTGGTTTTATACTGTGATGCCATTGATTGTTTTTTGGATTGCCTTTTGTATTGCCTGGCGTTATTGTGATTCTCTGATTTTTTTCCACGCGGCCGGCCCTGGTGGGTTGTAGGCGGCATGCTGTGTTAATATTACAAAATGTGCTGCTTTCTGACTACCGTATATTGCTGCCGGCCCCGGCGGGGTTGTAGGCGGAGGACAGCTGTGTCAACATGGTTGATTTTCTTTAAATAAAGGTTTTATAAAAGGAAAAAAAAACCAAAAAAAAACTATGCGACCCAACACCAAAAGTCACCTCTGCACCCGGCTTCCCTGGGTGAGGTAACATGAGTACTCCGGTGCTCCCATGGGTGCTAGCCCTAGAACTTCCTAAGTCCAAAGGGGTTTGGTCCTGACTCATTTCTAAGTGTCCCTAATCTTTAAAAATCTAACCACAACTTTTCTCATAGAAGCTAACGGGAGTTCGCGGCTGTGTTCACACACTGCACACGGCCCCCGTGGGTCCCCTCTGTCACTACCTTGGGTGGTTCCTTGAGATCCCAGCGATTCTACAGGCTCTAGGCTTTGTGTCTAGTTAAGTCGTGGTTCTTATACAACTATTTTAGTAAATGGTTTGGCTCGCCCCTAGGGCCTGACATGTATTTGTGCTATTCTACTGTGATTATTGAAGTGTAACTTATGTGTTTTGACCTCTAGTCTCATAAAGAGACTAGGAGGGTGTGTTTAGTAATAAATACATATATTTTATATATATACCTGGTGTGGATATCTTTCATTTAGTGACTCAAGAGATTATAGACTGGTAAAACAAGCTGCTTTACATTCCTCCAAGACTTAGCCTAAAGGCTGCTCTCTATAGCTACCACTTGGATAGCTTTCAATAAAGGTTGTCTTTAACCTATAACCAATAAGGGGTTGTTTGGACTGTTACAAGGTGCCCACTATAACTAGTGGACAGCATATATTAGGCCAACTTCTCACACATCTGTGTCAAAACCTGCCTGTAAGACCTGCCTGAGGTAAACTTGATGCCCCATTGAAATTGATCAAACAGGACCTGATCACCTATCAGGCTGCAAAAGGAACTTGCTTTCTCTTACTACACTTCTGTCTCACTTTGTTGTGGCTCCAGGACATGCTTCAAACTAGATATTATATGTGGAAGGGCAATATTCATTTCCATAGCACATTCCCCTACTCACCCTCAGCTACGAGTGGTCACATTTAATGTGGCTGAAGTCTTTGGCCATCTTGGAATTGCCCTGGCACCATATGGGCCTGTTTGTAGTAAGGCAAACAGGACATACTGAGAAAGAAAGGTAGGCCAGGACCTAGTAACCTTTACCCCACCCAGGAGTTACCCCCATTGACTAGCTTGTGTCGGCCATAAATGTGGCAGCCCCAAGTCACCATCCTCAAAATACTGTCTTGGCCTGTGGAAGATCAGAAGAGGACCAGATCTGTTGTCTGTGACCGTAGAGGAGCTCTGAAGGAGTACAGCTGCTCCTTCATGTGTGCAGTATAAATATGTGGACCCCAAGGGTCAGTTGGCTGACCTTCTGTATGGCTACCAGGGTACAACAAGCTAGAAAAGGCCTTTTCCGAAAGTGCCAGGCTGACCTGCGGCAACTGGACTTGGAATTAACTTTTCAGTTGGTCACTGTCTGACACCATGAACGTTTCTAAGTGCCTTCCACTGAGGTCCTGGGGGTCTTCGAAATGTATTCCTGGGGTTGTTTGTGCACCAGAAGAATTTATAAACTTTTGGAAAGTTTAACCCGCCAAGATAAATATCCAACCAGAATTTCCACATTGTTGGACTAAATTTCAACTTCATCCTCTGCGGAGATCTCAGCACTTTATACTAAAACAACAAACTCCCATTCTGAGTTATGACTTACAAACTTTTCAGCAAGCAATCTCAAAACCTTTAAACCATCAACGTGGTCAACCTGCTCAGCTAGCTGGGGTTTGGTTCCATGATGTCAGTGACCATGGTTTCACCGATGCACACACCTAGAGAATTTTTTTTCCTTTCAAAAAAATTATAAAGTCTCTTTCTGAAGTGGGACTTTTGCAGCCTTTTGACTTCCAGACTTTCACCAGGACCAATCCACTTGATTTATTCAACATGAGCTCCACAGAGGATGGCCTCAAATTGCACCTAGATCTCAGTCAACACAACCATTAACTACTATTGGTGCTTGATTTTCTGGGGTGCTATTTTCAACTAAAACTCATATCTTTGTCATAAAGTAGAGTAAGTGAAAAAGATGGTGTCACAGGTGGATGAAGTAGGATGAAAATAGAGTCTGAGGAAGTTGGAGGGATGGAGAAGGGTATATCTGAGTAAAATGAGTGATGCAAGTAGGGGAGTGGGTAAGCTTTAATGAGTAGAAGGTGTTAAGAAGTGAGCATGAGAAGAGGCATACTGAAGGGTCAAGGTGGAGTATTATACTTGTGATGGATGGGAATAATGAGAAAAGAAGGTCGTCAAATAGGAGGGTCATGAGCAAATGATAGGTGGAGGGACCAGAAAAGGAGTGTGAAGAGACTAGAGGTTAGTGGTAGATCAAGAAAGAGGAGAGATTGATGGACTGAAAGGGTGATATGTAAAAAAGGGGGCTAGGAAGGAGAGAGACTAGTGAGAGACAGAAACATGTGAAGGAAGAGGAAGCAGGCTAGTCACCGCTTAGGAGAGGTAGTTCAATTTTTAGGCACTCACATTAGCTGGGTGTTTCCTCTATGTTTTCGTTAAGATTCAGTGTGCTCAAAAGAATGCTAACAAAGAGAGGCTGAGAAAAAAGCTATTACAAGCACAGTCATCAACCTCAGAAGATGTAATCATTGCACATTGGACAGACTGGGGTAGAAACAGACCTACATTGGATGTCTGGTTTTGTTTTGTAGCTCAGTGTGCTATCTTTGATTGCTCCTCTAATTATCACCTCAATTATTTAGTAAACATATGCAAATCCTAATGTCTTTGTTTATCCCATGTGTGTTGATGTGCATGTGCTATATAATTCAGTCCTTAGTTGTGCTGTTATATTCTAGATAGGCACCATAATATAGGCCCTGTAACTTCATTAGCCTTCACCTATGTTCTTTCCCACATTACACTTATAACAGTTTACAGCGACTGACCTTTTACCTAGATACGACACTGCATTCAGAAAGTGGGTTTTCCCTAGTTCGAAATCTCATACATTATGCATGAGGATTCTTGAAAGCACAGCAGGACTACCATCTCCTGTATAATATCTATGTATAAAGTTCATGCCCGACGTCATCCTTAGGCCGACACAGTAATAAAGCAAGGTAGGACCCCTGGGGAGACCTATGGGTATATATACATCACATCTTGCTAAGATAGGGAGAGGAGACTGAGACTTCCCGGCCGACACACTGACCAGAGACGCTGAGGTTCCTACATGCAGACACTCCAGCTCGCAATGATTTAACATCCCTCGCGGGGTGTCCAACTCAGGACCAAGACGAGGTTCCACAGTCTCTCACTTCAGGTAATGGGGTTGACTAAATCCTAGAGGGATTCTTGGCTTAACACCTATACACATGCTAGGTACATGTAGGTACATCTAGTTAGGGAAGCATCGTAGGAGTATGCATCCTTTTATCATGTCTTTTATATACTCACCTGTATTCATAATTATTGTAAGACCGTATAGCTATACCATCCATTTACCTTTTTAGTACTGCTAATCATTTATATCTTATACTGTCTAACGGATGTTGCAGCTCATCTATTCTACACCTGAATAACAACTGTTCAATAAATACTTATTCAAAACGCCCAGCCTGTTTATTCTGTGTATCTCTCTGAGAAAAACTAAGTAAGCACGAGTGACTGAGCGAAAAGTAGTATATTGTTTCCACCGTCCTGAGGGATCAGGGTTGTCATGTTCGATGGTTGCCAAGAACTATTCTCTCCTTGGTAAGAGGAGATTCTAGTGGCACTGTGAGCTAGTTGGTACAAAAGGCCAACATACCTGGTGAGGATGTTCAGAGTAAGTCTGTCACCAATCCTACAGTGTATTCTGTCCAAACTCGCAGTTTCTGTATAACTACTATAGGAGCTACACAACAGTGCCACATTTAGAATGTGTAGAGCTACCAGGGAAGAACAGAGACAGAGAAGTGCCAAGCATCACTATGCACACCAATGCACCCAAACAAGCAAATGCCCACAATACAACAAATAAGATGGAGGGTAATAGGAAGGAGGCTGAGGCAGTAGGAGGAAAGACGAAAGTAGGATGGTGGAGGCAGAGCAGGAGTGTGAGTCGGAAACACAAGATGATGAGCAAGAGTGAGTGGGGGCAAGGTACAAAGATAAGGGTGAGGGATAGAGAGAATAGTGAGAAAGAGGGCGTAGGGTCAGGCGAAGAGAGAATGATGAGATAGAAAAAGGAGGATGAAGTGGAGTGAGAGTAAGAGGGCACACTGGGAGAATGGTGCAGAAAAGAGAGAGTGAAAGTAGGATAAGGCGGAAAGAGAGGAGGTTAAGGTAACATACATATGAGGGTGACATGGAGAAAGAAGGACACAGCAGGGAAACAGGTGGCTAAGGTGGAGAGAAAATAGGAGGAGATGAAGTTCCTGAGATGGTGATAAGTAGAGGGTTAGATGAGTGGAACAGCACAGTGAAGTGGAGAGAAAGTAGGATGAAGTAAGGAAAGAGAAGGGGAAGACAGAGAAAAAGGAGGATGAGGTTAAGAGAGCAGAAGAGATCAAGTCCACAGGTTAAACGTACAGAAATACACAATTAAAACTAGTAGACAGTAGACAGAAACCAGCAGTAGGCATTGTATGCAGCCCAAATCTGCACAAGACCATCCAGCATGCCTGGACCCAACTTTTAGGCACCTGGGAAACTCTGGAAAACCCTGGTCATCTTTATGGCATACCCATGCGTTTTCATAGCCCTTCCAGATCTCAAATCCTGGAGCCGTGCCTGGGTGTGAGACTCATAGTTTGACCAACATGCATGCATGCACTGCGATGGGTTTTGAGAGCAATCTTCTTCTCCCAATCACGTTTTTGCAAATTAAGACACAGCACTTCATAAACTACCCTGTCTCTGTGTAATCCTCTAAATAAAGCTGGTGGCACCTAATTCTTTTCAACATCAGAGGAAAAGCCATGCTCTTGATCCCTTTTTAAACTAAACCCCTGCAGCATTTTTTTTCTTCAGAATCTGAATCCGGAGGTTTCAATCAGTTTAAAACACTAGACTCGTTAAATATATCATGCTGACAGGCTGCTAGTGTGGATATTTATGCACTATACCCCCTGACTTTTTGTTATGACGCTGGGACAAATAAAAAACTATTCTGCTCAAGGGAAAAAGAGTAGAACTGCTTTTCATCCCACTATTCTGCCACCTCCTTTCTAAACATGACTAGTGCAAGTAACCTGCTTTAATCTGCTTGGCAAGTGATTTTGACCCACTGTGCCTTTTACAAGATTATGCAAAACCCTTTTATTTAACTGAAATGAATTACTTAATTATTGACTAGATTACTTACAAGTCTGAATTCTGGCCTTGGAACGAGAGTCAAAATTGTGTGGCTCTTGGTAAATCACTTAATTTCCATGCACTTAACACATCCGGGCCCCAAATTCCACTTTTATCCAAAATGTACACCCCTCTCAGAGATCCCGACCCCTTCTACCTTGCTTTAAAAACAAAAAATGTACTTATCCACTCTGCTGGCTCATCTCCTCTGGTCCTCTCTGCTTCTTCAGTCCCTCTGCGCTGGTGACCTCTGCAGCAATTGAAGTCTCCAGTCCAATACAGACTGCTCCCATGCTGCTGATAATGTTAAGCAGCATGAGAACAGTGCCAGGACTGTTGTTCTCGCCACACAGCTGTCTAAGATAGCCATGAGGAGTGGTTTAAAGTGCGCATGACAGTCTGGCTGTTGCAAGACTGCTGGTCATCCTGTCATGCACAGTCTAAATTGTTGGAGTGAGTACTACTCCCCTGTTGTGAGTCAGCAGCAGTGGCCCCACCCCCAAACATAATTCGGGCTGGGGAAAAGGGAAAAATAAAATGGGAATAAATTCAATGTATTCCCTTTTTCATTTTTCACCTTTGTGGCACTGCCGGGTGGAGAAACGCTCCTGCTCCCTAATGGAGGGGCTGACTCTGAGTGATGGATTGTGGGGGAGATGCCGCTGAAATTTTTCCAATATGGGCCATCACCTCCCTGCAACTCACACCTCCCAAAAGTAACCCCAAAAAACCCAGAATGAATTTTCAGAGGCACACCGTAATGAAAGTGCACTGTAGACAGTATGCTTAAACAAGCACTGACAAAGCAAGTAGATCTTTAGGGACCTATTGTGTTTTGCCAATACTGTAATGCAGCAGCTAAAACATTTTTGGGAAACAATGCACATCATGGCCAAAAGAAAAGAAAAATTGCACATTTGTGAGATGGTGAATGCAGAATCTTAGGGCACACTTTTTTTTTACTTATCTTAGATTAATCAGTAAGTCAAAAATAAAGATTGAAGGGCTACTCCTACAAGTAAATCATATTCAACCATCCTAAAGGATGTATATAAAGTGAAATATTTCAACGAGATCACTCTAGGGTAATCACAATAACTACTCTAGGATAGTGTCCTGATTACTTCAATTGAAAGTGTGTGATGGTATTTTACTACTCAAGTAATGCTAATTGACAACTTCATGATAAGCATGAATTACTTCAGAATGATTCCAATACAACCTGAGGAAGAGTGGGTATTACTCCAACAGGGAATCATGACAACTTCAAAATGACCAAGGCTTACTACTGGCTGATTTTATGACAACTTCAGAATGGGTTTGGATTACTCCAGGGTTTCATTACAGCTCTAGAATCAGTTTGGAATATTCTTAGATGATTGCACAACAACTGTGCATTATTCCTGGATGATTCCAAGAATGGTTTTGGAAGACAGTGGATTACTTCTGAATTATTAATGGCCTGATTTAAATCTATGTGGGCCAGTTAATCTGTCAACGGTGATGGATATCCCGTCCACCAAAATCTAAATCCAATAGGATATAATGGGATGTAGATTTGGGCGGATGGGATATCTGCCACCATTGTTACGGAGTAACCAGTCCGCTGAGATCTAAATCAGGTCCTTGTAGGAAGAAAGAGTTGGATTACTCCTTGAAAGTTCTTTAATGTGAATATGTTTGCCAGAGATTTGTGCTTCATGGGGCATGATCATCCCTGTACAAAATAGAACTGTGTTGGGTTGCAATAAATATTTCTTCTTTGCACAACATTGTGAATTCTTATTAACTTATGCTCAGATCAATTATTACCACTATTCTTATAACTCTATGGGGTATATTCACAAGAACGCGTGATAACTACCACAAGAGTAGCTTAACACAACTTTCAACATCACAGCCCATCACGGGAAAATAACCCTGTGTCAACGTGGAATTCACAACAAGGCGGTATAATGCTATAGTCTGCATAAACTGCGGACAATGTCCACAATACAACCACCTCGTAGAGATGAAAACACAAACCACAACACAAAAAAACCTGCGATGGGCCAAAGCGCGATAAGGGAATCAGTGATAAGCAGCGCCAGGCCTGCAACACACACCTGGCAGGTGGGAAAAATCACCATAAAAGTAGAAAAAACAACCCACAAGCACCCCGGACGACCAGCCCAGGACCTCGGTAACAGGGAAGAGGAAGGACAAGAAGAAGAGGAAGACGAAGTTCAGTCCGCAGGCGAACAGGATCATAGTCACTAAGGGGATGGAACACCATCAACAACTGTTTGTCACCTCCAACGTGTCATTGGGCACCAAAACTGGAATATGGCGGGACATCGTGGACAAGGTGAATGCCGTCGGAGAGCACAAGAGGACAATGGATGAGGTCAAGAGGTGATGGACTGACATCAAGAGGAAGACCAAGGAGAAACTTGCAGCCGATCAGTAGGCAGCAATACAGACTGGAGGTGGGGGCCCAGCGCCACAGCTCATGCTGGATAACATTGAGTAGCTGGTGTTGATAGTCATCAGTGTGGATACTGTGGCCGGAGTCGGGGAACGGGACACTGCTCGACAGGACACAACACAACCGGCACAGGGTGAGTTACCACCAGGTACTGGGGGTATGGGTGGAGATGGCCACGATGGCACACATGCACAATCAAGCAGAGCACAGTGTACACCCTCAATGACCCTGGGTCATCGCCCAGATCTATAGGCTGTCACAATGTACAATGCCATTCTGTCTGAATGTCAACATGTACCATGCGGCTACATAAATGTGGACACATTGCAATACACCATCTCCCCTTCACATTGCAGGGCCTCCGTCAACACCCCCTGCAGAGCAGTCCCAGCTACTTTTCACTGATGACGAGGAGAACAACCCCAGCATCGATGCAAAAGTCATCCTAGACATCATTGACATCATCCGCGACTCACCTCCAGGATAAGGGCTGACCAGCTGTATTGAGGAGACCCCACCCACCACCCAAACCACCCAGCAGGAGGCACCCACGGCCCCAGCAGTCTCCAAAGACCCCCAGGAAGAACACACTACCTTCCAAGGCCATGTGCTGGAGGCCTAGAGGGAGACAGCTGAGCAGGTGCGGGTGGGTTTTGACCTCATGGCCACTAAAATGGACACCATCCATGGGTGTCTAGGCCCACTCCATGGTCTCCAACGAGCCCTGACTGACATCGCTGGAGTCCTGACGTGTAGAGAACATCACCTGTCTGCTCAGAGGGGCACCAGAGATACCAGCCATGAGCTGGCACACATGCGGAGGCTCATGGAGGACATGGTGCGGATGGAGGCGGAAAGGATGGCAGCCACCGCTGCACATCAGCGAAATGTAGCTGGGATCTACCATGCCCTGCAGATCATCATCATGGCATTGCTGCCACAAGGAGTGGCGCAGATAAATGCTGCTGCCCCCACACCATCCACATCTCCGCCCCCTGGTGTGCCATTGCCTCACAGTGCGGCAGACGTATCCACTCCGGCAACTGATGTGTCAGTGGCACACAGTGCCTCAGCCGTTACTGCAACACCCACAGGTGGGGCAGAGCACATATCCAGGGACGAGGAAGTGGATGGGTTTGTGATCAGGAGGCACTAGCATTCATTTCCACCACCTGGCCTGTTTCTCATTTGGATTGCCTAAGCATGTGTGGGTTAGGGTAGGGCAGGCGAGTGACAGTCTAAACATCTGAGGGTCAATATGAAAGATATATTTTGAGCACTCTTGTTTGGAGCAACTTCAAATTAATGTATTACTTTTTTTTAGCTCATTCAGGCCAGCCTCTAGCTCAGTAGTACAGAAAGAAAGCTTGAACAAGCACGAGTGAAGAATTTTTTTTCCACATGGGATATACATTTTTTTCTTGCTTAAACAATATTTTACATAGAATTGAATGTCTAACCCAGCGGTTCTTAATCCATTGACTTCTGTGGACCCTTACTTAATCATTACTGTAATCCGTGAACCCCCACTCAGTCGTTATTGGAAGCCAGGGACCCCCGGCTGAAGCAATTTCTATAATTGGACCTCAAAACAATACACAAAAATACAAAAGCAAGTATGTACCAAACAAATTTGCAAATATTGAAATAATTTGTGCAATTCGCAATCAAACATAAAAAAGGTTTTACTTTTTCCCAATGTTGCTTCCTTATTTGCATATTGTATGTAATAATTTCCTTTTTTAAATTTTAATATTTTTGAATTTTGCAAAACAGTCTATGACGGCCTGGTTAGACCTTGTGGACCCTCAGTGGTCCATGGACCACAGGTTAAGAACCACGGGTCTAACCAACCTGTTACTCCCATTATAGGATAAACAAGGAAGAGTCACTTGTTAGATGTTTGGTGGACTAGTGCATATTATTAAAGTAAGACATAGTCACATAGAGCTTGAATATATAGTTTTCGTTGTTGGGTATGTGTAATCACTAATATATCCCTCTTCGATGCTGGTGTTCTTGTTGCAACAGTAAAAATCAAAGTGCTGCCCTGAGAATTTTCACCATTTTGCTGAAATCGTTTTCTTCTAATTTTGTTTCCCCTGTCTTGTCCCTCTACCCCACTTTTTTACAAATGCACTTCTCTGGCTAGACAGTTACCTCTGATTCTACAGAATATGACTCTTTCTGAAAGAGAAATAGGTGGGCCGGAAACACGAGATGAAAAGAGAACATAAAATAGGGTGAAGTAGAAGGATTGAGAGACAAAGATACCATAGAAAGAGATGTAAGGAAGCAAGAGAAAGTGAAGTATTTAGAGAAATAGGATACAGACTGATGGAAATATATAGGGGCATATTATCAAGACAGGCGATAAAATTATCGCCGCTTTAGCAGCAGAAAACTGCCGCTAAAACGGCGATAATGGGCTTGATAATATGCTCTATGGAGTTCCAATTGAAGCTCAGGTTAGATGTCCTTCACATCTAACATGGGCTTCAATTGGAATTCCATAGAGCATATTATCAAGCCCATTATCGCTGTTTTAGAGGCAGTTTTCTGCTGCTAAAGCGGCAATAATATTATCGCCTGTCTTGATTATATGCCCCATAGTGAGGTAGAAAGGGAAAGATGTTGGTAGGGAAAGAAAGTCAGAGAAATAACCAACATTTTAGAATTCTGTGGAGAGAGAGAACGAGACAGGAAGAAGACATTTAGAGAAAGGCAGAGAAAAACATTACATCAAGGGTTGGAGTAAAGAGAGAGGTAATCTAGAAAAAAGTTAAATAGACAGAGGTAAATGCAGGGAGGAGTAGACATAGACATAGATAGAAACTTAAAGAAATGCAAATAAGGGAGAGAAAAATGAGAAGAGGTATTTAAAAGTGGATCAGAGAAAGAGAATAGTGGGAAACAGAGGTGTGAAGGACAGGGAGATGTGATGTAGAGCAAAAAGAAGAAATTGAGAGATATAAGGAAAATCGAAAAAATTAGGTAATGTTTGCAAATGAGGTAGAGAGTTGTGAGAAAGAAAATGAGAAAAAGTTGGTGTGGTGGAGAGAGCTGTAAAGAAAGAGGTTGAAAAGGATAGTTAAGGTGAAAGGGTGAGTTGAATTGGAAAATGAGGTCCAGAGAGTAAAGTGTGTTTGTTTGTGAATGAAATAGCGAGAGAGATAGTGGAGTTGGTGATAGTGAAAAAGTAGCAGGGATCCAGAAATAGAAGAAGTCAGAAAGAAGCAAAATATTTGGAGAGGTGACACCAATGGATAAAACATAGAATGAGAGGAAGAGAAAATGGAGAAGGTGAGCTATTCAAGTAATTCTGGAGTAAATTGAGAGGTTATAGAGTGACAAAGAGAGCAGTGGGCTGTAGAGAGGTGAGATAGTAAGAAATATATGAGATAGAGTGAGAAATGAGAGAAAGGTGAAGGACTGGTAGGATAGGGAAAAGACTGAGCGAGAGGAGGCATGGAGAGAGTGATGGACAGGTGAGGAATAGATAGAGATGTTTGTTAGACCCGTCAGCCTTAAGTTGGGCTTCCTCCAATCTTTTTGCCTCTTCTCCTGCATTTTGCTGAACTTATTTTTATTGACACAAGGACTTTGTGCACTTTACCACTGCTAAACAGTTCTAAAGTGCTTTTGCTAACTCCCCTGAAACATGGTTATATTGGCGTATATCCAATTGGCATTTTTCATTTAATTATAGGTCCCCTGAAGAGTGGTATATCATATACTCATGACATGTAAATTAAACGCTGCCAGTGGGCCTGCAGCACTTATTGTTTAAACCACTTAAGTACCACCTCAAAAACATGTCACAGAACTGACACTGCAGCCTGAATGCATATTTAAACTGCAATGTCGACTTGGCAATAAAACATCTATGCCAAGCCCTAAACTCCCCTTTAATTACATATTAGTCACACCAAAGTTAGGCACTAGGTAGCCCATAAGGCAGGGTGCCTTGTAATTAAATGGTCGGGCATGCACTGTTAAGCTTTACGTGTGCTTGTAGTAAAGAAACTCCTAAATTAATTGTTCTACTACTGTGAGGCCTACCCCTTTCAAAGATAACAACGAAGAGTCCTTATTATGTTTAATAAGCCGTAATGTTCAATTGGGAGCAGGTATCTATCTCATGTTTGGTGTCTTTGGAATAGTAATGAAAATTAGGAGTGGGCGGAAATCGCAGAGTTTCAGTCGACAGAATTTGCGCAAAGAATGATGAGCGGACAGGCGGGTGGAGGAGCTCTCTGATCCGACCTGATCAATTTTGCTCTATTCCTGACATTTCTGACTTAGCCCTGTCATTTACCCCACCTTTTTTCTCGGTGGCTTGGGGACCTGGTTGGGGGAGCGGTGTGCCAGTAGTCATGTGCCGGTAGCTGCTAGCAGGCTGAAGTAGGCAAAGTGGCATGCTCCTGGTGGTATTTCCTCCTACTGTTGGAAACCAGGTGGAGCAGCGAAACTACTAAACCTGTGACCCTGAAGCAGGTGAAGTAATTAAGGAGCAGCTAAGGAGGTACTTTCAGCTCACTGTATGGTGCACACTGTGGGCACAGAAATCTTTGCAGTGGCAACCAGAAGCAAGGGTTGGCCGCCCCACGAGCAAGTGGAGAGAGCGGCCTTTGAAATGAAAGGATCCTTGGTTGTCTGGGCAGCCAGTTGGACAATTGCTGCACAACCAAACGAGGAAAGCTGTGAGTGCTGCAGTATTCAAGAGCTCGCTTCTTCTCATATACTGCCATCCTTTGAGGGCAAGCATGCAGGAAAGCCTCACATGAGCAACAGCTTTGACTGCGTCTAAGTAAGTGGCCCAGATGCAGGTATCGCACGGCCCCAGCATATGTGTCTAACTCCTGGAAGGTACAGTTAGGCTCTTCATCTCTAGAATTTGAATTGCTTCCCACACTATCCTTTGGATAGCTGGCATCCTAGAAGTAGAGGCTTCTAAAGTCCCCTGTTAAAGGCAAAGGGAGTTAGGCTGGTGGCAGTTCACATAGGGGAGTAGAGGGTGGGGAAGAGAGTGTAGTACAGTGTTGGGGATGGCTGGCTGGTGGTCTGGGTGCTGCTTTTGGACTACTTATTCGTGTGCAAATAGCTATTCACTGCTGCATTCCCAGAATTTGACAACCTCTGCCCAGAATGTTCTCGCCAGAAAGCCCTCCTTGGAAGAGGGCTAACCCACGACATCCAAGAATCTTCACTCCGGGAAACTGGTCTTTTTGAGAGCTTGTAAAAAAACTAAAGCCAACCCTTGTTGTCTCTCTAAGTGAATGTCCTGAAAGGCTTTAATGCAATCTCTACCTTTATTTCCAAAAGGGATGCTGGAAATATTATCATCACCACCCCCTTTTGTACCGCTTTGTTCGCCATAAGTTGGCAGGGTATGCTCAGACGTGAGTCCCTTGCTCACTTTGCCACTGGATTCAAGCAAACCTGTCTGAAGACGGGTGAAATGCCAGAAACCGGTCCTAGGAAGCTTGTTTCCGGTCCAGGGAAGGAATGGCTTGGCAGTTCGGGCTGGACTGTTCCCATGAGTCACAGGGTCAGACTGATTTGCATATGGCCATGTCTGAACTGGGGTGGCAGAGTGGGCTAAAGAACGGTGATGGATCAAACCCAGATCTGTTGACTGGGTGTGAGTGTTTGATTGGTTCCGATGCTCTGTCCATCACCACCCCCTTTTGTACCACTTTGTTCGCCATAAGTTGGCAGGGTATGCTCATACGTGAGTCCCTTGCTCACTTTGCCACTGGATTCAAGTAAGCCTGGCTGAAGACGGCTGAAATGCCAAAAACCGGTCCTAGGAAGCTTGTTTCAGGTCCAGGGAAGGCATGGCTTGGCAGTTCGGGCTGGACTGTTCCCATGAGGCACAGGGTCAGACTGATTTGCATATGGCCATGTCTGAACTGGGGTGGCAGAGTGAGCTAAAGAACGGTGATGGATCAAACCCAGATCTGTTGACTGGGTGTGAGTGTTTGATTGGTTCCGATGCTCCATCCATCACCACCCCCTTTTGTACCGCTTTGGAAAAATTATGGTGGCTTCGCCTGAGACGAATCCTGAAACAAACCTAGAGACATTGGTAGAAGCTAAATCCTCCTCTACCCTCTGTAAATATTCAGCAGTCCAATAACTTAGAACGACATATGGTCCAGACAATTTCATTAACTATGGAAAAGGTATCTTTCAATTATGATTTTACTCTCCCTGATATTGATATTGCTCAAAGTGAAGACCAATCAAAAAGAGTAATTCCTGATCCTTCCTCATCCCAATGACAAGTGAAAAGTATGGTGGGCACTGCCCTGGGTTCTCCGTCCAGGATGCAGATCTTCAGTACTACAACTAGCGAGAGTTTGCTAACCAACCAAAAAGTATCTGATTCTCCAGAATGGTGTTTGAGCCCACACTGCTCTTGTAACCTCCCAGGGAACTATTTACAGCTGTCTGATTTTTTTACTCAGCTTAGAAAGAATCTTCTCTTTTATTCTGGCTCTGACGGAGATATCAGTGAAGAAACCTGATCGTATTCTGGACTCACTTTGTCCTTAACTAAATTTTTGATTTTCGCTAAGAGAAACCTTGTGGAAAAGACCACTTAACTTCTGGCCATATCTTGTCAGTCTAAGAGTGAGTTCAGGTTTGAAGTGGTCCATCTCAGTTCCCATAGGGTGGACACCATACCTAAACACTGTTGGAAGGATTCAGGCACATAGGATGGTCTGTCACAATATGGAACAAGAAACAGGAGAGCCAGAGCTCCACAGAGAATGACAAGATCTACTCCTTGCAGAATCTCTTTGAGCCAAAGGAAAGAGTAACATTTCCTCTGATCTCTTTCCCTGTAAGTGAGAGAAAAGAAAGAAGATTCTTCCTCATATTTTAAGGTAAAGAGGCTGCAGCAATACCACTACACCTAGAGGAGGAAAGCAATAAGAATAAGGGAAAGAACGAGCAAAAAACCAGATGGAGGAGGATACTTTTCAGAATCAGTAAAAGGCAGCAAGGAAGATCCATTTCAACCAAATCTTTGCCCCGACTTTAACAGTGGAAAAGGTGGAAGGTTTTTCTACCAAAGAAAGAGTAGGATTATCCCTCTCAGCTGACACCAGGAAAATCCTATGAGTTATTGCCAAATCCGAGAGGAGAAAATGCATCTTGTGCACCAGTCTTGTCCCTCCCAATGGTGGCACCTCCTTGTTCACTAAACCCCTTTGCCAAGATGTTTACCTCTAAAGTGGGAGATAACGTTGTCTATAATTCTAATGGGACAGAGCTTGTTCGGGATAATACAGTTTGTAATCCACTGATTGTGCCTTTGACTGTAGGATTTATTAGCATCTCTAAACGTGAAATTAATTTGAATAGGTAATTTATATTATGGTGCTTTGCAGACATACCGTATTTAAATATGGTTCAAAGTAGTGATCTCTCATTGGTTCAAATCACCAATTACTTGGTAAATTTGGGGATTAGAGACGTTTAAGTCCAAAGTGGTATCTAACCTAGTAATACTAAAAAATGACACGCTGCGCTGTTATGGTATTGATATATGGTAAACAACCTTTACAACGCAACTTTTACAACGCCATGCTATTACAACGCATTTTTTACAACGCAAATGCTTTTACAACGCATGCATTTACAACGCATGCTTTTACATCGTTAGTACTTTTACAACGCATAGACCTTTACAACGCATGCAATTTTTATATTAAATATTGAAAACAAAAAAAATACGTAAAGATTTTTAAAAAATAAATAATGATTAATACTTGAGTATTTATTGTAAATAAAGAAAATAGAATAAAAAAAAAAGAATGATGATTAATAAATGAGTATTTTTAAAAAATATTATTTATTTAAATAAAAATAAGATTGACTAATATTTGAGTAATAAAAAATAAAAAATTAAAAAATGGTTAATTCTTGAGTATTATTAATAAAAAAATTATTTAAAATTAAATTTGATGTAATTAAAATAAAAATAAAAAAAAAGAGCACACAGCTATTAATACTGTAGTATTTATTAATACTAGAGTATTTATGAAATATATATTTATTATATGTATTATGTTAGGTGTAAAATAAAAATCAATAAAATTGTGGATTAAATGTAGTATTATTATTAAAAAAAAATAAAAAAAAGGTGAATAAAAAAAACAAAATTAAAAAGAACAAGTAAAGTAATAGTAATCAGGTAATTATACATGAGTGTTTTTTTTAAAAAAGTGATTAATTAAAAATTAAAAATAATATTTGTATTTTTAAAGGTGTCAAATATTAAATAAATTTACTGTAGTATTAATATATAGAATGTAAACAATCTTAAGGCGAATAAATAAATAAATAAAAATTCAGAATAATGTAGTATTAATACAAGCTATAATTAATATAAATATTATGAGAAACAATTAAATACAAATAAATATTTCCCAAAAATTTTTTTATAAGTTTAATAAATTTTTATTAGAAACAAATATAACATTATTACTTGAGTATTAAAAAATAAAGAAAACTTATTAAAATTAATATAAAATAAAAATAAGGAAATTTGAACATATCTTAAAAAAATTCCCAGGGTTTTGTATTGAAGTCTATGGGAATACTTGTCCTTCATTTATTTTGGCAGCTGAAGCAGATACAACCCGCGGAACAAGAAAGGAAGGAGTGAAAAAAGTTTAATAAATTTTAATTAGAAACAAATATAACATTATTACTTGAGTATTAAAAAATAAAGAATACTTATTAAAATTAATATAAAATAAAAATAAGGAAATTTGAACATATCTTAAAAAAATTCCCAGGGTTTTGTATTGAAGTCTATGGGAATACTTGTCCTTCATTTATTTTGGCAGCTGAAGCAGATACAACCCGCGGAACAAGAAAGGAAGGAGTGAAAAAAGACGAAAAGGAAAGTTTGGAAGAAAAAAGGCAGTAGTGTCGAGGTAAGGATGAAATTTAGTAAATTTAGAAAAAATAATATATTTATAACATGTTAAAATAACTATTTTATAGTAAATAAACATAAACAAAGAAGGTGTAAAAAATAAGTATTTATTGAAAAAAGCATTGAAATAACATTAAGGATTAAATATATTTTTTAACATAATGTACATATTTTTAAAAAAATAAACATTATATATTTATAATAATAAACATATTTAATGTAAAAATAAATAAAATAGTCCCTTTTTTTCATTGCAGCACGCATGTCGTCATGACTTGAACGTAAACGTAAGGCGCCATTTTGGAGAGCATCGGAGGAGGCAGCAGCAGGAAGCTGATCTGCGTCCAGGTAGGAAACTTTTTAACATTTAATGTTTGATATAAAGATAATAAAGGATACATATATAGTAAAGAAATAATAAGGAGAGGTTGCGGTATAACTAATTGATGTTTTAAATGTAAAAAAGCATGTCCACGTTCATGTTATTAGTGTATGCCTATGTCGGGTCGATGAAAGTTAATTGTAAAAAAAAAAAACTCTGTTTTTTTTGTTGCATTAATTAAAGTTTGTAAAAAAATCATTTCGGATTACAAGGACAAGATTTAAAACTTTGTTTAGATAAAAAAAACGTTTTGCCTTTTCGGCTTCTGTGAAAAAATGTTTGTTTTTTCAATATTGATAAAGCATCATTGAGCATTTGTTTTCCTGGTTTGACATAGGGATATTTGAAGAGGTAGAGACATTGTGAGTTTTTTGGTGGTAGTAATTAATATCTTGCATTTGATTATTGGATAATTGGAAACATATTGTAGGGAATTTGTTTTTGAAACTTTGGTAGTTTGGAAAAAAATAGAAAAAAGATAAAAAAAGGAGTAGAAAAATGAAAAAGTTAAAAAAAAGTAGACCCGACTATTAATTTGGAAAAAATGTTTCTGAAAAATTTGTATGCCAATTGTAATTAATGCGATTTTTAATTTTATGCAAAGCAGGAAAGTATGTAGATATCTATATTTAAAAAGAAAGAATGTTAGCAAGATTTTCTAGGTAGTCTAGAGCCACACACAACGTAAACTGTTGTAAAATACCCAATAGTCTCTCAGACATTTCCTTTGTTTTTAGAGTTACTCGTGGGTTTAGACTACCTGCTAGTGTTTCGGAAAGTCTCATTTCTTGAAAACTTTGCTCCTTCTTCAAAGTTTCCAAGAAACAGTAGAAATTAGGATGTGGTTTGCCAATTGTATGGTTGAAGGAGTTATGCCATCCCTCAATGGCATTATTTGTTTTTGATTCTCCCTCTAAACAGCTCGTGTAACAGTTCCACCACTCCACATGGAATCGTGGCTTCCTCCTGCGACCCGATCTGCTTAGGTGCCCAATCCATGTGTCTTCAAAATAATTTAAAATGGATGCCAATTTTTCTTCATTACTTGTAAAATAATCAGATTCTGTAATAGCAGTGTAGTACTCGTCCACACTATCGGGAGGAACAAAACAAAGTGCTGTTAATTTTTTTAATTCAAACTGTAGTTTGCTATCTCGACAGTATTCTGCAACCAGGGATGTTTTTTGTAACTTACGCCAGAATGCCTGGGAAAAATAGAAAAAACATCCCTGAATTTGGGTATCCATGTACGTTTTACTGATCACATTGATCATGCTCAATTCAAAATCTACTATTATTTTCCTAGGACTTTTGGAAGTTTTATTTTTAATAACTGATAAAAATTCAGAGTACGTTGCAGAAGTCTTATCAGGTAGCAAACTATATACTAAGGGTATTACATTAGTGTTAATTTTTGCATGAATAGTGTAAATTTGAGTGAAAGGATGGGGTGTACTTTTAAACGTCCCATCCATCATCCAAATTTAACTATTTACTAACTTAGCAAGGTTACGTGGGGTACTAAGAATAAGAATATGTTTTTGAGGGTTTTCATTATCATGCAGAAGGAAAGGTTCATCAGCAAAAGGAATAGAAAGATCATGTGGAATTCTAATGTCAGAAAATGTATGTGGTGTACTTAATTGGATGTTACTTGCCTGCTTTTGTCTTTGAATAATTCGTCTCAAATTAGGAATTATAGGCATATTACTAGCAACATGACTGGGGACATGCTGTGCAACCTCTCTTAAAATGGATCCTGTAGAATCATTGGAGGTGCTTGCAATGGCTTTCATTTCATTTAATGTTTCTCTTATTTCTACCTCCATTGCAGAGGCAGAGTGGTTATGTTCTGTTGTTTTTACAACTAAATTATCAAGTGTAACTGCTCTGCCACTGCAATGGGAAGAGTAGTATTGCACACACCTCCAATGATTTCTCGGAAAACTTATTCTTTCTTTACTATATATGTATCCTTTATGGTTCAGTAAATTTTTCCCTTTTCTTGATTTAATATATTTTGCAGCTTCTAGAGTAGACATTATCTGTGAAGAGAAGAGAAGTAAAATAAATTAGTCTATAAAAAAAAATACACTATCCCTAATGCTGCATCTTACTGGAGTAAGAATAGTAATTGTTATCCCTACACCATACCACACTTTCCCTACTGTTGCACCAACCTGGAGTTAGAATAGTAATTGTTACCCCTACACCATCCAACACTTTCCCTACTGTTGCACCTTCCTGGAGTTAGAATAGTAAATGTTACCCCTACACCATCCAACACTTTCCCTACTGCTGCACCTTCCTGGAGTTAGAATAGTAATTGTTACCCCGACACCATCCCTCACTTTCCCTACTGCTGCACCTACCTGGAGTTAGAATAGTAATTGTTACCCCTACACCATCCCACACTTTCCCTACTGCTGCACCTTCCTGGAGTAAGAATAGTAATTGTTACCCCTACACCATCCAACACTTTCCCTATTGCTGCACCTTCCTGGAGTTAGAATAGTAATCTTTTACCCCTACACCATCCCTCACTTTCCCTACTGCTGCACCTACCTGGAGTTAGAATAGTAATTGTTACCCCTACACCATCCCACACTTTCTCTGCTGCTGCACCTACCTGGAGTTAGAATAGTAATTGTTACCCCTACACCATCCAACACTTTCCCTACTGCTGCACCTTCCTGGAGTTAGAATAGTAATTGTTACCCCTACACCATCCAACACTTTCCCTACTGCTGCACCTTTCTCTAGATAGAATAGTCATTTTTACCCCTACACCATCCCTCATTTTCCCTACTGCTGTACCTACCTGGAGTTAGAATAGTAATTGTTACCCCTACACCATCGCTCAATTTCACTTCTGCTGCACCTACCTGGAGTTAGAATAGTAATTGTTACTCCTACACCATCCACCACTTTCTCAGCTGTTGCACCTTCCTGGAGTTAGAATAGTAATTGTTACCCCTACACCATCCCACACTTTCCCTACTGCTGCACCTTCCTGGAGTTTGAATAGTAATTGTTACCCCTACACCATCCCACACTTTCCCTACTGCTGCACCTTCATGGAGTTAGAATAGTAATTGTTACCCCTACACCATCCCACACTTTCCCTACTGCTGCACCTTCCTGGAGTAAGAATAGTAATTGTTACCCCTACACCATCCCACACTTTCCCTACTGCTGCACCTACCTGGAGTTAGAATAGTAATTGTTATTCCTACTACAACCCATAGTTTCTGTATTGTGCCAGCTTATTTTAATTATTACATAAAAGGTTTGACTCTTATATTGTTGGATACATAAGAGTGTTTATTTAAAATACCTTTTCCTTTTTGTGTTTTTTTCTTGGTTTTGCTTCTAGTATGGTTTTTGCCTGCTGGCTGGAGTTTTTGGGTGTCTGGTCTTCTTTTTTTCAAGTTGTAAAATAAAGTGGCAAAGACTTATGTGAGAAACAGAAAGAAAAGACAATTTAGAAATGAAACATTTTGACAACGTTTTCGAAAATTGCAAAATGTTAAAACTTCTGTGTATATTTGACATTTCATTTAAGTCTTAGTACATCACATATCACACATTCCCTGCTGCTGCACATATCTTGAGTTAGATTAGTAATTGTTACCCCTACACCATCCCACACTTTCCCTACTGCTGCACCTACCTGGAGTTAGAATAGTAATTGTTACCCCTACACCATCCAACACTTTCCCTTCTGCTGCACCTACCAGGATTTAGAATAGTAATTTTTACACCTACACCATCTCTCATTTTCCCTACTGCTGCACCTACCTGGAGTTCGAATAGTAATTGTTACCACTACACCATCCAACACTTTCCATACTGCTGCACCTACCTGGAGTTAGAATAGTCTTTTTTACCCCTACACCATCCTTCACTTTCCCTACTGCTGCACCTACCTGGAGTTAGAATAGTAATTGTTATTCCTACTACAACCTATAGTTTCTTAATTGTGGCAGCTTATTTTAATTCAAAAATAAAAGGTTTGACTATTATATTTTTGGATTTATAAGAGTGTTAAAATAAAATACCTTTTGCTTTTTGTGTATTTTTCTTGGTTTTGCTTCTGGTATGGATTTTGCCTGCTGGCTGGAGTTTTTGGGTGTTTGGTCTTCTGTTTTTCGACTTTATAAATAAAGAAGCTAAGATTTATGTGAGAAACAGAAACAAAAAACTATTTAGAAATGAAAAACTTTGACAACGTTGGAGAAAATTGCTAAATGTGAAAACTTCTGAGTAAATTTGACATTTTATTTAAGTCTAACTACATCACAAATCACACATTCCTTGCTGCTGCACCTATCTTGAGTTAGATTACTAATGGTTACCCTTACACCATCCCACACTTTCTCTGCTGCTTTATCTAACTGGAGTTAGAATAGTAATTGTTACCCCTACACCATCCCACACTTTCCCTTCTGCTGCACCTACCTGGAGTTAGAATAGTATTTGTTACCCCTACACCATCACACACTTTCCATACTGCTTTCCCTAACGTGAGTTAGATTAGTGATTTTTTCTTCTACTACATCCCACAGTTTATGTTTTGTTGCCGCTTATTTGAAATATTTAAATAAACGTTTGACTATTATATTGTTGAATACTAAACAGTGTTAAAATAAAATACCTTTGGTTTTTGGTTTTTTTTCTTGGTTTTGCTTCTGGTATTGTTTTGGGCTGCTGGCTTGAGTTTTTGGGTGTCTGGTCTTCTGCTTTTAAAAATGTAAATTAAAGTTGCAAATATTTATGTGAGTATTTGAAAAAAAAAATATTAGATAGGAAAAACTGTGACAACGTTTGCAAAAATTGGAACATGTGAAAACTTATCTGTGTATTTGACATTTTATTTTAGTTTAACTACATCATATCCTACACTTTCCCTACTGCTGCACCTTCCTAGAGTTAGAATAGTAATTGTTACCCCTACACCATCCCACACTTTCCCTACTGCTGCACCTACCTGGAGTTAGAATAGTAATTGTTACCCCTACACCATCCCTCACTTTCCCTACTGCTGCACCTTCATGGAGTTAGAATAGTAATTGTTACCCCTACACCATCCCACACTTTCCCTACTGCTGCACCTACTTGGAGTTAGAATAGTAATTGTTACCCCTACACCATCCCACACTTTCCCTACTGCTGCACCTTCCTGGAGTTAGAATAGTAATTGGTACCCCTACACCATCCAACACTTTCCCTACTGGTAAAGTTAATGTTTTTATTTTCAAAAATAAAATTATTAGAAGTTTTAAGTAATTTACCTTCACATTAATAAAGGTGAGTCGTGTAGCTTGTGTAGATGAAATATTATTAAAACGATATGTTGGTTGTGACAGAAAAACAAATTTCTGTTTTAGGAAAAAAAAACAGTAAATATAAGTTCGTATGCATTAATTTTTCTTAACTAAATAATATTGTTTATGGTACATTTGAAAAAAAATTTAAAATATATTTGCTGCACTGTTTGGATGAAAATGAAACGTGAATTAAGACAAAAAATGGTGTTTAAATTTAATAGTAACTTACTTCTAGTAGGAATGAAAGAATGCTTCTCCAATGGATTGTAGTGTTCTCTCAGTGTAGGAGTCAGAGGGTTAGGTTATAACGTCTGGTGTCTCCGGGAGTTGAAAATCAACTGCTTTTAAAATGTTGTCTAGCTCGAATTTATAAGTTTTTGTCAGTGTCATTATTAATTTTAACAAAAACAGCGTTTGTTGTGTTTTTTATTATACTTTTAATTGCTGTGGAAAATGATAATTTAAAAATGCATTTAAAGATGTGTTGTTTTCACTTTTTCGCTCCGTTTTGGCATCCATTTTGGAACTTGTATTTTGGTATTCTTTTCATAGAAAGTGTTGTAGGACAAGTTTTAGAAGTGGGATGGTTAAAATGGCGACTATGTGTATGTGTTTTGTTTTTTAATCCGTTTATTTATTTTGTGATATAATAAAAATTTTAATGTATATGATCTAATCTTTAATTATTGGTTATTTGTGTTCCGGATTTTTTTTTAAATAAGAGTATTAATTTTAATACTCGCCTATTAATTTTAATACTCGGGTATTAATTTTGTAATGCATTTCAGTTAATTTACGTTCAGTTTTTCTCCACATTTTAATACACTTCCCCACCCAAAAACCCCAAATTTTCCTGCATCCCGTGCCAGATTTTATTTTACTTAAAAAAAAATATATATATATATATTTTGGCGTTGTAAAGGTATGTGTTGTAATTATTTTCGTTGTAAATGCACTTTTAAGCAATTTACTCACTTTCGCGTTGTAACAGTATTCGTTGTAAAATAATGCATTGTAATAGTGTTTGCGTTGTAAAAAATGCATTGTCATGGCATGCGTTGTAATAGTATGCGTTGTAACGTCATACATCCTTGATATATTCCCCTGCAGGAGGAGAAAATTACTAAAACTTACTTGCATAACATCCTGGGTGAGGGCAACCACCTCCTATCTTCTCCCCTCCCAGATACCTTCCCAATTGAGAGAGAAAGTAATTTGCAGGTCCCGTTGGGAAAAGGGGGTAGGAGGGTCCTATTGCTTTTTGAGAAAGAGGAGGAGCAGAACCAGGTTGGAGTTGAGGTAGTTGGGAGATGAAGCTGGGTGGTGGGTGTGCTTAATTCCAACTGATCTGTTGGGTTAAACTATAAAAGTTCTCCTAATAATAACCTCAAGCTAATTTTGTGGAATGCAGCGTGATTATTGACCGATAGTTATAATTTCCTATTTTTGTATAGATTGGAGGCCGACGTAGTGTGTGCCAAAAATCCTATGCACACACTGTTAATGTTCAATGAAAGTTCATCATGTAATTGGAGCAAAGACGTCAGTAAAGTCTCATAAAGTCTTTTCTTTGTCTTTTTATTCAAACAAAAAGCATCCAGCCAACCCGTGTTTCGTCGCTTTGGGGATTACACCCCGAGTTCTTCAGGGCTGTTCAGGTATTTGAAGTTTATGTAGAGTAATCACTCCGCCGGTTGTACTTCTGACCCAGCTGGTCAGTTAAGTCAAAATCCTTTATGTCAATTAAAAACTCCAACAGTTGTGTAAGGAACCTTTGTTTTATGAGCCGGTAGTGTGTCCATGCGATATGTAGAATGTATTCAGTGCACGATCTGCAGCGAGTAAGCTAAGTTCCGAGATCGGCGCCGGGTGTGCGTTCTGTGTCAATCGAGTTGATCCTGTCGAGCTGTTTTAAGGAAATCTGCTTGAAGCAGCAGGACACTGTTGGAATGTCAGGACATTGAGGTACATTGAATGTCAAAAATCAGTAATTTTCACCTACCGTTTGACTGTATCTCAATACACTGTACTGTGATAGTTTCTGTCATCACAATGCTATGTTTGACTATTAAAATAAAAAGATTTACAAAAAAAAAGGCTCTGGACAATATAGATTCAGACCGCTTGAGTAGATGTTTCCATCTTCACAGAATTTGATATTAAACAGGTGAACATTTCAAGGGATTTACAGAAGATTCATAACCCCGTATCTGGATCTGTTTGCTTCCACAATGAACTCTCTAGTCTTAAGGTTTTGCTGAAGATTTTCAGAACATGGTGGCTTTGGGAGTCGATGTACTTTCCCCGAATTTGGCCGAAAAAACTTCTGTTTGCCTTTCCTTCCTTCGCGCTGATTCACAAATTATTATTTAAAATTTACCAGTACAAGGCTCAAAATGGGGTAGTCTTCCTGTTGTGGCACAGGAGAATGTGGTTACCTCTACCCAGGAAACTGGTCCTTAAACTTGCGTAGGTTTTTCTATATTGGTCTCTTCCCTCAGAGGTCATGCAATCCTCAACGTCCACTACAGCTCATCCTGCTGGCCTGCAGGTTGAACGGTTAGGTCTAGCATAGCAGGGTTTCAAACCAAAAATTGTGGATGTGGTTAAAGGGTCAAATAGGTCTTTTACTCTTAAATCATACTCTAGACATTGAAGCATATTTGATACTTGGTGTTGTTTGCACAATCTGTCCTCTTATTCATGTGCTTTCTTAGACATTTTTCAAGTTCTTCTAAAAGGTTTTGAGAAGGACATATTTTTGGCTTTTCTTAAGCTTCAATGGGTAGCTATCAAGGCCTTTCATAGCGTTGAGCATCTCATTAAGGAAGTGGAATCTCTTCTTTGGGGAATGTTCTATTTCTCATCCTCTCTCTTGTCTGTCTGTATCACCATGGGATCTGGCATTTTAATAACATTAGCCCACAGGGGTCGAGGGATTCGCATCCTAGGTCGAGTGCACTCAATATGCAATCATTCAACTCAGAGTACTCACTTAAGTGTTAGTAGCACGTCGTCTGTAGACCTACCCACTCCTACCGGGCCCGGGTGGTAGAGTGGTTAGAGTCTGCAACGTATTTAGACACACCGAGCGCTTCCAGGAGGCGGGGAGTGTGTGTTTGGAAGATTAATGCATGGGATGCTAACCCAGAAGGCGGCCATGTTGGAAGGAGGGTATTCGATGTGTCTCAGGTTTGCCGACCATATTGGAAGGAGGTCGTTCGGCTCGTCTAAGATTCGGCGGCCATGATGGAGTAGTGTTGCATGTCACTGCTTAAGGTGCCAATAAGGAAGTAATGGTGGTCACAATGTAAGGAGTCTGATTACGTGTGATTTCAGCGTTCATAATCAAAAGACAACAGTGGATTCACTAAGTGGTACCTGCAAAATACTGCCCGCTTGGTATACTCTGTCAAGGGAGGTGTAATACTGGAGGACAAGACATAGCAGCCTGGTTCGAATATCATAATGTGCCCTCGTCTTAATCAGTGAGTAATGAGTATTTACACATTCCCGTAAATGAGTAGAGGAATGGATATTTGCAGTGGTAAGTCATACCCTCAGCGCACTCCAAGGTATATCATCATTCAATCCTTGGGTGTGTGAGGATAGACGGTGTATCCATCTCTGTTCCTTCAGAAAGAGGGCATGTTTAGTGATCTTAGCGAAAGACTCTAGGACGTACCTGGCTTGGTAGTTCAGGTTGGACTGTTCCCATGAGGCACAGGGTCAAGACTGATTTGCATATGGCCAGGTCTAAACTGGGGTGGCATGGTGAGCAAGAGAATGATGGATTTAACCCAGATCTCTTGACTGGGGTTGAATGTTTTAATTTCTTCTGCATTCCGTCCATCAATTGTGTGTCTTTTGCTTTCTCGCCCTAAGTGCGCCAGGTATGCCCAGATGTGGGTCCTGGGCTCACTGTGCCACTGGAATCAAGCAATGCTGGCTGAAGAGGGGTGAAACCCCAAAACTGGTCCTAGGTTGCTTGTTTCCGGTCTAGGGAGGACCTGGCTTAGCAGTTCGGGTTGGACTGTTCCCATGAGGCACAGGGTCACGACTGATTTGCATATGACCAGGTCTAAACTGGGGTGGCATGGTGAGCAAAAGAATGATGGATTTAACCCAGATCTCTTGACTGAGGGTGAATGTTTTGATTTCTTCTGCATTCCGTCCATCAATTGTGTGTCTTTTGTTTTCTTGCCCTAAGTGCGCCAGGTATGCACAGATGTGGGTCCTGGGCTCACTGTGCCACTGGAATCAAGCTATCCTGGCTGAAGAGGGGTGAAACCCCGAAACTGGTCCAAGGATCCTTGTTTCCGGGCCAGGGAGGACCTGGCTTGGCAGTTCGGGCTGGACTGTTCCCATGAGGCACAGGGTCAAGACGTATTTGCATATGGCCAGGTCTGAACTGGGGTGGCATGGTGAGCAAAAGAATGATGGATTTAACCCAGATCTCTTGACTGAGGCTGAATGTTTTGATTTGTTCTGCATTCCGTCCATCAATTGTGTGTCTTTTGCTTTCTCTCCCTAAGTGCGCCAGGTATGCCCAGATGTGGGTCCTGGGCTCACTGTGCCACTGGAATCAAGCTATTCTGACTGAAGAGGGGTGAAACCCCGAAACCAGTGCTAGGATGCTTGTTTCCAGTCCAGGGAAGACCTGGCTAGGCAGTTCGGGCTGGACTGTTCCCATGAGGCACAGGGTAAAGACTGATTTACATATGGCCAGGTCTGAGCTGGGGTAGCATGGTGAGCAAAAGAATGATGGATTTAACCCAGATCTCTTCACTGGGAGTGAATGTTTTTATTTCTTCTGCATTCCGTCCATCAATTGTGTGTCTTTTACTTTCTTGCCCTAAGTACACCAGGTATGCCCAGACGTGGGTCCTGGGCTCACTGCGACACTGGAATCAAGCTATCCTGCCTGAAAAGGGGTGAAACCCCGAAATCGGTCCGAGGATGCTTGTTTCCTGTTCAGGGAGGACCTGGCTTGGCAGTTCGGGCTGGACTGTTCCCATGACGCAGAGCGTCAAGACTGATTTTCATATGGACAGGTCTAAACTGGACTGGCATGGTGAGCAAAATAATGATGGATTTAACCCAGATCTCCTGTCTGGGGGTGAATGTTTTGATTTGTTCTGCATTCGGTCCATCAAGGGGTCCTTTGCTTTCTTGCCCTAGGTGGCCAGGTATGCCCAGACGTGGGTCCTGGGCTCACTGTGCCACTGGAATCAAGCTATCCTGGCTGAAGAGATTTGAAACCCTGAAACCGGTCCAAGGATGCTTGTTTCCAGTCCAGGGAGGACCTGGCTTGGCAGTTTGGGCTGGACTGTTCCCATGAGGCACAAGGTCAATTCTGATTTGCATATGGCCAGGTCTAAACTGGGGTGGTATGGTGAGCAAAAGAATGATGGATTTAACCCAGATCTCCTGACTGGGGGTGAATGTTTTGATTTGTTCTGCATTCCGTCCATCAATTGTGTGTCTTTTGCTTTCTCGCCCCAAGTGCGCCAGGTATGCCCAGATGTGGGTCCTGGGCTCACTGTGCCAGTGGAATCAAGCTATCCTGGCTGAAGAAGGGTGAAACCCTGAAACCAGTCCTAAGATACTTGTTTCCGGTCCAGGGAGTACCTGGCTTGGCAGTTCGGTCTGAACAGTTCCCATGAGGCACAGGGTCAAGACTGAGTTTCTTATGGCCAGGTCTGAACTGGGGTGGCATGGAGAGTAAAAGAATGATGGATTTAAGCCAGATCTCTTGACTGAGGGTGAATGTTTTGATTTGTTCTGCATTACATCCATCAATTGTGTGTCTTTTGCTTTCTTGCCCTAAGTGCACCAGGTATGCCCAGACGTGGGTCCTGGGCTCACTGTGCCACTGGAATCAAGCTATCCTGGCTGAAGAGGGGTGAAACCCCGAAACCGGTGCTAGGATGCTTGTTTCCAGTCCAGGGAAGACCTGGCTTGGCAGTTCGGGCTGGACTGTTCCCATGACGCCGAGCGTCAAGACTGATTTGCATATGGCCAGGTCTAAACTGGGCTGGCATGGTGAGCAAAAGAATGATGGATTTAACCCAGATCTCCTGACTGGGGGTGAATGTTTTGATTTGTTCTGCATTCCGTCCATCAATTGTGTGTCTTTTGCTTTCTCGCCCCAAGTGCGCCAGGTATGCCCAGATGTGGGTCCTGGGCTCACTGTGCCAGTGGAATCAAGCTATCCTGGCTGAAGAAGGGTGAAACCCTGAAACCAGTCCTAAGATACTTGTTTCCGGTCCAGGGAGTACCTGGCTTGGCAGTTCGGTCTGAACAGTTCCCATGAGGCACAGGGTTAAGACTGAGTTTCTTATGGCCAGGTCTGAACTGGGGTGGCATGGAGAATAAAAGAATGATGGATTTAAGCCAGATCTCTTGACTGAGGGTGAATGTTTTGATTTGTTCTGCATTACATCCATCAATTGTGTGTCTTTTGCTTTCTTGCCCTAAGTGCACCAGGTATGCCCAGACTTGGGTCCTGAGCTCACTGTGCCAGTGGAATCAAGCTATCCTGGCTGAAGAAGGGTCAAACCCCGAAACCGATCCTAAGATGCTTGTTTCTGGTCCAGGGAGTACCTGGCTTGGCAGTTCGGGCTGAACTATTCCCATGAGGCACAGTGTCAAGACTGTTTTGCATATGGCCAGGTCTGAACTGGGGTGGCATGGTGAGGTAAAGAATGATGGATTTAACCCAGATCTCTTGACTGGGGTTGAATGTTTTGATTTGTTCTGCAATCCATCCATCAACTGTGTGTCTTTTGTTTTCTCGCCCTAAGTGCGCCAAGTATGCCCAGACGTGGGTCCTGGGCTCACTGTGCCACTGGAATCAAGCTATCCTGGCTGAAGAGGTTTGAAACTCCGAAACGGTCCAAGGATGCTTGTTTCCAGTCCAAGGAGGACCTGGCTTTGCAGTTCGGGCTGGACTGTTCCCATGAGGCACAGGGTAAATTCTGATTTGCATATGGCCAGGTCTAAACTGGGGTGGCATGGTGAGCAAAAGAATGATGGATTTAACCCAGATCTCTTGACTGAGGCTGAATGTTTTGATTTGTTCTGCATTCCGTCCATCAATTGTGTGTCTTTTGTTTTCTTGCCCTTAGTGCGCCAGGTATGCACAGACGTGGGTCCTGGGCTCACTGTGCCACTGGAATCAAGCTATCCTGGCTGAAGAGGGGTGAAACCCCGAAACCGGTGCTAGGATGCTTGTTTCCAGTCCAGGGAAGACCTGGCTTGGCAGTTCGGGCTGGACTGTTCCCATGACGCCGAGCGTCAAGACTGATTTGCATATGGCCAGGTCTAAACTGGGCTGGCATGGTGAGCAAAAGAATGATGGATTTAACCCAGATCTCCTGACTGGGGGTGAATGTTTTGATTTGTTCTGCATTCCGTCCATCAATTGTGTGTCTTTTGCTTTCTCGCCCCAAGTGCGCCAGGTATGCCCAGATGTGGGTCCTGGGCTCACTGTGCCAGTGGAATCAAGCTATCCTGTCTGAAGAAGGGTGAAACCCTGAAACCAGTCCTAAGATACTTGTTTCCGGTCCAGGGAGTACCTGGCTTGGCAGTTCGGTCTGAACAGTTCCCATGAGGCACAGGGTCAAGACTGAGTTTCTTATGGCCAGGTCTGAACTGGGGTGGCATGGAGAGTAAAAGAATGATGGATTTAAGCCAGATCTCTTGACTGAGGGTGAATGTTTTGATTTGTTCTGCATTACATCCATCAATTGTGTGTCTTTTGCTTTCTTGCCCTAAGTGCACCAGGTATGCCCAGACGTGGGTCCTGGGCTCACTGTGCCAGTGGAATCAAGCTATCCTGGCTGAAGAAGGGTCAAACCCCGAAACCGATCCTAAGATGCTTGTTTCCGGTCCAGGGAGTACCTGGCTTGGCAGTTCGGGCTGAACTATTCCCATGAGGCACAGTGTCAAGACTGTTTTGCATATGGCCAGGTCTGAACTGGGGTGGCATGGTGAGGTAAAGAATGATGGATTTAACCCAGATCTCTTGACTGGGGTTGAATGTTTTGATTTGTTCTGCAATCCATCCATCAACTGTGTGTCTTTTGTTTTCTCGCCCTAAGAGCGCCAAGTATGCCCAGACGTGGGTCCTGGTCTCACTGTGCCACTGGAATCAAGCTATCCTGGCTGAAGAGGTTTGAAACTCCGAAACGGTCCAAGGATGCTTGTTTCCAGTCCAAGGAGGACCTGGCTTTGCAGTTCGGGCTGGACTGTTCCCATGAGGCCCAGGGTAAATTCTGATTTGCATATGGCCAGGTCTAAACTGGGGTGGCATGGTGAGCAAAAGAATGATGGATTTAACCCAGATCTCCTGACTGGGGGTGAATGTTTTGATTTGTTCTGCATTCCGTCCATCAATTTTGTGTCTTTTGCTTTCTCGCCCTAAGTGCGCCAGGTATGCCCAGACGTGGGTCCTGGGCTCACTGTGCCACTGGAATCAAGCTATCCTGGCTGAAGAAGGGTGAAACCCCGAAAACGGTCCTAAGATGCTTGTTTCCGGTCCAGGGAGGATCTGGCTTGGCAGTACGGGCTGGACTGCTCCCATGAGGCACAGGGTCAAGACTGATTTGTATATGACCAGGTCTAAACTGGGGTGGCATTGTGAGCAAAAGAATGATGGATTTAACCCAGATCTCTTGACTGAGGGTGAATGTTTTGGTTTCTTCTGCATTCCGTCCATCAATTGTGTGTCTTTTGTTTTCTTGCCCTTAGTGCGCTAGGTATGCACAGACGTGGGTCCTGGGCTCACTGTGCCACTGGAATCAAGCTATCCTGGATGAAGAGGGGTGAAACCCCGAAACTGGTCCAAGGATGCTTGTTTCCGGTCTAGGGAGGACCTGGCTTGGCAGTTCGGGCGGGACTGTTCCCATGAGGCACAGGGTCAAGACTGATTTGCATATGGCCAGGTCTGAACTGGGGTGACATGGTGAGCAAAAGAATGATGGATTTAACCCAGATCTCTTGACTGAGGCTGAATGTTTTGATTTGTTCTGCATTCCGTCCATCAATTGTGTGTCTTTTGTTTTCTTGCCCTTAGTGCGCCAGGTATGCACAGACGTGGGTCCTGGGCTCACTGTGCCACTGGAATCAAGCTATCCTGGCTGAAGAGGGGTGAAACCCCGAAACCGGTGCTAGGATGCTTGTTTCCAGTCCAGGGAAGACCTGGCTTGGCAGTTCGGGCTGGACTGTTCCCATGACGCCGAGCGTCAAGACTGATTTGCATATGGCCAGGTCTAAACTGGGCTGGCATGGTGAGCAAAAGAATGATGGATTTAACCCAGATCTCCTGACTGGAGGTGAATGTTTTGATTTGTTCTGCATTCCGTCCATCAAGGGGTCCTTTGCTTTCTCGCCCTAAGTGGCCAGGTATGCCCAGACGTGGGCTAAGAAGGGTGAAACCCCAAAACCGGTCCAAGGATGCTTGTTTGCGGTCCAGGGAGGACCTGGCTTGGCAATTCGGGCTGGACTGTTCCCATGACCCTGAGGGTCAAGACTGATTTGCATATGGCCAGGTCTAAACTGGGGTGGCATGGTGAGCAAAAGAATGATGGATTTAACCCAGATCTCTTGACAGGGGGTGAATGTTTTGATTTGTTCTGCGTTCTGTCCATCAATTGTTTGTCTTTTGTTTTCTCACCCTAAGTGCGCCAGGTATACACAGAGGTGGGTCGTGGGCTCACTGTGCCACTGGAATCAAGCTATTCTGGCTGAAGAGGGGTGAAACAACAAAACCGGTCCTAGGAAGCTTGTTTCCGGTCCAGGGAGGACCTGGCTTGGCAGTTTGGGCTGGACTGTTCCCATGAGGCACAGGGTCAAGACTGATTTGCATATGGCCAGGTATGAACTGGTGTGGCATGGTGAGTAAAAGAATGATGAATTTAACCCGGATTTCTTGACTGGGGTTGAATGTTTTGATTTGTTCTGCATTCCGTCCATCAATTGTGTGTCTTTTGCTTTCTCTCCCTAAGTGTGCCAGGTATGCCCAAACGTGTGTCCTGGGCTACCTTTGGCACTGGAATCAAGGTATCCTGGCTGAAGAGGGGTGAAACACCGAAACCGGTCCTAGGATGCTTGTTTCCGGTCCATGGAGGACCTGGCTTGGCAGTTCGGGCTGGACTGTTCACATGAGGCACAGGGTCAAGACTGATTTGCATATGGCCAGGTCTAAACTGGTGTGGCATGGAGAGCAAAAGATTGATGGATTTAACCCAGATCTCTTGACTGGGGTTGAATGTTTTGATTTGTTCTGCATTCCATCCATCAATAGTGTGTCTTTTGTTTTCTCGCCCTATGTGCGCCAGGTATGCCCAGACGTGGGTCCTGGGCTCACTGTGCCACTGGAATCAAGCTATCCTGGCTGAAGAGGGGTGAAAACCCGAAACTGGTCCTAGGATGCTTGTTTCCGGTCCAGGGAGGACCTGGCTTGGTAGTTCGGGCTGGACTGTTCCCATGAGGCACAGGGTCAAGATTGATTTGCATATGGCCAGGTTTAAACTGGGGTGGCATGGTGAGCAAAAGAATGATGGATTTAACCCAGATCTCTTGACTGGGTATGAATGTTTTGATTTATTCTGCATTCCGTCCATCTATTGTGTGTCTTTTACAGGGGAGGATGTTGCTGAACTGGGGAACCTGACTGACCTGCCAACTAGCAGCAGGCAGACGGTTTCTCCACGCAGGGTTTCTGCAAGTTGAAGGAGTCCCCTACTCTTGTGGGTCTTTAAAAGCAGGCTGAGACCCATTCACCCGGGGATGCCTCTGATAAGCAGCTTATTTACTGGGGGAATGGTCTACTGTATAGTGAGCCTAAGGCTCCTAAGCCTGGTGCAACACATGTATTTGTGACACCCCAGTGCTCCAGGGCCTTCCTACTGGGTTTGGCTCATGATGTTCCATTGGCAGGTCATTTGGGGCAGGACAAGATCTTTGACAGGCTTGTAGCCCACATTCATTGCCCGCAAATGAGGAAGGCCTCAGATGCGATCTGTAGTTCCCGTCCTACCTACCATACAAGTGTGAAGTCAGGGTGTAGAGGCATACCCACCCTGGAACCTTTCCTTGTCATAAGAACCCCTATTGAGCTGGTTGGCATCGACATTGTGGGGCTTCTAGACACCAAGACAGCCATAGACAACAGATTCTATCTGGTCTTGGTGGACAATGCCACCCAGTACCTGGAAGCTATCCCTCTGAGGGTTGTGACTACGCCGACTACTCGACCATCAAGTCATGGAAAATGAACTCCTTTTGGATATATCTTATTGAAGTTTACAATCAAGTTGCATTCCACTCACAGTCATACCACATATTTCCCTGGGGGCATCAAGGTGGGACCCTGTGAATATACACTACTTCTTTGATTTACTGATTTTAAGGGACACAATATTTATACTAAATACCAGGAAAAAACTCTACTCTTGAATCTGAAGATTCTTGTAGAAACTGCCCAAAGCTGTGCCGGAACATCATGTAATGCTGGGCCCTGTAAACGCTGGCAAAAAACTGGTATTTTGAGGAAGTGCATGCTGGTGAAACGGGCACAGCAATCTATCTGATTCCCAGAGGAGCTCCAACAGAAATGCAGCAGTGTGAAAGCTGGAACATCACCTAGGATGGCCGCACGTAGAGATGACGTGCGTCGGGCAGCTTAAGGCGAGTTGCTGCTAGCAAGCGTCCAAGAAAGTTAAAGTGCATGAGCTCTTTGAGAGATTCAAACCACTGCATATCGGTTTAACCGGCCTCCCAGCAGGCAAGCCATTGTTGTAGGTGCAAAAACATTTCAACAGGCAAACCACAGAATCCGTCATCTACAGCACAGATGGCACCCATCTTCCGCTGGTATCTTGATCCACTTGAACAACGTTGTCGTGCACGACAAATTAGTTTTAAAGCGAGCAATGCAGATGGCAAACAAACAAAAAATGCCCATGACACATCGCAGGCAGAAATAAACCATCACTGGCTGCGATACACAAACCAAAAGCTGACAGAAAGATAGGGCTAGTTATGTACTCAAGTTTGAAGCCATTGCCCTAGAAAGTTGTGGACGTGCTCAGCCTCACACCAGTTATCCACATGCATATGGTTTAAATTAAGAAGACCAATGAAGCATGTCCAGGCTGGGGCTGTCTGCTGACAAGGACAGTGATATGGCTTGCAGGCATGGTGCTTCATTGTTGATGCTTTATTCTTGGTTTCTGTACGTTTCTTTAGTTTCTCCATATCCATACCATTGGCAGCTTATGTAAATCCAGTAGTACGCTTGGGTCTTGGTCAAGGTTGTCACCAAAGATATGTTGTATCTTATCAGACATAGCCAAGCTGTACTTGATAAGTTCCTTTATAAAGATCATGTTGCAGGATGGCATTCAAGAACAAGTAGTAGGTTTCCATGTACATCTACCCTTCAGTTTGATAATCCATATACTACATCCCCACCAGGAACAGCCTGCCTGCTGCTCAGCCCATCTTCCAACTGTCACACCTCACCCACACAGGCACCCAAACATTCCAAGCATCTCTGTCACTCCAACATTCCACTCTCAACACTCACACTGGCTGAGCAGCAGGGAGATAGGTAAACTGGGATACACATAGGTTAATAGCCAGGATATAACACAATCCCTCTGAGGATTGTGACTAGGCCCACTACTAGACCATCAAGTCATGTAAAATGAACTCCCTTTGGATATATCATATTGAGTCTTACAATCTACTCGCATTTCACTCACAGTCATACCACATATTTTCCTGGGGGCATCAATGTGGGACACTGTGAATATACACTACTTCTTTGATTTTAAGGGATACAATATTTATACTAAACACCAGAAAATAACTCTACTCTCGAAATCTGAAGACTCTTGCAGAAACTCCCCAAAACTGCGCTGGAACATCACGTAATGCTGGGCACTGTAAACGCTGGGAAAAAACTGGTATTTTGAGGCAGTGCATGCTGGTGAAACAGGCACAGCAATCTATCCGATTCCCAAGAGCCCAGATTGAATATAATTAAAAAGACAATCAATTCTCTGAATACATAGTCAGGTGATTAAATCAACAATAAAAATATGTTTTGAATGAACAGTCACACTTCCCCAGGGAAATATGTGGTATGACTGTGAGTGTAATGCAGGTTGACTGTAAGATTCTATAGGATAAATCCAAAGCGAGTTCATTTTACATGACTTGATGGTCTAGTTGTGGTACCCTGTCCCTTTGGAAAGTGGGGTCCCTCTCTGTTTTTACAGAAGAACTACACCCACTACTGCCAGGGCACTGATGGGGGTCTTTATTCATGTGGGTTTCCTCAAATGGGGGTATCTGACCAGGGTCCTAACTTCATTTCTGGGTATATGAAGGCCATGTGAAAGGAGTTAGCCTTCAAGTTCTCCCCTTCTTACTACCCCCAAACCAATGGGTTGGTTGAAACATTCAACCATACCATTAACCATACCCTCACAGGCATGATTATGGGTCTGTCCGAAACCGAGAGATAAGTGGTATGTCCTCCTGCCATGTCTTTTTTCGCATACAGGGAGGTACCACAGAAGGGGTTGCCTTCAGCCCCTTTGAACTTCTGTATGGTCATCCTGTGAACTTTGAAGCAGACGCCCTGATGGACACCTCGTCACAAAGTCACACTACCAGATGCACATATCGCATAAAATGATTGACCCCAGGATATAAACTGTGCCAAGAGATATGTTGGATTTGGCGATTTCCATATACATGGTGGAGCCCTGAAGAAATCCTATGTGGACGAAACACGTCGGCTACTGGATTTTATCTGACTGATTTGTTTCTGTCTGAAGAATTACTTAATAAAGGACAACTGGAGAAAGGAAAATACTGCAGTGGAAGTTCTTGAATGTGCATACAAAGATCATGTTTATCGATTTAGTGACTAAACTCAAGTATACCATTATTGAGTGCTGAACCACTTTGTGTTATTTTGTGACCTCTCAGTTTGGTTATGGAAGGCTGGGTGCAAGCTCCCAAGAAGCCACCCTAGGTAGAATCTGGAGGCTAGCCAGGAGGACATGAAATGTTGATAGTTTCATGAAGAAGGCTTGTATCAATCTGCAGCTTTTATCAGTAGGAGGGTACTTCCCATGGCACAGAGGTGGCATGCTACAGAAAGGGAAGCCTTTGTTGCGGTCTGGGCACTGCACAAGCTAAGGCCATACCTGTTTAACACTCACTTCCATGTTTAGACAGTCAACAGGTCCCTCAGATGGTAAATGTAAATGAGAGGTGAGAAACCTAAACTGTTGAGGGGGTACATCTCTCTAAAGGGAATAGACTTTACAGTGGAACACTGTCCTGTAACAGACCATGCCAATGATGATGGTCTGTCTGAGCTATTCTGCCTTAGTGAAAAGAACTCCCACAGGGTAGGGTAGCTCTCTACACTTTCTGTTGGGAGGGGAAACGTGTTAGACCGGCAGCCTTGGCATAGATTACCCTGGTTTTTGTTGCATTTTGCTGACATAAGTTATGGTGTAGATCAACATGGATTTACTAGTATTGACATCACTATGCGTGCATTGGTTACAGCGTACATTGGCATTGCATTTACTGGTATTGACAGCATTTTGCATGCATAGATTACAGCACGTATCAATATTACATTTATTGGTACTGCCACTGCTATGCATGCATACATCAGGGTATACATTGTGTTGTAATCACAACATGACACAAAGACAGTCTGTTGAGTTGACAGGTTTATTTCTCTCAGCACATAGCATTTGTATGCCTCGTCCTTCAGCCAGCAGCCACCAAACTGACAGGACAAGAGCGCACAGTAAACTCCATTAGAATGTTGGAACAGCGGACATTCTACAGAGGCGCGCGGTGCGCGGCCTCAATGACAGGAGGATCATAACATACTCCCATTTCCTCTACACGCTGGTAGAGCAAATAAATAAAGGAAAAAGAGTGGGAGAGCAGGAAGAGAACAAGGGCAAAGGGAAAGGAATAGAATGATGAGGGAGATGGAGCAGTGAAAAGATTAAAGGGCAATGAAATAATAATGAGATCAAAACACCCCACCATGAATGAAATAACAATGAGGGCAAATCACCCCACCATGAAATCCTGCAAGTGTTGACAAAGTCTCCTGACCTGTAAGGGTCTCTGACACAGTTGTGTAGCTTGTGAACAATGAGAATCTGGATTCTCAACATTGAAACCTTGACTATTACCCAAGTTGTCACCACTGGGGCCTGACACTCTTATCTCTGCACAGGCACAGGAACTGTTGAGCAATTGGTGATCATGAGCTAACATGTAACCCGAACAGGAATTTCTGTCGACAATGGCTTTGGGAGAGTTGTCTCGTGAGCGATACTTGGCTACTATGCGTAAATTCCATTTCTCCCCATTGGTCAACAAAACATACAAATGATGCACCTCCTGAACTTTGAAAGGACCACAAAACTTACATAGGCCTTTGATCCAACATCCAGATCTGACTTTGACCCAATCTCCTACAAGTAGGTTCAAAGAAGGCTTTTTTTGAGAATGTACAAGAGTGGGTGCATACATAGGTGTAACCTTATCACTGCCACACACATTACTCTCTTCCAACAACTCCCTCACCCACGAAGGTACTAGTTTGGAAGAAGGTTTTCTACCTCACATGACAACGGAAGGGGAACACACCAGTAGTGGAATTTTCTGTGGTACGGTAAGCACACGCTAATTCATTCAAGGTCTCATCAATGTCAAGATTATTGGTGAGAGCAAGACCAATATTTCCTTTAATCATACGGTTGGCTCTCTCCACAATACCATTGGATTGAGGATTGTACAATGTGGTGAGAGAATGTTTAATACCACACTCACGTAGAAACTCACACATATCAGTGGAAGATAACTGTGTGCTGTTGTCCGTAATAAGGACAGTGGGAAAGCCTTCTTCTTTAAAGATAGTGCGCAGCACTTTAATGGTGACTCTGGTGGTAATCTCAGGGAACAGATACACAATAATCCATCTAGAGTGTACATCCGTGACAACCATACCAAATATCTTGCTGGGGTGAACTCCTGGCATTGGTCCAATGAAGTCAAGGTAAATGCTATCCGAAACTACACCAGGATCATGGATGGAACTCGGGACAGACTGTGGCCTGACCTTATGTCTCTTCTCACACTCTGTGCATTCACTGCATCTTTAAACCCAATCAACCACCTCACTATCCATACCCGGCCACCAGAATTCACTCCGCAAATGTTTTTTTGTAATGGTCTGCCATAAGTGTCCTTCATGGGCTAAGTTAAATAGTCTTTTGTTAATGCCAAATGGGGGAACTATCTTATCGCCACGCATGATAATCTGATCAGCGATGGTGACGCTTTTGTCAATGACTGCATTAAAGGGTCTAACACTACTGGGTAATGTGCTCTCCCTACGCCTACCTTTGAGAATGAGGTTGAGGACTCCCTTTCGGACCTCATCTTGTAACATGGCTGTAGGAAGGTGGATATCTGACTATGGTTACCCCCAACTTTTTGCCTAGTGTCTAGCTGGTTTTTCGACTTAGTTGGCCTGAGATCCTGCCATTCAGGGTCTCAGGCTGTCTGCTCTCTCTTTAAAATGGACTCCATGTACCCTAGGTACATAACCAATTGGTAAGGATCACCTTATTGGACCCTGTACAGTGTACCCTAGGTACCCAGGGCATAGGTGTACCCTAGGCCTCCCAGGGGCTGCAGCATGTATTATGCCACCCCTGGTCTGGCCTCCCAATCAGACACAACTGGCTGATCACTCAGCTGGGGCAAGGTCGTGTAATCACCCCTTGGGTAGATATAGTATGCCTATATCTACCCTTATATATAGACACATGAGTACCTATCAGTCACTCCTATGGCAGGCCTTAACAATCCTGGAGGCAGAGTGCTTGGTAACATGTGAGATGGTGCTCTAGCATGAGCTGAGCCTGTCTGCAGCTTTCGGAACCATGTCCTTATAGCTGTTCTATGATATAGCCTACCATATACTCTTAAAGTGCCTTATAATCTTAAACGGTTATGGTAACTATGGTTTGGCTTTATCAAAACATGTCGTGTAAGGTGTCTAACACTTTGGAATAATACCCCCATACCATTTCTGGTGATGAGGATATTATTCCTCCCTTCTAGAGGGAGAGACATGTTAAAATCATACTTCACTGTTAGCCTCTGACCAAAGCCTCAGCATCACAAAATGGATGCTGCTGCCACGACACAAGTCTGACCTCCTGCAGCTGGGAGTGATCCCAGCCAGGGAGGCCTGGACAATAGGTTTCCTGCTTGGGGAGGTGCTAGCACCTCCCCAGACAGCCTTTAGTGTATTGGGGCAGGGTGGGCTGAAAGGAATGAGACATGCCTGGGGCACACAAGGTGTTCCTTGCATAGTCCAGTTCAAACCGGCGCTGGGGCACTCCAGCCCCAGCTCTGGCGCGAAACTGGACAAAGGGAAGTGGGTGTAACCACCCCCTCCCAGGTCCCACCCATAAGGCGTGACCTAGCAGGTATCCCAGCCCCCCAGATTAGTATAAGAGTGGGAGTTGGGCCTCAAGACTTTAGATTATCCTGAACCTGCAACTTGAACAGAAACTCTGGACCTTCGACATTCGACGAAAGAAGAAGACTGAAGAATCTCCCTTGTGGCCAAGGAGTGGCTACCCTGTGCAAACAGGCACCATCAAGAGACTACCCTTTGCTTTGCCCACGTTCTACAAGGAACCGACTGCAGAGCCCGACCAGAGCCTTGACTTCCAGACTTCTCCGACCCTGATCCACATCCACAGCAGAGCTGAGATCCGTGGAGGCGACGAGCGACGTGGGACCGGCTACCTGGGAAAAGTGGCTAGTAACTTCAAGCGCAGCTTCTGAGGCACCCTCGAAGTTGTGCACCGGGGATTGAGAAGCCCCAACTCCAAGCACCATCTGCACCAAAGATCAGCCCCCCACACTCCACGAGTCCTGCGTGGGGCCCTTCTGCATTTTCCTGCTTGCCACGTCTGTCCGGTTGCTTGCCCGCTGGCTAGTGGCCTTTGTGACGACGCACCCTGAAATCTTCTGCGCTGGTTTGGCTCCTCCAGACTGGCTCCCGCTTCTCTGCAAAGAAGAAGCACCCCAGACCTTCCTGGTCTGCACCAGAAGCAAGTCCTCCGTTCTTCGTGGGTTCCGCTTGCCAAGGCTTGGTGAGTCCTAGTCCAACTTCGACGCCGCCGACAGCAAGAGCCTTTGTGGGACAGCTCGCCTCCTGGTCCGGGTCGTCCTCGACGCTTCCTGGTCCTCCTGGCTGCAGCGACAAGCTTCACCTTCACCTGCAATCTTCACGACATCGCCTGGTTCCTTCCTGGTTCCACGTGGTCACTGGCTAGTGACCTTGACTCTGTCCCTTCTGCTTGCAGGTCTCCTCTCTTCTTGATCCCAGCCTTGGGATCCACCGGACACTCTTCACTGACTGCCTGTCAGCATCTTTCTTCAGGCATCCATAGGAGTCGACGACGAAAACCGACGCATCTTCACCCCTATGCACCCGCAGCCTGTGGGCTAGGTAACTTGGGTACTCCGGTGCTCATCAGGATAGTGACTATCCTAGTGTCTAGTTTTCCAGTCTCGACTTCCTAGCTACTCCGGAAGTGTCCTAAATCTATCGTTTTCTAAACTGTACTATTGCTAGTGACTTTTACGCATTACGCGTGAGTGTTTCCACTCTGCACACGAATCCCGTGGGCCTCCCACTTCCTAACTAACGCTAGTGTAGTGTAGCCCCAGCGATTGCCTAGGCCTAGGCCTATTCTATTTCCGTGACAGTGGTCCTTATACCACTTACTTAGTATATGGTTTCCGTGGCCCCTAGGGCCTAACTGTATTACTTACCTGTGTGACTTAATGTATGCTTAAATAAGACTGTGTTGTACTTACCTCTAATCTCATAAAGAGTGCTGAGGGTTTGACTAGAATAAATACACTTTATTTTATATATATATATCTGTTGTGGTGTCCTTTCATTTGGTATTCAAGGGATTATATATGGTATCACAGCTGGCTTCACATGCCATTCAGAGTTTAGCCTAAGACTGCTCTTGTCCATGCTACCACTAGGATAGCTGGTCTATAAGGTTGACTTTACAACCAATCACCATAAGGGTATTTGGACTGATATAAGGTGTACACTAGAACTAGTGACATCATACATCAGGCCAACTTCTCACAATGGCCTCCGCCCATTCTTCTGTACTGACTACACCACAACTCCACTGGACAACATCATCCACACTGGAGATAGCTCCTTCCCTTTCACTCTTTGACACGCCACTTTTGTCCACTTCCTCCCTGGCTAAGGGCAGACGCAACAAACAGTCAGCTTGAAAGTTGCACCAACCAGAAATAAACTAAATATTTAAATTGTATTCTTGCAACCTGGAGGCTAGGCGAGCTAGTCTGGCTGACCCTTTCCCTGTTCCACCTGGTGACAGAATTTTAAGTAATGGTTTATGGTCAGTGCGAAGGAGAAACCTGCGCCCCCAAACATACGTTCTAAAATATTCGACACCCCATGTGGCAGCTAGGGTTTCTTTCTCTATTACACAGTAATGACGTTCAGTAGTAGACAAGGTCCGAGAGGTGAACGCTACAGTTTTCTCTGAAGTACCATCATTCTAAGATAAGACGGCACCAATACCAGTGACACTGGCATCAACAGTGACAATGGTTTTTGCTCTAACATCGAAAGGAACCAGAATACCTGCATTACAGATTTCAAGCTTGATGTTATCAAAACAATTTTGTTGATCTGTTCCCCAAATAAAATTGACACATCAGTTTTACTCGCAAAGTTCCTCAAAAACTTGGAGTAGTACTCAATTAATCCAAGGAAGGAATCTAGCTGATCTCTGTTACTGGGAATGGGATCCAATTTTATGGATGCAAGCAAATCTCTCTTGGGTTTGACACCATCAGAAGAGATGGAGTGACCTAAGTACTCCACCTCTATGGCAAGGAAAGAAAATTTGTCTCTATGTAGCGTTAAACCAGATTCCAAAAGTCTGGCAAGGGCATCTTTTAACGCTAAGTTGTGGCTGCTCACGCTATCACCAAAAACAAGGATATCATCTTGGAAGTAGATGATATTTTTTAGACCTTTAAACACTTCTGAGACCATCCTCTGAAAAACACTAGCAGCCGAGGACAAACCAAAAGGCTTCCCAGTGAATTGAAAGATACCTTCCGTGGTGATGAAGGCTGTCAAATGTTTAGAGGAGTCATGTAGGCATATTTGGTGATAAGCGTGACGAAGGTCTATTTTGGAGAAAAATTTTGCTCCTTGTAACAATACCATTAACTCGTTGATATTGGGTATGGGAAAGGTGTCAGGGGTAGTATTCTGATTTAAACTCCTCAAATCAACACAGAAACGCAAATTGCCATCTGCCTTCTCCGTAATAACGACAGGGGAAACCCAAGCAGAACACTCAACGGGCTCAATGACACCACTGGATAACATTTCATCTAACATCTTCTTGACCTCCCCTCTCACCATGATGGAACCCTTCCTAAGCTTATGTTGAACAGGGATGGCTCCATGTTTAAGTTTTAAATTACCAAGATGGTGTCTGAACACTCCTTTACCTCCCTCCAAAATGTCTTCAACTGAGAGGTCCTCCACCACCATTACCTGTTCAACACCGTGAGGGTCAATCCTAATATGGAAGTCATACTGGTGATACCAACACAATATGGGGGGCCCAGATTCAGTCACATAAACTTTTCATTTGACAGACCTGTTTTTGAAATAGATATCTGTCAAAATATAGCCCAATTTGTCTATCTGCTCACCTTGATACCCACCGGGATTTATATCTTTGGGCAATAAGTTCATGTGAGGCCATTCTTGTTGGTATATTCTCTTAGGTATGATGGTATATAACGACCCCGAATCAACCATTAGATCAATTTTTCTATCAGCAATGACAAACTCTGCTTTGGGTCTACGTCTCCTCTTATCATCTAAGCAGGAAGAGTTGGTGAGGAGAACATCTTCATTGTCTACTACATCATCTAGGGAAGGTTCAACACAAAGAATTCTGTCTAGTCTGAACGAACATTCACTAACATGTGTCTCCTCAGACAACATTTCTACCTTTTCCTTGTTGGCATCTCTACACATTCTGGCGAAATGGCCTTTGCGGCCACACTTTCTACATTCTTCACCAATAGCCCAGCAATTTTTACAATCCATGTGATGAGTGCTGCCGCACTTGCCACAAGACTTATTACCAAACTTACTGGGATACAACCTGCTGCCAGAAATACTCCTCCCACCTTTAAATCTGGTAGAGGCAGCCACATCCCCTTCACCACCCTCCACAACGGACGTTTCACTTTCAATAGTAATGTTCAATTTGTAATCTCTGCGATCCATCTCCTTCATACAGAACTCTGATTCTTCAACTATTTTTGCTGTGTCGATTGCATCTTTAAGAGAGTGGTCTTTAGCAGCCCATAAGCGTTCTTGTGTGTTTCTGCTTCTACATTGCACAATGAGTTGATCCCGTATCATTTCCTCAGCTATGGGACCAAATCTACATTTAAGGGAAAGTTCATGAAGTCTTGCAACAAAGTCATCAATGGATTCTCCAACTCTCTGTGGTTGAGTATAAAATGTGTATCTCCTCATGGCAATGTTAGTCTCCTTTGCAAACCTAATCTCCAACCTTTTATGTGCTTCTTGAAAGACATCTTCAATGGGTTGACCAAGTTCATTAGTGACAACAGGCAGGTACTTGAAAATATGTTGACATTCTTTATCCAAATTGGTGAGTAAAATCGCTTTTTTCCTACTTGAGCTGAAATCTTGGGCATCCAATGCCTCCAAATAATTATCAAACATGTCATTCCACTCATCCCATTCTATGCTAGGACTACCTGGCTGAGTGAGAAAATGCGGAGGAGAAGAAACTGCTGTAATATCTAATGCTGTGACATCCATGTTGAATGAGCAGGAACTCAATAGGAATGAAAACAGAAGTTGAATTAAATATGAGTGACTCTAAAAGATCGGCTTAAAATGAGATGACAAAGCTAAAAATAAAGCTGTTCAATAAGAACAGACAAACAAAGGAAGCCTATCTCTTTAAGATCAAAACTCCCCCTCCGTGGGCGTGTTTCAACAAGCTTCACCGTAAGAACACACGCATTTCCCTCATGCGAGTGTCTTTGCTTCACAACTCTGTCAGCGAGATTAGCCGACGGTCCAGCGCTGAGAGGACTTCAATTCAAGACTCACAAGGTACATGCATGAACTGTAGAAGACCAGTCCTGAACACCAGGCAGTCATGTAACGTGAGGTGAAACGCTATTCTTTACAAAGTACCCCTCATTACGAAATGGGCGACACCCTCCACATTAAATGCCCTGCTGTCAAATGACAGAGATAGACGCGTTGGGGTGAAGAGGAGCGCTATTCTTTATAAAGTACCCCTCATAACATCCATGAAAAATGGGCGATGCCCTTCACACTTCAATGCGCGGTTGTCAAATTGAGATAGATCAATGCATTGGGGGTCACTTAACACTCTTTCACACTCCTCAGCGCTTCGGTTTACTCGGTCCCAGTATGTCGTTACTTCAAAAAAGGTGTTCTCTCAAGGCAGGCAAACCCGAGAGCGACTCGTGAGGGGTCACTTCAGACATCTTCTCACCATGCAGCGTAGTCGTTCCACACAGAGTGCCTCACACCTTTCCACAATTAACATCTGAACAGCGCACAGCAGGCGTAGATTCACCGCAGTACACTATGTGCTCCGCTAACTGAAGCTCATCGCCAAAAACATGTTGTAATCACAACATGACACAAAGACAGTCTGTTGAGTTGACAGATTCATTTCTCTCAGCACATAGCGTCAGCGCCCATCGTCCTTCAGCCAGCAACCGCCAAACTGACAGGATGCGAGTGCACAGTAAACTCCATTACAATGTTGCAACAGCAGACATTCTACCAAGGCGCGCGGCCTCAATGACAGGAAGATCATAACACATTGCTATCGTATTTATCAATATCATCAAAGGTTTCATCAGCAGGTTCATAGAGAAACTACTTAAAACACTCCTTATTCCTATCTGACCAATGAAGTAAAGATTTCCAGCCGCTGACCTACCTGTTTTCGCAATAGATCCTGTTTGCCTTTCTGCAAACAGGCCGAATATACAATGTTGTAGAGCAAATCCAGGATAGACTAGGCCTTTGGACACATTGAGCTTGGGCTCCGAGGCTGGTGGTATGAGAAGGGACTATGCTATGGTAATTTTGGCGCTCTCTCACATTTAAAAGTACATTACGGTTTGAAGCAGTCACAATACCCACGACAAACCATGAGGCAGGTGACTGATAGGATAAAAGCAGGGTCATTCAGCAAAGAATTGTCATGGAATACTGTCAAACCAAGTGTTACATGAGACTCAACAGAGCTGCCAATCAAGATTTGACAATGTGCTTATTCTGTTGAACTCAGAGGAGTCACCCCTGTCCATTCAGGTAAGCCTATTGTTTGCTCCTGCGAATAATTATACTTTTCAATATAACCTGCTCTAGACTGAGCACAGGCTTGGAGAAACTGGATAGCTGATGCAAATTAGCCTCCGGGTACTTCAGGCAGGGAAAAGGGGAATTTCTAAAAGTAAATTTTCCTTGATATTAATTGAATTTCATTTTTAATAACTATTTAAAATTGTTTAGTTATTTTTCTTGGTGGTTCCATTCCCAAATTAGCAGTATTGGCATTTTAATCTGGACTCTGGTTTTCTACATAGGACAGGTAGGATGGCTGCAGTGAAAATTGCTTTGTGGGCCCTGCCACTGTAGGGACATGCTAACATTACTTTTACACAAGTCTTCCTTTTAAATATTGTTCACTCTATCTTCGGGTCTGCAGGCCTTACATAGGTGTGACATACGCATATTTAAAAGTGTGGTTTATACCTGTCAAATAGGGTTATTGCACGGCAGCAGTCAGGCTGCAATGGTAGATCTGATGCCATGGTTGCAGTTGCACTGTAGTGGAAGGCACAAATGGTGCTGCAATCTGAGGATGTGCATTTCTTACAGTAGTGTTTTAAACGTTTTAACCTCATTAATACTTGTAAATGCTTTAAACAATGTTTCTTAGTTAAGGTGGTCTGCTCTGTGTCCTAGCTACCAGCATTTGATCCCGGGTTTTAATTATTGAAACCTTTGCCTGGACCTAACAGGAAAGTAACTTTATGACTTATGTTGGAAACCAATTCACCATAAACACTAAACCACTTTCACACATTATTCTTTTGGGAGAACACCATCCATGGTGCATGTTTATATCAGCAGCAAGGGTATTTCATGATAGAACATTGTTCATAATGGAAAAAAGTCTGTACAGTTAATAATCTTCTTGCACATCTCAGCATATTCCATCTAGGATTGTATGTCGGAAAAATGCATCCCTTTACCACGCATGGTGTTATTTTGCAGTCTTTACAACAAATGCGTCTTTACCACTCATTCCTTTACTACGCACATGGTTACAACGACTTGCCTTAGGGAAAGCGATGGACATTGGAGCCGTATAATTAAACATTTGCGAACAGTCGTGACAAGAATTTTCAATTCTATTAAGGACAACGGAGGCGAGGATTATGCTTCTCATTCTTTGCTTTATATACATAGCAGCCAATAAAAAACGTTCTTTTTTATTAAGCATACTGCAAAGAACTACAAGTCCCATGAACACCTCATAGTCCCTAACCATAGAGACTGAGTCCATATAACACGTAACCGAGGCACACACCTCCTCTTTCTTTGCGAAACTGCAACAGGTAAGTCCCACACTGATCATTAACATTCTCTTGTATAAAGTCTTTGATGAAACCTTTCAATTAACGAACGAGTCCGAAGACCAACAGGCAAACTTGGGGTTCGACAGAACAACTCCTGCCTGACAACACCGGTGAGACAACACCACTCCAGCAGAGCAGGATCCCTCTCCATGATAGATCGAAACCCGGATGAGCGAGGATTATTTTCCATTGGAATCTGAAACAAAAGAAGAGAAAAAAGACCCCGTAATAACGGTTGTTCATGAACTATGTGCCAAGTCAACCTCGAGCAATAGGGGGGGAAAAAAAGAGAAAACACATACTATCACCAAGTATAAAAACATACATTATTCATACTTTTATTGCTATGAAGAACATAAGTCAAAACATAACTACCGGGTGGGATAATCCTCGCCTCCGTTGTCCTTGAAAGAATTGAAAATTCTTGTCACGACTGTTCGCAAATTTTTTATTCTATGTCAGGACCGGTGGCTCCGATTATGCTTGTTTAAAGCCGTGCCACCACCACAGATGCAACATCCACAATAGGCTTGTAATAATAGGACTTAAAGGTAGATTCCGCTGACCAATCGGCCGCATTCATGATATCAGAAAGGCTCACACCCAATGCAAACGATTTGGAGGCCATTGCACCCCTGACAGAATGGGCACCAAATCGAGAAATATCAATGCCCGCTTCATTCATGAGCCAACGCACCCATCTGGATAAGGTAGCAGGAGTCACAGGCCTGAAAGGCATTTGCAGTGCAATAAACAATTGACCTTGCATGTCAGAACGAAACTCAGAAGTACTCACCTCGTACGCCTTCAGGCATTGTACCACACACAGTTTGGGATTCTCCGGAAACGCTGGGTAGGATACCAAGGTGGAATTACATTTGGTACGTCTAGTAATGGTAAAAGTGACCCCTTCCGGGGAGAAACGACATCCCACCAGATCCAGGGCTCTGATGTCCGAAACTCTCTTGCAAGAGACGAGACATAAAAGCATAGCCAACTTGGCCGAAAGCTGCTTACGTAACAGATACCTGTTCGCCGGCCAAGCTTCTAGGAACCGAAGAACGACCGAGACGTCCCACAGGACTGAATACTTAGAACATGGTGGTTTAGCCATCCGAATACCCCTAAGCAACTTACAGATTAGGGGGTGCTCACCCAAAGGCTTGCCTTCTAGCTGATCATGTCCTGCTGAAATCGCTGATCGAAACGAATTGACAGTCCTGTAAGCAGAGCCCGTGGCGGCCAAAGAAGCTAGGAAATTTATGACTACGGAGACATCTGCTGAAGCGGGATTGATATCCCGTCGAACACACCAGCTACACCATCTGCCCCATGCAGATGAATACCGCTTATGGGTATTGGACGACCGAGCCTGGTTGACGAAGTCTGCAGCGTCTGCCGAAAGGCCAGGGACGTGCCATCTCTCCCGGAAACTCACCACGCCATTAGTGGTAGTTGGCCTTCGTCCATTAAAGGATGAGGGATCTTGTGAGGATCCAGCAATAGATTCCATCTGTGAGGAAGGAGTACCGGCACAGCACAAGACATTCCCAAGACCATCGGGAACCATGCTTGTGCTCTCCTCAAGGGTGTTACTAATACAAGTTCCGCCCATTGTCGCCTGGCCTGCGCCAGGACTCTGGTAATCATGACAAAGGGTGGGAACGCATAACACAGTAGCTCGAGCCAAGTCTGGAGAAACGCGTCCGAGGCAAGAGCCTCCAGATCCGGGCGCCAGCTGTAAAACCTCGGTAGCTGTGTGTTCAGTCGCGATGCAAACAGGTCCAACTGACACGGACCCCATAGGAGGTTCAACATCCGGAACACTCGGGGATGTAGCCTCCAGTCGATGTAGTCCCGTAGGTAATGGGAGTGCCAATCGGCCACCTCGTTTTTGCGACCCGGGAGATACTCTGCCACCACCGACAACCTGTGGCGCAGGCAATAATGCCAAAAATCCTTGGCAATTTCCGCTAGAATGCGGGACCGTGTACCCCCCAGCTTGTTCACGTAGCGAACCGCGGATACGTTGTCCATCCGTAAGAGGATGCAACAGTCCGTCTTCTGAGGGAAAAGACTGCGGATGGCGAAGGACCCTGCCAGAAGCACTAGGCAATTGATATGGAGGGAGAGCTCCTCCGCGGACCAATGTCCCCCCCGTCGAGATCGGACCACAGCGGGCTCCCCAGCCCCACCGGCTGGCGTCCGACTCGATCACTACCTCGGGTTTCGAGCCGAAGATGGCTCTCCCATTCCACGACTCCATGTGATCTAACCACCACAACATCTCCCACCTCGCGTCCTACGAAAGAGGTATCTGTTGGGGGTAACCAAGGCCTTTGCGGAGATGCTGAATCTTCAAGCGTTGAAGCGCACGGTAGTGAAGGGGGCCTGGAAAGATCGTCTGGATCGAAGAGGCCAGTAAAACCACAACTCGGGCAATGGACCTCAAGGACACAGTCTGCTTGCTCATAATCGATTTCAACTCCCTCTTGATCGCGCTGATCTTGTATGATGGTAAGAGAAGCTGGCAGCTGCGAGAGTCCACCTAGAACCCCAGGAACTCTATGGATTGCACCGGGATCAAGACCGACTTCTGCACATTCACCACAAATCCCAAGCTCTGGAGAACGGTAACGGCCCATTCTAGATGCGTGACCGCCAGGTGAGGGGACTGCGCCATGAGAAATATGTCGTCGAGGTAGACAATCAGACACACCCCTCATGCGCGCAGAGATTCTACTACAGGTCGCAGGAGTTTCGTGAAGCACCAAGGTGCTGACGAAAGCCCAAAGGGAAGGACCGTGTACTCGTAACACACGCCTTGCCAGAGAAACTGGAGATAACGACGATGCGGGCGTAGATGGGAACGGACAAATAGGTGTCCTTGAGATCCAACCGGACCATCCAGTCTCCTTCCTGCAAGAGATCGCGCAACAGATTGATGCCCTCCATTTTGAAATGGCGGTAGACGATCCACCTGTTGAACTCTTTGAGATTGAGGACTAACCTGGACCCGCCACCTTTCTTTTCGACCAGGAAAACGTTGCTGAGGAATCCCTGAGGTTGACAGTGCGTGACTGCAATCGCTCCTTTTTTGAGAAGCGTACTTATCTCCTCTGAGATAAAATTCTGATCTAGTTGGGAAAAACACAGAGGAGGGGGGCATAGGGTTTGAGACGGTGTCTCGTACATCTCTAGTTTGTACCCCTGCACCGTCTCCAAGATCCAAGGATCTTGTGAGAGAGTGCGCCATTTTTGTAGGAATAATTGGACACGACCCCCTAAAACCACTTCCGAACATGGAATGATTCTCACCAGTAGATCCGGTCTCCTGGTGGTTGCCGTGATTGCCTCCGAAACGTCCCCTGCGGAACCGGTTGCTGGCTCTCCGAGACGGGTAGAAGTTTGGATTGTTCGAACTGTCGTTGTATCCACCTCTGTGGTGTTGCTGGCCACGGGGGGCGCCTTGGTTGTGTCCCTGGCCGAACGAGCGCCCTCGACCTCGTCCGGCCCTGGTGAAAACCGGTTTAAAGGCTTTGCGTAGCGACTCTTGGGCCTTGTCCAAACCACTAAACGTGGCTACAAACTTTGTGAGCTCCTTTAAGAACGGCTGGCCGAAAAGCAGACCCTGAGCCACCGGACCTGCCTCTGACGAGGAAAGCTCTGCCAACTTCGGGTCCAGCTTGAGGAGAATAGAGCGCCTCCTCTCGCTGGACATAGCGCAATTAGCGTTGCCTAACAGACACACCGCTCTTTGCGCCCAACCAATGAGGGCATCCGGACTTATTGGGGACCCCGTTTCCTTGGCCTGATACCCCATCTCTAAGATTTTCGTTAGGGGCCCTGAGAGATCCAGTAGCTTATCTTGGCAGGACCGCCAAGCACGGTCTATGCCTTTCTTAGGGTCCCGTGCGTACTTTTTAAGGTACGTAAGCATCGTCGGGTCTACTTCCGGAGTATCCGCGACCTGCGCTGTCAGATCCGGTCGGGGACACTCCGAACGCAGCCGGGCCTGACTTCCTTATCGAATGGCTGGCGGAGATGGGATTGGACATAGTCTGCCACTTCCCGCGGCGGGAGCCACGCCGTGGAGTTTGGGTGGACGATGTCCGACGGTTCGAAGGTCAACACCTTGGGAGGTGAAGGCTCCACATGGTGTTCTTTCCTAAGCTTCTTTTTCATGGGCTTAGGGCAAGTCTCCTCACCTGAGTCTGTGTCGGTGTCGGAGGAGGGTGAGGTGTCACCTTGCTCGCCAATGATAGGCTCCGATTGGTCCGCTGTAGAAACGTAGGCGTGATCATTGGCCAAAGCTTTAGAAAGCCTCGCAAAATCCTCTGCATGAGGATTGGCCATCTTGGTCTCTCTAGCCTTCTTTCGTCCGGACGTAGCCGGTATCCACCCCTGCTGAATAGCGTACTTATTGAGGTGCCTCTTCAGGGGAGCAATAGCCCGCACTAGGGCAGAATTCAGTGACTGCTGTACACCAGCGTCCAGGGCCTCTACAAGGTCTTGCTCAAAGGAGCCGGAGGGCTCTTCATAAAACTCATCCTCCTCAAAGCAGTATTCCGCCATAGTAAATGTGACAACAGAGGGGGCGAAACTGCTTGAAAAAACACTGAGGGGTAAGGGGGGAGAGGCACAACCCCAGGCAAGCCAGGCGAAAACAGCCAAAAACAATTCCGGAGTGGAGGGACGGCTTGCCTGTAACACAGAAGCCTCTCTAGGCAAAGCCTATGCGAGATCTTTATACAGCCCGTAGGATCTGTAACCTAGGGCGTCCCTGGGGCACTACTGTACGGGCTTCACAATTCAAATAGCACCTTTCCCGCTCCGATCGCTGCTACAACGATCGCGGGGAATTTCTGTCTCCCAAAATGGCCGCCGCGCCTGCGCGGAGACGGCCGCCCGCCAGCTATGAAAAGGGGACTGGCGCGATACTAGCGCGCCGTGCCTGAGCCCCGTTGCTCCCGCTCCACTAACAATAGACGAGGGCGACACGCGCCCGGTCAGGGGAGGCTGACGCGCTCCCTCGGATTTGCGCCGCAAGCGAAGGCGGTTCAGCGGGGGAGACTGCGAGCGAGCAGGCTCAGGCTGCGGTACCGTTCAGTCAGGTAAGCGCCAGCAGCGAGTCCGCCAGAGCGCAGAGATAATGAACAGCAAACTTTAATCACACAGCATTTCCCCCCAAAATAACTCAACAACCATATCGCGGTGCCCTTCACCCATACGCCACAACACACCAGTAGTAAGGGAGAAGGCACTTAACTGGCTGCTGAGCAGCAAAGAAAGAGGACGTGTGTGCCTCGGTTACGTGTTATATGGACTCATTCTCTATGGTTAGGGACTATAAGGTGTTCATGGGACTTGTAGTTCTTTGCAGTATGCTTAATACAAAAGAACGTTTTTTATTGGCTGCTATGTATAATAAAAGCAAAGAATGAGAAGCATAATCGGAGCCTCCGGTCCTGACATAGAATTTACTATTCCAACTCCAGTCTGTGCAACAGAAGGGAAAGCTTAACCTTTGAAGCCCGACGTCACTTTCCCTAAGGGATGTCGTTGTAAGAATATGCGTGGTAAAGGAATGCATGGTAAAGATGCATTCGTTTTAACCGCCATGTTGAAACTGCAGCGCGAGGTTCGGCTGTTGTTGTAAATGCTGTTTCCCGCCATGTGGTGTCCAGTGATACAAGAATGGCCAGCACATGCTTTCACGTTCTATCTTCAAGTTCAATTTACTTTTTCGACCCTATAACTTAGAAAACAGATTAAATAAATCCTAAAATGGCATTAGAACATAAAGCAAATCCTCCAAGTAGTTATTTAACGAAAAAAGATAACAGTATTAAAACACATCTAGATAATTACATTTTGAGATGACATAAAACAAAATGCCAGAGATGGCACTCATCAGCAGGACCCTGCACAATCTTTATAGACAAATTATTAAAAACATAATGGGCAGGGGAGAGAGTAACCTGTGGTGGAATGATCATTGTCAGTACTAGTGTTTAAAGCACTCTAGCAAGGAAAGGTCCACCCGGGCAGGAAAGCGCAAGGAAACACATGATCAGTGTATATTCTTTAGTCCCAGACTCCCTGCTTCCGACTCAGCTTCACGTGTAAGGCCGTAGGGTCATCGCGCATGCGCTTTTCTTCTAGGCTCTCCGGCGTTCCGCTTGCTCCGGTGCCACCATCCCGCAGACATGTCGTCTCCCGCGGGCCTAACCTCCGCCTGCTCGGCGCAGATGACACTTTTGAACGACATGAGCAAAGTAGAGTTTGAGGCCAGCGAGGAGGTGGATGAGACGCCTACATCGGACAACACCATGAGCCTGCGCCGGAACCGGCTGCGCGGCGTCTACGCTTACGGTAGAGTACGGGTCCTTGGGGGTTCAGAAAACTCTTGGGGGCATATTTACAAGCCCCTTGCGCCACTTTTCCCATGTTAAAAGTGACGCAAAAGTGGCGCAAGGGCCTTGTAAATCTGCCCCTTGAAGTTCAAATGACCCGTTGGGGAGGCCAGAAAATGTTGGCCGAGTCACATGCAGCTCTTGGGCTTGGCGAGGTCACGGGCGTAAATTTTTGGATTGGGTGTGCTTTTTGGGGTGAGATAATGGGGTTTGGATCTGGACTTTCCTGAAAGCAATTGTGCTAGCTCTGGGTGTCGTGAGCTCCTGGGAGGGATCTCTTCAGGGAACGTCTGGGGGTTCCCAAACGTTCTAGTGCTTGGCCATAGATGTTTGTGTGTGTCTTTTTTTGTGGGTGGGGGCGTTGGAGGTCCAAGTAGTATTTATTGCAGGGTTTTAGTAAGACACCGCAAGTGCGAATATGTACGGGCGAGAGTGCATCTAGCAAGTGAACTTCATTTAGCAGAGAAGTGCTGGCAACAACACCTGTCCAAGATCACGCACGGCGCCTAAAGAAAAAGGGCGGTCGAAGCGAGTGTGCTCAAGACACTAGGGGGCAGATTTACAAGCCCCTTGCGCCACTTTTGGCAAAAGTGACGCAAAGGTGGCGCAAGGGGTTTGTAAATCTGCCCCCCCCCCCCCAGGGTTGACTTGGCTGTAGTGAATGGTTTAACAGTTTGGTGATGGGTGGTCGATATTATATGGTTTAGTTCCAGTATTGATCCTTGATCCATCCTCCCCCCCCCCCCCCCAAATCATGCCACTGCCAGTCTGATAAAGGACATTACCAATACAAGACTGTAGCGTAGCCAATGTGGCCTATGTCCTAGTGCAAGGAACGACGCTCCCCCTCGCTTCTGGGCCCCGGTGCCACTACACCCGCTGCACCAAGGAAAGCCCCGCCACTGATACATGTATATAAGTTTGCGGGTCTGCTATAACTAATCCCGCACCCACGACCTGGCTCGCGCACTTCAAGGTCATGGGTGCCCGGCTCTGTCTGCTGATCGGCACTGATGTATCGATCGCATCCACAGCTAATTTCAGGTCATTGGTATTTCGAGCCACAGCAGTGGTGTCGCAGTGAATGTCACGTTTTATCTGCGACTGTTTACCCAACTGCGGGCCCCTTCCGCCCTAAAATGTGAAATGAAGACAGACACATTTAAGACTCACAAATTACTTGCCAATAATCGATGATTTGCGTGGGCAATTGTATTGGTGTCACATGGCAGTACAATATCTTTAATTCGGACAATAAATGTTACAATTAAGACCTATTTAAAAGGAATGTCTAATTCCAGACCACGGACTATCCTGGCTAGAGTCTGGCAGTAAGGTGGGTGGGAGGGCGTTAACATGTGCACATCAACTAATCCCACTTTTATTCACCACCAGAATAAACCACAGCTTCATCCTTTTGGGAGAGATAACATGAAAAACGACTGTCAGGTTTTCAACTTTTAATTGGCATTAAATTACGAACACACAACAGATTTCCCACTTTTTAGTGTAATATAAGGAAGGCCGACTTCAAGGATGTGGCCTAACGGCTAGAGGGGTCGACCTCGAAGCTATGTCACAGGGTTCGCGCGTCGGCAGGGACGCTCAACATCCTGTGATTCTGAGCAAATCATATAATCTCCTAATGTCTAACAAAATTAATATGTCCGTCTGAAATGCAACTGGTGCATAAAGTGCTCAGATACCTTCCGGTCGAGTTCGTGCTATATAAACCCCCCTCCAAAAAAACCCCAATGGGTTTGCAATGCAATCGGTCTCGCCTTTGGGACCTTGTATGTATTTAGATAATAAGATGAACCCATTTGCAATACAGTATGTCTCGCATTTACCTCAGCATAAGCTATTGGCATTGTAAATACCTTTTTTTTTTTTTTTAAGTTTTAAAAACCAAAACATAAAATAAAGGCATTGCCATTTACAATGCCAATACCTCAAACTCACATAAGTGCGAGACCTATTGCATTGCAAATGCTTGTTTGTTTTATAAAAAAGAGAGAAAATCAGTGGTGAACCCTATATAAACTCCGGTATTTGACCATTAATTGGGAGAGGTTGTCACAGTAGAATTATCAGCAGAGGTCACACCGTATTGCCGAGCAAAGCACCCTCAGTTGGAAGGTTGATTTCAGGAGCTATTCAGAAGGGTCCTTCCCCCTTGAGCATATTCTGCATCCTTGGCAGAGTTCTGATGACAGAATAGCAAAGCGCGCTATCCTAAGGTATGTTGTACAATGTATCTTAACAAACTCAAGAGGATGGCTTCTTATTTAATCTTTTAACTAAAATTTGCCATAGCACTTTCAAACAGCTTCAGGTTGTTAGGACTTGCAAGAAATCTTTCTAGTGTTTTCCCTGTCCATGACATGTTTTGCTGCATTTATTTTTTAATTCTGTATAAACATTCATTATTTATGCAATAGACTAGGATTTTATTATGAGTATTTAAAATGTCATGTCCCCTATTCCTAGTACTATATTTGAGTGTGCTAATCATATATGAAAGCACAGCCGGACTGGGAACCGAAGCCAGCCCTGGCAAACAGCTTGACCCCCCCCCCATTCCTCCCCCCAGGCGGCCGAGCTGTTTGCTAGGGCCTGTTTCTGTGTTTTTGGGATAGGAGCTGATATTCTGTCTGCCGGTAACAAAAACGCTCCCCCAGGGGTCCAAAACCAGCCCCCACCCTGGCAGCCCACCGGGGAAACATGAAAGACTGAATTAGTCATTCCTGAGTTCATCTAATGGGATTTGTAGTAACCAGAATTCACTGCATGTCCAAGACTGCTTGGTGGGCTAGGTTGTGGCTGCAGCCCAATTGGCTTTAAAATTCAATTTGCTCCCCTGAATGTAGGGCGAGATGTACAAATGTTTTTTGACATCACAAACTGTCCGATTCACAGAATCGGGCTGTTTGAAACCACAAAAAGGCTTTTTAAAATATATAAAAGGCAAATTGTGATTTGGTAAGTCGCAATTCGTGTTTGCTACCAAATACTAATTTGGTATGTGGAAGGTGCGTCCCTTCCAAACACTCAATCACAATGGTATGTATTAAGGTTTTTAGTCCAGATTCCAGTAGCAAAATAGTAATACTGTACTACAGATTTAAAACTGGTGGTAACCATTTGCAAATGGGAAATGATCCTTTCATGACTGCTTCACTTTTGAGAGTGTTAAATATTTTTTAAGAGCAGGCAGTGGTCCCATGGACCGCGGCCTACTCTTAAAAAATGAAACTGCAAAGTTAAATTTTTTTCTCTTTTCAAATGCATCCCAGTTTTCTTTAAGGAAAACGGACAGCATTTAAATTTTTTTTTAATTAAAAAGCAATTACAGATATGGTGGTCTGCTGACCTCTAATAGTCAATGGGGTAACCCTGTGTGCTTCAGAACATGGGCATGCATGAAATAAACTACAAATTGTTCTGTCGGGTAGAACATTTGCTGTAAATCTATGCAGTATTAATCATGCAAAAATGAGTCTTATACACTTCTTTATAGACTTCAGGATGTAACACACATAGAGGATGCTTTTTGATATAAAGATAGTTTTTACTCTTTGAGTCATATAGGGCTTTCAAATTCAATAATCATCAAATGACATTGGAGACATGTAGATAAAGTTAATAAAGTGCAACAAGGTGGCATATGTGACTAAGTGAAATTACACACATGTGGTAAGAGACATACATGTATGCACACAATATACGAAACAGCGGAAATGGAGCGCTGGCTCGGAGAGACATTTTGTATGTGCGCTTTTTTAAGTGCTGCTTGCTGGCCTAGCGCTTGCGTGCATGTGAGCGTGCACGCGCGCAGCCGCCATGCGCTAGGCCAGCCAGCAGCACTCAGGAGAGCGTCATCGCTTTCACAGCGATCCTGATCGCGATGACGTTATAATCACTGCACCCGCGCTTTACTTTTAACATTAAAAGTAAAGGGCGGGTGCCGCGATTATACCTAAAGTAATAGAAAAAACATCTATTTCTTTACTTTTGGTATAATCGCGGCACCCGCGCTTTACTTTCAATGTTAAAAGTAAAGCGCGGGTGCCACGGCTGCCTGGTTTTACATTGCAAAAGTATATGACTCACTACTTTTACTTTTTGGGGCAATTTCAGAATATTACAATAAGAACCGTTTTACGTACCTCACTTGCGCCCACTAAGAACACACATTTTGTATTATAACAATTCTCCCACAATGTCATTTTGGCGAAAATGGATATCATCCATAGCATAACTATATTATTATAAACATTGGTATAAAATATCAGGTCCAATCACTTAGCAGCACAAGTAAAACACTCATCTGCAGCTATGATTGTATAGTACATAAACCTGCTACATATTTTAGCCGTCCAATAAAATTTAAAACGTTCAAATTTGGTTTGAAATATGTTAAATTCTGAATCTTCGTCTATAATATTTTACACAGCGCATAGAAAAGTATTATAAACAACGATGCACTGAAATGATTTGCAGCAAATTTCAAATGCTCAACTAGTGTGTTGGTCTGTGCCTGGTGCAGTTCGGCATACTAATGAAATCCGTATTGGGGCCACGGCGTGTGCAAAAGGTTAACTAACGCTGTGCTATGAGGGTACTTGCTGCAGACCCTAGATGCTGACCAGGGCCTACTCTCAACATGCAACAAGGAGAACACACAGAGCCCAGTCTCACTACTCCACCTGTCAATGCCCTGCACGCGGCGCCTATGTACTGTGCTCTAAGACTGGGGGCACCAAACGGCGGCCCTGCCTAGCAGCACTATCATTGTTTTGATTTATGTGACAACCCTGAGGGGGTCGCGTCCAATCCCATGTGCTGCAGCTGGCACGCGAGCTCTGACGTAAAAAACATACAGACAAAATGCCCCTTCTATAAAAGCTTGATGGCTGTCAGCTAGAAGCTGAAGAAACTGCTAACAAATATTAGAGGCGGCCGAAGAGAGACGTTTCAGCGAAGACGCCTCTTTAAGAGCTGTCCGACAAGAACCCCAAAGGGGACGTGGTCTCTCCAAGGCACCAGACTGCACCAATACAACTGAGTGAGCGCACCTACAAGATACAACAGTCATTCTGTCAGAGCACAGATCCCAAGGGGAGAAGAGTGAGTCTAAAAAACTGACGCCTCTGCAATAAATACTAAACTCAATAACTAACCGAGGGCATTTTGTGCTCCTTTTACAACAACCCACTGAACCAGCAAGCACTTGCTGGCCTGTGCTGTCGACACTTGCTAGGAATCTGTTCTCAGCACTCGAGGACTGGCAACTAGCCGTGCCCAGTGCACTTACCTCAGTCCTGACCACCCAGAACTACACTGCACTGGCTCTAAACACTGTCTTTGAACTTGACTGAATACTTTTAAGCCCCCCACGGTTTTCAAACGATTCTATTGATGGAGTCGCCCATCCAGCATCAAGTCCATAGAGTCTGCACGAACAGGCTCGCTGTTCCCCAGATACACTCGGAGCTGAGCAGCCAAGGAGAATGAGGGCATTTTAGCCGAGAATCCCATATTTTTAGGTCGCGGATCAAAATCTACAGTGGTTCGAAGATGATATGCCTTCTTTACCATCTGGTGAAATTATTGAATGCTGTTGGTGGTCTCAGTCTACTTCACGGTGGGCAGACATCCATTTTACAAAAAAACCTCCCACCCAATTGCACTAATTGGCCCATTGGTCTAAGAACATGATTGCTGTGCAGTGGAGACAGAGATGGAGCCAGCCAGTTCATCATCAAGTCATTTAAGTACAAAAATAATTGGCCACACCAAGGGGTGTCAGGGTGCCTCGAAATAAATGAAAGGCAAGTAGGAAAACTGCGGCTCTCCTTGTCTGTGGAAACGTCAAACCAGCAGACTGCAAAGGGAAGAGCGTTTCAAATACGGAGGCAGGGCCTCCCTCGAAGGGATTGGAGGAACACCAGCACATCAGTTCTGTAAAACCTGAAAATACCAGGGAACATATACACTTGGTAACAAGAGTGTTAACTGGTAGCGCAGGACCCAGACCCTGCACCGCGTTGTAGCCAAGGCAGACTAGATGTACTAGATTTAGAATCCACCGTAAAACACCACGAAGATTAACCTCTTCAGTGCCCATGACGAGACTATCTCGTCATGAACCCCACCCACCAATGTAACGCCCGGCACAGGAGGGGGAAAGGGCGTGGCACAGAAGGGGTTAAAGAGAGTGAGTGTAATGTCCCCGGAAATGGGATAAATGCGTCAGCTTGAAGCACCAGCAGAAGTCTTTCCACGAGTCAGAGCAACGCACACATTGCACCCCAGGAACATCTGGATGAACCAAGGGCTCTAGAACTGGCCACGTAGACGTGCTCACAATTCCTATTTGCAGGTAATAACATCTGCAGACAAAGCCAGTGGGTCTGACTTTTCATTTACGGTGAAATTGGATGTATGTTTACTGATGGATGTGTTTTTTGTGAGTGTATGATTGGGGTGGGTTAATGGGTGTACTTTAAAGAACACTGGGTTTGATGCACTTCCTCCAATGCACTAAACTTCAGTGCATTACAATTAAGTTTGAACTGCCCTGCTTTTTAGGCCTCATCTACAGATAGGCGAGAGCTCATGTCATCACACACCACATACATGGAGATACAGAAAATGACTTTTAGACAATCCCTCTCACACTTTGGCTATTGTGGTTCAGCTGGCTTTAGGCACTGGCTAACATTGGTGTCCATCAGCGAGGGTATCATTTCACAGCATTTTGGAAATGTTAATACCCTTAAAAAGTAGCCAAATATGAATTAGCATTCTGTAATATTGTTATTTTTTTCTTTTTAGGTCAAGCCTAGTGGCAGCTCGCATGCACTGCTCGCTCTGCGAGCCATGTTGTAATAGAGTAAGCCCCGCCCACTTTCCACCCATATTTTATATTGGCTGGTGTCATTGTCCTTCGCAAAAGCTGAATTTTGATTAATTACGAGGCTTGTAAGTCCCTCCTGGGTACCGCCTTGTCTCCATTTGTTACCTCCCATAACGACTCAATCAATCAGGTGTTTGTTAAGTGGGACTACTCACCCGTGAGGGTCTCAAGGCGCTGGGGGAGGGGGGTTTCGCAGGATCCAGTCCATCAAGGAGGGGGTCTGTTGAAGAGCCAAATTTTGAGGTTTCTTGTGAAGATGGGGAGAGATGTTGTCTGTCTGAGGTGGAGAGGGAGGGTGTTCCAGGCTCTGGCCGCAAGGAAGGAGCGGCCGGACCTTTTACTTGGCACGTTACATGGTCTCTGATATTTAGTGGGTGAGCACTATTTTCTTTAATGGTCTTTCCTTATTCCAGTGCAGTCCGCTTTCACTTTAGTGGCTGCGCTGCTTTATTTAATTCATTTGCAGCGCGGTCCGCATCAGTTCAGTGTAGCATAGGCAAACAAGCATTTGCAATACAACAGGTCTTGCACTTACGCGAGTTTGAGCTATTGACATTGTAAATGATAATGCCTTTTATTTATGGTTTAGTTTTTGAAACAAATTAAACGCATTGTCATTTAAAATGCCAATAGCTTAAACTCGCCTAAATGCGAGACCTATTGCATTGCAAATGCTTGTTAATTCTTGGGGCCGGGAGACCTGGTGGACATAGACTGAAATGAACGTCGACGGATTGTGCACAAATAGGTGAGCGTCACAGCAGGTCTTCCTCAGGACGAGCAACAACAAAGGACAGCCTAGGGGGAAGGTGAATCATACGAGTCACGTGTGTTCCATCATTGGGGTGTGTGAGTTATTAAAGTATCTAATTCCAATTACAGCTAACCACCCCCAAGATGGGGTGAGTGTTAGAGGGTAGATACAAATTCAAAGCTGTGGGGTAGAGAATGAGGGTCAAAGGTGGATTATGACAATCATGAATGATATACATTATTAGGGGTGCAAACTCACCATACAACAATGTCCAAGAAGTCTCCAATGGTAAAAGTTTACTGGGAGACCAAGAGCGGTAGTGCATGGACTTACCACACAGTATTTTACGAAGAGAAACCACCATCAGGGTTGGAGCCTGGGGAATAAAGAGCAGGATTTTTATGAGCGGGTTGTGCAAAAACCGACAGTAAAAAATGGCATTAGAAATGCTATTTGTTGAGGCACACAACCTTCCTCTTCAGAATAAATCATAGGGGAGGAATAACAAACCACCACCTCAGTTTGAATCTACAAGGTATGCATCAAAAGTAGGTGTTAACTCAAATGTTTAGTGCAAAAAAGTGGAAAAATATTCCCATGCAGCTATTCAGCGTGCAACATACCTTGGTGGCATGTGTTGAATTATACTCAACTCGTAGCAATTTGGGTTCTTAGTCCGATTCTAAGGAGAAGAAAGATTAAAGAGTAGTTGGAGCATTTAAATTCCACAATTACAAAGTGAGGGAACTAAGTACAAAAGCCAGAGTGTGCGGCACACCTTCAGAACGGACACTGGTATTTATTGGGGCACGACGTTCAGCACGTAGCCGGGATGTCAGCTGACGCCCGCGTGCCAGCACCGGGGCAGCAGCTAGGTGTCAGTCAGTAAAGCTGTCATCGGTGACAGTTGCGGCTTGGAAGCTCGTGCTCATCAGCGAGGATAAGGATGCACTGCCTTTGATACATTGTAGAAACCCAGCTATTAGTTAAATGACCAGTGCCTTTGTGGGACAAGTTTCCTAACGCCTTGTGTAATCACAAACATTGTTTCAGAGCATGCGGCTCGATATTTAACAAATTGTTTGTTAAACCCCGGTGCTTCCGTTGAATAGACTTCCAGCAAACGTGTTCAACCGGAAACAATGTTTCCAGACACACAGCTGATTTTTTTAAGGCATCGGCTTGCGTTTTAAAAGGCAACACATTGCTCTCAATTAAAGCTTCAGTGAAGATTAATCCATTGTATAAAAATGTAAATTCAAACTGTGTGAATACATCAAAAAACGACGTGGTACAAATAAATGAAATGTACATTATAAACAATTGGGAGATTGTTACTGAATGATAGTGTGCCATGCCATATAATTCCGGGAGATGATTTCACTACATGTCTGCAGGATTTCATAATCTAAAAGTTCCTTCATTTGAAAACATTTGTGCATTTCTGAGTGCCTGGCCATATGTTTCATAACCGGAGGATCCATTTAGTAGACTTCCTGAAAACGTGTTCAATCGTAAACCATGTTCACTGACACACGGCCGTTTTTTTAAGGCATCTGCTTGCATTGTAAAAGAAACACATTACTCTCATAAAAAGCTTCAGTGCAGATTAATCCACTGTATCAAAATATAAATACAAACTGTGAATACATAAAAAAACTACATGGTACAAATAAATGAAGTGTACTGTATAAACAACTGGGAAATTATTACTGAATGATAGGGTGTCATGTCACATAATTCCAGGAGATTATTACACTACAGGTCTGCAGGACTTCATGAACCTGCTACGTCTCCAACTCTTAGAATCTGAACTGGTTTGTTATCATGTACTTAACTTTTTAAAAAGCATTCTGAAGCATAGGAAAAATCTCTAAAATTTACGCTGGATCTAGCCTCAAACGATGCAATTAAATTATATGATTCCTTGTTTTTAATATATATGATTTTGTGTTTGTACGAATTTAATTTTTGTAAGATGATTTTTGTTTTTATATGAATTTGTATGATAAAAATGTTCCTTTTATGGTTTTCCAATGTGTAAAGCCGAATAAAGAAGATTTTATTATTATTATTACATTTCTGAGTGCCTGGCCATATGTTTTATAACCGGAGTTTTAGAAATGGGATTTCTGGTTGTAACGCTTGCGCCAAAGCCAGGCAGAAACCGCCACTCTAGTCAGGGCAAGGTAGTTACACACTGAGGATAACCCCTGCTCACACCCTTGGTAGCTTGGCACGAGCAGTCAGGCTTACCCCAGAGGCAATGTGTAAAGCGTTAGCGCAACACACACACACAGCAGGAACAGACTAGGCACACCACAAAAAAACTCCACACAAGGTTATATCAAAAATAGCCTTTGTACTCTCATAAACACATTAGAAACGTAATCACACATTTACACTGTGCCAACTGGCAATGGAATATTCACAGGGGATTATATACACATGACAGGGCCAATTGGGCCACTGTCCGAGCCATCATAAACCCAAATAATAAATGTAGAACACAACCAGTAACTACTGGCCAAACACTGTACTCAGCATCATCCTGCAACATAATTCAAATTCTGCCATCAGCATCACATTAGGCGTGGAATACATTATGCGCCAACCTCATCAGCATACACACAGTATGCCCTAACCTCACAAGCCCAAACGCATTAGACAATAAATCACATTATGCAGAAACACATAAATCACATTATGCAGAAACACATAAATCACATTATGCATAAACACAGATATCACAGCAGGGCCTGGCGCCCTGCCAACCTCACACTGCCCCCCTGGTCAACTGGCCTTCTCAAAGGGATCAAATGCCCTATGTCCCAAATGTCAGGGCTGGCTGCCCGAAGCCGCAGAATCACAAGTGCGCAATTGCGCTGGCACCACTGTCTCCTGGGTCCCCACTGGGACTCTTTGCACTGGACTGGCCTAAATGTTGCAGCTGCCGCTAATTGCGGTGCAGATGTGTAGATACTGTGGCCACTGGCCCTCACTAGTCCCCACTGGGACTTTGCAAAACAAATGGGTCCAAATGAGCACCAACAATGTGCCCTGATCGGCACCACTGAGTCCTTGGACTGCCGACGCACCACAATGCCCCCAAAACGAATTAGCATGGGCACTTGCTGTGCCTTATGGAGTCCAACTCTGACTGACTAAAACAAAGGTGCCCCCACGTTGCAGTTGCCAGCTACGGCGGCGCAACTGTGACAATGGCCTGAATCCCCCTCTGGGACTCAACAGGAGTGCGGGCAACATTGCAGCAGCCCACGCTGGTGCAGCGCCGCTGTATATGAAATGACGAAGGACGGGCACCGTTGTGCCATCTGGACCCCCCCCTGGGGGCCTAAGATCAAGGTGCCTCCTGTTGGAGCGGCCTGCTCTCCTGCGGATCTGCTGAAGACATCAGGCACCAGAAACGTGCGTCGAGAGGGCCCTTAACACCCCACATAGAGCCCCCACTCACCGAGGCTCTGCAGGCTCTTCTCTGCTGTGCACCGTGACAGGAAATGTGACTTCCCAGGTCCTGCCTGCACGCACCGGGTTACCCTGGGACTCCGCTGACGTCCGGGGACTCCTCACACTTCACCTGGGCTCTCTCCTAGGGCTCAGGACTTCTTGCCTCTCTTCACCCGGGCCCCCTCTGGGACCGGGACTTCTCCAGCCTTAGGCTAGAGGCGGGGGCAACTTGGCGGCATCTCGCAGATGCTGGGTGGGATCCTGTCCTCTTTCCGGCACCACGCCTCTGGCCCTCTACTCCCCGGGGGCAGAAGGAAGAAACGGAGCCCGCAAGGCTCTTTTCCTTGTCAGCCGGCCCAGCCCACAGTCCGGCAGACGCGCCTGGCTTCCTCTTTGTGGGATCAGGCCGCGGCAGTAAATTCCTCTGCAGCGCTACCAGGCGGGGTGGGCACCCGCCTTACGATAATCCCATAAGCAGGGTGGGCACCTGCCAACACATCACAGAAGCGGGGTGGGCACCTGCGAGCTAACAACTAACGAGGGGTGGGCACCCACTCGATCGGCCAAACGCGGGGTGGGCACTCGCTGCTCAAGTAAGCACCAAAAATGCGTGGTAGGCTCCCACTCCCCACGCTGGGTAGGAGAATATTCAGGTTGCAGCCCAGCGCTGCAAAGCCCACAGAAGCGCACTATAGCAAATAGTGTGATTGTTGTGCACACAGCTTTGATTAAAACACCTCCTTCTATATAGGCGAGTGAGAAAAATCTTCCAACCTGACACGTGACCAAGGAGAGACCCTGGAGTAAGCAGGAAAAGGATTAATCAAGCCTTACATATTGACGCTCCAGGAGTCAGGTTGGAAGATTTTTCCCACTCGCCTACATAGAAGGGGGTGTTTTAACCGAAGCTGTGTGCACAACAATCGCACTATTCGCTATATCTAATAAAAACAAAGAATAACAGGCATGAAGGGATAAAGAAAATAGGAGACTAAGGATAAAATAAAGAATCCGGATCCACATTACTGAAGTGTGTATCTCGAAATTGTACAGAGAAGCTCTTCCTTCCCGAGTGCTGCGGCACCAGAGTTTTTATCTTTAACAATGTATAACTTGGATAAGGGAAGATAACGGTTAGTCCTGAGAAAGGTGGTAACATTCAGACAACTTCACCGAAACGTGTAGACGCAGCAAATTTATGTTAAATTTGAAAAGAGACAGCAAGAACGAAAAAGACAGGGAATTTCTTCCCCTGCTGGGTGCTGTTTACATTAGTTTTCAAATCAACAGTTGCAAGACAAATTATATTGTCTGGTAGTTTCCTGTCGAGTGGGGTGGTTTATTTTGCAATTGATGTGTGTAGGAGAATCTAGGTTTTTAATGTTTAAGAATTTGTGTGTATCTGTATACATGATTGGTTTTGTTCATATTCAAAATGTCTATTTATGATGTTTAATTATTTGTGATGATTTGTATTATACATTTTTACCTATTTGAGTTTCTAATCTATTAAATACGCACAATAGTGCTTATAAATTCTTATTAGAGTCTTTTAGCTTAACCTTGGGGGAACATTGAGGCATCAGATGGTGGTTTGCATGAGTGAGGAGTAAATCACCAAGTGTGCAAAAGGAGTTCCAGAGGGAAAATTCTGGTTTTAACTTTCAAGGTAGATAAGTAAAACACAAGAAATGTAATTTCTTCTGAAATAATTCTGAATTAATCCTTGTACTGAGTACGCTGTATGATGGAATAGATGCCCCGATAAATACATTGGATTGTGGTCCATATAAATATGATAATGTCATCGAGCAGCCATGTACTGCCTAGGATCATGTTTAATCAGTGTAATATTCCATTACATTCTTAAATATACATTTGAAGAATTCTATCAGCCAGACTTTGTCAGCGCATTGTAAAGACATTGACACATTTAAACAGATGTTTTCAAATGAAGAGACGTTTGGTTCATGAAGTCCTGCAGACCTGTAGTGTAATAATCTCCTGGAATTATGTGACATGACACCCTATTATTCAGTAATAATTCCCAATTGTTTATACAGTACACTTCATTTATTTGTACCATGTAGTTTTTTTTATGTATTCAGTTTGTATTTATATTTTGATACAGTGGATTCATCCGCACTGAAGCTTTTTATGAGAGTAATGTGTTTCTTTTACAATGCAAGCAGATGCCTTAAAAAAACGGCCGTGTGTCAGTGAACATGGTTTACGATTGAACACGTTTTCAGGAAGTCTACTAAATGGATCCTCCGGTTATGAAACATATGGCCAGGCACTCAGAAATGTACAAATGTTTTCAAATGAAGCTACTTTTGGTTTATGAAATCCTGCAGGCATGTAGTGAAATCATCTCCCGGAATTATGTGGCATGGCACACTATCATTCAGTAACAATCTCCCAATTGTTTATAATGTACATTTCATTTATTTGTACCACGTTGTTTTTTGATGTATTCACACAGTTTGAATTTACATTTAGATACAGTGGATTAATCCGCACTGAAACTTTCATTGAGAGCAATGTGTTTCCTTTTAAAATGCAAGCCGGTACCTTCAAAAATCAGCTGCATGTCTGGAAACATGGATTCTGGTTGAACACGTTTTCGGGAAGTCTATTCATCGGAAGCACCGGTTCTAAACCATATGGCCAGGCACTCAGAAATGCAGGCATCATATTTAATTAGGTATGTTGTGCACAAATAAAAGATTTAATTTTGTATCTGTTTAACAAATAAGTTGTTAAATATCGAGCCGCATGCTTTCAAACAATGTTTCCGATTACATGCGGTGTCAGGAATCTTGTCCTACGAAGCCACCGGTCATGTATCTAATACTTGGGTTTTTACAATCTATCCAAGGCAACGCGTCCTCATCCTCGCGGAAGAACACAAGCTTCAAAGCCGCTGCTGTACTGATGACAGCTTTACTGACTAACATCTAGCTGCTGCTCCGATGCGTGCACATGGGCTACATGCCGATCATCTTGCCCCATTAAATACCAGAGTCTCTGCGTGGACACGATCTTTCCACATCCTGCAGGACCCACATTCACTGTGAAGTCCATTCTGAAGGTATGCAGCACACTCTGGCACTTCTACCTAGTTCCCTCACTTTGTAATTGCTGAATTTAAACGCTCCAACAAGTCTTTAATCTTTCTTCTCATTAGAATCTGACTAAGAAGAACCCAACTTGTTACAAGTTGAGTATAGTTCAACACAAGCTACAAAAGTTTGTCACGCGCTGAATTGGTGTGTGGGTCTATTTTTCCACTAAACAATTCAGTTTACCCACATTTTTGATTTATACCTTTAAGATCCAAACTGAAGTGATGGTTTGTTACTCCTCCCCTATGATTTACTCTGAAGAGGTAGGTCGTGTGCCTTAACAAATAGCATTTCTAATACCTTTTTTACTGTTCGTTTTTGCACAACCCACTCATAAAAATCCTGCTCTTTATTCCCCAGGCTCCAACCTTCAAGGTAGTTTCTCTTCATAAAACATTGTGTGGTAAATCCATGCACTCTCTCTCTTGTTCTCCCAGTACATTCCTACCACTGGAGACTTGTTGGACATTGTTGTATGGTGAGTTTGCTATAATTGGAATTTGTGAGTCTGTTCAGTCAAAAGATTAGATCGTTTAATAAATCACACACCCTAGTGATGGAACACACGTGACTCATATCTGATTCACCTTACCCCTAGGCTGTCCTTCTTTGTTGTCTGCTCGTCCTGAGGAAGACCCGCTGTGACGCCCACTTATTTGTATACACTCCAGGGTCAAAATGTTGACGTTCATTTCAGTCTATGACCACCAGGTCTCCCGGCCCCAAGAATTAAGTAGCTTATTTAAGGTTCATCAGAGACCATGTGTTAAAAAATTTGAAAGGACAGACATCATTTCAGCTGTTTTGTATATTGTGTACATACCTGTATGTCACATATGCTACCTTGTTACCCTTAATTCACTTTATCTACATGTCTCTAATGTCATTTCATGATTATTGAATTTGTAAGCCCTATATCACTCAGAGTAAAAACTATCTTTATATCAAAAATAATCTTCTTCTATGTGTGTTCCATCCTGAAGTCTATAAAGAAATGTATAAGACTCATTTTGCATGATTTTTTTTTTTTGTTAAACTTTATTTACCATTTTCATGATACAATACAGCATTATATACTAGCTCCAGTGCGGTGCCAGATTTGGCAGATCCGTTGCGTTGTGTAAGCAATACATGAAATTTATCTTAACAGCTTTGGAGTAAGCCACTTTTTCAGTACAACATTCACATTCTAGATACTCATGAACTTTAGAGTACAACTCTTTTATCTTCAAGTTGACCGTTTGTGACACTAGAAGCATTCCCAGTTATTATTAACGGATCCCTATCACAAATGTATCATACATATACCCACCATTTATCCTATGCCCACAGGTACCAGTCCATCCTCCAGTTGAGCAGCAGGTTGTGAGTGCATGGTCATATTATAATGTTTAAGAGGGCCCCAGATATCACGTGGGCGAGAAAGTGCTTGGCAATGTAGAAGCATATAAGTCATGGTTGAGGTTGCAATATGCTAGACTCGTAAGCCAGTCCTTGCGCTGTGGCACAGCCCTACTACCCCATTTTAGCGCCATTTCCCGTTTTGCTAGTAGTAGACTTAGTGCTGTATATTTCCTGACTTTCTTTGGGATGTTGTTCACATACCCCACGAGTGCCATCTCCGGGGTGGGGATCAGGTCCAGTCCTATCATTTCACCCAGTGTATGGTGTATTTTGTTCCAATAACTGCTTATTTTGCTGCAGGTCCAAGCGAGGTGGGCGAAGTGTGCGTGTGGGGATTTATATTTTAGGCAGCAATGTATTCTTTCTGAGTCTAGTTTGTAGTCCTTCTCGGGCGTAATGTAAATCCTAAGAAGGAACTTGAAGTGGATACGTTTGTGGCGACTATTTAGGGAGACCGACATAGTTTGTTGGCAGCACGCCTCCCATTGGTCATCTGTAATCTGCTGGCCTAGATCTGCCTTCCAGGCAGTGCAAATGGTTGCACCATTGACTGGGATTAACTCTGTGCATGCTCTGTACATTCTTGCAATCAAATGGGTTCCTGCGTCGCTGTCTGATACTGTGGACAAGGGAGTGAACGGACTAGGTTCAAGGGGGAACCCGGGAATCTTGGCACGTAAGGTAGAACGAAGCCGGGTAAGAACAAATTTATCCATAGAGGATGCCTCAGGGAATTTTTCCTCATAAACCATATTAAACCGAGATAGGGTGCGCTAGACTATTCTCCCTCCAGTGATGGAAAACCACTGTTGATTTGGTAGCGGTAGACTCTGGGAGTATAGAATTGGCGATCCCATCATCCTGACCAATTTTTAGGCAGGCCCAGCTTGTAGTTGAGACCGTCTGAATGTCCAGGGGATCTCGGGGATATCCCAGGTGTAGCACCGTATTAAGTGTGTCTGGCAAGACTAAGCCTCAGGTCGTAAATAGGGGTCCCTGGCATCCGGGTGAAACCAGGCGTGCACATAGCTGCACTGAGCCACCAGATAATATATCTGTAAGTTAGGGACTCCAAAGCCTCCCCTGTGATAAGGAAGTGTGATAATATCCCTGCGAGCCCTTGGGCCTCTGCCCCCCCCCCCCCCCCCCCCCGCACCCCCCAAGTTAGTCGTATAAGATAGGTGTTTTATGGATTGAAAGAAGCGATTTGGGAGCAGGATGGGTATATGGAATAAGTAGAGAAATTTGGGCAACACAACCATTTTGATCAATGCTATCCGGCCAGCATCAAGAGTGGAAGTCTCAGCCATTTATGCACCTTCTGCTCCAGCGAGTGGATCACGGTTCCATAGATGGATCGTCTGGTTTCAGCGGTGTCGAAGTGTATGTCGATTCCCAAATATTTGACAGACTCTGAGCGCCAGGTCAACGGGAACTCTCCCTCCCATCTGTGCCTGCCCTGTGTAAGTGGGAATATAACTGATTTATGCCAAGGCCTGAGAAGCCGCCAAATTTATTGATCTTCTGGATAAGTGGATGTAAATTGTCTTGCGGGTGCCGAACATATAAAATAATGTCGTCTGCGTATAATGACCCCAGTAATGGCCCTGTGTTGAATTGGATCCCTCTATGTAGGTGGCATTTTTTAAAGTGACGAACAAGCGGATTCATGGCCAGGATAAAAAGCAGGGGGGACAAGGGGCAGCCCTGCCTTGTGCCCCGGGACAGCGAAAAAGAGCGGGAGAGTGTGCAGTTCAAGTCACCATCTGGCTGTAGGAGCCGAATATAACCTTGCCGTGAGCCTGATGAACCCGAAGGGCATACACATTCTGCGCATGACAGTCCAGAGGAATGGCCACTCCAGAGAGTCAAATGCTTTCTCCGCGTCCAGCATGATGGCAGCGGCTGGTGTGGCAGGGTTGATCCTGTGTAGGACTGCAAAGAGAGTGTGGAGGTTTAGAGAGGTGGATCTATGGGGCACAAATCCCGATTGGGCAGGGGAAATTATTTTGTCCATCAGCAATGCCGGCGTACAGAGATCGTTTTTGCTAATATTTTATAATCAAAATTTAATAGAGAATGTGGTCTATAAGATCAGCAGTGCAGAGGGTCTTTGCCAGGCTTTGGTAACAATACGATCACTGCTTCTCGTAACGTAGGGGATAATTGGTTCTGCTGTAAAGATTCATGGTAGACTTCTATAAGTTTTGGGGCCAGAACATCTTTATAGCGCTTATAAAAGTCACCCAGGAACCCATCTAGGTAGGTGTAGTAGAACCATTCAGCGCGTCTATCGGGTCAATTACTTCATCTTTCGAAAAGGGCTCCGCAAGGAAATCTTGCATATATTTATCTAAGTATACCAGCGCGATTTCGTCAAAATAGTCTTTGCGCTCCATCTGGGTGCGCTGCTGCCTGGAAGTATAAAGATGCTCATAATAAGCCAGGAATTCGTCCCAGATAGCGGATGTGTCTGTTAACATGTCACCTGTGGCGGACTGGAGCTCAGTGATTTGTGCTGCGGAGTATTTGGGTCGGAGCAGTTGGGCTAACGTGCGCCCTGGCCTCTCACACTCTCCATACCTGTGCGCTGTTATGTATTTACTTAAGAAGTGCGCTTCTCTATCAGCCGCCTCCTGAAATTCAATTATTCAATGAATAATGTCAACCGACGCTGTGCGACCTCGAAGGTTTCTGGTGTACTCTGCAACAAGGCATCTAATGCAAGCAGCTGCTGCTCAATGTTAGTGAGCGTGTTCCTCAAGTCTTTCAGGACTCCGGCGTGTTTGGCTATGCCTCTAATGTACACCTTGAAGGCTTCCCATAACATCGCCCAAGTGTCAACTGATCTCGTGTTTAATTCAAAGTAGTCGTCAATGGCCTCCCTGATTTCTGAGTCAGAGTTCGTCATTTAGTGCCCTGCTTGGGAAGTTCCATCTGCGCTCCTGCCCCGCGGGTCTGTGAAGGCGAAGCTTAAGCACTACCGGGGCATGGTCAGAATAGGACCTAGGGAGAATCTCACTAGTGGTGTGACAGGTGATGGGGCACGGTGAAAGCAGCCAAAAGTCCAGCCTGGGCCAAGTGTTGTGGAGGGCTAAGTAATGTGTGTATCCCAGGAAGTCTCGATGTCAGAGAGCTGGAATGTCTCACATGTGTCCAGCAACACTCGTCGGAACCAGGGCTTAGATTCTGCTGCTTTGGAGGGACCATCCACACTCCAGTCCAGAAGTAAATTAACTGTGAACAACCTGTTATATCATACTATCTCAAATAATGCTTCAACATATTTAAAGCCAGCTACTGCCATATAATAAGCAATGCATTCAGCATTCATATCAGAGCAGCCAAAAATGTCAACCATTTGAAAAAAGGTCCACACTGGCAACTGTGCCACCGCGGTCATTGCCCCGCTGGGTGTTAGAGGTCTTGTAGGAGGTGCACAAGGCTTGCGCCTCGCTTGGAGTGTCAAAGAAGCAAGGCCGACCGTTGACGTCCACCCTCAGGCGAGCTGGATACAGCATCCCATAGCAGAGGCCCAGATTACGTAGCGTGACCTTTACACCGTTAAACTTACGTCGGGCCTCCTGGATCATTAAGGTGAAGTCTGGGTATAGGTACACATTTGACCCCTGCCACTGGAGTTTGCCACGTTCTCTGGCCAGCCTTAGCGCAGTGTCCCTGTCCCGAAAGTTCTTAATGTGTGCTATAATAGGCCTGGGAGGGCAGCCAGGGTTGGGACAGGGGCCCAAAGATCATGCGCTTTTCGACAACAAACTCGGGGGTAAATTTCTCCTTGCCAAAAATGTCTATTAGCATGGTCTCAATATTTATTTATCGGGGCATCTATTCCATCATACATGGTCTCAACAAAAGTGTCCAATTTGCCCTGTCATTTTTAATTGCGACCTCTTTAAAAAAAAAAAGAAAAAAATCCTTTTGTTCAAGCTTTTTAGTAGATTTTGCGGCTCCATCTTCGAGGTCCGATATCCTTCCCTCTGCAGTGTCCAAGCGTCTTTCATACAGCTCCAGTTTAACCCCAAAGGCGTCCAGGCGTTAGTCCAGAGTGTCAAACCTGTGATCAAGTGCTTTGAAACCTGCCCAAAGCTCCTCGAGCATAGCCGGATTTGAAGGACCGATCTCCGGCACGGCGGAAGAAGCCTGACCCCCCCCCCCCCCCTCAGCCATGTTAGTGCTGCGGTCCTGCACTCCGTCAGATGTAGTTGGGAATGTGAGCAAGCGTTGGTTTGGGTCTTTCTTTCCCATATCCATGCGTCCCACACCCGATGCAACTGCTCCCCCAGACCGCAGCCACTGATCTCAGAGGCAGTGTGGGAGCGCCGCAGCTATCACTGTGCAAAGCAGCTGGCACCCCATGGATCGCTGAGTGCGAGGGAACCTGGGCGGGGGGCTGCAGGGGCTGCAATCGGCACCCAGTGGGCAAGTGCGGAAGCAGGGGAGGTATACTCCAGTTTTGAGGACCTGGTCCAGGGCCCGTGCCCATCCAACGTGTCCTGGGTGTCCAACTAGTCTCAGCAGGTAGTCAAATTATGGAAATTTCGCCGTAGCCTGGGACAGGAGGATCGTGCTTGGTGGCCTGGCGGAGTTTCATTGAGGTTACGGGACTGCCATTTTGTTAGTCCGCGGGGCTGGGAGTGTCTCGCTGCTGCTGTTGTGCCCCTCTCCCCGCAGCCCGCTATGCAGATCGGAGCCGGTCTGGAGTAGCTCATTATCCCAGCCCACGGTCGTGTCACGCAGCCGGATGGCTGCCACCCTGATGCCACCGGAGACCCTGGCTCATCAGATGGCCTACTGGAGCGTCACTCAAGTGTGGTTTCCCCGTGGGTGTAGGAAGGGGTTGGGGGGGTGTCTCACAACGGCTCCTACAGATTTGTGGCTAGGGGAGGAGGGTCGGGAAGAACTCACCGCAGTTCAGACGAAGGCCAGGCGGGTCGCACCCGGCAGCCCCTGAAGGTAGCGCCACAGTTCGGAGGGCAGCAGTACAAATGTGCCGGCCGGCCGCTGAGCCAGGCCGCAGTCAGCACTGCCCCCTGCGAGATCTAGGCTGTTCTTCTCCAGTTCTAGGTGGAATCTGGCACCGAAAGCGGCCACAGTGTGGGTGCCGGCAGGCTGGGATCAGGTTCTGGGCAGGTTAGCGGCGAAGTTGGCCGTCTGTGCAGAGATATTCGGATTTATGCAAGGCGACAGTGCGGCGCATCAATGCCACGCTGCCATCTTGGTCCGCGGCTTGGTCACTGCCCCTCATTTATGCATGATTAATACTGCATAGATTTAAAGCAAATGTTCTAACCGACCGAACCGATTGTAGTTTGGGTCTGCTGACCTTAGCAGGCCACCATACCTGTGATGGCTGACATGTAAGACTGGTCCAAGAATCTGCGTTTGGACATATGTTTCGTTTCCTGGGGTTCAGGTGTTTTATTAAGTATCTGACTTGGGGATTTAGAGATTTGATGGGTATTTGAAAGGAATTTGCATTCTGGATTTGGGCGAGTGGCAGTTCTATTTATGAGGGGTAGTGGTAAGTGTACAGCCTCTTAGGAGTCTACGTTCAAGGTAGCGTATGTGTATGCTTCTGAGACATCGGACTGCTGTTCTTAGCACTTAGCAGACGTTGTGACCTGTACATGACCTTTGTGACCTATGTGTGACCTGTGTGAGCTGTGTGGACCTGTGTGATCTGTGTGGACCTATGTGTAACCTTTGCTCTCTTCTCTTCACAGGGATCCGTGAGTTGAGGATCGTTCTTGTTGGGAAGACGGGAACTGGGAAAAGTGCAACAGGAAACACCATCCTCGGGCGGAAAGGGTTTACATCTAAAGTGTCTTCCAATTCAGTGACCAGTGTATGCAACGAACTGTTTTGTGTGAGGGACAGGCACAAGATCGTGGTCATCGACACTCCTGGACTGTTCGATCCCCAGATTTCAAATGCATTAATTGCTCAAGAGATCACTGAATGTGCAGTAATGGCGGCCCCCGGCCCCCACGCCATTATCCTTGTGCTCCAGGCCTGTCGTTTCACTCCGGAGGAGGCCCGCGCCATCCAGGACCTCCAGACTCTGTTCGGAGAAGGGGCTGCTGGATACATGCTGGTCCTGTTCACACGAACAGATGACCTGGAAGCTGATGGAGTCACCCTGGAAGAGTACATCAGAAGCGGAGATAACAGGCTAAAAAGGGTGGTTGAGTGCTGCGGGAACCGGTACCTGGGCTTCAACAACCGGGCTCAAGGGGCCGCGAGGGAGCAGCAGGTGCAGGCGCTAATCTCAATGGTCGACGGGATTGTGGACGACAACAAGGGCTCGTTTTACACCACACAGATGTTTCAGAAAGCGGAGGAAGAGATCCAGAGACGGGAGAGAGAGATCAAGAAGGAAAGGGCGAGATCTGGGAAGAGTAGTAAAGAGCTCCCGACTCCTCGCGAAGAGGCCAAGAAGAGTGTCATGGCACGCGTACTGAAAGTGTTAAAGACATCACTACAGCTGCTGGCAACGCTGAGCGCCATTGCAGTCTCAGTGAGTTCGCTATTCAATTTTACTGAGTGAACATAGAAAAGAAAACTGCAGTTCTCTGGCCACCGACTCCCAGCTCAAGCGCTTTTATTTAATGTCTCTTGAGCTCACACTTATTCACTGCGACACTCAGCACCTACTTTCTTTTCTTCGGGTAACATAATGAAGACATTTGAAAGGAAGGAGTGACCTCCCGATCTGAGGTCTCTCAAGAACATCACCAAGGGCTCAACAGTAAACATAAAAGACGTGCACTGCTTAAATGTGAGCTAATCTTGTAAGCTGCACCTTAGCAAGACACAGCCATGTATTCTTTACTACCAAAGCAGAGTTCTTAGTAAATATTATCATTTTTGTGTCTATATGCATGTCTAGGTAGAATGGGTTTCTACGGGTACAGGAAAATCGTGGGCGCATTAATACCCTGGAAGTACAGCGTTGGTGCTCCAATAATGTGCAATTAAACATGCTTTGTTCTCACCTTGACCTGATTCTTGTTCTTTGCCAACAGCTCACACCACAGCTGGCCCTGCTCACTGACAGCACCTGCACACACTAATGACATGCCTCGGGTGAGTTTGTCATCCTTCCACACAATAGAAAGGGGTCCACTGTAGGGTCTCCAGTACTGACCTTGGAACCCTGATCCTCCAGATTTGACATTTCCAATAGAAGTGACGTTTTTGAATGCTCCTTGAAGCTACATGACATAATATAAAATATCAAAATCAAAAAAAAAATTCAAATGTTTCCAGTGCGGCCAGTAACATAAGTGCATAAGACGAAGAAGCTCAACATGGAATGCAATGACATCAATTAATAACTGTAAAATAAAATGGAACGGTTCTGGCCTGTGTGTTCCTGGTAAGGGACAGAAGAATCCTAATGCATTTATCAAATAGAACATCTACCAGAATAAATTGCTTGTGTCTTCAGATCAAGTGCATTTCAAGTTGTAGATTTCTACGCTGCACCCCCAAATTTGTGTTCACAGTTAAAAGCAAGCATTGGGAATGCAATAGGTCTCGCATTAGTTGAGTTTGAGCTATTGGCATTGTAAATGGCAATTTTGTTACTTTTATGTTATGGGGTGCTTGTATGTGGTGTGTTGTGGAATTATGTGGGTTGGGTTAGTTGTATAATTGTGTGGTGTGGAGTGGATGCGTGTGCTTGAATTATGTGACAATATCTGTGTTGTGGAATTATGTGGATAGTAATTATGCTGTACTGAGTGTATTTATGTGGGGTAGGATTCTGTGTTTTGGAGCGTAATCAAGTGGAATGGTATTTTGTGTTGTGGAGTGGTATGTAGTGGAGTTTATGTGGTAAGCTTTAAAATGACAAAGTTAAAAATAAAAAATGATGCGGCAAGCTGAGTGCTGCCTTCCATAGTACAGAAACGCCTATAAATAATATTTATAAAATTACATAATACATGACATAAACGGCTAAACATTAATGCACTTGGTAGGGATATACCTTCCCCGCCTTAATAAAACAAAGGACTGTGTTGTGTACCTTTTTTTTTTGTAGAAGTTTTTACAGTATGTTTAATACTTAGCAAATCATGTAGCACTGCTGGAAATTAAGCTCACCGTATTAGCTCCGCACTTACAAAACAATGATTTGTAACGTAATGCTATACTCAGCCCCTGTGCACTGCACTGTGAGATCTTACATGTACCACAGGTGCACTGCAGTTAGGTGTTATAGGTGCCACTGCACACTGCACTCTGATATGTCACTTGAACAACCAGTGCACTGCAGTCAGATGTTATAGGCACCACCGTGCAGAGTTCTTCTGCTTTTATAAATGTCACATGCATCAACAACCTGCTATAATGGCATTGCTGTCCTAATTTTTGTTAATGTGACCCACCACCTACTGTCCTACAATCTCGGGCATTCTTGGGCAACCTTCTGCTACGTACAAGCGCGGCTGGGAAGATGCGCCCAACTGTAGGTGTAGTCACTACCTCTAAGTGATGATTAACCAAAATGGCTGTCCTTCAGACACTCTCAGTACTGTTTATATCAACACTTCCACCATGATGGCGCCTGTTAGATTTGGGGATCTCTAGTTGGCATAGGTACGAACCTGTGACAAATGGGGACCCTTGCTTCTAGTCAGGGTAAGGGGCTACACTCCTAAAAAATAAACCCTGCTCACCCCCTTGGTAGCTTAGCACGAACAGGAAGGCTTAGCTCGGAGGCAGTGTGTAAAGCATTTGTGGACACATACAGTAATACAGTGACAACACTACAAATGGACACCACACAGGTTATATTATAAAAATATGTACTTTATATAGACTTAACACAAGACCAGACGACAAAAATCCACAATACTGTACTCAAAAATTGTCTCTTAAATGGTATAAAATACCTCAGTTCTCTCAAGTTGTAAATGCGACACTTTGCTCTCAATGTACCTTAGATGCGTAGCGCAAAGAAAACAAAAGGGTTGCAGGGAAGGTGATGAGTCGGTTCCTTACACGCAGGGGAGTTGATGCTCGCTTCCTTACTGTGTGGGGTGTTGATGCGTCGGTTTCTTACTGCTCTTCGGTGCGATGCGACATGCTGGCAAATTGATGCGATGCTCTTCTCCGGTGCGATGCGACAAAAGGGCGTCTTGGTTGCGATGCGACAACGTTGGTGTGATGCGACATGCCCGTCGGCCGTGCGACGACTCGATGATCTTTGGAGCCGCACCAGGCCCTGCAACGTGCTTCTCCGGTGATGCGACGATGGCCTCTGTGGCAGCGTCCTGCTTCTCTTCCGATGCGATGATGTCAGCGGCGTCTCGCTTCCTCGGCGATGCGATGACAGCGGCTGCGGCGGCGACACGCTTCTCGTTGTTGCGTTGCGCTTCCAGCTCCCAGCGACACGCAGTCTCTCAGAAGGCCCGGCACAACAGCAGGCACTTGAATTCCCAGCAAGGGATTTCAGGGGGGAGCTGGTTGGTGAAGTCTTGTATCCCTGACACTTCAGGTAGGAGGCAAGCTCTAGTTCAAGCCCTTGGAGATTCTTCTTCAAGTTGATAGAAAGCACACTCAGTCCTTTTCTCCTCTCTTTGGCAATGAAGCAACCACTGCAGGCTAACCCCCAAACACACAGCACAGGGGTAGTCTCCTCCTTCAGCTTCCTGGTTCTTCTCCTCACAAAGGTTTGTCTTGATTCCCAGAAGTGATCTAAAGTTCTTGGGTCTGGGTCCCAATATTTATACTCCTTTTCCCTTTGTTTTCCGAAGGCAGAGAGGCCTTTGCCTAGTCCAAACCAGTTCTGGTCAGTCCTGGAGCACTTTGTTGACATGTCTCCTTCTTTCCTTTCACAGTGCAGGCCAAGGACATCAGATGCACCACAGGAGGTGGAGCCAGCATTGTGGAGGGACAGCACAGCCGTATTCAGGTCCCAGGTGCAACTCCTCCCTCCCATCTAGATGCAGACCTCTCTATTCACCACAGGGCTGACCCACCATGTCTCCTGGAATCCCCAACCCCTGTCACTCAAACTCCAGACAAGGAATACACAACCTAGCAGAGGCAGGCTTGGATGGTTAGACAAGAAAATACCTACTTTCTAAAAGTGCTATTTTCAAAAACAGAATGTTAAAATCAAAGATGCATCTTATCATTCGGAGTTCAGGCATACTAAACTCGAATTTCTACCATGTTCACGGAGTCAATTAGGATTATAAAATGTAATAATCAAACTGCCCATTCTGGCCTATGGAGAACAGGTAGCCTTGCAATAGTGAAAAAAGAAAATGGCTGTAACTCACTATTAGGACATGCCACACACACCAGGGCATGTCCTACATTTTACCTACAATGCACCCTACACTTGGGCCTACCATAGGGGTGACTAATATGTATAAAAGGGAAGGTTTAGGGACTGGCAAGTGGGTGCACTTGCCCAGTCAGCATGGCAGTACCAGACTGCACACAGGCTCTGCAATGGCAGACCTGAGACACACTTTACAAGCTGCTCCGGTGGGTGGCACAATCAGTGCTGCAAGCCCACCAGCAGCATTGGTTACAAGCCCTGGGCACACGCAGTGCACTGTACTAGGGTCTGACAAGTAAACCAATCAAGCCAATCATGGAGTCACTAATCCATACATCAATTTACTATAGGAAGCACTTGCACTGTGGCACTGAACAGCAGTGGTGGTATTTTCTTCACCATAGGCTGTCAAGTTTTTTTTCAGACTGCCCCTGTTGCCAGGTGTGATGTCCAGCCCAGCTGCTCTCAGCTGCCTTGTGCTCTGCCCCTGTGTGTGACAACTCTTAGCAGAATGAGATGCAATCGGGAAGCCTCCATTTCATCCTGAGTATACATTGTATGTGGTTCACTGACACAAGTTGTTGTATCCAGGACCTCTGAAATGCCAGTTTATTTGTTATCTTTGTCTAACAGTTTCAGGATATCCGCCCTACTAAGTGCTAGGAATTGGTTAGTCTAACACTTTTTGTTTGTATTTATTTTCTTTGTACAAGCGCAAGCATTAGAGTTTGCCACACAAATTTGCCTGATGCGTGGTACTTGGCAGGACTGCAACAAGCCAGTGCACTAGGTTTCACTACGCTTAATAACTCACACCCAGTGCTTTAAATGGGCCGGTACTCACTGGCACTGAGTACAGGCACTTTTATATTTTCTCCCCTTGAGTACCGGGACCTTTTCTCCGACAAGGAGAGTACCGGTACTCAATACCAGCCCGGTTTTGATGTGGTTAGTGCTGCGCTCCCGTGCATTCATCCTTGGCAGCACCTTGGCAGCAGAAAGTGGGTGCAGTCGCAAAGAGCAAAGTCTGAACTTAATTATTTTTTTTAAAACTCTGCCCCAAAGAACCAAAGAGTTTGACAAGACAAATGTGATAACTTTATTCTGCCTTGCCTAACCCATCACAACACGCTGCATTTCGAAATATTACCTGGTGCAGAGATCTTTGCGTATCCAGTAAATTCCTTGGTACTATAGCACTTTAATACCTCTGGTGGTTAATGCACTTGCGGGAAATATCTGTGTGCATGCTTCTAATCAAAGGTTTGACTGAACATAAAATTGCATAGAGGATCACTGTGCCTGTTGTAACGCACAGCATGAGACATGCAGATCACAGAGCTGTTTTTTATTTAGAGAGCTCTGCTGGTTAATGTTTTAGCTGCAGAGATCATTGTGTTACCGGCAGGTCACACGTTAAAATCTTTGTCATATAGGTTAGTGATTCGTGATCCTGCAGCAAGGATATGCATCAAACCACGAGGCAAACGTTAGAAAACTTGGTGGGTTGTTTTCAATATAAGGTTGCTAAACAAAGATTACTTTGGTTAATATTAAGGACGTATTGGTAAGTACTATATAGATGGTTATACATTCTTACAATGCGTGTATATTTTTTGCATACCAAGCTTAGAGAGGTAAACGATATAGCCCCGCCCCAAACGTCACCCCAGCCCACTGCTTATTTTTTCGTGAATTCCTGCACTTCTTTTTTTCCATTTAAAGTGCTGCTCACACCAACAGAGCCTTCGTGATTTGCGCCTGAGACAACCGATTGCAAAGATCCGCTCCCTCACCCCAGTACGGCAAAGCTACCCCGCAGGTTGTAGAGGGATTACAACAATGGTATTTGAAAGCAGAACTGTCTTCTAGTTTACATAACTCTTTCAGGCTGACACATTACACAGCAAAGACCTTCCTCGTACATGTCCTTGTTTGAGTACGTTTTTGTAGCGCTTTGCAGATGGCTGAAGGGCGCGCTTCTAAGCACCTGCTGGATGTCTGTCTGAACAGAGTACAACAAAGAAGAGGCAGATTCCCTGCTTTTGAATCGTTTCTTAATCTGTTTAGGTGGCTGAATGTCTTGCTGTCAGTCTGTGGACGAAGGAGAAACTTAAATACGGGAAGGAAGAGGGGTCGGGGGAGGACAGGGTAACTTCCAGAAGCCTGTACCACTGAAGCCCAAATAACGGACATGTTAAAGGCCATATAAACACGTGAGAAGACAAAAACTTGCACAGTTTAAACCTTCAAGCAGGGGGAAAAGGCCGCTGGACAAAACCAATTCAATCTATAAACAAAGCAGAAAATAACGAAAATAAAACAAAGTAAAATTCATAAATTGAATGTCGAATTCTCCGGTTGTTATCAAATTAAAAACAAGCATTAAAAATGCAACAGGTCTCGTCTTTGTTCAAGTTTGAGCATTTTTTTTAGCAGATGGTGTTTCTTTTTAGAAGTGTTTTTATTATTGTTAGCATTTTTTCAATGTACATAATATTCATGCATATATATATATATAGGCTTATATATATATATATATATTCCAACAACAGGGTTCGCTGATTTTCCTGCCGCTTTCCTGGCGGCGGGCTCGAGCGAGGTAGCGATCCTCCTTCAATTAGCATACATCAGGCTTTTTCTATCAAGAAAGCACTCTCGAGCCCAGCTCCATATGCGTGAGTTCTTTATTCACAAAATGACAAACAAACGCCCGACGCGTTTCGGTGCAGCCGCACCTTGGTCACGGGTAATCGATAGTTTGTGAACAGTGAAACATATAGTGAATAAGCGCCAGAGGAGGAAACAGAAGAGGCGCAAAGAAACAAGGAATTCTGGATGCCTATGTGGGAATGACAACAAGAGGCAAGATGGACAAAAAATGAAGGACAACAACACTGTGGTAAATTTATCTAACATTCAGTTAACATCTAACCAGATTGAAGTTTTATCATTAGGTTTAACGTTTTGTCCAACTAGTAATTTCAATTACACAGAGGGCAGAATAGATCTATTTCATTTCACAAGAAAATTAAAACTGCGAAAATGGTTTCAGAATAGAAAAACAAACATTACTACGAATGTGGAGAAAACCACTAATTTAACCATTGCTGATGTAGATCTATTACAAACGATGAAAGGGTTGGAAAGAGATACTGATAACATTACAGATGTTGAAACATGTCTTACAGAGGAGAATGTTGTGTTTGATTGTAGTAGTGGTAGCAACTTTAAATCTAAATCCAGATTTTTGCCTCAAATTCACAATGAGAACATTGAAGTGTTCGAAAAAGGTGTAACTAAGGAATTCAAAAAATTAGAGAAATCTAGTAAACCAAAATATATGAATTTGACTAAAAACCAAAGAATGGCAGTTGAAGAACTACAAAACAACAAAGAAGTGGTTATAAAAAAGTCCGACAAGGGCGGAAATGTTGTAGTTTGGCCAATTAAGATGTATTTAAATGAAGGTAGACGACAACTTGAAGATGCCCAAAGCTACTCAATAAGCAATAGAATCTATTATGAGAAAAACAATACTGAGTATCAGTCACAACTAGTCGGATGGAAACGAGAAAATTTGATCTCAGATGATGAGTACAAATTTTTAAAGTGCGACCATCCCAAACTGCCAGCCCTGTATTTGTTGCCTAAACTGCACAAAAACAGTGTTAATCCTCCTGGACGACCTATCGTGTCCTCCATAGGTAGCACTTATGAGAATACTTCCAAGTATATTGATCATTTCTTACGCCCTTATGTCCAAAAACTCCCATCTTACTTACAAGATACTCGAGATTTTTTAAGAGTGATTGACAAAGTACAGTGGGAAGAAGACATGTGGCTGATGACACTTGATGTCAACAGCCTGTATACATGTATACCCCACCACTTGGGAGTTAAAGCTAATCATCATTTTCTGAAACAGCGTGACATCAAATATCTTTCACATACTGAAATGCTATTATGTATGATGCAAAGATGTCTCTCGAACAATTTCTTCCTGTTCAACCACGTCATCTATTGCCAGGCCCAGGGTACTGCAATGGGAACCTGCTTCGCCCCCAGCTACGCGGGTCTCTACCTGGGCTGGTGGGAGGAGCAGGTAGCGGTCAACATCTCGGCTTTTACCCACAATGTCAGTCTCTGGGCCAGGTATATAGATGATGTGTTCTGCATCTGGAAAGGTGATAAAGATGATGCTTTGAAATTTGTGGCCACTTTAAATACCAATGACTGCAATCTGACCTTCACATGTACAATAGAGAAAAAGGCAATTGAATTTCTAGATGTGGTGGTAAATGTAAATAATGGCAAGTTAGAAAGTAAGCTGTTCCGGAAGCCAACAGCAGGAAACAGCATTTTACATGCCGAAAGTTGCCACCCTAAAAATCTGATCCGTAGTATACCTTACGGAGAATTATTAAGGGCAAAGAGGAATTGCAGTACACAATTGGATTTTGAACTGGAGAAGGCAAACATGAAAGCTAGATTTCTAGAAAGAGGGTACCCTAATAAAATAATAGAACAAGCATGTACAAAAGTCAATACTGTTCAAAGGGAAGACCTCCTAGATCCAAAAAATTCCAGAGAAGAGATTGATGAGCCTATCAGGTTTATCACTACATACTCTAATCAATCATGGCAGGTCAGAAATTGTTTGAAAAAATATTGGCACGTTTTGAACATTGACCCAGTTCTGAAAAAAGC